>NW_026262701.1:13992219-15242719 GCF_021869535.1 Mytilus californianus
TATGACAGGTTTGACTGAGTATTAAATTATTTCACTAAATAATATACTAGAATAAATCATTTACATCTGTAAATTATCCATTCTTATAGAATATTGATGGTTTTTCAATTGAGAGGGTGTTTCTCAGCTACAACCTCATGGAAGGGCAATAGCCCTAAGATGAGATGTGGTCGAGAAACACCCTCAAGTTTGAAAGACCATTGATAATCTGTTTATTGCTATTTTGTCTATGACATCATTGATGGGCCCTTAGTTTCTAGAGATAATTTACTATTGCAAGCAAGAGGCATGATATGAATAAACAGCTGCACCACGAGCGTATGATACGCCCGTCGTCTTGTGTGTGAGATTTTATGCGATAATCATAAATCGTTTCTGAGATACGGCGCGACATGTGAAAACCCCCCTTTTTTTAATAAAAAAATCAATAACTCTAAAATAAAATTTTGAATCATCACCAAAAAGTATACAGATCTTAAGATTAATATAATTAAGAAGTGTGTAAAGTTTTAATCAAAAATCATAAATCGTTTTCGAGATACGGCGCGACATGTGACACCCCCTGTTTTAGTTACAAAGTCCCGTAACTCAAAAAGTTTTAATCTTATTTTCACCAAAAAGTATACATATCGTTTGACCATCATAAGAAACAACTATGTTAAGTTTCATGAAATTTGGATAAGTCATTCTCAAGTTCAAGTTACGGTGCGACATGTGGACGCAGGACAGACGGACAGACAGACAGACAGACAGACAGACAGACGGACGCCAGACATTTGTATACCATAATATGTCTCGTCAAAATTTTGACGGGTGTATAAAAATTATCACAAAAAAAGATCAATATAAGTGTTTACTATTCAGATTGAAGTGGACAAAATGCATACTATATAATTATGCCATCAATTTCAAATTTAACACTGAAGTAGATAGCTATCATACATGTACCTTTCAAGACATAGTTAACAATTTCTTATGGGGAGAGGGATGTCATAATACTCACTTGTAACAGGTCTAGGACAGCCAACAGAGTGTATACATTTGACAAAATCACCATCTCCTAATGTCTCCCAAATCTTTGGTGACACACGGGTCATAATATTCATACATAATAATACATAGTTAGAATCAGTCAGCTGTATACCAATTTTACTGATTGGTCCTCCAGTAGGCCCCATACTGAATGGAATCACAAACATAGTCCTGCCTGAAAAAAAAACAAATACATAGCTAGAAATATGTGGACTATATACCAATTTTACTGATTCAAGGTCTTCCAATAGGTCCCATACTTAATGGAATCACAAGTTCTCCTGAAAATAAAAATCTGTACTCCTGTTCTACTGATTGTTCATGCAATACGTCATATACTGAACAGAGTCAAAAACTTTGTTATGCCTGAATATAGCTTTGGTAAAAAAGAAGTTAAAAACGTTGAGCTACGCTCATATTTCACTGACTGATATTCAAACATATCTATGTTAATTGTATCAATTTGCCATCTACATTTGACAGTATCTAAATTGTAATTTAGACCTATCAAAACGGCAACTATTTAATGAAATAAAATAAGTAAATTTTCCACCTATTGGATCATACTTGACAGATTCTTACATGGAAATGTACATGATAGTATATTGAAATTCAGTAAAAGTAAGACATACAACAGTGACATAGCAAAATTTTATGAAAAAAATTCTCAAAGGGCATATTTCAAAGAATTATGAATGGATTAAAAGAAAAACAAAAAAAATAGTGGTTCCTCCAAGGAGCTGTATCTTTCACCTGGCATTTTAGCATAAAATTAATACAATGCAATAAGAAGATTTCTTGATAGTTTCTGGCAATAAAAGGCTAGAAATTATCATTTACAAGGGCACTAACTCCTGTATGCAGTTCAATCTATCTTCTATAATTTCTGCAAAAGCACACAAATGGGCAAAAATCATCTCTCAAGGGCAAAAAGTCATAAGGAGTCAAATGACAATTTTAGCCATACATGTATTGGCTTTTTGCAGACCTTGTCCTGCTGTTCAATTTTGCTGTTTACAGTTTCTCTCTTTCTACTACAGTTCCCACAAAAACCAGGAGCAAATGATTTAATAAACAACTTTACACATTGTGATACTGTCTATGACATAGTGGATATACTATTTATGCTTACCTTTCATACAGCCAGGGTATCTGTCATTCATCTCTTTTTCCATTTCTGGTGGTGAAATCCACTGTCCCAAAATACCTTTGACACCTTCCCTAACATGAGGGACTGTATCATACTTTTGTTCTGTTGATATCCATGTCTTAGCCTCCACTCTAGCGACATCAGCAGGGTCAGTTCTACACAGGAAGCTGCGAAAAAATCAATTTTAAAATAACTTTATTATAATCAGAGACAGATCAATTGGCAAACTGTATCATGAGCCACTTGTCATTCATACAAGAGGCTCCTAAGACCCTGAATTGCTCACCTGACAAAAATATAGCTTCCATCATGTCCATTGGCCATTTTTGTTGTTTACAGAGCCTACATATCTATTACAGGGCCAGGTGAGCTAGAAGGGAGTGTTAACTAGATTCTGTTTTTTTCTTCCTTGTGTCAAATGAGTCATGAAGTTCTCTAATGTTCTGATTCAGATCTTTGTCTCACTTTAATTTATTCACAACTTTTCTGGACTGGGAAGATTTAGAGCTTGACATATTGTATAGACAATAATCTGTCTACTATTGAAGTCTATATGTTGCCTGCCCTTTAGAGGTCTACTATTGGCGACTATATGTTGCCTGCCCTATAGAGGTCTACTATTGAAGTCTATATGTTGCCTGCCCTATAGAGGTCTACTATTGACGACTATATGTTGCCTGCCCTCTAGAGGTCTACTATTGAAGGCTATATGTCACCTGCCCTCTAGAGGTCTACTATTGAAGACTATATGTTGCCTGCCCTCTAGAGGTCTACTATTGAAGACTATATGTTGCCTACCCTCTAGAGGTCTACTATTGAAGACTATATGTTACCTGCCCTCTAGAGGTCTACTATTGAAGTCTATATGTTGCCTGCCCTATAGAGGTCTACTATTGAAGACTATATGTTACCTGCCCTCTAGAGGTCTACTATTGAAGTCTATATGTTGCCTGCCCTATAGAGGTCTACTATTGAAGACTATATGTTACCTGCCCTCTAGAGGTCTACTATTGAAGACTATATGTTTCCTGCCCTCTAGAAGTCTACTATTGAAGACTATATGTTACCTGCCTTCTAGGGGTCTACAATTGAAGACTATATGTTACCTGCCCTCTAGAAGTCTACTATTAAAGACTATATGTTACCTGCCCTCTAGAGGTCTACTATTGAAGACTATATGTTACCTGCCCTCTAGAGGTCTACTATTGAAGACTATATGTTGCCTGCCCTCTAGAAGTCTACTATTGAAGACTATATGTTACCTGCCTTCTAGGGGTCTACAATTGAAGACTATATGTTACCTGCCCTCTAGAGGTCTACTATTAAAGACTATATGTTACCTGCCCTCTAGAGGTCTATTATTGAAGACTATATGTTACCTGCCCTCTAGAGGTCTACTATTGAAGACTATATGTTACCTGCCCTCTAGAGGTCTACTATTGAAGACTATATGTTACCTGCCCTCTAGAGGCCTACTATTGAAGACTATATGTTGCCTGCCCTCTAGAGGTCTACTATTGAAGACTATGTTGCCTGCCCTCTAGAGGTCTACTATTAAAGACTATATGTTGCCTGCCCTCAAGAGGTCTACTATTGAAGACTATATGTTGCCTGCCCTCTAGAGGTCTACTATTGAAGACTATATGCTACCTGCCCTCTAGAGATCTACTATTGAAGACTATATGTTGCCTGCCCTCTAGAGGTCTACTATAGAAGACTATATGTTGCCTGCCCTCTAGAGGTCTACTATTGAAGACTATATGTTGCCTGCCCTCTAGAGGTCTACTATTGAAGACTATATGTTGCCTGCCCTCTAGAGGTCTTCTGATTGTTTGTACTGTTGTATTATTCAATCAGTGTGCAGTATTTGAAGAGTAGCCACTATCAGTTGAGTATTTGACAATCGTAAATGCAGATTTACAGACATCAAATCCAAAATGGACAGCGGCAACTTTTTAAACATTTTCTGAGTAGATGGTTCTTTTTTCTTTTCTAACAAGTATTTAAAGTACTGTAAATGAGGGCCTTGATGGAGTGTCCTTCATTTCTATATTCTTTTAATTTTTTTGGTCATTTTTTCTCTATTCTTGATATTTTTTGCCCATTTTTCTCTATTCTTTACTTTTTTTGCATTCATTCTGCACTTTTTGTCCATTGTTCTCTATTCTGTAAACCCCATTCAGACCCTCAAATGGGCTCAGGACATTTTGGCGAAATATTTAAAACTACAAAGGAACATTTTAGCACAGACCCATTTTAGTGCTGGATTAATCCATTCACCAGTCTTTTTGATAGCCCAATTTAGAGAAAACTTACCTGGTTGAATAATACTCACCATACTAAAACAGTAATTCATGATTGATTAATGTTAAAGTTGTTTGCATTTACAATTTGGTTAAACATGTAAAGAAATGATGTAACAGGAAATAAAAGTACAATATGTGAGGTTATTTTTAAATTAATTATCGTCAAATAAAGTACAATATGTGGGGTTAATTTTAAACTAATTATCGTCAAATTACAAACAACAACTTATTTTAAAATAAGCAGTATCGATAAATCTGCATCTCAATCTGGGCAAGATAAATAGAAGGAACAGTTCTTATAAAAAAATTTATGAACAGTATTGTATAGGGGGTATATCAAGAGACATTACATTTTCTGGGATATATATTCCTTGCTAGAACGGAATGGACATTTGAGTTAACTTTTTACACATTAAGTGGTATATTTCAATGGACTTGATATTTTTACTATGAATTAATTTCTGTCACTAAAAAGGGCATTGATAATTTCACTTTTAGCTAAAACGTGTTAACAATCTAGCACTAAAATGGTTATACTTTAGCGCTAAATCGTCTGATTTTTTCGCTAAAATGTCATCCGCCGCCACAAATATGGAACTGTTATCCCTAATCTGATGACACTGAAATCTTTAAAAAATAAAACATTTGGAATACTTCAGAAATGTGGAAAACTGCAATTGAACGTTGCCAATGACTCTGAATATCAACCATGGAATTGAAGGCTGATTCATTTAATTAACAAGAGTGCACACGCTGAAATGTCTCGCCTTCTTTACTAATCATTGATATTATGTTGATAGTCCTAAATATAAAGCTTTACTACAACTATCACATACACTTAACATGATCCAAGAAAATGAGGTCAAGGTCAAATAAACCAAACAAGAAATACATGTACACCTTACAATCATTCAATACACTAAATATAGTTGACCTATTGTTTATAGTTTCTAAGATACAGACTTAATCAAGAAAACTAAACATTGACCAATGAACCATGAAAATGAGGTCAAGGTCAGATGAACCATGCTAGGCAGGCATGTACAGCTAACAATTCTTCCATACAACAAATATAGTTGACCTATTGCTTATAGTTTAAGAAAAACAGACCAAAACACAAAAAACTTAACACTGAGCAATGAACCTTGAAAATGAGGTCAAGGTCAAATAAAAACCTATGTGAATGACATATAGATCATAAAATATTTCCATACACCAAATATAGTTGAACTATTGCATATAGTATTAGAAAAAAAGACCAAAACTCAAAAACTTAACTTTGACCACTGAACCATGAAAATGCGGTCAAGGCCAGATGACACCTGCCAGCTAGACATATACACCTTACAATCATTCCATACACCAAATATAGTAGACCTATTGCATACAGTATAAGAAAAACAGACCAAAACACAAAAACTTAACTATAACCACTGAACCATGAAAATGAGGTCAAGGTCAGATGACACCTGCCAGTTGGACATGTACACCTTACAGTCCTTCCATACACCGAATATACTAGACCTATTGCTTATAGTATCTGAGATATGGACTTGACCACCAAAACTTAACCTTGTTCACTGATCCATGAAATGAGGTCGAGGTCAAGTGAAAACTGTCTGACGGGCACGAGAACCATGCAAGATACGCACATACCAAATATAGTTATCCTATTACTTATAATAAGAGAGAATTTAACATTACAAAAAATCTGAACTTTTTTCAAGTAGTCACTGAACCATGAAAATGAGGTCAAGGACATTGGACATGTGACTGACTGAAACTTCGTAACATGAGGCATCCATATACATAGTATGAAGCATCCAGATCTTCTACCTTCTAAAATATAAAGCTTTTAAGAAGCTAGCTAACGCCGCCGCCGCTGTAGTCGGATGACTATCCCTATGTCGAGCTTTCTGCGACAAAAGTCGCAGGCTCGACAAAAATGGTGTTACAAGTAAGGGACGACATCAAAAGTTCAATGTACGATGAAAAACTTAATTCACATAGTTTTTTCACTGACCCCCCACCCCCCATCTTAACTTAATTTGGGAAAAATTGATTGACCAATATGGGCATATGCTTTCAGAGTATAATTTTTGTATCATGTGTCCTGTTTTTCCTCAACAATGTATGTTTGTTCTGTATATTGACTTGGACATCACTTTTAAAAAATATTGGAAAAAAGTGATGTTTTTTTTTAGTATGCATAAAAAAAGGCTCTGTTAAATTATAACTTTATAAACACTACAGTCAGAGTGGATTCTGCATTTTTCATCTGCCCACTATTGGCATGTATAGATAGTGGGTTTATGGTTTTGATTGTTTTTGTTTCTTTTCTCGAATGAATATAAAACAGTTCATTGTTTCATATAAAATATATAGCTTTAAACTAGGTAGTGGTCCATTGAAATGTATGATGATGACAGGGCAGTGCATTTGTGCCAACTGTGGAGAGAGGGAAATGCACAATGATCCCAAATGAATGTAGTGAATGTGATATGATCTATGTAATTTCTATTCAATGTCTGTTGACCGCTGTCTCAAAAAATTCTATATAACTTTCAACTTTTTATTTGAATTTATATTTCAGTTTTCATTTTAATAATAAAATAATTAACACAATTCAAAATTTTTTTTATTGTTTTAGAATGCCACCATGCAGTGTGGACCAAAACAGTCTGTGTTGATCTGTATATGGTTTCGTATCATTCAAAATTCACGATCGATAAAGCGTTTGAACGACATAAGATACTATGATTAATTTCGCCCAAATACTTTCAGCCAAAAATTTGCTTTCCGGTACGATTTGATGGCAATCATTTGGTTTAAAAGTCCAAACATATGTTCGAGCCAAACGAGTCCATATTTTTCAATCCAAAAATCGATGTCGGATAACAAAACTTGCAGCGATTTTTACCCCCCACCCGCAAACTATTTGATTAAGTTTTTTATCCGACATCGATCTTTGATGTCGTCCCTAACATTGCACAAGAATATTAAGTTGATACCTTGGAAAGGGAAGTCTAAAATTGAAGGATAATAAACTTACCAGTTTTCATATTTTTTAAGTTCTGTTAGAACACCTCTTTCTACCAATTTGTGTATGATCTCATCAGACTCTGCTTTAGAACCATCACAGATGTACAAAGCTCTTGGTGCACAAATGTCAACCTTTTTAAAAAAATAGATTCTATAGATCAAGACAGCAAATATTGCTTAAAAAAAATGTCAAAAAGATATCATTTATAAATCAAAGCACTTGAGCACTGAGAGATTGCTTAAACAACTTTCATTTTGCATTGTGCAATGCATTGTATTAAGCAACAAAACAAATTTAGGCAATGTTTTGAATGTAATGTATGTTTCTATGCCATAGTTATAGGAAGAACAGAAAGATTCATATGCCATGCACAATTTCTGCAACTTATGTAATTTCTAATAAAATAGTCTTCTTGGTCAAGAATGGTTATCCACATACACATCACTTTGTACCTTGAATATCCAAGTATATATTATTGAAATAAATTATTGAAATAAATTGCTGGACATAGGCATGGATAGAATCTAAAGAATTTTCACCTTACTGCACTATATTGGGTAAGGAAGAGAAGAGGTCTGGAGTATGTATAAATAAAGTGGTCAAGCCAGTAACAATAAGGTGTGCAATTTTTTTCCACAAAAATACAGTTGTAGATACACCCATCCGACAGATATGTTTTTTATATCAAAAATATGGGTTAACATTGGCATATATTGTATGCATGATACTCTGCATGCTCATCAATGAATACTATAATTATCAAATGGAATCTCAAAGACTTTCACCTTTTGTTCATAAAATTTCATATGTCTTAGATACATGTACTCACCCATTTTGCAATGAATTTCTGTACTTTTTGAGGAAGTTTGTGAAAGTCTCCCTTAGCAATAGGAACTGGTCCAATATGTGGAACCACTATATTGTGGACCTCATAATACTGAGTTTTCTCTGGGCTAAACACACTAGTGTTCTCCGCAGCTTTATTATCACTCATTTTTCAATATGATTCTACCTGAAAGTCACAACATTTTTCAATAAGATTCTACCTGAAAGTTACTTTTTCAAATGATTCTACCTGAAAGCCACAACATTTTTTCAATATGATGTATCTGAAAGTCACAACATTTTTCAATATGATTCTACCTAAAAGTCACAACAATTTTCAATATGATTCTACCTTAACGTCACAACAATTTTCAATATGATTCTACCTAAAAGTCACAACATTTTTCAATATGATTCTATCTAAAAGTCACAACAATTTTCAATATGATTCTACCTGAAAGTCACAACATTTTTCAATATGATTCTACCTAAAAGTCACAATTTTCAATATGATCCTACCTAAAAGTCACAACATTTTTCAATATGATTCTATCCGAAAATCACAAAACTTTTTTCAATATGATCCTACCTGAAAGTCATAACATTTTCAATATGATTTTATCTGAAAGTCACAACTTTTTTCAATATGATCCTACCTGAAAGTCACAACTTTTTTCAATATGATTTTATCTGAAAGTCACAACATTTTTCAATATGATTCTACCTGAGAGTCACAACTTTTTTCAATATGATTCTACCTGCAAGTCGCAAAATTTTTCAATATGATTGTATCTGAAAGTCACAACATTTTTCAATATGATTCTACCTAAAAAGTCACTACATTTTTCAATATGATTCTACCTTAAAGTCACAACATTTTTCAATATGATTCTACCTAAAAGTCACAACAATTTTCAATATGGTTCTACCTAAAAGTCACAACATTTTTCACTATGATTCTATCCGAAAATCACAAAACTTTTTTCAATATGATCCTACCTGAAAGTCATAACATTTTCAATATGATTTTATCTGAAAGTGTCAACTTTTTTCAATATGATCCTACCTGAAAGTCACAACTTTTTTCAATATGATTTTATCTGAAAGTCACAACATTTTTCAATATGATTCTTCCTGAATGTCACAACTTTTTTCAATATGATTCTACCTGCAAGTCGCAAAATTTTTCAATATGATTGTATCTGAAAGTCACAACTTTTTTCAAGAAGACTCTACCAGAAAGTCACAAAACTTTTTTCAATGATTCTACCTGGAGGCCAACTTTTTCAATTAATCCTTCCCGAAAGTCACAACTTTTCTCAATATGATTGTATCTGGAAGTCACAACTTTTTACAAATGACCAATTTCTCTTGAATTTCTTAAGATTTTTAAAATTCATCATTCTAAAAAAAAAAGGTTGAATACAATTAAAAGAAATGTGAGATATAAACTAATGAATCAGACAGCAATCTTACAACACTAAAAAAAAAAGACATTAAGAGGCAATACATACTTATCAAAAAAAAAAATATGGGGTCCTAAATATAATTATGTTTTTGTATTATATATACTGGAAAATTTCCAGAAAAGTAACTTGACATTTCCCTAAAAAAAGATAAAAGAAAAAATAGAACCACGAGCTATAAAGCTCTGGTGCAACACAAGATTTTTTAAAATAAATGCATATATATATACTTTTAAAAGACACCGCAACAATTAAATGTTTGAGCATATATACATCTATAAAAAAAACTTGTCTCACACTTGTTTTCACCTGATAATTATATCCTACCTCTATAATGACTAATTTATCACATTATACAGGTTTTACCTTTAACTGATAGTAGATTAGTTCCAGATCTTCACAAAATTACAACTTTTTAAAAATATCAATAGCTGTTTAACAAAATACAATAACAATTGCACGTAATTTTCATTGTTTGCAATGTTTGTGCAATTACTACACGATAGCAGACAGATAAGTAAAAGAATATAAGATATATATACGTCATTTAATTATTTCGAAACACCTGTATCAGCAATAACAAGACGCACAAACGATAAACAACCTGGCCTTGAACCTTCAATGTTATTGAGGATATTTTATGCGCATCTCATTATCACGTAAAACAATGCATTACAAGAAATTAAAATAAAATGCAAAAAAATCAGAATAAAAACAACTAAAATAAAAGTGAAATAAAATGATTAACACTGTGAATTTGCAATGACAACGTTACTTTATTTAATCCCGGCGAAATTGAAAATGAAAGTATGCCAACGTATGCCAAGCCGGCCGGCTTACATTTGCCAGTTGTTTCATCTTATAATTTGTGTCATGCGATGTAAACCATTTTACCGCAGCGAGGTAAACCTGTGTCATACTAAAATGCAGCTACTTTTGTCTTACCTTTTTGTTTTATAGATGCAAAACTCTCGAATTCTTGCAGGCACTAAAAAATATCAGTCCTCAACCCACATTTCCGAACAGGAAAACAACTGGTTTCATTTTAATCGGTTTACAAAGAACCAGTCATTTTCCATCGAATATTCTCGGGCTTTTCTACTAAGGTACGACCATTTCACTTTGAAAAGGGGGGGGGGGTACGGTTACTTAAGCAATATTCTGATTCCAAACTTTGTTAAAAAAAATACTTTGATCTTTTAATCACGGATAAGAAAAACAAAATTCTGATTGTGAGTTTTCAATTAAATTGAATGTTAAGTTCTTAATATATTTTCATGCTTTGTATTTAAGACCAAAAACTTGAATTCATCGTGGAACGAAATATTTTCACATATATATACAATCAGCTACATTTATCATACTGAAAGTTAAATGAAAGATAAGGAAGTACATTACTTGAAATTCTGCCTCAATATAACATTGTATAAAAAAGGTGAAAAAGAAAAATAATTAAGCCGACAAAGAGGATGCCAATTAATGCATATATTTAAAATTATTCTACTTTTTAACTTGATACATCTGTATATATTCAATTTAAAATTCACTAGTGATGCCAACATTTTATAAATGTGTAGCCGGAAAAAGATACAGTTAATTTACCATTTACTAACTTTTGTTTAACTAAAACCTCAATCTGATTACAATTCAGATCTATCACAACTCGTGTGTTCGTATATACATGATATAAGCTCATATGAGGATAGCGAAATCAGAGATCTGTATTTTAATAAGATGCTAAAACCTCACCGTAGCTGTTGACACTAGAAATTACTGTTTGTTATATTTTGTTCTAATTGTGCTACAGTACGTGAGTCTTGTCAAATCAAAATATATCCTTTTAAAGTTATCTACATGTATACTGCATTATATCAGTGTATTCTTTGTACTCTACTATTTGTATACATAAATTGATGTAAGTTATAACAAAACAATTTACAAAAACAATGTAACTGAATATCATTGTACCCCCCTCCCCCCCCCCCCCCCCCCCAAGAGTATCTTAATTTCATCTAACATATTACAATGTATTCACGTTATTGTATTAAGGTTTTTAAAATATAATTTAATTTTAACAGCATTTTTTCACATTTATGAAACAAACTGAAAAAGTATATTTTAACATGAAAAGGAAATAGTTATATCCGTGCATATCATATAAAATAGGGAGATGTGGTATTATTGCCAACTAGACAACCATCCACCCGAGTTCAAATAAGTGTTGAAGGCCGTACTTTGACCTATAATGGTTTACTTTTACAAATTGTGACTTGGATGGAGAGTTGTCTCATTGGCACTCATACCACATCTTCTTATATCTATATATAGGCAATTATAGGTCAACATACGGCCTTCATACCGTATAGTCGGCTATGAAGGGTGCTGAAATGAACAAAATGTGAAACAATTCAAACGAGAAAACTAACGGCCTACTTTATAACAAAACAATTTACAAAAACAATTTTGACAGACATGAACCAACGACAACCACTGAACTACAGGCTCCTGACTTGGGACAGACACATAAAGAATGTGGCGGGGTTAACACATCTTTATGAGCGCTAAACCCTCCCCTAACCTAAGACAGTGATTAACAGCACAACATAAGAGCAAACTGTAAAAATCAGTTGCGATTGGCTTGACTCAATAAAAGATCGGTACAACGCATAAAAACATCTAATATAAAAACAATAGACACAGTACCGATATAAAATATTCGCTGTAACTGAAAGATAGTTCAAAGCAAATTACAATTAATAAATAAATCATGTTTTCCCAGACTAAAGTAGCAATCAGTACACATCCAACGGATTTAGTGTAAAGACTTCGTGAACAGTATGAGAAACGCATGACCTTGTGCAATGTCAAAATATATAAGTAAACCGAATGACGATGAAAGGATCTCGAGTTTGTTCATTTCCTATCTGCACTGAACACGAACTTACTCATCAAGAGAAAAAAAATAATCGATCTAATGTATCACTAGCCAGTCAACACTGAGGTTGTGAGTTCGAATCCCACACGTGGCAAGTGTGGTCGACTCCAATCTTAATTGATTAGGATTGTTAGTTTTCCTACCGAAGGTTGGTAGTTCTCTCTGGGCACTGCGACTTTCCCCACCAATAAAACCTGACCGCCACGAAATAGCACAATAGTGTTGAAAGTGACGTTAAACACCAATCAATCTCTATATTATAACCGATAATTGGTGCCAGAGTTAAAAAACATATACGCAATACCATCAGACTTAAAGTTGGGAAATCACATCAAAAAAATCTGCCTTAAAGCAAATAAAGCAATTTGATTCCTCAAAAGAAATTTCAACTTCTATAACAGCGACAATAATCAAAGAAAAAGCTTACATCTCCCTTGTAAGCCCAGCACAGTTGAGTATGCCAGCGCTTTATGGGATCTGCATCTCCAAAAAAGTAAACACAAATTAGATGTGGTACAGAGAAGATCAGCTAGATATGTAACAAACTGGTACAAAAGTAGATCGTATGTAAGCAACATGTTAGAACTGCTAAATTGGATCTCGTTATAGAGGAAAGAATAAAATGCACGTCTAACCATGTTACTCGTATATAAGATCAGCAACGTTGACTAGGTAATAAAACTCACAGCGAGTCATAAATAAACTTATACCTCCGCATATCATCTCTAGAACATTGGCCAAAACTATTTCCAGATCCGAACATGTAACACTACAACGAAAAATCAAAGTTAGTACCAATGAACACAATATTCAAAGATCCTATTACAATGTTAAATTGATAACCATTGAGAATAAATGGAAAGGATCGATAAGCTTACATGGATCGTATCTAAATTAACAACATCATCGTAAAAAAAATGATGTGGTAAGTTTTCTACAGGTACAACCAAACTATTTATGGAGCTAAAGGAACATCACCATAAAAAAGGAAAAGTAATAATAGGACACGAAAAATCGTCCCTTTTGTCGTAAATTTTAGTACGTGTATATATATTTTCCAGTATGAAACTGAAATATCTTTATCTAGGAGAAAATGTACAGCTTTAATCATCTCATCACACTTCCAGTAAATATATCTACCATTTTTACGTTTCTCAATACAGAAGAAAGCTTTATATGAGTTGCAGCAAACATATTTGGATTCAGATTTTTCAAAGGACCACTTTAAAATTAAACAGTTGCCTCTTGACAAATAAAATGGGTGGTCTGCTATACAAATAATAGATAATCGCGGATCGGTTGAATGTAAATCGATTGAACAGTTCGAGCAAACACGCTGCTTGAAAATAAATTTGAAAATACCAATTCACCCCCTTGGATATTGTTTAAGAAATAAAATGAAAGTTGGAAAGCATCGAAAGCTTCAGGAGTACAAATAAAAAACAAACAAATAAACAAACGAACTTAATATACCGATTTATTATTCTATTTTTATAACAATATGCATTCGTGAAGTTGTGGGAAATTGACTTGCTCACTTACGGCCAAATTATCATGTATTCATTATCAACTTTACGACAGGACAGAGTTGCAAGATGCAAGATTAACATCTATCTAAAAAATACATTTATCTGATTGTCACTTAGAAATTTCTTCACATTCATTGAGCAAACATGGATTACATTTTAACTTTCCTTTTAATTTATTTTCCTGTTTTCACCACACGAATGTTTATCTTTATGAACATGCATTGGCCATACCATCGTTCAATTGTTAATACATGTATAAGTGTTTTCCTGTTTTTGTGAATGATTAGGACTTCCGAATTTAGAAATCGACATTACAGTCTAGTACGTCTTTAATTTCTCATGATTACGGATACTGTTTCGACAAATTAGACCAAGTCTTTTTTGGGATAGGAAGGTAGTTAATTCGAAATAATCTAATACTTACTAGATAGAAAAATACCATGTATTTTCCTATTTGTCGTTTGATGGTGGATTGAGGTCCAACAACAAATACCACACCACAGGAATCGGAAATTCTCTACGAGAAGCTCTATTGATAGTCGACTTTATTATTTACAGAATTTTATTGATAGAATTTCCGATTCCTGTGACTACACTTATATCCTGGACGATAACATAGTCTATAGATCAAACCAAACGAAGTCTCTATCGTGTTCAAAATGAACCAAAATATAATATAATAATTCAAAATATATTGTGTATGATATTACTGTCTTGTAAAAACTGGATTCATTCTGGAAGGTTTTTATCGTGCTTTTTCCATGTTACTGCCAGCTTGAACCGTTCATATTGTTCTGATAATTTTAGAATTCCGGATAGAGGTGCTTTCTTTGACGTCTGCGTTCAAATTCGTATAGGGTGTTTTCTCGGAGGTCCGCGTTCTCAACAAAAAAGTTCAAATTTTCATATAGGGTGTTTACTTGGAGGTCCGCGTTCTCAACATTTCATATATGGGTGCTTTCTCGGAGGTCCACGTTCTCGTCTTAGCCTGAAGGGTGTGATTCATATCCGTTTATTTGGCAATCACCAATGGCAGTCAGCAGGGTTTAAGAACATCAGTTGTTCTGTCAACGTATATTTGTTCCGCCTAACAGAAGTTCCACTGGAAACTTTGTTATAAACAATGTCATAATATCTATTCCTGTTGGAACAAATATTCTATACCATTTATTCCGTTAGGAACATATACTGTAATATTTATTCCTGTGGAAATAATATTCCAGAATATTTTTTCCTTTTGGAACTTATATTATGAAGGAACTTCTATTCCGTGACAGTTCGACCTGCTAGTCAAATGCGTTTTGTTAAAATATACTTTTTCACTCATTTGGTCTTTTGGAAAATGTTGTTTGTGCTGTATTTAGACCCCTCTACCAAGAAATATGGTTTGCATGCACACGTATAAAAATTGCGGTTTTTATCCAACGCAATCATAGGTTTGAACGTTGTTTTCAATTTAGACTTGTATATATATGCCATTCGTTCCTTGTATTTAGTTTTTTCGTTTATGCCATGGCATTGTCAGTTTGTTTTCTACTTATGACTTTAAACATCCCTGTGGTACCTTTCACCTCTCTTTTTCTTATGCACTATAAACTTGCAAAAATTATATGACTATATCATCCATGCAGGTTCTTTTCTTCACCATTCATATAAAAATAAGAAGATGTGGTATAATTGCCAATGAGACAACACCCCACCAGAGACTAAATCTTAATAACATAGAAGTCTACTATAGGTCACCGTACGGCCTTCTACCATGAGCAAAACCCATTAGGCATAGTCAGCTATAAAAGCAATGAACTAAAAACAAATATGATATACAGCAACAAACGACAACCACTGAATTACAGGCTCCTGACTTGGGACGGGACACAGAATGTGGCGGTGTTAAACATGTTTGCGGGTGTCCAACTCTCACCCTTACATGGGACAGTGGTGTAACAGCAAAACATTTGAACAAACTATATACATAAGTTGAAAAGAGCTTAACTCATCAGATCGATACAAAGCAGACAATCAAGTAACCAAAAACACAGACCGGACGTGGCAGGGTATTTATTTATTCATCCACACAACAACAACAAAAGACACTAAGTACAGATCTGAGAGCTAGTTCAGAGCTACTAAATAATCATGTATCTAAGACTAAAATATCAATCAGTATACATCCAACATCCAATGGATTTAGTGTAAAGACGTCAATAACAGTCAGAGAAAAACATGATATTGTATCCCATTGACTACACCATTCAGTTCCCATAGACTATACCATTCATTTTCCATAGACTACAGAATTCAGTTCCCATTGACTACACTATTAAATTCCAATTGACTACACCATTCAGTTCCCATTGACTACACCATTCAGTTCCCATTGACTACACCATTCAGTTCCCATTGACTACACAATTAAATTCCCATTGTCTACACCACTCAGTCCTAATTGACTACACCATTCAGTTTCGATTTACTACACCATTCAGTTCCCGTTGACTACATCACTCAGTCCTCATTGACTACACCATTCAGTTCCCATTGACTACACCATTCAGTCCTCATTGACTACACCATTCAGTTACCATTGATCACGCCACTCAGGTCCCATTGACTACACCGCTCAGTTCCCATTGACTACACAATTAAATTCCCATTGACTACACCATTCAGCTCCCCTTGATTACACCGTTTCTTGATCACACCGTTCAGTTCTTTGACTGAACCATTTTGTTCCTTGACTACACCACTCCATATCCCCATGACTACACCATTCAGTTCTTTAACTGCAGCGTAATTTCAATTTTTGATTAACCTACACCGCAAAATTTTACACCCGCTAAGGTATATATATCTTCGAATGACATCAACTACATGTTACGACTAATAAATAACTTGTTTACCTCATTTAATCGAACGATATTCACTATGAGTATTTGGTCACCACATTTCGTCGGCTTATCATTATGTGTAATTGGTCACCATATTTCCCCAATAATTATTCTGGCGTTATCTTTCCTCAAATGACATTCACTTCGATTTTTCAATTGGTATCTTGTCCTTCTTCATGAATCTGGATAAAAGATGTGGAGTATACTTCTATATGATATACAAATAAGGATATGACCTTTTTAATGATTATAGGCAATCGTGCGGCCTTCAACAATGAGAAAAATAACATACACTATAGTCGGCTATAAAAGGCCCCGACATGAAAACTATGAAACAATTCAATTGAGAAAACTAAGGGCCTAATTTATAACAAAATAATTTACGACAAACTAATATGACAGAAATTAACCAACGACAACCACTGAACTACAGGCTTCTGACATGGGACAGGCACATAAAAAATGTGTCGGATTTAAACTAGTTTGCTGGCGCCAAACCTTCCTCCTAACTCCAAATGACTCACAGTAAAGAAAATATATCTAGACGTCAACATACGGTCTCAACATTATAGAAACAGGTGTCTATACAAGATGTCCGACTCTTAATCGGTCTGAGTGTAAAAATATAAATTTAACTGAAATGATTAAAGATATGCCATCAACACCATATTTCCAAACCGACAAATTATTCACATAAAACAAAAGACAATCACTTCAAAAAAACCAACTATCGTCTTTCCTCTGGATGATTTACTATATTAACGAGATAACCATTTTTCATTTTAAAAATTTTCCAATTACAGATATTATCCAATTTCATCGACTTTATATAACTGTCTGTTCTTTGGTGAGATTCAAAATGAATACTTGATTAACAATCTGATAAAAACCAGGTCGTTAACGCGTGTATTCCGTTGACAGAACAAATCCAAAGGAGCAGAGTAAAATATCTGATTTGAATCAGATTGCTTGATATTCATTTTTTTATCTGACGATTCACAAAAGAAAAATGTGACGAAAATTTCAAATGTTGCTTGATTATTTTCAGCAAATATGAAGTATAAAATTGAAACAGCTGAAAATGTGTCACACGGTATCATATGGAATTATCAATATGATCAGTTGAAGCTTGGTGTCGTATACAAACCTGGGAGCTATGAATTGCAATTGCTAAAGAAAAGGCGACAAGTCTCAGATACAGACGAAGGTAATCTAGTACATCCCTCCTTTGAACAATTTTGTCCTATACTGGAGAAAATTCATTGTTTATTAAAGAAGGTGCCTACTGAATTGTTCATTTCAGATAACTCTATTGTTTGACTTAAAAATAATGAAAAACAAGTCGTTGCTGTTCAGTGTATAATTTAAAAGTCTAGTGACAAATATGTCATGCGTATTCAGGATGACCAACCTATAGTATAAAACAAGAATATATGTCCATAGTACACCATGCTCAACTCCCACTCATGCTTATCAATGCTAAGTGAACACCGAAATCTGGGTCAAAATCCTAATTTGGCATATATTTTAAATGTTCACATCATAATAAACACGTGTACTAATTTTGACTAAATTGACCACGACTTCATGGTAACCTTTCTTAAAACAAAACTTTAACCTAATACAAGAAGGATGAACCTCTGAAGGGACAGATGGGTGGACAGTGGATGTGATACACTAAGGATGAACCTCTGAAGGGACAGACGGGTGGACAGTGGATGTGATACACTAAGGATGAACCTCTGAAGGGACAGACGGGTGGACAGTGGATGTGATACACTAAGGATGAACCTCTGAAGGGACAAACGGGTGGACAGTGGATGCAACAAATTAGAAAATAATATGCTCCTTACTACATGTATCATTGGTTTTGCATAAAAAAATCAAGTGATAAACATTAAGTGAACAAGCTCATATATACCCACACCCCAATATAAAGAGCAACAACTTAAATTGACCTGATGGTCTAGTTTTCTCTCTCTTTACTTTGATATATCATTCTTTTCAGTTATAAATTTAGACAGTACTTTTGTGTTACAGAAATCTATTTCGAGTAACTTTGACCTTTTGACCATACACTAGTGTCTTATCAATCAATAAGGACCATCCTCGTATTTTATTTGACCATATGTCCAAGTTAGTTTGCAATCTTGGATTCAGCATCTGGGAACCACTTTTTTGCACAAATTTTAGTACATTTATAGAAGCTAAGACCTTGACCTTTGACCTAGTGACCCAAAAATTAATATGAATGTTCCCTTCATTACATGTGACCAGGTATCTAAATAAGGATGCAATCCAATGTACAGTATTTGATTTATCATCCGGAAACCACTTTCTGCACAATTCCACAGCCTTTGATGTAGTTACCTGAAAATCAATTAGTGTTCTTCCTCTAATTATATGTGACAATTCGTCTTAGTATGGTTGTAGTCCAAAATGTATTGATTTAGAATCCAGAAAAGTTTTTTCTGCATAAATTGCAGTATATTTATTCACTTTTACCCTGACCTTGGACTTAGTAACCTAAATTAAATGGGGATCTACCTCTTATTGTATGCGACCATTTATTCAAGTAAGGTTGCAATCTGATTTTAAGTTTAAGAGTTAGCATTCAGAAATAAAAAAAAGGACGATGGACTGATAGGTCCAAAACTACATCCCCCTGCTATGAATGAAGAAGCCATGGGGTATGAAAATGTGAAAAAAAGGATGAAGTTTAACCGAGACACTTTATAAGCTATATGGCAGATTCCACACCTTTATGCACGTTGCAAAGTAGTTGAGGTAAGGGTCCTAGTTTGCCCCCAATAGTGTACATTATTTCAAGAGGAAAGTATTTAAAGTAGATGCATATAAACATGCAAGAAAATTACAGAAAATGTTTTGTCATGTTATTTTTTACTGAGCGTCAACATTAATTTTTCAACCCAAATAGGCCACAGCTTAGAGATTTTGGTTACAGTTGACAAAACCTTTTGGATTTCAATTGCATTTATGCCCAGGAATACAAGATTAACTAAATGTTTATAAACAAGAGTGCACACACTAAAAAGTCTTGCCTGCTTTACTGATCACGACTGAATTTATGTTGAAAGTCAAGATAAAAGGTTTTACAGCAAGAAATACATAAATTCAACAGTAACATTGATCCATATAAATAAGGTCAAGATCGATATCAGATAAACCAATAGACTTACCTGTACACCTTATAATCATTGAATACAACAAATACAATGTATTGTTAAGCTATTGCTTATAGTATCTGAGAAAGACTTAACAATAAAAACTTAGCATTGACCAATGAACCAGGAAAATTAATTCAAGGTCAGATGAACCCAGCCTGATCCATGAAATGAGGTCCAGGTCAGGTGAACCCTGTCTGGTGGACATGCAAACCTTGCAAGGATCTCATATACCAAATATAGTTATTAATTTGAGAAAATAATGAGACAACAAAAACCCAGCTTTTTTAAGCAGTTGCTGAACTATGAAAATGAGGTCATGTGAGTAAGAATCAAGAAACAGTGGTGGATACTAAAATGAGAAAGGACAAACAAAATGAACAAACAGATGGACTCTTCCATGACTATCTACCCTCTGCTTCAGAAACCATATAGTATAAAATATCGAAGTTGACTTTATATAATGTATATTCACTTCTCATCAGTTGTACTCAAAACACTGATATTGAATCCCAAGTAACACCATGTTCACAACTTTGGCAGGTAGGAGTAAAAAAGAATAATAAAATATTTTAAAATTTATTTCTTTTATATAGAAATAATCCCATCATTTTCTATATAACATACTAAACAATTCATATTCATTATTCCTATGACATATGGAAAACAACCCAACATATAAAAAAAGGGGCTCCATTGTTTTTATAAATGCACAATTTTACTGTCAAACACTGACCAATATTTTGCATATTAAAATGATGTAAATGTAATGAAATCACAAAATATGAAAATAGACCTTCATATGAAAAATGCATTGCAAATGCTGATTCAATGAGTTTATATCAAAAGGTTTAAAATAAATTAACTATAAGTCCCTCTCATATCTTCTCGCTTTTTGGTGTCAGATATATATGTTTACAAAAATGTATTTCTATTTTGTCTAAACTTATATTCATTATGTTCATATATTTACCCATGTGACTCATTTATTTTTGTTTGCTTAGCGCCCATTGGTAAATACTTCATGAATTTCAGGATGGATACACATGACTGAATGAACAAGAATATTTTGGAATGTAAAATTGAATTCTGTATTATGATTTCATGTTAGCAAGATGGCACAACCATATATATATATATATATATTTATTTATTGCACAGTAATGGAATTTTTTTTAATACTTCTTACACATTTAAACTTTCACTCTGTCTTGTCCACTAGAAAGGAGTTAATGCCCTTGTCTCATTACAAGTTGTGCAGGATGAACAAGTAAAAAGTCTCAAGATAATTTTGTATCAACAGCTGAAGTACTCTAGATTAATATTCGTTAATTAGGAACATCACTCCCATATCCCAATGCAAGGACTTCAGCCATGTCATACACAGAGATCAGTTTATTTACATCTACACAGAAATTCAGGCTTTGCCAATATTTAGACAGAAAACGTACATTAAACTATAAATAATTGTAATTGATACACATAAATTAAACAATCAAAATTACATATTGTATCACAGCCTACAAACTTTCCAAATAAACATTACATAAACATGATTTAAAATGAATTATAAGATAAAACTATTACTTAAAATTACAATTTTCATCAAATAAAAAGATTGCACGAGACATTTAGTATAAGTTATAAATGCAATTCAAATAGAAAATAAAATTGATCAGCATTTATTGATTTAAGTATTGAAATTAAAATTAAATAAGCTATGAAAGTTAATGAAACAGAAAAATTTTCAAATAAGAACAGAAAAAACAATGAACATGCCTTGACCTTTGCCCTAAAAATGGACATTTTAGCTGTATCGCTGTAAATGCAATTATGGTTTTGATTTTTTGTTTCCAATTATAACTTTTACATAAAAAAATATGAGATTCTTCTTGAATGGTCTTACATTATGGTTGATACTGTAAAAATATGCAATCTAAAAATTTGTCATAAAAATGTTTTAAGTATTTTTGATATATGACAATAAAAATGTATGAACATGATTTTCAATTTGATTTTAAGAAACAAAAAATAAAAGTACCAAAATATACATAGAATTAAAACAGGTAAAACAATACAAAAAGACATCATTACGTTGAACTTATTTAAGAACACAGTTTGACTATTACAAATTAAAAAAATTTCCTAACAATATATATATAGTCCCTGAGATCAGATCACAACATTGAGTCTACTCTTTTTTCCAAATTATGTAACTCTTCCATTATTTCTGGAGGCAAGTCTTCAGCAACCTGCTGATCAAAATATTTCCTTACATCAACAACCTCTTGTTGCCACATTTCCTTTGGTAAACTGAATAGTCCTTCCATGTCTACCTTTTCTTTCAGTCCCTCTAGATTGATTGAACCTGGTGTGGGAACCATGCCTACTGCAGATTTCTGGGCACAGTCTTCACCATCGGTTCTACGGAAGATCCAATCTAGAACACGAGAGTTTTCACCAAACCCTGGCCACATAAAGCTGCCCTGATCATCTTTTCTAAACCAATTTACATGATAGATCTTGGGCAAGTTAAGTCCTGGTTTTTCCTGGAAACTTAACCAATGTTTCAAGTAATGTCCAAAATTGTAACCAAAGAATGGTCTCATGGCAAATGGGTCGTTCATAATCACTTTTCCTGGAATTAGAAAAACATACCGTCTAAATTCAGGGACCAATGAAATCTGTTGAAATATTACCTGGTACATGTACTTATTTCATAATCTATTATACATTTTTTTATATCTAATTTCAAATATGCACATTTTTCACTAAGTTCACAAACCTCCTTTTTTTTTGTTTGACCAAGGACTAACTGACTGCAGACTATTTTAATTTCTTTTTTTCTTTTTAATAGATAAAATGATTTGCTTTTTTTATTTTTTGCTGGTTCATTTCGGTCAATCAAATGAGGTCACTTTAATAAAAATCCAAGTTGGTCCTCCGTCTTTTTTTTGCCCATAAATCCATGATCACTCCACACTAGTAATTATCAGAAATTATCATTAACAATAAAAGAAGAGTTATCTACCTTTGTGTTCTGCAGCTGCTGTGGCCTCTGACCTCATGGATGCTCCCATGAAGACACCATGCTGCCAATTAAATGCCTCATAGATTAAAGGAACACCTGCTGGTCTCCTGCCACCAAATATTATGGCATCTATTGGGACACCTTCTGGACTTTCCCATTCTGGGTCCATGATTGGACACTGGCTAGCTGGGGTACAGAATCTAGACGATATAATTCAGCATGTTAGAAAATGTTTTCAGCAAGATTTTTTCAACAAGATTATTTCAGTAATTAACAAAAAATAAAAAATTTCCTGTGTCAATGTTTACTGTTTGGAAATTATTTTATAAAACAATTCATATTGTAAAAAAAGTTTAACTGTGGAAATTCAAGTTTATAATTAAACTATAGAGGATACATATTTATTTGCCACCACAATTTTAATGAATACATATTCACAAGTCCCTAATCACTTGAATACTTCAACTATTCATTAACACTTAAGCATCCAACTATCTATATAGAAATTGACATAAATATCAACATACCTGGAGTTAGGATGAGCAGCTGGTTTGCCACTGTCCTTGGTCCAGTTTCTGACCTTGAGCCATGATGTGATTGGTGTACTCATATCTCTCTCTTTCTCTAAACCTTCCCAGTATACATCTCCATCTTCTGTTTCTGCTACATTGGTAAATATTGTGTTCTTCTTGATGGTTTCCATGGCATTAGGATTGGTACTCATTGATGTTCCTATAATGTAAGTTTTATTGGTCAACATAAAGTAGGTAAAATTATTTTAAAATCACTGTACGTTTCACATATGATGATATTGAAAAATAATGGGCCATTTTTCTAAAAGAAAGGCATTAGAACATATTTAAACCAAGTAAATAAAATATTCTTAACATTTTTTTGTTATACTCGAGTTGTCTCATATTCACACACTCAAGATATCAAGAGTTCTCCAGCATAGATCAATACAATTGTAATGTAACCTAAAAATCTTTAAACCAACAGCTGGATTACTTTATAAGTACAGTTTATATAATGTATTTATCATACCTGGTGCTACACCAAAAAATCCAAACTCTGGATTGATTGCACGAAGTTGTCCATTTTTGTCAAATTTCATCCATGCAATATCATCTCCCACACATGTGACCTTGTATCCAGGTAACGTTGGATTCATCATGGCTAAGTTTGTTTTACCGCAGGCACTGGGGAATGCTGCTGCTATGTACTTTTTCTTTCCTTGAGAATTTTCTAAACCAAGAATCTGAAATTAAGCAAAATCATTTTTTTGTGAATTATTTGTATAAATGTATTTGAACAAATTTTACCTGTTTTGATAACAGGTTTAAAGCAATATTTCTTGATCTACCCCTTTTCAACAAAAAAACTCTACTGAAATTTTCTCCATGGAACAATTTCATTTTACACAAATTAAAAAGAACAATTGACAGTTTTCAGATATTTTTCAAAACTGATGCTACATTAATGACTTGAAAGATTCTAATGAAACTACAAAACTTACCAACATGTGTTCTGCAAACCACCCTTCTCTTTTGGCTAAGATAGAGCCAAGCCGTAATGCAAAACATTTCTTTCCCAACAATGAGTTTCCTCCATATCCACTGCCATAGGAACATATTTCATTTCGATCTGGTATATGCGATATTATGGTTTCTTTAGGATTACATGGCCAATTATTATTTAACGGTTCTGTAAAAAACCCAATTTGAAGTAAATAAAAATTCTGGTAATAACATTTTATGTATAATTAATTCTGCTTTTAAATATGTTATTTATTTTGTCTTACTAAGAGTTCAATGGAAAATGAATGCAAAAAATCAATGTAAATAATAATTGAGACGTTCTTCAATAAAACTAAGAGTTATCTCCCATATAAACCAGTGTTTCAAATCTCTCATTTAAAGGTTTCTGTGTCAATGATTCCCAAAAGTGGAGATGAAAGTTATGTAATTATTCTAAAATGGCAAGTCAAGTTAGACTGTGTAACTGGAACATTTAGTAAATTAATGTAAACTTACTGAGAGCGATTTTGTAGCAAGGACGATTATATCTGACGACATGTATGCATGAATGTGAAGAATGAGTAATACAATCAATTCATTAGTTAGTATGTACCTTTTAGTGGAAGTGGTCTACCAACAGAGTGAAGACATTTAATAAAGTCTCCTTCTCCAAGTGTCTCCAGAACATTACCACCCATTCTTGTCATTATTCTCATACTGGCCACTACATAGGGAGAATCTGTTATCTCAATACCAATCTTAGATAGTGGTGAACCAACAGGACCCATACTAAATGGTATAATATACATAGTTCGTCCTGTTGAGGAAAAAAATAACATAAAGTAAAAGAATAAAAAAATAAAAGCGTTAATATTTTGTATCACTTCTGTTACACAGTTCCTTTTATGAAACTTTTGACATTTTTCTCTGAGGATTAATAGACTTGCAGAGATTTTTTCAAATCAATCTTTTCAAAAAAGGGGAAAATTACACAATCTAAGTTGGTAAACAATAGAAACTCTTGTATTTTGTTTGAACACATGTACAGGATTATTGAAAATCAAATGTTTCTCCTTTTAAATTGCAGTAATTTTATATTATCTTGTAACAGATGGTATAAGGTAAATCAGATCTCTTTTTGAAACAATGTAATTTTAATCAATTTAATCATTTTTTTTAAATAGTCAGACAATGATTTATATTATTATTACCTAAATTGCTCATTGAAATTTCTTTATATATTAATATAAGTTATATGGTTCGCTACTGACCCCCTACAGATCCATAGAGGGTTAGTAAAATCAATAGGGGGTGAGGCCGGAGGGGTCAGTAGTTAACCGTATAACGAAATTATCGCACACGATACTTTTTCTGCAGCGTTTTGTAGAAAAATAAACAATGAAATACAAAAACATCAATAGATGACGTCACCATTTACAGTAGACGTGATGTCATGAACCCACTATGGAATTTACTAACCCCCTACGGATCCATAGGGGGTCACCACGTGACAGCGTTAAACCAATCACAACGTGATAATTTACCCGCGGTGCGATAATTATTGATATTTTTTATCATACTTGTAGTAATAGTTACAGTGTTCATAAGAACTGTATTTACTATGTGTATTACCTTTCATACAACCTGGAAACCTCATATTAAGTTCTGTTTCTAGATCATCTGGATCAATCCAATGTCCCAGTTGACCTACAGCACCATTTTTAGGGATAGGTATCGTATCCTGCATTTTTTCTGTAGCTATGAAGGTCTTACTTTCCACACGAGCCACATCTCCTGGATCTGTCCTGGCTAACCAACTAAAATGTAAAATGAAACCTTGAGAGGTTGACTTGCCTGAAAAATCAAACAGAACATTCAAGGTTAATAATAGTGTTCATAGCTTCAATGTTTATCCATGCAGATTCCAAATTTAACCTTAGTAGTATGAAATAAACTTGTAAAGTTGAAATAAAATTGTCACACAAATATTTAAGTTATATTCTTAATTATTTCAGATGGATTATGATCTAAAAAGGAATTCATTTCAACAATCAGCGACTCTTTTCACAAAAAATCTTACGATTAAAATTGATCGCAAGTTATACTGAAATGTGTATGACTTACGAGTATTTTTACTCTTAAGATTTTTTGTGAAAAGAGCCGCTGGCTCACACTTCTAAGTGGTAAAGTCACCTTTTCTTCCATCACTTCATTTTCTGGGCCTTAAAAGTGAAATCAAGTTGCCCTTGAATAAAACAGTCCCCTTTACATACAATCTTGCATTTTGATGTAAAAAACAAGAATTAAAAGACAGAAAGGATTTATTTTTATAAAATGAAGTGAAACTGTGATGTAGTACTAGAATAATTTTTTATCAGTTCAAGGGAACACTGTTTTGTGCAACTTCAAGCAAATACTGTTATACTGATTTTTAACAAAATGATGAAATTAGTATATTATCTAGTTATCATAACGGTCATTAATTATTAATGTCAGACTCATTATTTGCAGGCCTAGGATAATCAACCTTCAAAGGATAGTGTATGTGCCATAGATTGTTTACTTGAATTGCCAGGTATATTTGCAATTTGCAAAAACTAAGTACCAGTCAGAGACTGACTGTAAGCTGTACTTATACAATACTATAAAGATAAAGAGATGTGGTATGATTGCTAATGAGACAACTATCTATCAGAGTTCAAATGAAGTGGATATATGCAATTACAGGAAACCGAACAGCCTTCAGCAATGAGATAAACCCATACAATATAGTCAGCTATAATGGCCCCAACATGAAAGTTTAACCTTCCTTCTAACTAGTCAAGTACAGGCCTCAAAAGGACAGAAAACTAAGGCGTCCTAAATGAAAAATACACACTTCAAGGCACACTCAGTTACCAAAGCATATACATCAGTGCAAATGTACCTGTAGGTTTAAATTCATAACTTATGAAGTTTTCATAATTTAAAAAAATTTGTTATTAAATAAATGATCTTCAGTGATAACAAATGAGAATCAATAAACCAAGATAGAATCCTCATCTTATTTTAACTTATGATTGCTTAATCTCCTTTATTATTCTTTAGATATATGCAATAGGGTTACTATAGCATGTGTATAGTGTACGTATGTAAGACAAATGTATTATAAGGAATAAATCTTAGTTGGAGTTTCTATTTCCTGTCACAATATATTTGCATAATGTTCTATAAATCTTAGATGGGAGTTTCTTTTTTTTAACACTACATTTGCATGTATCACTGTTGGACTAACATTTGACTAAACATGTTTGACTATCCCTAATATCTGAAACATTATGTCTTACATGTATATAACCTACTTTTGTTCATTTGTAATCAATAAAGGTCAATGAACCTGTCTGTAGATATCTTATAGGGACCTTGTCATTCATACATTTGTACAAATCATCAGTCTACCATGTATCCAAGGTCAAATGGTTGTTCAAGGTCAATCTCATCAATTTCAAGGACTATTACATAATTTTGTTTCTGATTCTAATCTATGTTTGAATATTAAGGCTTCCTTAAATAAAATCAAATAGTTTCCAAACTAGATTAGTTATTGCCCATTATTGTGGATGTTCCATTAGCATTAAACAACAAAGAAATGCTATCAGCAAACACTTGTTTAGTGTGTCAGCAGAGGTATTTCACATAGAAAAGGACTGATTCTTCTTATTTGAAAAGATAACCACTTAAAAACTGATAAATAAGATAATTTAGGCTTTAACATCTATCATGGTACTTCACTAAGGCCCATAACTGAAATGTTGCAGTCTCTACTACTACTAGTGTGTGTTAAACCACCTTGAATACCCATGAGGGTCTTGCAGAGTCGGTGTGGTCTCAATGAGCTGCCTAGGCAACCAAAAAGAAGTTAATTGGAATAAATAAGAGCTAAGGAATAGCCATTCTCTTGACTATAGAATTATTTGATATTTGAGGCCTACCTATAAAATTTTTGTTTCATACAAAGGTTTAGTTAATACTCTTTATCTTGCTGTTGCTAAAATTTTCATTTTATTCTGTTTGCTTACCAGTTTTGTAACTTTGGAAGAGGTTTAATCATTCCATCTCTCTGTAAGATATATAACAATAATTCGTTTTCTTTATCTGACCCGTCACATATATGGACTGTCGATGGATTGCATAGTTTGATGTTCTCGTCCACGTAATTCCGCACTTTGTTTGGAAGTTTGTTCCACTTCCCATACAGTACATTTGGTACTGAAGCTACACCATTTTGTCTACTTATACATACTGGTTTGACAGCTTCTTTAAGAATTCTACAAGCAAACGAGGGACTGAAAATAGAAATTTGAAAAATTGCAAGTTTGGGTGGTAAAATTATTAAAATAGGCCTACGACTCTATGTGTCATTGCTAAAGAACATACTGTTCATGTCATTTTTTTGTAACTTTGTATAAATATGTCCTTGAAACCTGAAGCACACTTTTGTTACCTGTTTTCTTTTGCTCTTATGACATTTGTCCAACAACTAGAGCAATTTAATCTTCTTGTGTACTCCTTACTGATAACTTTAGATAGGTCAAATATATCTTATCTAATTTCTGAAAGCCTTTATAGTATATCTACCTTAAGCTTACTATATAGAACTGTTTTAGAAAGACAGCTCAGCATTTTAGACATAATTTTATTTTTATAAGAATTAGAATAGATATATAGGCTTGCATACACAAAAAAGAGGATGTTATAAAATCATATTGACAAGTATTTCTCTTCGTATATTGCCAAATCATATAAGTATCATTGTGAAAATCTGAAGACTTTTATATATATATTTAAATAGATGGACAAACTGCATCTGACTACAGTACACACTTTTCTGTATTCTACTGAGTATCAAACTTATTTCACTATATCATAATATAATGTACACAATAATAAACCCACCTTTTTAATTATAAAATTATCTTCAGAATACATTAACCATATAAGTTTTGAATTATTTGGGAGAATTTTTAAATTAATGAAGTTAATACTGTTAATATCATGGATATAGCTTGAGCTTTTATTTTCAAAAGTAGGACACTGAAGAAGAAAATGAATTTCATCAGAAGCCCAAGGGCCTATGATCCTTGCCAGTAAAATTTTACTGAAAAACATCCTGACAAGCCATATACATTTTAAGACATTGTACGAAAGTCTTAATTTTAGGCCAGTCCGTCAAAAAGTGTTTGCAAAGACAATCTCTTAATATCGCAGTCCAACAAGTGAGATGTAAATTTTTGTAAAATCTGGAACCGGTAACTAGCACAAGTTGATCAGCTGTTTTTTTAATTCTTTACACACCATAATTTTTTGTTCACAATATTTCTGTTTACATTTAAACTATTCAAAATCATCATAAAATCTTACTACCCAATACTTTTCCGTAAAACATAAGTATAAACCCCATCAACAAATAATTTCCGCAATTAAAATGCGAACGTGCGTACCGGCGAACAGCTGATGAACACGATAGGAATGGAAAATTCCACAACTACAAAAGTTATAATCAATTTACCATTAACAAAGCCATTGACAATAGATTGCTTCCAGAAATTTCATTTAAATATGTTTTGTTTAAGTGCATGACATCCATATTTACCTAAAATATCTGTTAAATCGCATCATTTTGTTAAAATCCTGTATACATATCAACTATCTTCCATTTGTGAGAAAATTGCGGAATGATATGTCATACACGTTACCGACATGCGGACGTGTTTTTGAAAAAGTGACACGGTGTAAGCTGATTTCCAACAAAGAACTATTCAAGAACACTAACGTATTAACTGAAATAATCTTTAAATGGAAATGAACGCTAAAGCTCAAGTAATCATTTTTCAACAACTGCGCACTATTTTCTGGGGGTGTGTGAGATTTCTCAAATATGATTGGCTTAGGCAGACAAGCCTCCAAATGGAATCAGCTGATCGCTATCGACTTTTTTTCTTACGTCATCCCAAACAAATCCTTGTGTCAACCCTTTCTAAGAAATCAAATATCATCGATAAACTAACGAACCCAACGAAACATAAAAAAACTTTTACAAAAATATGAAGTAGACGGTAGAGAAGACTGAGTGTCAATATAACTATACAAAATTACACAATATGTCAAGCTTTTAATCAACCCAATTTTATACAGACTGTCAAATATCTGTCATTGAAACTAAGTGATTCCCTAAATGACAAACACCACATCAGACAAGGTATCAGCCGACTAAATACCACCATATAAGATAAGATAAGATATATGTATTCCAAATAAAGGGCCCACGACGAGCAAGTAATTATTACAATGATTTTTATAATTGACACAAATAATTTTGACAATCATATATAAATCTGAATATAATCAACTAAATTTTAAGATCTCTAGCCACAGCAAGCCCAGAGTCATAAGCAAAAAAAAAAGAGCAGTAATAAAACAGATTATATACATAATTAAATTTTTTCCCTGATGTTTTGGAAAGAATATAAACGGATAGTAACACAATAAAAGTGACATCCCTTTTTTGTCGCATGGAAGGGATCCTTAACTGGACTGCTGTTACAAATGAATATGTGAACATGTTCATTGAGGTCGCCGACTTACAGAATGTATAAACTGATAGGGAAATATAATATTCAAAATCTGAATTAAACATAAAGCTCATGCTAAAATATAAACTTGAGAATTACACGAAAATTGTAACACTTGATTGGGAATTAAAAGAACTACCGAATAAGATAAAATTATATAAATACTTTATATTGAAGTTAAATAAAATTTTCGACAAATTAAGTCTTCAGCAAAACGTTCAACGGTAAAAACCAACCCTTTAAAATAATTATAAAAATACTTACTCAGTTCGCTTTGAATGTTCAAGTAAAACCTTTGACTGTATGGTTAAGGATCCCATGATTGAATATAAGGAATATCTGCGTCTTGTTGTTTCTTTTGAAGAGTTGGACAAATCGCCTGTTCATTTGACGTTCAGTCTGATACCATAGAGAGCCTTATTGGTTTGTAATGACGCTGATGAAATCACTTTTTATATGAGAAAAAATAACTGTTGTGTGAAGGTCAATATCGATTTACGCTGGAGGTGTGCGTAAAACAAGCAATTTGATTGGATGTCAGGAGCAACACCTACGAAAGCGATCAGCTGATTATTGCATCATCAAAATTTTGCCGGATATCTCTGTGTTAACGGATTTTAAACAGTTAGTTTACTATTGAATTAAATAGAAAATCAATTATAACCGGGAAAAAAAACACTTACCTCCCAAGTTCCGATTCTCCATGAAGAAGTTTGCCTTCTAAATGTAAAGATCCCATAATTATTCAGGCCTTGTTGAAATACTTGACTTCTGTACAGTACTTGCAACTTGCTCATCGGATTCACACTGTTCGGAGGCAATATGATATTCAAAATATCTTACACAGAATGATTCTTTATACAACTCGAAAATTAATTATATGCCAGTTCTCTCCTCCATTTCCAATCATTTTTCCCCGTTCTATTTTTATTCAAGCTTCGGTGAAGGTCATAACGCAAAAGCGTAATATTGGTAATGGAAAAATATATTTGTAAGGTAGACTGTCTCTGGCAAGGTGCACGCTTAACAAAATATCAAGATTATTCCAGTTAGTACCAGTGACCGGGGACCAAAGTCCAGGTCACTGACCTTTCACAACACATTCATTCTGACTAAGAGGTTTCATTATTCATAATCATCAAATTTATTCATATTGTTGTGTGATGTGTAGAAAACTTCCGTCCTGTTAATAATTCTATTAGTATGCAATTTTAAGGGGGTGACTGCAGATGTAATACTCCAGTTCAAGTGTAATTACTCATTAGTTGTAACTGATACTTTAATTTGGACTTTGAAATCTATTCACCTTTTAGGCGCATCGATCAATTCAAAACTTCTAAGAATCCCAAAAAGGAGTTTCATATACAATGTTTAAATATAGGTTTTATTGAAAAGACTTTTGATTAAATTCATAAATTGTTTAACCTAAATGGACTGAATGGTCCTCCCTTTTGAAATTCACAGTGTTTTAATCAAATTATATGTAAATAAAATCAATAAAGTCTTTTTCTTCCTTCGAAGTCAACGAAGGGGTTGAATTTGTTCAAAGATGCTAGTAAGTGTTACCGGATAGTTTGTTGCTTATTTTGCCACACAATTAGTTTAGTTTTGGAGAATAGGCATTATAGCTAGACATTCTAGCTAGTATATAAGTATGTGGAAGCTTTGCATATTGTTATTTACACCGGTATATTTCAAAGATCAACAACATGACGGGGAAAAAATCCATAACATACAAATTAAAATCTTGATTAACATTTAACATTGTGGAATTAAACAATAAAATAATTTTTTATATATATAATTCCACGATTAACCGAATGCGTGGATTATGATTTATGGATGGAAAAGAGCTAAGCTAGGAACCTTTGAAGTTTCAATCTTATACTTCAGTCCATGCTAGCCGTAGGACTATTTATATATTATCAGTGTCACAACACTAATGCCTAAATGGCAATTAATATATATTTTTTGTTGCGCAATATATGAAACATTACGACCGAATGTCAGATACATTTATTTTATCTCAACGATAAATCTGGGATTATTTAAAATCTATAGTATTCTCAAAATAAATAAACAATAATTTAAAAAAAAAGCAAAGTAACCCCACGATAATTCATTCGTTGAAAATTGTTGGATGATTGAATGTACTCGGTTGAACCAAGGGTTTTTCTATTTACAAACAATGTAATTTAACAGTGACCATGAACTTGATTATGTCCTATTTTATGGACCAAAACTATCTGACGTAATCAATCAAACAAAGTCCTGTTGTACAGACACGTTTAACAGAAATTGATTTTCTTAATTCAGTTTTTCAATTGAATATTAAAAAAAAGTGGAAAAAGATCCATTTTAATAAATTTGATCTGGAGGTGTGAGAAATACTTAATTTTGATTGGATGACAAGGACAACACCCTTAAAACAGCTGATTGTATGATGAAATGTTGATCGTGGCAACCGCTGTGAGATGTAGCGATCTTTAAAAATACCTTGTCCATGCACGAGTCCTGATTTTAAGCTTGACTTAATTTTGTGAATTGACGAATAAATTATAAACACAATCACAACATGCGACGTACACATGTACGTATACATATTTTCTAGATTTTTCCACCATTTAATAATAAATAAAAGGAAACTTTTGCGTAAAAATAAACATATTTACCACGTTTATACATCTTTGCGTTATTTTCACCTTAAAGGTCAATGTAAACACGGTCAATGTTCTATTTAACTTGTTTATCGATCAACGGAGATGGCGAATTTATATCTGTTGTGTACAAATTGTATATATACATGCAGATTATGATTTTTCCTCTTAACTTGAATTTTTCTTACCACTGTCATATTTACATGACTACATAATACTGATTCATATACCAAAATATATTTTGGGGAATTAGAATCAAGTCCAATCTAGTGTTTTTTTTTTCATAACAATGCGGCTATTTGGGAGTAAACCATCAAACTGGTTAAATATTGTATCACCTGCATGGTGAGATTCGGAAATACTAGGTAGCAAACAACTGTGGCTAATACAGTTATATGTTGATCTCAGCTAATAACTGGGACTAATACAGTTGTATATTGGTCTTTGCTAATAACTTGAACTAATACAGTTATATAATGGTCCCAGCTAATAACTGGGAATAACACAGATGTATAAAGAATGTTCCCAGCTAATAACTGGGACTAATACAGTTATATATTGGTCCCAGCTAATAACTGGGAATAATGCAGTTAGATAATGTTCCCAGCTAATAACTTGGACTAATACAGTTATATATTGGTCCCAGCTAATAACTGGGACTAATACAGTTATATGTTGGTCCCAGCTAATAACTGAGCCTAATACAGTTCTATATTGGTTTCGTTAATACCATTAAATAAGAACAACTCTAAACTATATTTTTATTGAAACAAAAAAGAAAATTGTTAAGAAAAAAACGATAGAATAAGACTACAATCAAAATTTGTGCAAGTTTATGATTTTTTTTAAAAAATTTTATTCTACACCCAGCTGACCATTGTCCCAGGTTAGGGGGAGGGTTGAGCGCTCACAAACATGTTTAACCCCGCCACATTCTTTATGTGCCTGTCCCAAGTCAGGCGCCTGCAGTTTAGTGGTTGTCGTTGGTTCATGTCTGTCATATTTTTTTCGTAAATTGTTTTGTTATAAATAAGTTTTCTCAATTATTTCATATTTTTCATGTCGGGGCCTTTTATAGCCTACTATACGGTATGATTTTTTCTCATTGTTGAAGGCCGGACGATTGCCAATTATTGCTTACATCCACTTCATATGAACTTTGGTGGATAACTGTCTCATTGGCAATCATACCACATCTCCTTATCCTTATATTGTAATGGCTTACAAAGCAAGTCTTTTATGGGGAAATTTCATTTTGACAAATTACAAGTTAGATCCAGACAGTGCTGAGAATGAGGGGTTGTTTTTTCTTCAGAAATATATCTGTAAAGTCTGATTATCATTAGTTATAGGGAACTTTCCAACTCAAATTCCCATTCTTCCTCCTCAATGGAACGACTGATTAAGGTTGGCAAAAGTTTGACTAAATCTCCCTTACGAATAATATATATATATAAAATTGAGAATGGAAACGGGGAATGTATAAAAAAAAAACAACAACCCGACCAAAGAGCAGAAAACAGCTCAAGGCCACCTTCGGTCTTCAAAGTAGCAAGAAAATCCCGCACCGGAGGCGGGCTACAGCTGGCCCCTAAACAATAATGTATACTAGTTCAACGAAATGGACGCCCCGCTAAACTCCGAAACATATAATTGATCGAAAAATAAAAAAAAGACACAAGACTAACCGTTGAAAGGCTAGATGTACCGGACTTGGGACAGGTGCATCAATGCGGCGGGGTTAAACATGTTTTGTGAGGTCTCAACCCTCCCCCTATATATATACCTATTTAATATTTTACCATTTGTAATGACGACATTATATTGTCTCTAATCTTCAACCTTTAAGTTCGAAGTATCAAAGTTGAAAGATGATGCAATTCTATAAAAAATTTGTATAACAGCAAATAAACACGGATCTAAATTGGAATACATGTATCTATATATTATACTGTTCCAGGTGTTAAACGATCGAAGTTTTGAAGCAAAACGATGATGCAAGATATGATTAATTTAAGCATATAACGTAATCATTTTATATACATTTTTGGTTACACAAGAGCGAACAGTTTTAAAACTGCAAGTCATTTACAGATTTTCCCCTATTGAAGTAATATGAATTCAGTACATAAATGTAGAAAATAATTTTCTTTGTAGGATGCGGTAAACAAGAAAGCGCTTTTCATGTGTCATTACTTGGCACCCGTCGTCTGTCGTCCGTTTACTTTTACAAAAATCTTCTCCTTTGCAACTACTAAGCTAAATGGAATCAATCTTGGCTGAAATCATCATCGGTATCTAATCCTGCCTGCCAACCAATAAGACTGCCAATGTTAAAAAAGACCCCAGGGGTAAAAATTCAAATGCTGTCTTTTATTTTTTAAACCGTTATAAATAGAGAAATTCTGACGGGGGGCAAAATAAGCTGAGAATGTCATGATTTACCTTCCATCCATTCCTACCAATCCTTATTGGAGTTATTGACCTTAAATGACGATTTTTACCATTTTCGGCAATTTCGGATATTATCTTTAAAAATATAATAAATAAAGGAAAACTCATCAGCAGTACAAGATCTACATACCCGAAATTGTCAGACGACTCCTCATAGGAGTTATTGCCTTTGAAAGACATTTATTTTTTGCGGAAACTATAGCAGATCGCTATAAACTGTAAACAACAAAACCGATCAGCAGGACAAGATCTTCAAATAAGTCGTAATGCCCGAAATCGACAGTTGTCTCCTTATGGCAGTTACTGCCCTGGAAAGACATTTATTTTTTGCAGAAACTATAGTAGATAGTAGAGTTATTGCCCTTGAAAGACTTTTTACCCATTTTTGTGTTTTTAGTGCTTTGAAACTATAGAAGATAGAGGGAAGCTGTAGGTAGAAAAAATGACCAGCATAACTAGATCTTCAAATTAGTCATAATGCCCGAAATCGACAGTTGTCTCCTTATGTGAGTTATTGCCCTGGAAAGACATTTATTTTTTGCAGAAACTATAGTAGATAGTAGAGTTATTGCCCTTGAAAGACTTTTTACCCATTTTTGTGTTTTTAGTGCTTTGAAACTATAGAAGATAGAGGGAAGCTGTAGGTAGAAAAAATGACCAGCATAACTAGATCTTCAAATTAGTCATAATGCCCGAAATCGACAGTTGTCTCCTTATGTGAGTTATTGCCCTGGAAAGACATTTATTTTTTGCAGAAACTATAGTAGATAGTAGAGTTATTGCCCATGAAAGACTTTTTACCCATTTTTGTGTTTTTAGTGCGTTGAAACTATAGAAGATAGAGGGAAGCTGTATATAGAAAAAATGACCAGCATAACTAGATCTTCAAATTAGTCAGCATGCAAGAAATCATCAGTCGACTCCTTAACAGTCCTTATTGACCTTAATATGGTAAAGAATGACATTGCATTATTTTGGCGTTTTTGCTGATAACTATAAAGTATTTGTAATATTCTTAAAGCGTTGTATAAAATTTATGCAAAATCGACAGGTGAGCGACACAAACTTTGGAGCCTCTAGTCTCGATTTTCTGTACTATGCAACCACTTCCTTAAGAAGTAGCTTGAACATATTAACAAACAGCAACTCCCGGCAAAATGAAATGCATTCAAACACTACTAATAGTTTTGTGAACTTTTCACAGAAATCTTGCGAGTGAAATTAATCTCGATTTTTACTATTCTATTAAGACACCATGACGACACATTTTTAAAAGATGTCTGCAGCGCTGGGTGGGTCTAGAACAATCCATGGACATATAGTATCACAAATAACCGATTGTTTTGATCATCTAGAACCCCACTGCTTAATAGAACAATATTTTATCTGGTTTATAAATTTCCTTTACAAATGTTGAGAAAAGTATATACCACGCATTCATATATATATACATTACAACTATACTATAAAGTCAAGAACAAAAGAGTTTGCATTGTTCGTTCGTTTGAATGTACCGTCGTTTCAACTGTGAATCGGTGTAAAAAGAAAAGACAACAACACTTTATAAAGTTCATGCATCCAGATCGCTTTATAAACGTTCGAGCGAAATAGATAAAGATTACTTCGTATATAACTTCTCCCTAAATGAGGTATTAAGTCAAGAAATGTATCTACCAAATGATAAAATAGGGGGGATGGGCTCTTTTAAGGGACTAAACAATATAAGTCTGCATTTCACAATTTCTTAAATTCTTCCGATGAACCAAATACTAACCAGAGGTCTCAGTGTAATGTCTGAAAAAAATGCTTGGAGTTTGCGAATCAAAACAAGCTTACATTTTTAAACTATTTTTTTTCACCACTCGTGATAAAGCTTGATATTGTGCCAGATGTTCAACAGTAAGGATGATGCAAGAGACAAAATGATCGATGTGTATTTTAGTATTTTGTTGTTAACATTTTATATAAGTTGTATAGGTCACATTAGTACTTAGTTATTGAAAACTGCAAGCACATCGTTTACATTGGAATCTCTATGCAAATACTTTTCAATTGAATAAATTTAGATTAAATATAAAAATAAGACGATGTGATATGATTGCCAATCAGGCAACTCTCCACCATAGACCAAATTTGGCAGAAGGTTAACAACTATATGTCATCGTACGGCCTTCGGCAGTGAGAAAAACCCGGACTGCATAGCAAGCTATAAAAGACCCCGAATTGATCATGACAAATGTAAAACAATTCAAACGAGAAAACTAACGACCTTATTAATGTACAAATATGATATAAAACAACAAACGACAACCACTAAATTACAGGTTCCTGACTTAGGACAGGCACATACAGAATGTTGCGGGATTAACATGTTTGCGGACCCGCCAATATACTCCCATAACCTAGAACAGTGGTGTAACAGCACAACATGAGCTAGAACACACTTTAAAAATCAGTTGAAAAGGGCTTAACTCGACAGATCGATACAAAGCACAAAAACAAATAACAAAAACACTAAAGACAAAGTACAGATCTGAGAGTACTCGCTGTTACTGAAAGCTAGTTCAAAGCCAGCAACAACTAATAAGAAAACCATGTATATATCTAAGACTATAAGTTAACATCAATCAGTACACACCAACATCCAATGGATTTAGTGATAAGACGTCATTAACATTCAGGATCCCAGTCAGAGAAAAACACGGCCTTGTGCAATGCCAAAATATAGGTATCGACAGATTAGTTATGATCAGTGGACCAATAAAAGATAGACAACTGAAGTACACAAGAACGCCGCCACATTTTATATATGTGACTGTCCCAAGTCGGAATCCTATAATACAATGGTTGTTGTTGGTTGGTCCAAAAATAAAATCAACATTGTTTAATGTTGCCTACCTACCCACCTTAAAAGCAGTCTTCCTGAAAATTTTGATGACAAATAATTTCAAATCTGATTTTTAAAGGTTTTTTTGTGCTCTAACGTCTTTTTTTGTCTAAAACCTGCAACTCATGTTGTTGGTAAAACAAAATAAAATCCCTACCTACCTACCCAACCCTACAAGGTATGGGTAGGTAACATCAAACAAAGAATTGGTTAAGGGTGGCCTTGATATCTGATATATCTGTTTTTCTTTTATTGTTTCGTTATAAACCAGGCCGTTGGTATGATCGTTTGAATTGTTTAACATTTTCATTTGTCATGTCGGGGTCTTTTATAGCTAACTATACGATATGGATTTTGTTCATTGCTGAAGGCAGTACGGTGACTTGTATGTCCACGTCATCTGGACTTTGGTGGATAGTTGTCTCATTGGCAATCATACCACATCTCTTTATTCTATAATAATAAAAATCAGCAGAGGAAAAGTAGCATTTAACTCGATAACAACGATGTAATAGACAACTAAAACACATGCACAAACAAAAACAAATAAGCACTATCTGTTTGAACTGTTTCTATTAAAGTCTAGATTTTATTTGAAATTGACTTTTCTAGTCGATGTAACTACCCCCCCCCCCCCTCCGCCCCCTCCTACATTTGCCGATCATTGTTCGTCCAGATGTCTTTGTTTAAGCTTTGTTTCTCAATCTTAAAGTGACAAGTTCCCCAACCCGCGTCCCGTTTAACTGTCGTCCTGAATGGGCGCATGACAATTGACAATTTTAGCCCTTGACTTGTATTTTCGACAACCCATTTAAGCGAAAATCTTACCAGACCATACTTACACAGTGAACAGTATTATGGAGGTTTTATTCTGAAGTTGTCTGATATTATAATTTGATTAAACATGGAAATAATGATTTTAAACTATAGCGACAAACCAAGGAAAGAAAAGTGAAATATATTACCACATCCTATTATTTCAAATTTTGTTAATGTACCGTTTTTGGATCGACAACCTATTGAAAGGCCAGGAAATAGCAGATATGTCCGGTAAATGTTATGAACGTCATAGCCGGATTAAATAATACAACGATTTAAAGGAGACGTGACACGATTTTTTTTTTTTTTTTTTTATTAAATTAATAAATATTAGTCTTAAAACATGTTTTGTGCAATTTTGCTGGTCAAAACCTGATCAATCGGCATGTTTTAGGTCAAAGAATCCAGCGCTTGTCATGATGAATGATTTTTAATTAGATGACGATCACATGATCGTGCTTACGTCAGTGGTTACAAGCTGGGAAAATGTCTCAAACTGGACTATGTCGATACACTATGGACGGTATTGACAGCACTTTTCCCGATTACTGACAAACTACAAAGACAGTTGATCTCATCAATTTGAGCCATTGTGTGTGGAAAATAACCAAGAAAAAGATATTAATTCTTCCTGCGAAGAGTCCAACAACGAAGATTTTTCAGACAATACCGATCGGACTGTTACCATACATATGGGTTTGTCTGATGAATAAATTGAATATACCGCTTTCTGCATTTATTTTAATTTAAATAAAACTAATTTTAATCATGATTGAAAATATAAATTTCTAATTTGATGATTAAATTGTTTTGTTTTTCTCTGTTACGGAAACGTTATAATTATGTGTGCGCCAGAAGCAGAAAGAAAACAGAACCGATTTTTTTTGGTTGGAAACTATACATCACACCATGGAAGTAATATTTAAATATTACTTCCATGATCACACCAAGGATTTGTATAGTGACAAATCCTTTATCACACTATTTCTGCATTAGGATATCCAATTAACAATTTTATTACTCCCCCCCCCCCCCCTTTATGTAAACATTTATTGGAGGCTGTTGTTTATAAGTAATTAAATTTTGACACCTATAGCATACTTGACCAGGTGAAAGGTAAGAATGCTCCTGTAGTGTGATTTAGTCACGTGTTATGTTATTTACCTTTTAACACCATACATGTATAAAAGAAAATATCTTATGTTGAAACAATTAATATAGTTACACTACACTTCTAAAGTATGGAATTCCATTCAGACTTTAAATTTAATGAATTACAAAGTAAATTCAAATTCACATGTTTCCACCCCTCTCTTCCAAATATCATTTAGCAATCAATTTGTTTATTGCTACCAGCAAAATGCATGAGTCCAGGAAAATATTCACAACACATAATGTTCTTTTTCAAAACATTTCAACAAAAAAGAGTCATTTGAATAAATGAATAGGCGCTCACAAACATATACCCGCGACACATTTTGAATGTGCCTGTCTTGATTCAGGAGCATGTAGATCAGTGGTTGTCGTTGGTTCATGTCTGTCATATTTTTTCTTCGGAAATAATTTGTTATAAATAAGGTCGTTAGTTTTCTCGTTAAATTGTTTCACATTTTCATGTTGAGAACTTTTATAGCCGAATATACGGTATGGGGTTTTCTCATTGTTGGAGGCCGTACGGTTATACCAGAGACATATATACATATGTGTATATATGTCTCTGGTTATACCAAATAATTGGTTCAAACGACACTTTCTTCATTTATTATTAAGTTTCCATGTTAAAAAGAAATGTTTTTCATCATCTGAATCTTTATCAACTAGATACTTGTCAATAATTATATTCGATGTTCAATATAAGAATGTAAAAGACTTATGATTCACATTCTCGTATCATTTCCTTGTTTGCTTTTTATGCTTTTTGCCAAACAATTTCTTATGAAGTTATAGACTTGCAAGCATACAGAAATATTACTTTTCCATCTCAAGAAGTCAATTAAAAAAATGCATCTGTTATAAACCTTTTTATATCTGCATATTATTAAAAGCAATAAAAATAAGATCTATATACAGGTTGTCTATTAGTTAACAGTTAAACCCCCCATGTGGCGTGACACCTGAAGCTTACAACTTCAAACGAGACCTGAAATTGCGAAAATCAATCACCTGTACCGCACACCTGTGACCTATGATGAACTCATGGCATGGCACCCGAGACCCCAACTCTGGATTCCTTATGAAAGTGGGAGGAAAGAAGTGTAGTTTGGGCTTGTTAAAATGTCCCATCTTTACACCTTCTAAGTCTGCGTGTCATTCGAAAAACAGAAAAGATCATGTCAATATTCTTTTTAATAATATTGTTGAATCCATCGGCATCACACATAATCATTGTTCATCACTGTCATGCGTTTTGTTGGATAATAATCGAAACTAAATTTGCGCTGTACCCATATGTCAATATGAATGAAAGTAACCACTGACGTAGTAGCCTCGTTCTGAGTGACTTCCGGGATGGAAATATGCATATTTGGCAGGTCATAAATAGTTGCATTAAAATCTCATTCAAATACATATTTTACCAAATATTTGACACTTATATAGTATCGATGTATTTTTGTGGAAAATTAAGTACAAATAAACATTTTGAAACACAAATTTAAAATCGTGTCATGTCTCCAGTATAAGATCTTTTCCATAGAAAGTTGTCTTTATTCCGAGCTAGACCGGATTTGTAATAGTTGAGTTCACAACCGGAACTTAAATATGGGATGATTTGGTTCCTTTATGCAGTCCATGTATTGCAAAACTGATATGACATTTTACATTTCGCTCTAAAATGTTATACAAGAGACATATAAATTATATGTCTCTGGTTATACTAACTGTTAGTATAATAGTCCCAGTATCAAGTCACTAAAATGTCCTGCGCCGTCATGAATGTGCATGCAATAGATTAAACTGGTCCGCCATTCCATCGACGGTGCGAAGCTTTAGATAATATTTTTATTAAGTTTTCTTGTCGCTAAATAGTCTTCTTGTCGCTAAATTTTTTATTCTTGTCGCTTCTTGACGCTTTTTGTCGCTAAAATTCTTCTTGTCGCTAATTAGTGAGACCGAATAATACCGGTATACCAAGAAAACATTAGATAAAGCAAAATAAAAGAAATTTTATTGAAAATGTCTGTGACAGCGCCTGCGCATATCACCAGTGGAAAGTACCGGTATGAAAAGTGACATATTTTTCACTGGCAATATTTTATGATAACTTTCTCCCTTAGATAAATAATTCATTTTTAGCTTTATGTTTAAAGTTCAAGATATTCAAATTATTTATATTATTTAGATTTCGGTGTAATTTTTAAGAATTAGTTAGAATTCTTTGAAAAAGAGAGGCGAAAGATACCGAAGGGACATTCAAACTCACAAGTCGAAAATAAACTGACAATGCCATGGCTATAAATTAAAGAAAATTACAAACAAACAATTAACAGTACACAATACACAACATAGAAAACTAAAGACTGAGCAACACGAACTTTGAAACTGCTCTTTTGGAAAACTGTCAAGGTTAGATTTTTGTTTAATATCTGAGATTTTAAAGACTAAGATTTTTTTTCCGTGTAATTGTTATCATCCAAGTTTTGGTCGTTAACAATAAGTTTGAAATGAATTCATTGATAAGCTCAGTGAATCAACGCCCTTTAGTTATAAGTAAAAGCTGTCATATCCTTTGTGGATTAAGTAAAAATGTATTCATTATGTAATGTTATACAATGTATGAAAACAATCTTTGGTAAACAAAGAGATTTTATGTCGTCAATAGTGGGATAAAATAAATAGTTCGGCCTTTTCTTATGAAGGACTAAATCGATTGTCATGTAAAACAATATAAAAGGGAGTCAATTTTTAAAAAGTAAATAATCAACATTTACAAAGGAACATTGGTTTGTTATGAGATATTTGATGATTAACACCACCTCGACCCTATCAACCCTACCCGAGACTCTACCATGTCTACCACGTGTCAGCTAGTCAACCCGTACAATAAACCCATGAAGAAGATCGAGGTGCACATCAACCTTGTCAAATACATGTGAATCACAATAATACATAATATCTAATCATAGTTCACCTACGGTAAACAATTAGTCGGTATTGATTGTCAATACGTATACATCGTATTGTTATTTATAACGTGATGTGACCTAGTTATCTTCGTATAGCAGTATAGTATTGTGTAGAGATAGAGTCCAGAGAAAACCAAACAAGTATAGATTCTCTCGGTGTTGTACATTACAGCCGTGTCTTATATAACTTTTAAAATTAACCTTATATAACTTTTAAAAATAACCTTATATAACTGCACAAAATCATTCCTGCACAGAAGACGCAGTAATGAAATCCGACAAAATAACCGAGTTCTTGTCGATTATAATGACATTTTCGTTGACTTTATTAGTGATAACATTTGTCTTTAAGTGGAAGCGATGGCGGTCTTCCTCTGGACAATAATTCGTCATACTAATAATATACTACGTACGGCCTGGAACACAATATATAGTGTCTAGCATTAGTATAATATTCCCAGGTATGGCAATATATCCAGATTTCGAATTGGACATTGTCAAACGGGGTGATGGATCATGCGACCAAACAAGCACTGACATCAGAAGTAGAAGTTTCAATCGCCCAGATTTTATTCTTTCAAAAATTTGGAGACCAGAAATTATTTCATCTGGATTTTTTTGTCCGCAATACATTCTCCAGCGGAAAATTGGCATAAGTGTGTTACGAATATTCATCAAGTGGTTCGGAATAATAGCCCCTTGGGTAATTCTGCAGGAAGCCGACTGTTCCGTAGATCATGACTTTTGGATTCTATGAAAGCTCGAAATGCAATCTATGTTATGTCGTTTGAAAGATCCGACGTATGGAGGCTTAAAGAGCTTGGTGAAAACGAAGAGACGTTCGATGCAAACAATACAAGGGAGTGTGCTGACAGAGTAATTGCTACAACGAACAGTATTATAACAATTTGAAGGCTGAAGCAGGTTTGGAAGATTTTTTATATCAAGGCAAAGAAGTTTTGGATATTTTCAATGACTAGTGCAGGATTCGATACTGCAACCGTCAGCACTTAACTGGAAGTTGTTTTCAATTTAGCTAAAAGCACCGACTTCCATCAGGACGTGAGTTGAATTGAATGAGGTTGTTGGAAAAAGACACCCTTCTATTAAAGACGAGAAAAACTACCGTTCACCTTAGCAACGATTTTTTAGTCGTTAAGAATGTCTCAATTGCAGCTCTGCATTGCTGTACCACAAATGATGTTAATTCCATAGCCATGGTATTTCCGCGGGAGCTGTCGTGTTTGATAATCTGTACTCAATTCATTACAGGAAGATCGATAGCGTTTCAACCCAAAAACGATTTTAATTTAATCAACAAGTGTCATTTGGACTCGGTCGTGATAAAATGTACGGTGAATGTCGAGCGATGAATTGTCTTTGTTTAAAATCACAGACACTGTTCTATGAAAAAAATGACCGATATATCGGTACTTTAATATAACTATATATAATATAACTATAACTATATTTATGTATATAGTTATTTTTTTCAGAGACAAGTGCCTGTGAGCTAAGCTAGTACATTTAAGTAGTATGTGCAATCAACTTCAAATAATAAAGCATGATATTTTTGTGAAAACTATTTCTAGTCTTTTCAGTCAGACCAAGTTATGATTAAATCAACTGAAGTACGTTAATCATCAACTATAATAACCAGTATAACGTTTCGAAAAAATGTTTACGCGATGAAACTTGGAACGACTAAAAATCGATTTTTCTTCATTTCATTCTGTCCTCAGTTTATGCCCCCGTTTTTTTGTCCAAAAAATCCTGGATCAGCCCCTGGTTTTTGCTCCTCTCAGCCCGGCAACCTTATTTTCATATCCAATAATACATAAAACATAATACATAAAGATGGATACATGTCTTAAGTTAAATCAGAGACATATAATACAATTGTATTATATGTCACTGGTTAAATAGTTCGATATTTAAGGATACATGTATTATTTGGAATATATTTAGTAATACATTGAAGAATACTTATGTAAGAAAGTGTTAATATTCAATTCAACCGACCCTGGAATCCATGACAAATCGCCCCACTGGCAAATCGCCCCACTTTTTCACCAACTCGCCCCACTTTCTAAAAAATCGCCCCACTCTTGTTTACCAACTCGCCCCACTTATGAAAAAGGGTAAAATCCCATTGAAAATAGGTTGGATAACTTACCCCACTTATGAAAAGGGTTAAAATCCTGCTGAAATAAGGTCTGCCAACTCGCCCCACTCATGACAAATAGATAAACCACGATGAATTCAGTAATGCCAACTCGCCCCACTTATGAAAAAAGATGCAATCCCGTTGTATATCTATGTTCCTGCCCCACTTTTCTTTTTGTTGAAATAAAGCAGAAAGAAGTGAGTATCAGCATTTCTGCGACTTGAATGCCAACTAGCCCCACTTGTGAAAAATAGAAAAATCCTGATGAATTGAGTCATGCCAACTCGCCCCACTTATGAAAAATAGAAAAATCCTGATGAATTGAGTCATGCCAACTCGCTCCACTTATGAAAAAGGAAGTAATGCCGTTGAATTTATATCTGCCAACTCACCCTACTGATAAATAAAAGTATGTACAGAATTAAAGCCTACCAACTAGCCCCACTTATGAATAAAAGAATTAAACTGTAATGAATTTAGGCCTATTCGCCCCACTTTGAAACCAAGCCATAAATTTCTCAATTTTTATTGTTTTCAAACCATAAACAAAACTTACCAATCCATTTTTCAACAACAATAAAACCTGCTTTGACTAGAATGAATGGACATTCTCTTTGATATTTTCTTGAAAGTAACATTTGCCTTTCATGCACTGATTGCTCGTTAGTGTTTAATTATTCTTAATTCAAAGACAAAAGTAACCAATCCGTGGGTTAAAGTGGGGCGAGTTGGTAAACCAGTTTGGGGCGATTTTTTTTAAAAGTGGGGCGAGTTGGTGAAAAAGTGGGGCGATTTGGTGTTGGGCGTTTTGCCAGTGGGGCGATTTGCCAGTGGGGCGATTTGTCCCGCTTCCTTCGAATGATCCAGGTATATATAAATAAGATGTGGTATGATTGCCAATGAGATCCGACCGTGCGAGGGCTGTATAGCCAGTCAAGGTCGTTAAAAACTCCCATCATCAACCAATGAGACGACTTTCTGCCAGAGACAAAATTTAAAAAAAAAATTAGGAACTATAGCTATAGGTCACCGTACGACTTTCAACAATGAGCGAAACCCATACCACATATCAATTCACCTCATTTCTTTTTGGAACCTTTGTTCTTCTGATGCAGTCGTATATTGTCAATCAATAAACTTTTTTTTTATCTCAGTTTGAGTGCATAGGCTTTCGTTTTATATTTGGCATGTGGGTACATCAACTTAGGACGTTGAATCAAGTGTACCACTTGAACTTTGACCTCAAAATAAACTTGTTTCTTTACTTGATTGTTTTTTGCTAAAGATATCAATTACATTATGCATATTCAGAACGAGAACATATCAACAATAAATCTAACTGTAAGTAGGTTTTACAAAGTAAGCTGACTAGGCTTTTGAGCAGCCACTGATAGAGATTATGTTTGACTTTACAGGGACAGCAAGTTCGCATTGCAACAGGCAACCTACAAATTCTGAAATCTTTTTGCAGGATTTCTTTTGTGTGTAGTGAGCATGGTATATTCAAACAAGAGGCCCCTATGAGCCTAAATCGCTCACCTGTTAAAATTTTTAATTTTTCATATTTATTTTTTAGTTTATTGCAATCAATTACGTTTACTTATTTGTAGATCTGTTTTAGTGGCATTTGTGTAGATCTTGTACATATATAGTGAATGGAAGACCTTTGTACAATTATGTATGGAAGACATTAAAAAATTTTGTACAATCATGTATGGAAGATATTTTGTACAATTATGTATGGAAGACATTTATACAATCATGTATGGAAGAGATTTGTACATTTATGTATGTCATACTACATACCCTTAAGATCATTCAACCAAAGTTTGGTTGAAAAAAAAGTCAATGACCACAATGTACATTAAGTGAGAGCAATAGCTCACATGGCCCATAGGGCAAGGTGAGCTAATTATGTTTGGATAACCAAGACTTTTGTACAGAAATTAGTCATGGAAGACCTTTTTACTGACGTTATGTATTGAAGACTTTTGTATCGATATTATGTATGGAGGACCTATGTAGATCTTGTATTGCTTATCATTATGCCCCACCTAGGGGCATTATGTTTTTCGGTCTGTGCATCCGTTCGTCCATTCGTCCGTTTGTCCGTCCTTTCGTCCGCCGTCCGTCCGTCTGTCCTGCTTCAGGTTAAAGTTTTTGGTCAAGGCAGTTTTTGATGAAGTTGAAGTCCAATCAACTTGAAACTTAGTACACATGTTCCCTATGATATGATCTATCTAATATTTATGCCAAATTAGAGTTTAGACCCCAATTTCACGGTCCACCGTACATAGAAAATGATAGTATGAGTGAGGCATCCATGTACTATGGACACATTCTTGTATTTCCTGTTTTACAGTTACTATATCTATTATAATTTTTGATTAATTTGTAATGATTAATAAACAATCATGTATGGAAGACATTTGTACATTTAGGTATGTCAACTACATACCGTTAAGATCATTCAGCCAAAGTTTGGTTGAAATTGAACTGGTGGATTCAGAGTGGGGTATTTTTGTAAAAAGTTTATTTTTTTTATATTTCTGTACAAAGGTCTTCCATACATAATATCTGACATTAGGTCTTCCATACAAAAACAAATTTATGTATGGAAGACCTTTGCACAGAAATTATGTAAGGAACTCAGACTTCCAAGAACTTGGTACAGAAGTGATGTATGGAAGATCTAGGACAGATATAATGCATGGAAGACCTTTGTACAAAAATTCTGTATTGAAGACCTTTGCACAACAATTATGCATGGAAACCTTTCTTTGTAGAGAAGTTATGTATGGAGGACTTTTGTACAGAAACTTTGTATGGAAGACATCTGTAGCAAAATCACATATGGAGGACCTTTGAAGTGAAATTATGTATGGAAAATACCGAAATTATGAATGGAAGACATATGTACAGATATGCATGTAAGGTATTGAAGACCTTTTTACACAGATTATGACTGGAAGGCCTTTTTTCATAATTAATGTATGGAAAACCTTTGTAATGAAATTGTGTCTGGAAGACCTTTTAAAATAAATAATGTAAGGAAGACCTTTGTAGTGAAAGTATGTATGGAAGACCTTTGTACAAATATATATAATGGATGACCTATGTACAGATATAATGTATGGAAGACCTTTGTACAGATATAATGTATGGAAGACCTATGTACAGATACAATGTATGGAAGACCTATGTACAGATATAATGTATGGAAGACCTATGTACAGATATAATGTATGGAAGACCTATCTACAGATATAATGTATGGAAGACTTATGTACAGATATAATGTATGGAAGACCTATGTACAGATATAATGTATGGAAGACCTATGTACAGATATAATGTATGGAAGACCTTTGTAGATATAATGTATGGAAGACCTATGTACAGATATAATGTATGGAAGACCTATGTACAGATATAATGTATGGAAGACCTTTGTACAGATATAATGTATGGAAGACCTATGTACAGATACAATGTATGGAAGACCTTTGTACAGATATAATGTATGGAAGACCTATGTACAGATACAATGTATAAAAGACCTATTTTTAGATATAATGTATGGAAGACATACAGATATAATGTATGGAAGACATATGTACAGTTATAATGTATGGAAGACCTATGTGCAGATATAATGTATGGAAGACCTTTGAATAGATATAATGTACGGAAGACCTTTGTAGATATAATGTATGGAAGACCTATGTACAGATATAATGTATGGAAGACCTTTTTACAGATATAATGTATGGAAGACCTTTGTACAGATAAAATGTATGGAAGACCTATGTACAGATACAATGTATGGAAGACCTATGTACAGATATAATGTATGGAAGACCTTTGAATAGATATAATGTATGGAAGACCTATCTACAAATATAGATATAATGTATGGAAGACCTATGTACAGATATAATGTATGGAAGACCTATGTACAGATACAATGTATAGAAGACTTATGTACAGATACCATGTATGGAAGACCTATGTACAGATACAATGTATGGAAGGCCTATGTACAGATACAATGTATGGAAGACCTTTTTACAGATATAATGTATGGAAAACCTATCTACAAATATAATGTATGGAATACCTATGTAGGTATATAATGTATGGAAGACCTTTGTACAGATATAATGTATGGAAGATATTTGTACAGATATAATGTATGGAAGACCTATGTACAGATAAAATGTATGGAAGACCTATTTACAGATATAATGTATGGAAGACCTTTGAACATATATGATGTATGGAAGACCTTTGTACAGATATTATGTATGGAAGACCTTTGTACAGATATAATGTATGGACGACTTAGGGACAGATATAATGTATGGTAACCTATGTACAGAAATTATGTTTGGAAGACCTTTGCAGTGAAATTATGTATGGAAGACCTTTTATATAAATTATGTATGGAAGATCTTTGTTCAGTTATTCAATAAGTTTATTAATGTCATATGATACTTCAAAAGAGTATCATCAGCTCAGTTGTCAGTGCTTTGGTACTGACATGATTTATAACATACTTTTCTTAAATTGCCCATAGATAAATCTAGAAATTATTAATAAAACTAAACTATAACGAAATTTTAAATATCTTATTAAACAAAGATATAAACTACTAAAAAGTAATACCTGATCACTTATATATAGTTTTTTGTTAGGTATTTGTATCAAGATCAAATTTGTTAAAAGTAAACCATAGGACTCAAGGGTAAAAGACTGTTTAAATGATAAACAAGAACAGGAACTTAATATATTTTATCCTTAGTTCAAAGTAGTTCAGATGGTGTGTACGACAAATCCAAACCTGTCAAAGTACTTCTGCATCACAGTATTAGTCAGATGAGTGACCACCGGTATACACAACTTCAGAGGTGGTTTCCCTAGTTTCAGTGCAAGTCTTTATCCGTAACATATGTTATTGGAAAATTTTTAACTATTTTCAGCTAATCCAGTGATAGCATAAGGATACCAAATTCAAGCCATGAAAAAGGAGCATATTCCAAGGGTTTCAACAATTTGAGCCAAAAAAAATTTCTTTGTTATCATTTTTAAAAAAAATATTTTCATGACCTTTCACAGAATACATCTATAGCTACAAATGTAAACCACTTAAAACAAATATCTACTACATTTATTTATTGTTCAACATGATCATTATATAACTACATTATAAAAATAGTTATACAAAATTTGTTTATAATACTTCTATCAGGATCTTTCAGAATGACCTTTAACCTTTAAATTGAGTCAAAAGTATGTCATTTTAATGATTAAAACTAAAAATCAACATACCATATTTGGGAAAAAATGCACTTGTACTGTAAAGGTATATGCTTTGTTAAAAATTTATTCATCATTAATGAAAATGACAATCAAAAATATTATTACCTTATTAGATTATTATACTGTGAAACTTTCTTAAAAAAACATCTCAATAAACTCACTTTCTTAATTTAATAATATTTTATTGCATTAATCAAGCAATAGGATTGGACACAAGTTATAACAACTTATATTAAACTCACTTTTAATCCAATACAAAGTTTACTTCCAGGAAGTTAAATCTTTTTCAGTAATTTGAAAATATTTAAAAGTTGATCATAAGAAAATTCCAATATTTGTTTAAAATAACTAGTCTTTCTGAGCACGCTGAATGTGGCAATAAAAAATATAACAACATTTTTTCCAGTTCCACAAACTACTATACTCATATGAAGTTCTACCACACTGTAGTAGTTTTTAGTTCTAGTTACAATTTTTTGCATTTCTCTTACTGTAATAAATCAACCAAACTTTATGGAAAAGTTATAAAGTTACATTCAAATTATTATAAAAATAAACAAATGGACGGATTTGCCATGTAAATAAGGACTGGTTTGTAACAGACAGCTGTGTAAACTTAACATATCTATAAAAATATTTAGGAGATAACAGTTTCAACTGTTACCACTGAATGATGTCTCATTTGTTTGACATAATGACAAACTTCAAAGATGGTCAACTCCAGAAACAGCCAATCTAAGTTTGTTACAAAGACTTTTGCCGCAAATGAGAATACAAATGATAGATTCACATCTAGAAGAAGTGAGATACTTGAGTTTGAAAGGCAATTTTACCTTTAAATCTACATTTTGAAAAAAAACCCAAATGCATCTATATACTTTAACTTTACATATATATTCAATTACAATTTTATCTATAATGTTGTTATATTTTGTCCTTACAGCATTCAAAAATCTAAACATGTTTGTTTAATAGCTGATTAGACTCAAACCTATGCTGAAAATTATCAGTATAAATAAATAAATAATCTTTTTTTTTTTACAATATGAAATATTAGATTAATTGCTACAGCAGATCTGACTGTAAATCACCGAGAGCTTTAGTTAATCGTTTGACTTTTTCTTCTGTTGCTTTCTTGCTTGCGTCTTGATCACGAAGTAATTCTCTCATTTCTTCCTCAACTTCATACACCTATGTCAAAGTAAAATCAGTTTTAATACTTTAATCCTTATGATACTCTTCAATGTCAACAAAGGTCTTGTATCAGTGCTTGTGATCAATAATAAATTAACATATTATATATAATACTATATCATTATACATTATTCACATAAATCTTCCACAACTGTCACAATTCAAATATCTCAATAATTAACAATCCTTATTTTTATGCCCCACCTACGATAGTAGTAGGGGCATTATGTTTTCTGGTCTGTGCGTCAGTTCGTTCCTCCGTCCATCCGTCTGTCCCGCTTCAGGTTAAAGTTTTTGGTCAAGGTAGTTTTTGATGAAGTTGAAGTCTAATCAACTTGAAAATTAGTACACATGTTCCCTATGATATGATCTTTCTAATTTTAATGCCAAATTAGAGTTTTGACCCCAATTTCACAGTCCACTGAACATAGAAAATGATAGTGCGACCGTCTGTCCCGCTTCAGGTCAAAGTTTTTGGTCAAGGTAGTTTTTGATGAAGTTGAAGTCCAATCAACTTGAAACTTAGTACACATGTTCCCTATGATATGATCTTTCTAACTTTAATGCCAAATTAGAGTTTTGACCCCAATTTCACAGTCCACTGAACATAGAAAATAATAGTGTGAGTGGGGCATCCGTGTACTATGGACACATTCTTGTTTTTCATTAAAAGACATCTTCAATTTTAATAATCTTACAATCAAATATCTAAGTTTTTTCAAAGAAAAGTTCTACTTGATTCACATTGTCTTTTACATTATCCCTGTTACCGAAACACTTCCCAGTGTATCTTCAATTTATTTGAATTTTAAAGTACTGTAAATTCAGAAATGTATGCGTGCATTTATTATTGCCAATCACTGATTACTGATAAAAATGGGAGATCTAATTAATGGGAGATCTAATTAATGGGAGATCTAATTAATGGGAGATCTAATTAATGCAATCAGAAAAATTTGTGAAGGAAAATCACTACTGAAATTTATAATTGTAAACTTGATACTGTCACAATTTCCACATTAATAAAAACATTGCAATAATTTCTGACTTTATAGTATCTTTAAACTCAATTTTGGATAAAAACACACACATATGGAAATTAAATGAAAAGGCTATAATATTTGTATATCTGGCTAAACAAACTAACCTTCTGATAAGCTTGATCGAGCTCAGTTTGTTTCTCATGCTCCAGTCTGTTTATCTCCTCTTGATGTGACAATTCCTTTGCCTCTAACTGTTTCCTGAACGAATCATCTACAGACCTTAACTTTTCTATTGCTGTACTGAATATACAATTAAATAAAATTTTTGAACTGATTGTCAACTTTTGGTTATTCTGTAAAAAAAAGCTGAATTAACAAAATCTATTCATTCAAATGAAACTATCTCTCAAAGTAGAGAATTTAATTTGTTGAAAAAAATTAAAACCAATTTGACAATACACATCAGAATATATGATAATGATGAAGTTTGACCATTTTCCTCATGATATAAATCAAACAAAAAATAATGCTGTACTTAAATATATTATTTATGAAAAATTGATCAAAATAAATAAATAGAAAGGTTTAAAAACAGCTGTCAAAACCTAGCATATCCATAATACTGTGTAGGAGATAATAAAAGCTATTCCTATGTCTTCCACACTTTATCTTGGCAAATTTTAAATGGACAAATGTTATGTTAAATGGTACCACTAGATAAAGACAATAATAGTATACTGAAATCTAACAGGTTTAGCCACTTTTAACCAATATACATCCTCCCCATCAAATAAAACTGAATAAAAATGGAATGCATGCAAATCAAGTGTGCCAAAAAAATATTTTAAATCCTATATAGAGTGAATTTGATGATTGGGGCTCAGGTGCACCCCCTCCACTTTCTAAGGTCACAAGGTCATGTTTTAAGACTGTTGTAGGTCACCAGGTCACTTTTAACCAAACTTGACCAGTTTTTTGTTTAACAATGAACCTGTGAATGAGACATCAGGTGGCAATGTATATTACTGAATATGTTTAATCTCTTCATACCCTGTATGTATAACATATTTATTATTGTATCAAGCAAACCACAATCAATCAATCAATCTTTGTTCTTTTCTATTGTACGGACCAGGAAGTAGAATCTGCAATGTCTCCAAAACAACACATACCTAGCTGCTTCTACAGCTTTATTTCTCTCATTTGTTAATTTCTTTTCTTTGTTTTCCCAGTTATCTTTCATCTGTTGGACCTGTTTTTCTAATTCTCCAATCAGCTGGGATTTCTCTTTCCATTTGTTGTTTAGGATACTGTAAATAAAATCAATATAACTATAATACCTCTTATTAGTAATAATCAGGAAATATTTCACTTGTCAGACTAGTTTTAGTATATTGGACAATACCCAAATTGTGTAAAGACTCAAATTAAATTTTAATGTTGTAATACTATTTTAAATCCTTTCTAGTATGCACTGATATACTGAAAGCAATTAAAGTCAATATCTTTGTTAAGATCTGATTTTATTTTAATCAGCTGACTTTTAACATTTCTTTACAGTACAAGTAAAATATCTTATTGTACAAGTTTTCTAAAAAATTAAAAATCAGCATGAAATTAACTGACTTGCAATCATTCTCACAAGTAAATTTTTCATAAATGAAAAAATTATATATGAGATAAATCTTGCCAACTCAAATAAACCAGAAAAAAAATAACTATGTAGATTCTTTAATCAAGAATAAAATTCATATTACAAACCTATGAGCTTTTTTCGATTCCTCTAATTCTGATTCTAGATCAGCTACTTGATGTTTCAGATCATCCTTCCTTTCTCTTAGTGTATCTATTCTTTCCTGGAACAATAAAACAAATATAAAATTCCATCACTGCAAATTATTATGCAACTTAACATTTCTCTTTTTTTTGTATGTAATATAAGTTGACATTGAAGTCATAACAAAAGCTGTTTCTGTCTTCTTTCTGATGCTTTTTGTACATGCTGGCACAAAATTGTACATCTATAAACAAATAGTAACACTATTCTAAAGGAGAAAAATTCAAATCTCAATAAGTTAGCTAGCTAAATTGGTTTCACATACTTTGAATTGTAAAATTAATTGTAATATCTGGAATATTTTTGAATTTCCTATAAAAGGGAAATAATCCAGCACAATACGGAAAATTGTTTAACATGTATCCAATACCTGTACATCCTGGGAACCAGCCCTTTCTTCATTCAGCTGCTCCTCTAAACTTCTTTGTGTTTTCAAAGCCTCTTCTCTTGCTTTTTTTATTTCCTCATCTCGCTCTACTAAACCCTGAATAAAATTTTTCATTTAATGACAAGAAGATAATCATATAGTCCTTCGATTCATTGCTAATATAGCATACACGGTTTGCAAATACATATAAATGGACAGGTGGACTGAGTACAGATTAAGATGGTTAATTTCAGCTATGCAAATGTTTATGAACAAAGAAAAAACTTTATTGAATTTGGATGCATTCAAATATACTGATCTGATCAGAAAACAATGATACTGAAGTAACAATAATTGAGTATAATATTTAAAAGTTCTATAAACTGCAAGTGAGAAGTTTGAAAAATCACAAAATGAAATACAGGTTAACATGCTGGTTTTTGACATAGCTGACTTTTCAAATTTTCTTCAAATGACATTTTTGTTCAAAAAATTTGTAAGGGGTTCCGCGGAACCCAGTGTCTCGCTATTGCTGCTGCCAGGTAAAAGTGTAATATTGACTTTAAAAAGTGAGTCCATTTATCAGTAAAAATACAGAAATTTAAAAAAAAATATTTAATTTTCTTTAGATGCTGTTTCTTGTTATTGAAGATTAGCTTATGTCCAAGTTTTATAACAACCAATGAAGGTTTACAACTTTATCATGTCAAAAATAATTAATCCCAGACTGTCTGTATATGTTAACTGTATAAAACTAAGTCTATCTATCAGAAAAAAGTTTGCTTCAGACATTATCTCTTAATCATAAAAAAGCTTCTGCCAAAGTTTCATAAAATTCTATGAAGCTTTGACAAAGTAATTGACTTGTAACAAACTTTAACCCCAGACTGTATCAACTTGGTAACTATGAAAAAAACTAAGTCCATTTATCATTAAAATACAGGAAAATGTAAAGAAATATTTTCATAATTTTGTTCTGACAACTCTATTTTGGTCATTATCAAGCTTCTGTCCAAATTTCATAAAATTCCTTGATGGTTTGACAAAGTTATTGATGACTGAAAAACTTTAACCTCAGACTGAATCTGAATGTTCATTTGTAAAAAAAACTAAGTCCATTTATCAGTAAAATACGGAAAAAAAATTTTGCTCTGGATACTGTATTTTGGTCATAAACAAGCTTCTGTCCAAATTTCATGAAGGTTTGACAAAGTTATCAAAGTCCAAAAAAAAATTTAACCACAGACTGAACCTAAATGTTGATGCCGCCAAAGACGGAATCTAGGATCGCATTTCACTTCAAACTTTAATGATAGTTTCAAATTGCAGGCTGAAAATTTAAAAAAAAAAAAAACAATTGCTGACCCTCAACAAGAAGCTTTCATGGTTCTGATATTGACATTTTTCAGAGTTGACATCATTGTGAAAAAATATGTCACAAGCAGTAAGCCTATAGGTAACAACTCATATACAAAATTAAACTATTGGTAATGTAGTCTTTTCTCTTCCAAGTGAGCAAAACAATTCTTTTGTAGCTTTTCAATGAAAAGTTTACTCACAAACTTTTATTTCAGCAGCTACAGATAACAAAATAAAACTGCATGAAAATATGTCTGAGTAGTACCTCTTTCAGCTTGCGTATAGTTTCTGTTTGGTCTTCTAACATCTTTGACTTGATTTTTAGAGCATCAGTTTCTTTCTAAAAGAACAATACATAATGTCAGTAGTGAGCTTTATTTGTTTAGGGGCCAGCTGAAGGACGCCTCCGGGTGCGGGAATTTCTCGCTGCATTGAAGACCTGTTAGTGACCTTCTGCTGTTGTCTGTTCTATGGTCGGGTTGTTGTCTCTTTGACACATTCCCCATTTCCATTCTCAATTTTATTTGAATTAAATCTATATAAGGATAGTTTATTTTTTCTCTAATTTAGAATTTTAAAAATCAATATTGAAAAATAAAACAGTTTTGAATCTCTTTCTTTTGACCAGATATTCAACAAAGAGATAAGAGTTACCTCCCATTCCACATTTGCAATGATATAACCAAAGTATTTTTGTAGTCTTTTCTATTATAGTAATTTACTAAACTGAGAACAGAAGCAAACAAAATTTGTAAAGAACTTATAATTGTTACAGTGTTATAAATCATTCATGTAAATTTGACCATAGGCTGCTTTGGCATTTTGAAAGCTTCAAATGATTTATACAAATTAAGAAATTTGCTCATCAAAACTTCTGACATCAATGAATACCATAAGAATTTCATAACAGAAGTAGTCTTGCCAGAAAAATGACTGTTATACTTATTAACAGTAATGAGACTTCATATCAACAATCTATGACTATCTTTTAACTTTGATCAGTCTTACATTTAAACTTTTCTTGAGTATAACAATCTCTGAATTAAAAGATTCTATCTTGGCTTCAAGTCTTCCTCTGTCTTGTGCCAATGAAGCACCTGAAATATATGGTTAACTCGTGTACTTAGTGGATAACCAAACAAACCTGTTTTCTTAAAATACAGTCTACAAAAGCACAAATAAAGTATCTGAATGTTTTCAGTATCAATGATAACAATAACTTTTATAAATTTACATTTCAACATTTCAGAATCTAATTCTAAATATAACATGTGTATTTTCAAAAGCGTACACCAAAACATTGTGATTGTGGTTATAAACATCCTAATCAGTGGATATGCAACTAATGCAGTAATGTTATTTTCAACTTGGTGGACAAACAATTAAATAATTCAAATTACTTAGAATTTACATGGTGAAATAGCAAATTATTTTCTCTGTTTTTAAATTCCTACAGCAAACAGTCATAATTACAGAAGATCATACCTTGTTGTGCTAATTCATGACCCCATAGTTTTCTTTCTGCTTTTAAACCACTTATAACAGAATCCTGAGCTTCCACCTGAGCCAGTAATTTGGTTTTGTCCTAAAATAATAAATCAACTGTAAGTATTATTGACAGAAGCCAACACTATGTGTATCAATAACACAGCTTTAATTCAATACAAAATTTCAAAAACCTTGGGATTACATATTAAAATGAAAAAATTTTTCTACATGTATCAGTTGTCACAATAAATGTGCTTGTGTTTTAAATATTTAAATAATAATTTCATATTAATGCGGTATTATTTTAAATGGGCATTAGTCTTTATTACTTTTGTTTCCCTCTCAAAACTTAAAAGTTCGTAAGGGTTCCACGGAACCCAGTGTCTCGCCTACTTTTGCTGTTAGTCGCAGGCTCAACAAAAATGGGGAAATAATTATTAAAATTTTCCTCTAGATACTATCTTTTGAATGTAAGAAGCTTCTGTTCAAGTTTGGTAAGAATCCAGGATGGTTTATGAATCTAATAAATGTTTTAAAAACTTTAACTGCAGACTGTATTTAATGTTAACTGGAAGAAAAACTAAGTCCATTTATAAGTAAAAACAGAAAAACAGGAAATTTTTTTTTACAAAATTTCCTTCTAGATACTAGCTTTTGATCATAAACAAGCTTCTGTCCAAGTTTGTTTTGAAAAACTTTAACCACAGAGTGAATGTTATGTTAACTGGCAGAAAAACTAAGTCCATTTATAAGTAAAATACGGATACACAGGACTTTTTTTTAACAAAATTTACTTTTGAATACTATCTTATGATCATAAACAAGCTTCTGTCCAAGTTTGGTAGAAATCCAGGATAGTTTAAGAAAGTTATTAAAATTTAAAAAACTTTAACCACAGAGTGAATGTAAAGTTAAATGGCAGAAAAACTAAGTCCATTTATGAGTAAAATACGGATAAACAGGATTATTTTTTTTTACAAAATTTACTTCTGGATACTATCTTATGATCATAAACAAGCTTCTGTCCAAGTTTGGTAGAAATCCAGGATAGTTTAAGAAAGTTATTAAAATTTGAAAAACTTTAACCACAGAGTGAATATTTGTTGGGCTGACCACGACGACCACGACGGAATGTAGGATCGCTATGTCTCGCTTTTGCAACAAAATCGCAGGCTCGACAAAAATTATTGTGCAAAACAAATCATCAGTAAAAATTCATTCTATTTTTTTAGGGTTGTGGTCATCAATTAACTTTTTAAAATTCTAAAACTTTTCTTTTTGCTCATACTCATCCCTTAACCAGTTTTTTATTTACATGAGACCTTTTATACGCACAAGTCGCTTTTTTCAAATATTTTACCCACGCACAAGTTGTACTAGTTTGCTGGACCTGAGATTTTTCTAAGAATATTGTGTTTAAGTTCACCTTTTACACAAGTTTTAACAATACAAGTTTGATTTATACATTTAAAAGTTTTTCAGAAGTCCCAATTGTACAATTTTGGTGTTTTTTTTGTTTTTTGTTTTACCTTTTTCAGAAGCTCTAATAGTACAAGTTTGGTATTCACATTTTTACCTTTTTGAGAAGTTCTAATTGCACCAGTTTTCTTCTAGCCTCATCCTCATATTCTTCTAATGACTGAAGTCTGCTCTGAAAATCAATAAAACATACCAAAATTATATCTCTCGAGTTGCATTACACTGAAATATTTTGAGACCTCATTTAAAATTATCAATTAGATTTATTGTCATGATAGTCTAATGGTAACATGTGGATTAGATTGGGCAAAGGATAAGGACCCGTGGCTAACTTCCTTCCCATTCATATACTTGCTTAGATATTGGCATGATTCAAATGATATATTCTGATTGAAAAAATTTCATGATTCTACTATTACTTAGTTTGCAAATCCTTCAAACTAATCATATACCATCTAACTGCTAAAGACATATACTTATATTAATTTTAATATAGGACCAACACTTTATTTCTTTATTAACTGATGTATTAGTTTAACATCTAAATTAAAGGTAAACTCTTAGAAAACAAATGTCTACTCATAATAAAAGAATTGAGACACAAATTTATACATTTTATTTATCTTGAGATATAAATACCATGGGCAAATTTCCTATGCTATTCACATATTTGACAACCTTGAAATGAAGATCAATGGCTGTATACAGTCTATATATACATTGAACTTTCATTATTGAACTAACCTTCTCTCTTGGAAAAACAAATTTTCTTCTACAGACAGCTGCCAAAACTTCTTCATGGGTAGACATGGTAATCTGATTGTGGTGGTGTTTTTTATCTCTCTTTGTGACATTGACTTATTTATGTTCTATTGAACTTTCTCTTCAAGCTCATTAGAAACTATGTACTATTTTGACCATGCTCTAAAGTATGAGCTGAAAGTCAACAAACTCAGTGAAGATGATGAGCAACCTTATTATAGATTGTAACTTAAAAACTTTTTGTATGATTTTGTCTCATGAATATCTTTACAATTCCCTGTTCTTTAAAATGTTTTTAGTTTACAGTGAAACCAACCTTATATTCTGAACTCTGTTCTTGTTTACTTTTAGACAATTCTGTAATTCTTCCTTTCTGTTCTTTTACAAACTAAAAAAAAAAAAAAAAAATGTACAAATAATTCATACAAATTAATAGTTTTTCTATTCTTTTCATAAAAATTAAAGAGTGAAATAAAACTGTGTCATGGTGGCTGTTCTATTTTTAGTCAAGGTGGCTACATTAAAATCTAACCTCACTAAGGATCATTCATGTTAAGTTTTGTTTGAATTAGTTCATTAGTTTCAGAGGTGATACATTTTGAAACAAAAATGCAAATAAAGGTAAAAATAGTTCTTTAAGAGCAATATTCCAATAAAGAGTCAATTGACTTTATTGTAGATCTTGTACTGGAACTGCTGATCATTTTTGCTGTTGACAGTTTCTGTCTATCTATAATAATTTTCATGATAATAGCAAAACTGTTATAAATTTACACTGTCAGAAATTGTAATTAAAGGCCAGTAACTCTACAAGGAGTCAATTGTAGATCTTGTATTGCTTTTTATTTTTACTTCAACATTTGGTTGTGTTTTTCAAGGAGTGTTCTGTTACAATACAGCAGTTGGTGATAATGAGATGTCAAAACTTACTTAGAAGATTTTCTAAAGGATTAATTTTTTTTTATATGTTATGGTTGTGAGACTTTAATAAAATATTGATTCTGAATCTAAATCTGTTAAAAGATTCTCATTACAAATTATCAACTTCACAAAAAATATTAATAAAAACAAAATGAGACATTAACAAGAGACATTGCATGACTAAATAATTTACCATATTTGAAATTAATTATTTTTAACAAATGCTGTATTTAAATAAATGTATGAAAGGAGAATGAAATAAAATTCTGTCTACTTCCTTTTTTTCTTAATCTTCTTAAATTCATGTATATATAAAATCAAAATAAAAAACAATAGGTATAATCTTATCATGATAAACATATCCTGCTATTGACAAATCCATGTCTTTATAAGACAATGTAATCTTAATATTGACAAATTATAACTATATAAGACAATATATCAGATTAACCTTTCTTTACACCCACTCCTTATCATTAAATCTATTTTTTACTGTTCTTTCCATAGAACAAGATAGCTGTGTCCATCAACAAATATGGTATCAAATGGATCTCTGTATTTATAGGGCAGTAGTAATTCTAGGGTTTTGTTGGAGAAAAAAGATTTCAAGTACAGCTAAATAAGGTAAAAGCTTGATACAGTGCTGATTTTATATAATCCATGCTGTTTATATGGTAATAATAAACTTTATTGTCATAAAAGCATGAAAAGAGCTTGTGACAAACAAAATTCAAATGACATATTTCATATATACAAAAAAATTTCAGCAATCAGTTCATCAGGAGTCCCTTGTCCTCAGTTCTATTGATCATTTTAAATAGGATTCTAGACAAAATATGGATGGGGTTGGTCTTTTATCTTCAACTATTAAAAGCTTTATATAAAAAGTTAGAGTAATCTCTGCAAGCACTTCCATATTAACATTAGCATTCTGCAAAATTTTTCACAGTGAGACAATTTTTTTTTATCCTAGACCTACATATTTCATGTAACTATACTTACTGATATGTGGTAGTTCATTTAGCATCTGAGAAGACTTTTCATCCTTTCATTATAACTATACTTACTGCTGTAAGTTCATTTAACATCTGAGAAGACTTTTCATTCGTTCTGTATAACTATACTCACTGCTGTAAGTTCATTTAACATCTGAGAAGACTTTTCATCCTTTCTGTATAACTATAATTACTGCTGTAAATTCATTTAACATCTGAGTAGACTTCTCATCCTTTCTGTATAACTATACATATTGCTGTAAATTCATTTAACAACTGAGAAGACTGCTCATCCTTTCTGTATAATTATACATATTGCTGTAAGTTCATTTAACATCTGAGAAGACTTGTCATCCTTTCTGCATAACTATACTTACTGCTGTAAGTTCATTTAACATCTGAGAAGACTTTTCATCCTTTCTGTATAACTATACTTACTGTTGTAAGTTCATTTAACATCTGAGAAGACTTTTCATCCTTTCTGTATAACTACACTTACTGCTGTAAGTTCATTTAACATCTGAGAAGACTTTTCATCCTTTCTGTATAACTATACTTACTGCTGTAAGTTCATTTAACATCTGAGAAGACTTTTCATCCTTTCTGTATAACTATACTTAGTTCTGTAAGTTCATTTAACATCTGAGACAACTTTTCATCCTTTCTGTATAACTATATTTACTCCTGTAAGTTCATTTAACATCTGAGAAGACTTTTCATCCTTTCTGTATAAATATACTTACTGCTGTAAGTTCATTTAACATCTGAGAAGACTTTTCATCCCTTCTGTATAACTATACTTACAGGTGCTCATCCTTTCTGTACAATTATACATATTGCTGTAAGTTCATTTAACATCTGAGAAGATTTTTCATCCTTTCTGTATAACTATACTTACTGCTGTAAGTTCATTTAACATCTGAGAAGACTTTTCATCCTTTCTGTATAACTATACTTACTGCTGTAAGTTCATTTAACATCTGAGAAGACTTCTCATCCTTTCTGTATAACTATACTTACTGCTGTAAGTTCATTTAACATCTGAGTAGACTTCTCATCCTTTCTGTGAGCTGCTAACAATGCCTGCTTGTTTTCTGCATTCTCTTCACTGCAGCTTTGGTAGGCCTCTTTTAGCTGTGAACAATAAAAATTAAAGGTCAACAAAGGACAAATAACACATATTACTTTGTGTACCATTAAAAATACAACCAGATAAAACATGTCTTGTAGTCATATTATCACTACACCAATTGCTTGTCTTTATTGATAACCATGATACATGTGCCTTTTTTATTTTCTTGTTTTTGGATTGGTTTCTCTTTGACATTCATCTTGAATATGCATGAAATATTGGATATTAAGCAACCAACAACCAATCAATCAATCTCATTGATATCAGATTTCCACAACTTCCTCCTTTTAATTCTAGATAATTCTGTATCAAAAAGTGTTCACAATCACTGAAAGTGTTCACACAATCACTGAAAGTGTTCACAATCACTGAAAGTGTTCACACAATCACTGAAAGTGTTCACAATCACTGAAAGTGTTCATAATCACTGAAAGCAAGCTCAATGTACCTTATCTAATGAAATCAAGTCTTCTCAAAGTATTGATGCACTAATTTTTTTATGACGATAATTTTGTATTTCAAGCAAAGTACTGTCCTTGACCTTATCTTCATTAATTCTTGAGACAAATCAACAGTATTACCCCAATTAGGAATGGTTTTATCAGGATATCACAACATGTTCCAATACTCCTTAACAAGCTCATAACAAAAAGAAACATCTTATTTGTTTAATTCAGGAGTATAATACTTCTGATATTAGCATGTAGAAATAAAGTATAGTGATAACTGTTATGTTTCATGGCCCTTTAATAAAGACTGGTAGACGACTGATAAATAGCTGTAAAATCAATAACACTTTTGGAGGTTTATCCTTCCTTTAATAGCAGACTTGTTCAGCATACATGTATAAATATTTCATCTATTTATGCCAACAATATCTAACAAATAATGTCAGGCATACATCAAACTAAATAACTAGATTTTTTTTAAATCATTGAACCATGAATATGAGGTCAATAGCAACGGCTGTAACCAAGACCAAAATTTAAAACCAACTGTGTACATAATATAAACAAGAAATGATTGTAACAGGATGCTGTTAAGAAGTCTCCCAAACATATCCCCATAAGTATAAACCTCAAGGACTCTCCCTATTGAATGAATTGAAAAAAAGTTCAAGGTCAAAGGTCAATGTCATAATTGACCATTGACCTTTTGACCTTTCAGTATGTTCCCATAGTCATTACTGAAGACCCCATGTGTCTATCACTAACTGTTCTCAAGTTAAAATAATTTGAAAATAAAAAAAAAATTAAATCCCATAGTGTTCTATAGAAAACCCTTCCTTTCTTTTTGCTCCTCAAAGTACCCCTTTATAAACCCCATTGCACAAACGAAGCCCTGATTGCACCACTAGACATGTGAGTCTAACATATTGTGGAACCCTAAGTTTCTGACAAACGATTTTGAAGAACGGGTGCGCACAAGTTCAAATTTAAAAGTGGCGGATAAAAAGAAGAAGAAGAGGGAATAATAATAATAACGAGCATTCTGAGAATATTTATTGCATGGCAATACATAGTCCCCTACCGGTTAAAAATTCATTTTGAACACGAACAAAAGGCTAACTTGATCTAACTTGTCATGGTGTAAACTATATAACAAATATCAAGTCAATATCTGATTATCTAAGTGAATTTTCTAAGTATAAGGACCATAATTCTGCACAAAATCATCAGACCAGAACAAAATTCGAACTTGATCTGTAACTTGTCATGATAATTATAGAATAACTAATCGAAGAATTCAAATAGAGAAAAATATTCAACGAGTGACCGAACAACACATTAATTCACGAATGCGCGTAGCGCATGAGTTAATTATCAGTGTTGTTCGGTCACCAGTTGAATATTTTTCGATATTTGAATTCTTTGATTAGTTATTCTTTTTATTACATTGGCAAATGGCTTTTTTAATGAAATTAATGTAGAAAATGTAAGGAACTATATCTTTTTTCTACGCATTCACAATTTGTTTTGATCCGACGTTATCGACGTCTTGACAACGCTTTTTGTTGTATGACGTCAGAGAGTGAAATAACCACGTTTATTTCACATGTGAAATTATCGGTTTTTATTTGACTGGGAAATCAATGTAATTCAATGCTACCAATGTAATAAAACTATATACCAATTATCAAATCAATATCTTCAAGCATGACAAAAAAAAAAGAAGCGGAAAACTGATTATTTGAGTGAATTTTCTAAGTCCAAGGACCATAACTCTGCACAAAATCATCAGACCGGAACATAATTTGAACTTGATCTGTAACTTGTCATGATAAAACTATACACCAAATATCAAATCAATATCTTCAAGCATGAAGAAAAAAGTGTGGAAAACTGATTTGACGGACTGATGGATGGACAGACAGACAGACAGACAGACAGACAGACGGAGGGAGTGCAAACCTAAAATCCCCTTTGACTTCGTCGATAGGGGACTAATAATAATAATAAGAACAGAGCAAAACCAATAAGTCTCCAAACTTTGTTTGGGAGACTTAATTATCCAGATCTTCTACCTTCCCATATATAAAACTTTATTAACATAGTTTACACTTTTTCTGCCACCAAATTAGCATACATGTCTCACTTTTGGTACTTTTTATAGATGAAATGACAACAATCAACTACCCTTAACTTATATTTTACAATATCTTCACATTTAATATAAGACTAAAATTGAAGAATGTATATCATTCATTTTCCATTCTTAAGTTGAATATTTTTCTGTCATTTTGATCATATTACTACTTAAATGTCAACTTGTGTATAAATGGAAAAACATCTGTTATGGACAACGTAACCTTTAATTTTTAATTTCAAATGCGTTTAAAATAAAATTAATTGCCCTCAGTGATCAGAACATTGCCTAGATTACTGAAAATTTAGAACTCAATTACATGTATACTTTTTCTGTGTAATTTAATTTCCAAATATTCATTACAATTTGTAATTTTAAATGTTATTCAAATGTGAATGGTTCAGTGGGTTCTTTCAGGTTTCTGATATAAAATCCAGTGCAGACTTGAAAATGATTTTTCAGGTTTTTGTTACAGGGTTTATCTTATGTAGCAACTCATTTCATTGAAAAGATTACTTTCCTTTCAAAACCTGATATTCCTAAGAGTTTCCAAAACATAATATTGCTACAGGTTTCCAAGACCTGATATTTCCAATGATTTCCAACACCTGATATTCCTAAGGAATCCAAAAACTGATATTTGTAGGGATTTCCAAAACCTGATATTTGTAGGGGTTTCCAAAACCTGATATTCCTATGGGTTTCCAAAACCTGATACTCCTAAGGGCTAAGGGTTTCCAAAGCCTGGTTTTCCTAAGGGTTTCCAAATCCTGTTATTGCAAAGGATTTTCAAAACTTGACACTTCTAATGGCTTTCCAAATTCTGATATTTCTAAAGGGTTTCCAAAACCTGGTTTTCCTAAAGGTTACACAATCTGATATTCTTAAGGGTTTCCCAAACCTGAAATTTCTTAAGAGTTTCCAACACTGAATATTCCTAAGGGTTTCCAAAATCTGATATTCCTAAGCATTTCCAAAACCTGATAGTCCTAAGGATTACCAAAACCTGATATTTCTAACGGTTTCCAAAAACTGATATTTCTATAGGTTTCCAAAACATAGTATTCCAATGGGTTTCAAAAACCTGATATTTCTAAAGATTTTCAATACCGGATTTCCTACATGTTACCAAAACCTGATATTTCCAAGGGTTTCCAAAAACTTATATTCCTATAGGTTTCCAAAACCTAGTATTCCTATAGGTTTCCAAAACCTAGTATTCCAATCAGTATATCCAAAACCTAATATTTCTAAAGATTTTCAAAACCTGATTTCCTACAGCTTACCATAAAAGCGGGAGGTTTGGCTAGCCACAAAACCAGGTTCAACCCACCATTTTTTTTCTTAAAATGTCCTGTACCAAGTCAGGAAAATGGCCATTGTTATATTATAGTTCGTTTCTGTGTGTGTTACATTTTAATGTTGTGTTTCTGTTGTGTCGTAGTTCTCCTCTTATATTTGATGTGTTTCCCTCAGTTTTAGTTTGTAACCCGGATTTGTTTTTTTCTCAATCAATTTATGAATTTCGAGCAGCTGTATACTACTGTTGCCTTTATTTACCACAATAACAATATCTTTATTCTCATAACCATTGCAGATACATAGGTACAGAGAGAGTGCACGATATGTACATGAATAAAATTGCATCTATTTACAAACATTTATATACAATACAGTGGTTTCAAAATAATATACATTTTAGCCAGGAGGATCCACATGTTTGTTTACACACTTTATGAACTTGCATAATCTTTTTAGCTCTGAATTTATGTTTAATTTGTTCATCAATTTTTTAAACTTTAATGTATTTACATGAGCCAAATAGTATTTTTCAAGGTATAATTTTCTACTGTCGTTAAAAAATGGACATTCTAGCAGATAATGAAATTCGTCTCCAATGTTACCAAGATTACAAAGATGACATTTTTATCATTTTTATCAACATTATTCCACCTACTTATTTCTATTGGGAGTCTGTGGTTTGTGGTTCTATATTTACATAAAATAATACTTTCGTGTAGATCCAAGATCTCAAAATATTTTTAAAAATTTAATTCTAACTTAAAAATCCTGTAATTAACTGCTTTAGTAGACTCTTGTAATTGTGTATTCCAGTACTGTTTGAATTGGTCTTGTAATCCATTTTTTAACCATATACCGTTACCAAAACATTGAGTAATCCAAATATTTGAAAGACCACAATCATCCAATATAATTTTTAACCTTACTTACAAAAAATGTACATACATTATTAACAGTAAATAGTGTTTATAATAGTGTATATGCAATAGAAGATAACATAGTCTCTTTAGCAGATACTAATTTACACCAATAAGATACTATCTTTAATTCAATATCAATGTCCAAAGGATACCTACCAAGTTCCCCATATACCATATAGCTAGGTGTGGATTTTTTTAGTTTCAAAAGAAGTTTACAGAATTTTACCAAAACCAGATATTCCTAAGGAATTCCAAAACTTGATATTCCTTATGATTTCCAAAATCTAATATTCATTAGGATTTCCAAAACCTGATATGTCTAAGGATTTCCAAATCCTGATATTCCAAAGGATTTCCAAACCTGATATTTCTAAGAGTTTCCAAAATCTGATATTTCTAAGGGTTTCCATAACTTGATATTCCTAAGGGTTTCCAAAACCTAATATTCATAAGGATTTCCAAAATCTGCTAACCTCATAGTTAAAGAGCTGTGTCATGAACACATGATATGCCCGTCATCTGTTAGCTAATGTCTTTATGCTTTTAATGAATATATATAATCAACTAGAAATACTTTGAGTACTGCTAAAATGAACCCCCTCCCAAAAAAAAAACAATAAACAAAAATTCGTAAGGGTTCCGCGGAACCCAGTGTCTCGCCTACTTTTGGTGTTAATCGCAGGCTCAACAAAAATGAGGAAAAAAATTAATAAAAATATTCCTCTCTATACTATCTTTTGATTGTAAGTAGCTTCTGTCCAAGTTTGGTAAAAATCCAGGATAGTTTATGAATCTAATAAATGTTTTAAAAACTTAAACTGCAGAATGTATGTAATGTTGACTGGAAGAAAAACTAAGTCCATTTATAAGTAAAATATGGAAAAAATGGAACAAAATTTTATCAAAATTTCCTTCTAGATACTAGCTTTTGATCATAAACAAGCTTCTGTCCAAGTGTGGTACAAATCCAGGATAGTTTAAGAAAGTTGTTAAAATTTTAAAAACTTTAACCACAGAGTGAATGTAATGTTTCCTGGCAGAAAAACTAAGTCCACTTATAAGTAAAATACGGAAAAATGGAATTTTTTTTTACAAAATTTACTTTTGAATATAATCTTATGATCATAAACAAGCTTCTGTCCAAGTTTGGTAGAAATCCAGGATAGTTTAAGAAAGTTATTAAAATTTCAAAAACTTTAACCACAGAGTGAATGTAATGTTTCCTGGCAGAAAAACTAAGTCCACTTATAAGTAAAATACGGAAAAAATGGAACTTTTTTTTTACAAAATTTACTTTTGAATATAATCTTATGATCATAAACAAGCTTCTGTCCAAGTTTGGTAGAAATCCAGGATAGTTTAAGAAAGTTATTAAAATTTCAAAAACTTTAACCACAGAGTGAATATTTGTGGACGCCGCCGCCGCCGGAATGTAGGATCGCTATGTCTCTCTTTTTCAACAAAAGTCGAAGGCTCGACAAAAACTGCTATATTTGCCAAAGATTTACATTTTAGGGGTAATGACTCCAAAATGGGTACCGGTAGTCTGATTTTTCTGAAAGTTTCGCATGAGATTGACATTGATCAATTTTTCCCCTGTCAGATTTGCTGTTACTATTTTCAGTTTTTTCAGATTTAAGCCAAAAACTTAACAGACGCAAAGTGAGGGCAAAAACTCACATGAAGATGAGCTAAAAAACAAATGATTTAATGATTTTGACAGTTTTCTTATGTATCAAATGTAAGGAAACTTAAACATTAACATCAATTCAACTTTTTACATTTTTACAACCTAAATCATAATTTGTTAAAAATCTTTCAGAATGTCATTAGGTCAATATGGTACAAAAGACCATAACCTTGAAGTCCCATAACTCTAGCAAAACTTGGCAAATAAAATTGGGTGTAAATAAGGTTAACTGTGCATGATGACATTCAATACTACTAAATAAGATATGGAAGCTTTCAGGCAAGCTGTTTCAGAGGAGTAGCATTTACAAGATATCTTTATGCAATAATAGGTCAAAACTGTTGAAGTCGAATTACTTCCTAATTGTCAAATCAAAATGGGGGTAACAGGGTATAATATAGTCAAATAATGGTACACACAATAAAACAATCGAACCAGTATTTAATTCAGTAAAGACTGTAACACAGCCATTTACTATAAGAATTTAAAAGTTTTTCGATTGTTCAATTGTCAATTTTTGTGTGTTGACTATGTATTGGGAAACTAAAAATTATACCATATCTGTCGAGTATTGACTCCAAAGATAAAAGTCAGTTATATAAATTTAAAACATGAGGCACTTATACACAGACAGTATTATTACCTCATTAAATCTACTAGCTTCAATCTGTAATGCCATACGGAACTCATCCTCCAGTTCACTGTACTGTTTAGAAATCTGATCAATCCTGCAAAAAGGTTAATTAGGAATTTATAGATGTCCTTGTGACACTGATCTTGTTCAGGACTGTGATCTTTACATAAGACTTAATAATAATGATTAAACATGTTATACAAATGAACTGTTATATAAGATGAATTCTGATGTAATCTTTATGTAATAATCAACAGTGACAAATATCCGTTTTAACGTCTCCACTATATGTCGCCAATAAAACTGCATTTGTGACCTTCTAATCCCCAACTAACGGCAGCAACTGTCTAGCTATGGTAGTGTCATTCCTTAAACACTAAGCAATATTTTTGAAAACACAAATAATTGACACATAAAATGCATTCTAATGGTACACTAAGCAATATTTTTGAAAACACAAATAATTGACACATAAAATGCATTCTAATGGTTTGCTTGTTTTCTTACAGACTCTTTACATTAACTGAAAATCTTTAAAACAAAAATTCGTAAGGGTAATGTTAACTGGAAGAAAAACTAAGTCCATTAATAAGTAAAATACAGAAAAAAAGGAACAAACTTTTAACAAAATTTCCTTCTAGATACTATCTTATGATCATAAACAAGCTTCTTTCCAAGTTTGGTACAAATCCAAGATAGTTTAAGAAAGTTGTTAAAATTTAAAAAACTTTAACCACAGAGTGAATGTAATGTTTCCTGGCAGAAAAACTAAGTCCATTTATAAGTAAAATACGGAAAAAATGGAATTTTTTTTTTACAAAATTTACTTTTGAATATTATCTTATGATCATAAACAAGCTTCTGTCAAGTTTGGTAGAAATCCAGGATAGTCTAAGAAAGTTATTAAAATTTCAAAAACTTTAACCACAGAGTGAATATTTGTGGAAGCCGCCGCCGACGACACCGACGGAATGTAGGATCGCTATGTCTCGCTTTTTCGACAAAAGTCGAAGGCTCAACAATAAAAAAGAGTTACTGTGTATTCAATAAAGACACTCATGTGTTGACCTATTTTTTGTAATAGATAGATATTATTTGTGAGATGCATACTCATACCTATACACCTATTCACTTTTTGTCCCATATTACTGGTCATCACAGATGTTCCTGTCAAATTTTAATATCATAATGTCTGAAGCCACAAAGCAATTAAGTCATTGCTCTATGCATGATGTCAATAATTCAAGTATTGCAGATTCCTAACAGACACTAAGGTCTATTTACAAATTGTGTGTAATTCAGTAACTGAGAACTTAACTCGGAAGAAAAACTTGACAATATTCAAAAGTTCAAACTTTACTTTAAATCAGAAACACAACAATCAAATCCTTGTTTAAATCATAAACCAAACAGTCAAATCCTTGTTTAAATCAAAAACCAAACAGTCAAATCCTTGTTTAAATCATAAACCAAGCAGTCAAATCCTTGTTTAAATCAAAAACCAAACAGTCAAATCCTTGTTTAAATCAAAAACCAAACAGTCAATTCCTTGTTTAAATCATAAACCAAACAGTCAAATGATTTTTGATGAGTTATATAGCTGTAGGCCAATATCCTAGCAGACCTAGCGTACTTGCATACCAGTATACATGCAAAACATGAATACAAGACCAATACTGAGTCTGGACTTGCGCCACTGCATGCAATTGATTGAGGTAACATGTATACTGGAACATAACTGATAATTCCCTTCACTGATGCCAAGAAAACATTGAAAATTTTCCTTGTAAAATGAGTACTGTAAAATTTCAAACTTTCATCAAACATTAAGTCGCTACACTGCAGATGTAAAAATTGCTTACTCGCTACAAGTCAACATTATAAAGCTGGAGACCAAATATTAAATCATTCCTCCAAAAGGAGCCAAGAAACCTTTGACGAAAATTTTCCTTGTACAATGAGTATTTATCAAATTTCAAACTATCAGCTAACAGGAATTGGATATATGGCAGATATAAACATTGCTTACTCGCTACAACTTAACATTATATAGCTGCAGACCAGATGTTAAATCATTCCCTTTCATAGAAGCCAAGAAAACTTTGATGATATTACATACGGACAGACAGACAGACAAACGGATGGAGTCGAGCGGTTACTAGACCTGCTTCCACCTTCAGCAAGGCAGGTAAAGTATACTAGTACTCCAATAATCCTTTTCTTTGTATGACAAATAAACTATAACAATTATTTGTCCTATGTTTGTATGAAATTTCATCCAGTAAAATAAACTATATGACAAATTCAGACAGCTCCTTGACATCACTTCTGTTTCTTATTTACTCAAATATTAGCTGCTAATGATTTCTTCATTATAATTAATTAAGACTGATAAGTCATCATTCAAAAGTTCAAGACCACAACTACAGGACATGATTGTCAATCTTTGTGTGATCTATTTTGTTAATTTGTTTATTGTCTATGTCACTTTTCCCCATTAATGCTGTTTTTCAATTGTCATTTCTAATGAATGAACTGGACTTTTCACCCCTTCATTTGTAGCATTTTGAAGTTGTCAATTTATCAATTATTTATAATAATAAAATAACTTTTTTCTCAAAGGGATAATAAACCAGGCATTGGTTTTTCCCACAGGAGAAATAAAGAATGATAGCAATATCTTATGTGTAGTAAACATGACAATAAATGTTCTTCTGGGAGTCAGTCACCATCCTTTAGATTTCTACAAATTCAATTAAGTCTTGGAAAAAAGTTATCAATGCAAGTCACATAAAAGACATATAAATTTACCATCTTTTCTTGAAATATGATTCTCATATGACATAGACCTATTTATTTTCTAGCTGTTCTTTATCAGTAATAGGGGTAGTGATTTTAACAGACAATTTGAATTACATGCATACATTATATTGACGAAGTAAAATTGAAGAATCAAACTAATATGGCAGTAAAATATGGTCAAGTGTACAAGATACCAACAAATTCTACCACATCTGAGTTGTGGTCACAAGCTATTATCAAGTATGCTGCAATTGGCAGAGAATAGTCCGAATAGATATAAGAAGATGTGGTATGAGTGCCAATGAGACAACTCTCCATCCAAGTCAAAATTTATAAAAGTAAACCATTATAGGTCTCAGTACGGTCACTTACTCCCACGAAAATTGACAAATCAAAATGACCGTAAAGTATGGTATCATCTAAACAGTCTTCAAGGAGTTGTATTTACAAAGTACCATTGTTTTACAATAGTACAAAATGTGTCAAAGTCCAATAACTTCCACAAGAATTTTTAAATAACAATGACAGTATAAAGTATAGTCAGTTACTCATGGTGACATATAATCATATCAAAGATTTGTGTCAAATGGTCTCAGAGGGGTTGTAGAGTTGACATCAATGAAACAGAAACCAGACTGATCTCCAGGATGAACAATTACTAAGTATAGACGTAAATAATAAATTCAAATATAATATAATTTTCTCATGTGAGCAAATTCAGTAACATAATTATTGTAATTGCGATGCTAAAGGTGATAGGTAGTAAATTTGAATTGCTATAAAAATGTCCAAACTAGTCCATGTTGAATTGTAGATAGCATGCAATCAGTGATTGTATCAATGTGAATTAATATTATTGTGTAGATATTAATCATTATTCAATGATTTGACTCAAATTCTCATATTTGATTTATAACATACTAAAACGTATATCCAAATTACAAAAAGTATAAAAATTTACAATTAACAATGCATGGACTCAATAATATGTATCTACATTTCGTGTGTATTTCTGTCAAGACTGCAACAAATTAACCATCAAGATGACCTGTGAAGACTGCCGACGGTCTTATAACTCGATATGAACATAAATATAAATATAAACAGATGGGGACCATGTGCAATACACCAGTTTCACATTTAACTGCGCATGTCTAATCTAATTAGCCAAACTATGAAATCATGCGATAATTCCCGAGAGTTCATCAACTGGGGGCTCACAGTTGTAAGCAGTGACCATGCAGACTTGGAAAAACAATCATCTGATTAAGTGTTTGCGTTTACATTTCCAAGCGACATAAGCATCATTTGAATCAAAATATAAAATGTATATTGACCAGACAACTTTAATTATTAACAATGACACATTAAAAGATTTTAAAATGGACTACTGCTGTGTTGTTGGTTGCAGTGATATATGAATTGATATGCGGCCTTGCTTTATATTAATTGTACCTATAATTGTCACGAATTCATGCTGAGATCGTTCACTTAACCGGAAGAATAAATTAAATAAATAAGCGGGGCTCACTTCATATACATAGTATTAGGTCATAAATTAAGAAGGCAATTAACACCCTAGCCATGTGGAATCCTTGTTTCACCTTGTATAATCTCACTAGGTGACCATTGATAAAAACGTACCCTTTTCTGTACATACAGTTACTGAAAAAGGGCGACCATTTGATTATTTTTTTCAACTTTTGTACACAATTATTTCCTGTATTTTGTGTTGCAGATCATTCTTTTCCATCATGCCTAGGTCAAAATTATTTATTTTAAACTCCTACTAGAATTTTAATTTTCTAACACCCCCCCTCCCGAAAATCAAATGGTCATCCCCTAATACAAATGTTTAAAATGTTAACCCTGGTACCTTATTTACACTGAGATATCATAGGCAGTGTGGTTAATGCCACTGGGAATATTTAAATAATTTAGGAGGGGGTCATTCAGCATTTGATCTTATTTTAAGGCAAAGCGTTGTAAATACAGGATATTCAATTACTTTTAATGGCACGAAAAATTATAAGTTGAAAATATGTAGAAAATTACTCTGGCCGCTGGCACTGAACCTCTGCTAAGACGAAGTTGATCATGAACATAGCTTAGAAATTAAAATGATATTGAATGCATTGTATTATAGTCTGATGTTTGAAAATTGAAGATAAACCTGTATTTCTGATACGTATTTTAAAACTGCCTTATATCTCACTTCATTTATATCATGATCGTCTAAAACATCACTGACACAGAAATATTTGAAACAAATGTACATACAAATAAGAAGATGTGGTATGAGTGCCAATGAGACAACTCTCGATCAGTCCAAGTCACAATGTATCAAAAGTTAACAATTATAGGTCAAAGTATGGTCTTCAACACAGAGCCAGGGCCCTGTCTACTATGTGTCTATTACAATTAATAGGAAAGTGTTCTGTTGGTTTTCTGAACGCATTTTATAAGAGCTATTTTCTAACATTTTATTTTGGAATTCTATCAATTATTTTACCTTCAAATATTCATAGAATGATACCTTAAAAAATGTCTCTGTTTAATCCATACAAAATGTTTCATATTTTCACAGCATATAGCTTGAAAACAAATTCGGTGACCTATCATTGTGTTTTTTCATATTTTTAGCATATCACAATAATTATGTACTACATCTTTGACAAGAGTATAAAAAATTAAAAATTCTATCAATTTTCATTAAACTTTATACTCCCATACTACCATTAGTGGAAATTTCGATTATTTAGTAGTGCCGGTAACTTGTCCTTGTACCCATAAAATTTCATTCACGCAAAATTCACCATAAAAGTAACCTGTTTTTGTTTAAAAGAAAATTAAAAGTTCGACTCTATGATACTAAACCTATATGTATATAGGACGTAACCCTTTACATGCATGTCACAAGACAATGTAAAAAGTATTTAAGAAAAATTGGAGCAGAACTGAAATTAAATGAATTTCTGATGTTTAGGCTGTTTTCTCTTTATCAAAATATTTTTCTCTTTTCACGAAAAATCAAACTGACATACAGCAATGTACATAGCAAAGTAAGGAAAAGAAAGCAATTAAAAGATTAATACTGTGTTAAAACCATTTCACTCATAAACACATCTGTTATGAACTCCTTACAGCAACAGGATTAGTTGTTTTCTCATTTAAATTGTTTTATGTCGGAACCATTTAGAGCGTACTATTCCGTAAGGATTTTTTAATTGTCGAGGGCTGTATGGTGACATATGGTTGCTTTCATCTGTCATTTGGCTCTGGTGGATAGTTGTCTCGTTTGCAATCATACTCGATCTTTTTATTTTAAATTTATGTTATTCTCTGTATAAACGGTCAACCTATTTATTCTAAATATATTAAATAAACGATTACCAATGTCTTAAAATTAAATAATCTCCAGCATACACCACGAGAGAGAGAGAGATTTGTATTATCGGTTGATTTATTATTGTGTTGCTAGATATCAGTAGCCCCCTGTCATGTTTGATATCGTTAATTATCGCGAGATTTAAACTCAAACGCACATAAGATTTCGAGATCAGCGTTGATTAGTAGCTTATGTGAAACTGGTCTATTGGATTTTTCTTGGTCTGTTTGGTTTCATATTGTAGGTTAAAAAGTATGTTTATCATCGTTTTAACCTATGTAAGAATGATTTTTTGTGGATCGAATCAGTCATCCAAATGGTTCATCCTTGTTTTACTTTCAATGTTGACATTCTTTTCCTTTTTATAGCTGAATACATGTGTAACCCATCTCCAGCTAAGGGGTTAAATTGAAGGTCACATGAATACGGATTCAATGAGGCCGAATTATTCACTTGCAAGTAAATAATTCATAAAGCGATGTTTCTTGGTATTTTTTTGACAAAATTGAACCAAATTTGCTGTTAAAAGCAAATTATTATTTCACTATATCCCTTTCATTAATGATTGAACAAAAAATCAAACTTTAATTTTTTTTTATATCTCGGAGCTAAAGGCCCTTTAAATCTAGTTTTATCCATGCAGTGCCAATAAAATTTTTTACCGCTAACCCCTACTTTTCTTACATATAGTTTAAAAAGGCCATTTTTGACAATCTTATAAAATCCTTGTTATTATATCATAGTTTTTGAAAGAAAAAAGGTGCCAATGTAAAATGTATGAAAAGTCTGGAGATAATCATTTCCCGCGAAAATTTAAAATGATTACATCTCAAAAACAAGGACACTGACCCATCATTTTTTTCTACTTTTTAAGTTTTGTTATTTATATCATATCAGTTTATAACAGTCTTTTAAAAAGATTGTTATTTAAAATTAGAGGAGTGAACATCCTTAAACATGACTATTTCCATTTAATTTTAATCCTTGTTACAATTGTTTATACTGCAGCTAGAGCACTTCCTGTTGCCTTTATCTACCAAATATATTATTAAAAGAGTATTTCGTGCAATATCAATTTCATGTCACGTCACTTTTCTTCACAATCTGGGGTTGGTTTAGGGAAGAAAAATAAGTTTTATTGTGTTAGATTTCTCATAAATATAATAGTAGCAATTTTTAGCTGAGTATAAAAACAATCTTAGGTCAATGTCTGAAAAACATAATTTTTTTTGTATTCAGAACGAAGCTGTTGAATGGCTTTCTAAACCTCACACTTCCCCAGTTTCTAAGCCTCATACATATAAGTTGATAATTTTCTGACATTGACCTTATATTGTAAATTTTTCCATACTCAAAGACAGTAATAAACCAGCAAATGCCAAGAAAAGTATTGGGAATTTGGCAGTCACCAGTTACAAAAAAATATAAATATCACTGTAAAGGCTACTGTTATCAGTCTTTTTGTGCAGAACTATAACTTTACTTCAAAAATTCTTAAAGGAATTAACTATGAGTTTGATTAACTGCTGCGTTCACTTTTATGATCATAAAATGACCAAACAAGAGTGCACACGCTGAAATGTCTCGCCTTCTTTACTAACCATTGATATTATGTTGATAGTCCTAAATATAAAGCTTTACTACAACTATCACATAAACTTAACATGATCCAAGAAAATGAGGTCAAGGTCATATAAACCAAAGGAGAAATACATGTACACCTTACAATCATTCAATACACTAAATATAGTTGACCTATTGCTTATAGTTTCTAAGAAACAGAATTAACCATGAAAACTAAACATTGACCAATGAACCATGAAAATTAGGTCAAGGTCAGATGAACCATGCCAGGCAGACATGTACAGCTTACAATCCTTCCATACAACAAATATAGTTGACCTATTGCTTATAGTTTAAGAAACACAGACCAAAACACAAAAACTTAACACTGAGCAATGAACAGTGAAAATGAGGTCAAGGTCAAATAAAACCTGCAAGACTGACATGTTCATCATAAAATATTTCTATACACCAAATATAGTAGACCTATTGCATACAGTATTAGAAAAAAAGACCAAAACTCAAAAACTTAACTTTGACCACTGAACCATGAAAATGAGGTCAAGGTCAGATGACACCTGCCAGTTGGACATGTACACGTTACAATCTTTCCATACACCAAATATAGTAGACCTATTGCATACAGTAAAAGAAAATCAGACCAAAACACATAACCTTAACTATAACCACTGAACCATGAAAATGAAGTCAAGGTCAGATGACACCTGCCAGTTGGACATGTACATGTTACAATCCTTCCATACACCAAATATACTAGACCTATTGCTTATAGTATCTGAGATATGGACTTGACCACCAAAACTTAATCTTGTTCACTGATCCATGAATTGAGGTCGAGGTCATGTGAAAACTGTCTGACGGGCATGAGGACCTTGCAAGGTACGCACACACCAAATATAGTTATCCTATTACTCATAATAAGAGAGAAATTAACATTACAAACAATCTTAACTTTTTTTCAAGTAGTCAATTAACCATGAAAATGAGGTTAAGGACAATGGTCATGTGACAGACAGAAACTTCGTAACATAAGGTTAAGGACAATGATCATTTGACAGACAGAAACTTTGTAACATAAGGCATCTATATACAAAGTATGAAGATCCAGGTCTTCCACCTTCTAAAATATAAAGCCGCCGGATCGCTATCCCTATGTCGATCTTTCTGAAACAAAAGTCGCAGGCTCGACAAAAACCATGTAACTATAGTTATCATTAATGATCAGAAAAAACAATTTTATATGATATATACTTTTAGTTTTTAAAAGTATAATTTCCAAGATTTTCCATTTGTCAAACATCATGTTCTTTAATTTGAGTTTCCAGTAATTTCATTCCTTGTTGATAATACATGTACAATCAAAATGAAATTCTTCTCAAATTCTGTTATTTCTTATTACATGTAGCAAGGAAATTAAAATATTAAAAAAATAAAGCTTCAAAATTTTAATCCATACTTTTAAATCTGTTATTATCAGCATTTAGTATAAAAATCTCCTTACATTTCTGTTTAATTCTGAATTTTTAATCTTCTTTATCACATCATGGTTAAGTTTGTCTTCTGCTGTGTTCAAAATTTAGTTCAGTAGTTTTAATCAACAAACCATATTCACTTGAGAAAAGTTTTAAAAAATGGGCTCAATGTATAAAATTGAAGTTTACTGATGAAAACAGATCATAAGATTTATGCTGTTTTTGTCTTAATCTGACCTAAAATTATGCCCCATTTTTCAAACAGTTTGTGGAGGAGTTGAAGAATATTTCTGTTTTCCATAATAAATCTTACCAAACCTTTGCTTGTTCACAGCAATTTTCTTTATCTAATTAGACATATCATTTCTCATTTGGAAATCTTAGTGTCTGCATAGGTAGGAAACACATAAATAATCTTCCCACAGGAAAAATACAAGGAGCCGATAAAATAAGTAGTTGGACATAATTTTCCAATAAAACTCACAAATTACTCTATTTCAAATCTTTATACAGCTCTTGCAATATTTTGTAAGTACATATTAACTATAATTTCAATCGTCTGTTCTGATTTACAAGTCTACAGGCCTGGAACAATTCCATTTGTCTTTTTTGTGACTCGACACTAGACAAAGGAATGGAGTTCCACAAGACGATTCAATGAATATATTAAGTGACGGAAGAAGAAATTATTCCACTTTTATAAGTCTTATATGTACTTTTATTATAATATTACTTCTTTCATCAATTTTCATTAGAGAAATTGTCTTCAATAAAAAATAATTCTATTTTTCTTTCAACAATTAGGATGAAAAATAATATTAAATCAAATCAGTTATATGCTTTGAGATGAAAATAATTGCAGATCTTTTTGTGTATGTTTAAGGTTATCAACTTTACAAAGAGATTGATTGATAGATTGTTGGTTTTTTAGCGCCACTTAAAGCACTATTGCCTATTTTGTGGCTGACAGTTTTTATTGGTGGAGGAAGCAAAAGTGTGTTAACCCCTTTAATTACTCTAAAACAGAGTGATATCTGAATAACTAGACAAGATATGACCTTTTTACTCCATTATTTACTTCCACACTCTAAACTTAATCAATGGTATTGAGCAAATACTTCCACTCACTGAATAAGATGGAGGTATTGAAAAATCTCCAATGCCAGCAAAAAAACTTGTATTTCACAAACAGCCATTTTCTCCTTAAAGCCTGGCAGAAACTGCAAAACATTGCATCATTACATATCTATCTTCTATCTTATATTTGTAGAGAAGCAAAAGTCTACCCAAACCAGATCACAAAGGCTTATATATCCTCCAATAGTTCGCAAATTTATTTGTTAAAGAAGGTTGTTGCATGATACCACTGTTGATTATGATTTCAAAATTTGTTGATTTGTGTCGTAATTTGCAAAATATCAGAGTATATATTTATTTGATGGACTTAGTTCTAGCATTTCCCCCATTCAATGCCATTATATCTTTAAACTATCAAATGATGGCCAGGAAAAAAACAACAACTAGTTTATTCTGATACATGGTAATTTGTAATTCATCTCTACGACTTTATGACATGCATATAATTCTTTAAGTCATCTTGAAAGACATTTACGCATCCAATTGATATGCATTCGATTCTTTCAGTCATCTTGAAAGACATTCACACATCCAATTAAACCCATTTTGACAACGATGTTTACAGTATCAGTTTATTCATCAATGAGATTGTCACAATATCATGGTGAGAATTTTGACAAATCGATACTATATAATGACAGAAAATTTAAAGTCCATCTTATTTCCTGACAAATTGCATATAATTGACAGAAATGGTCACTGACAATAGTGCCACCAGGGATATTCTAACAAACAACCTGACTGAATCATTTATCAAGATGTACAGGAAGAAAATTTTGGCATGACAAAAACAAAACAAATTATCTATTCTGATGAAACATTCTGTTTTTATTCCATGAACATTTCTTAACATTGTTATTAATTTAAACATTTCCTAAGGGTTATTTTCTGTTTATAGAAGTCCCTCCAAACTATGATACCTAAAATTAAGTTTTCTCAACATTTTATTTTTCACTGTCACGTATGGTCAGCCTGCTCATCACATGTATTCTGGTATAGTCTTATATCAGTATCAATCAACAGATAATTTTGATTTGCCTTTTCTGCATCTCCTTTTAAACATAAATCATTGATAAATTGATTGTTGGTGTTCAACGCCACTTTCAGGACTATTGGCTATTTCTTGGCCGTCAGTTTTTATTGGTGGATGAAGCCAATGTGCCAGGAAAAAACAATTGACCTTCGGCAGGAAAAATGACAATCCTTTTCAATTAAGATTGTAGTCAAATGTACCTGCCACATGTGGGGTTCGAACTCGCATCCTCATTGTTGACATGATAGTGATACAGTAGATGAACTCCTTAGATCCAATAACACACATTTATATGAACTTTAAGTGATTTAATCAAGTGAAACAGATCCCAACTTGAGAATCTAGCTGTATATAAAATGTAATAAACTGCTTCACTGAGCGCAGCTGGATACGCCTGCAGAGGTCCAACCCTGAACAGTTGGGGCAAAAATGGACACAATATTCAAGCTTGATACAGGTCTGAATTTGGATTGTAATTAAATATAGACATAATATAGGTTTCTGAATAAATGTAGTCAAAGAACTTGAAATTGGTTATATGAATTGAATATTCAATTAAAGATTTCTTGCTGTTGTGTAATACACTGTGCTGTTGGGCAATACTTAGTAAATCTGTTGTCAGACTATTTTATCATCGGTATAAGGACATCATTCGTAAATATAACTAAACATGCATACATCTTATACGTTCGGATATTTCACATCCAATCTTTTATGGTAATATTCTTTACAAAGCACAAAAATGTCAGTATTCACCTCAAAAGCTAACAAAACCTTTAAACAGACTTATTAGGAAGGTCATTAAAGATTGCATATTTTGGCTTTAATATTGATTCACTTATAGGGTCTTTGCATCGGAATTAAACATATTTATTCTAAAACCATTTGTTTGCATGACACGGGTTATGTTCTTCTCATATATTTTATGATGGTATAATACTAAACTCCTAACAGGAAGGATTGTGCCTGATATTCATATGATGAAGACATAATCTTTCAATCAGTTTAATTGAGGTCTGGAGCTGGCATGTCAGTTACTGCTAGTAGTCTGTTGTTATTTATGTATTATTGTCATTTTGTTTATTTTCTTTTGTTTCCTATTCTGACATCAGACTCAGACTTATCTTAAACTGAGTTTTACTGTGCTTACTGTTGTACGTTTGTTTTTTCTAAATTGGCTAGAGGGAGGGTTGAGATCTCAAAAAACATGTTTAACCCCGCCGCATTTTTGCGCCTGTCCCAAGTCAGGAGCCTCTGGCCTTTGTTAGTCTTGTATCTTTTTTAATTTTAGTTTCTTGTGTATAATTTGGAGTTTAGTATGATGTCCATTATCACTGAACTAGTATACATATTTGTTTAGGGGCCAGCTGAAGGACGCCTCCGGGTGCGGGAGTTTCTTGCTGCATTAAAGACCCATTGGTGGCCTTCGGCTGTTGTCTGCTCTATGGTCAGGTTGTTGTCTCTTTGACACATTACCCATTTCCATTCTCAATTTTATAAACAAATAAAGTTCAATTAATTCTCAATTTCATATTAGAAATTTAAGAAAATGTAAACGGAGCTTACATCAATAGATATAAACAATTCACTACAATTTCTTGCAAGTTGGTGAAAGCATTCTTTAGTTATTGTCCGAAAACTGGAAAATCCCCCTTTTTTTAATGAATAAAACCCCATAACTCGGAAACGTAAAATCTAAAGTTTATGAAAAACGAAAGTGAGCTCACATCAATAGATATAAACAATTCACCAAAGATTTATGCAAATTGGTTAAAGCGTTTTTGAGTTAATGTCCGACATGTTGACGACAGACGGACAGAGGTATACCATAATACGTCCCGTAAATGGGCGTATAAAAAATGAGTTCTTTACCATTATTGAATCTCCTCTTTGTATCTAATGTCAATATTTGTTATTTATGTACAATATTTTGTTTTTGTTTGAGAAACTGAAGCCATGATACAACTGTACAATTACATATAATAATCAAAAAATATTTTTTTAGTAAGTCACTTTTTAAGACAAATTTTTCTTGTCCCATATTTCTAAACTTATGTAAACTATTTGAAGCTCATGAACTTGTCATGAAAAGTGAGAGATTACTGAGTGATAACTGGCAGAAGAAACTGGTGATTGATACTTTTAAACATTTTCAATGTAATCCTGTATAATCTTAAAGCAAAAGTTCTACATGGAGTTCAGTTATAAAAGAACCAAAAAGAAAAGACAATATTTTTGTCTGTTTTAATAGTGCAATGTAAGGAATATATGTGCGTTTTAAATTCTAGAATGTTGATTGATGTTTGCTAAATGTTCAGAGGCAACTATTTCATTTTTCAGATTGTACAATGGGTTTTCGTCATTCTAAAGGTTTAAATATTGGATTAAAAAACAATTCATAGTCAGTAGGATCTAAAACATGTTAGAAAATAAACACTTTTGAATGATGGAAAATGTTGAAGGTATTTTAAAGATCTCATGTTACTTCAAATCTTTAATTCAATATTTGATGAATAAAGTTGAAAATAAAGAAAATTCAAATGTAAAAAAAGTTACTGGCCTCCACCAATTCAAAATTTAGTAAGAAATTTATTTAGAATATCTCTACCAAATTTTTCCATGATCATTGTAATACAACATTGCAGTTCTCAATTAAAGACAACACTAATCTGTTATCTCCCTTTATACAAATGTAACAGACAAAATATTTTGATTCCAGGATGGGTAGGTGGATATTAGTCTGATATCCAGTAGCAGGACAGGATTAGAAAGATCATATCATAAGGAACATGTGTACTAAGTTTCAAGTTGATTGGACTTCAACTTCATCAAAAACTACCTTGACCAAAAACTTTAACCTGAAGCTGGACAGACTGACGAACGAATGGACGGACGGTATGACGAATGAATGGACGCACAGACCGAAAAACATAATGCCCCTCTACTATCGTAGGAAGGGCATAAAAAACAATATTTCCATCAAGCTAAAATTAATAGGAAAGATTTAATTTCCTTAAATGGCAGACAGTCTTATATTGGTATATACTGCACAGGAAATCAGAAGACATAATTTTCTATACAGAAAAATTCCTCACATCATTGACAGACAGACAGATAACTTATTAATGGAAAGAACTCATACAACAGACCTCCTACATAACCATGATAACAGTAGCAAAAATCAGATGGTATTCATTCATTGATAAAAAAAGTTACTCACTTTTCTTGTTGATTTTTCATTTCATGAATAAAATGCTTGTTTGATCTTTTGACTTCTATATCTATATGCTCTTTTAATTCTTGGCTGTCAGGAGAAAAATACTTCTTCAGTTCCTCTCTGAAATGCACAGATAAGCATATTGTTAAGCATTTATATGTAAAGGGAGGGGTGACAATTTTATTCTTAATTTTTCTTCAGAGGGAACATGGTAGTTCTTCTCACTTCGCCTACATCTGATTTTGATATTATACTGCAAATGTTGAAATCAAAATGGCAATACTTCAACATTTTAACTATGCAAAACATACAGTCAATGCACCATGAAAAAAGGTGCAGGTCCAAATAATCTCTATGGAAATTTCCCCTAAAAGAAGAAATAAAGATGTGTCATGAATAAAAACTTGTACTCAATTACATGTCTCTTTAATATTCAGAAACTTAAAATTTGTAAAGTTCTTACATCACAACAACAAAGAACATCATCTTAGATTAATGCAGGATTATTTAATAAGATTTTAGATCCATTACTGTAATCAGATGCTACTGAGTCAGAAATTATTTTCTTTTAAATAATATTTAAAATTCAAAGTATTCTTCCTGGAATCACATGCTAAACATACGAACAACTTTTGATACTTAATCATATTGGTAGCCATTATTCAGTGAAAAGTTGAGAAAATCACATAAATGTCAAGTGTAATAAAGTACCATATTTATATTCTAATTACACCTTATGTAAGAATCCTGGGTTTTGATTGGTTGATAGCCAGTGTATTTTTCACCAATTTACTGTTATCAAATGAATATCGTTCATTTTTTAACCCCGCTGGGATATATGCAAAAAGGATATGCCGTATTACCCTCTCTGCCGTGGTATTTGCCAAAAAATACTCTATCCGACTGGATGCTTGTAACGTCACGATCATCAATGCGTTTTTGAACGTTAACATTCGGTGTAATTAAACAGATATAGCATGTTCTTGAGGGGTATTTGCGAAAAATACCAGTCTTAAGAATGAATTTCTCTCGCCTTACGGCTTGCGAAATTTAACATTCTCTCGACTGGTATTTTTCGCAAATACCCCTCCTTAACATGATATATCTGTTCAATATAATACCCATAATTCCCTTGTTCTTTTAGAAACTAAAATTAACTTAAAATGTTATTTTTCATCAACAGAAATAGACAAAAACATTCCCCAAATTATTTTCTTTTAAGTAGGTGGTTTACAATTTTATTTACATTTTTTTATTGCAAAATTGGTTTGCAGTAAAAAATAAATGGTTAAATTCTCTGAAATTGAATAAAGATTTTTTCTGTCTTAAAAAACATGTAGGTGAAATGGCAAAAATATCAACAACTAATATTACAAGTTAATATATATATATTAAATAACTGAATAATAGCCAACGATAAATCTTACAGGGCAATGGATCATATAACTATGATACAGTACACTACAAAATATAATATATAACAATCTTGAAATTTATACAATAAAACAGTCAAAACTGAACATCATAGAGACACTTGGCCGGGATTCAAACTCATGCTACTGAGATATCGTGGCACCAAATCGCCTTGCACTATGCCCAACGCGCTAGACCACTCGACCACCTAGGCTTGACAAAAAAATCAAGCTTTCGGTGGCCAGGTGTTACCTTTCCTTCATTATATATATATCATGCCCTTTTAGAAAAATAAAATTATCTTGTGTTTAATGTTAAAATATTAATGGTATCTATCTCAATACAACTATAGCAACATTTTAAAGCTCAGATAAAATTTTGTAAGAACATTAATCACCAAAATTGATATATAATCTTATTCACTAATTATACAAACAAGTAAATGGAACTTAACATCAAGCTTTAATCGACAGAATGAATGTCTGTATTCAATAAATCACTAGAAGATCTATTCAAACTTTGAGAGAAATTCTGGAATTTAAAAAAATTATCATGTAAACCTGTTAACACATGGACAGGGCATGAAGTAAACACTTTACCATTAATGAGTTGAGAAAAATGTCATCAAATCAACACATTACAATAAATAGGTTCAAGTCAGTTCAAGATTCAGATGAATTAAATGAACAATTGCTTTGCTTTTACTTCAAGAGTTAAATCTGCTTCAATTTTTTTCTTGAGTTCACATATTTTTATCTACTGTGGATTAAGTGAATATACATGAACCACGAATTCAGATGTTCAAAGAAATACAAATTCCCTATACTGGTAGTCTTGTGGGCAGAATTTTCGAAAACCATGAAATCCAGTTTCTACAAATATACATCTTTTCCTAGATCCACGTAAAATAAATGAATCCACAGTAATTCAGTGATACAAATTTTGAAGATACTATTAATTGTAGCGCCATCGATAAACTTTGTTCACACATTATGATTTAGTAGATATATACAATGACAAAATGAAGTAATAAACAATGAACATTAAAGTTATTGAAACCATGTGCATCTTGAGCCTTTAATATATACAATATAAATAACAAGAATGTGTCCGTACTACACGGATGCCCCACTCATACTACATTTTCTATGTTCAGTGGACCGTGAAATTGGGTTCAAAACTCTAATTTGGCATTAAAATTAGAAAGATCATATCATAGGGAACATTTGTACTAAGTTTCAAGTTGATTAGACTTCAACTTCATCAAAAACTACCTTGACCAATAACTTTAACCTGAAGTGGAAGACAGACGAACAGACGGAAGAATGAATGGATGAACAAATGGACAAACAAACGAATGAACAAACAGATGCACAGACCGAAAAACATAATGTGCCTCTACTATCGTAGGTGGGGCATAAAAATAAAAAAAAAACAAGGCACCCAGCAGCCTGAATTAAACACCTGGATTTCAATTGACTACAGTATTTTAGTGTGGTTTTAGTTTTCCCCAGGTTGGAAGTAGGCACAATGGTATCAGAGATTTTTAAATTACTGCTTTTTCAACAATAGTTATACTGGTCAAATTAAGGGACCATTTGCTATATTTTTGATAGAGAACCATTTGAAAAATTGTTTTCGAATGATTCTATATCAAAAATATAGCAAATTGTTTTATAAGTTGTAATGGTTCAATGATACTTGGAAAGCCAGAATTGCAACCGCTGTGGACAGCAAAACCATTATTGAATTATTGACATTGAATGAACACAACCACTGTAGACCAGCAGAAGTCAAATCTCCGCAATCTAAGCAATGAAGAATCAAAGTTTGAAAAACATCTGGTGATATTTGTGAAAGACCGTCAAGCATTATCTTACTATACCAAAAATTAGAGCAGATGTACATAATGCAGTGATTTATGATGGTATATATCTAATACATATACTATTTACCTGTTTCATTAGCAAAAATGAAATGTATTATTTTGACATTTGCCGCAAAAGCAAAGCCCTGAATGATAGATTGCTATTTTTGACAACCAAGATGGCAACTTGGAAATGTAATTTGAGAAAAATATCATCTTTTATCAAGTTGTCATAAAGTTGCCAAGCATTTTGACCAGCAGGTGAAAGGGTATCTTACCATTATAAGGTTACAATTATATTTCTTAATTAAAGGAAAAAATCAACTAATTGAAAAATGGAAGCAAATCTGTTATTTTTGCATTCCTGTGTAAAAACTATATAACCCCTGGGTGAATGATCCATATTATAAATGAAGATAATGGTAATGATTTAACTGATGAATTGATTTTTTTTTGGGAAGAGCAGATTTATGAGGGTCTGAATGGGGTTCACAGAATAGAGAATATTGGGCCAAAAAAACTTTAAGGATAGCATAGAGAATAATAAAAGGGGTTCTTAAATAAAAAGAATAGAAAATGATATGAGAAAAAAATTTAAATCAGAGAAAAATGGCCAAAAAATTAAAGAATACATAAATGAAGACCCCCCTCCCCCACCCGACCCTCATTTATATCTTTACATAAAATAATGTAATTTTAATCACACTCAAACTATGTTGAGAGCTTAAGCTTAAACAAGGATATAAATTAATAGATGTATTATCCCATGTATGTAGCTAATGTACTAAAAATCTACAGAATTCTATCCTTAATTTCACCACAGATTGTGTAATGAAATTGTATAGAAGAAAATACTTACTCTATATGCCATCCCATTTATAACTTCACTTTGCATTAGGATTTATTGGATAGAATTTAACTGATCTTCACAGATACATTGATATTTATTATATAGTCATCAAAAACATAACTAATTCAATCATTATCAAACCTACAAATTTATCAACATGACATTTTTCTCAATGAATAAGAAAATTTGGTTTCTGGGGTAATTAATTGCTGAAATTAGAATCAGGATATAAACTTGTCTATTCAAATAAAAAGTAATACTGAAAGATCACGGTTTCTGTGATGCAAATTAAGAAAATTTCTATTAATTTTAAATTTTAAATTTGCGCCATAAAATATTAGGAATGAATGAAATGAAATAAAATGCTACAAAAATTGACTTTTTCAAACAGGAAGATGCTCTTCCTCAAATGCACTTGAAATACCATTTACAAAATTTCAAGCCAGCAAAGCTTAAAATGCAGGAAACTATGATCTAAATGATTTAAACTGGGTTCAACAACACAGTAAGTATAAAATCAGATAAATAATTCATTCCACTATGAATGTCTGAACTTAGCAAAACATAAACAAAGCCATTCAAGTATGAGCTATAGTTTATTGTGACAAAATTGTTGCATTACACTAATGGTAAACATGAATCTCCCTGACATCACTATGAGTTAATAGTAAACTACAGATTCTCAAAACAATTCAAGGATCAAATATAAGCCAAATTGAGAGATTCACAAATGCATTTTTTATAAATTTTATGTAAAAATTGGCTCTTGTGGCAAAATAACCTGATGTGCCATCATGGATTCTAAAATGGACTTAAATACAGAAGTTAACAAAATGAACCAAGAAGTACAAGAATACAGACCAGTATTAATCCTTATGTCCATACTAAATTTTAAGTGAGAATAAAAAGCATTTTTCAATTAAGTGCATCACATTTCTTTCTGCTTAAGTAAAACTTATGTAGGGACACAGATCTCTTTTAAAACTCATGTTTCACAAACCTAGTTCACAACAGATGATTCACTTGGGGAAAGAAATAAGTATAACAATTGAGTAATGTAGTACATTTATGTGCTATTAACAAAGATGACAGATTTTTGTCATACTTTGCCAAAATGTAGTTTATATGGTGCCAATTTCAAAAATATTATTACAAGTGTGCACACGCTGAAATGTCTCGCCTTCTTTACTGACCATTGCTTTTATGTTGATAGTCCTAAATATAAAGCTTTACTAAAAGTATCACATAAACTTAACATGATCCAAGAAAATGAGGTCTAGGTCAGATAAACCAAACCAGAAATACATGTACACCTTACAATCATTCAATACACCAAATATAGTTGACCTATTGCTTATAGTATACGAGAAACAAACTTAACCATGAAAACTTAACATTGACCAAAAAAATCTTTTTTTTCAAGTAGTCACTGAACCATGAAAATGAGGTCAAGGACAATGGACATATGACAGACGGAAACTTCATAACATAAGTCATCTATATACAAAGTATGAAGCATCCAGGTCTTCTACCTTGGAAAATATAAAGCTTTTAAGAAGTTAGCTAACGCCGCCGCCACCGCCGGATCACTATCCCTATGTTGAGTTTTCTGCGACAAAAGTCGCAGGCTCGACAAAAATTACAGGTAACCGAGCTTGTTTTGAAGCTACAGGTTGTGAAAAATTGACACATTTGGAGGAAGGATTATACAAGGAAAGCATTATTATGTGAATGGAAAGCAATCACAATGACAAACTAAGAAAATATACTGTAAATTCCTTTAAAAATTAAATTATTTGAGTTATCTCCCCTTCTCTCAGACTGTTTAAAACAAGCGAAAAATTGTCTTCTTTTAAATGAAAAGTCTTACAAATTAATTGCAATACTGCTTCAAAATTTGCATATTTCATTAAAAAATGACACAAATTGTATTCTGCTATTTTACTATCCAAGATGGAAAATGATTCCCACACTATCTTAATAGAAAAACACTTGGAAAAATTGATCAATGAACAATGAAAATGAGGTCAAGGTTAGGTTAACCCTGTTTGACAGACTTGTATATAAATTCACTTTTACTTTGTGTCTGATAATATGGATTAATAAGAGAAATGTGAAGGCATCTCCTCTATACTGTATGACATGACTATGTAAAAGAGGGATTGTTAGGGAAAGAGAAAGGACACCTAAGCAATGTTAAGGCTGTACTTTTTATCATAAATTATTAATTTGTGGAGTGACTATGAGGGAAAAGAAAGGGTATCATTTGTGAGAGGAACTGTTGGGATAAAGGGAGAGGTATATTACCTATGCTGTTGCTCTCTATTTGCTAATAAGTCCTGTAGCTGATGTATCTGAGATTTCTGTTTGTCCACCATACTACGTAACAACTCTGTCTCTCTCTGCAGAGCTGCAGATTTCATATTAGCATCATTTATCTTCTTTTGCTAAACAAAAAATAAAGTGAATGTCTATTTAACATACTCAGCTTTCCACAAATATTAACCAAGCTGAAGATAGCTACAATGGCTCATGTAAATCTGCATAGGAACTTGAACTAGGATAAGTCAAAATATCGGAAAATCAGATAAACAACTTTTTTTTACAAATTTAAAAGTCATTACTTTCAAACACAACTGGAAGAGAAAATAAGCACAAAACCATTAAGTCTAATAAGATTTTCAGACCATCCTGGTTCAGACGGCAATACATGAATATTGACAACTGTAATAGATCTTAGTCTTTAAATTTTTATAGTGACTTATTGTCCGAAAAACAAATTTATCTCAAAAGTCTGTGTTTATGAATAAACTAATTATGTCTGTTGAGGTCATTTGTCATGAAAAACTTAGAGCTTAAGGATGTTCGCTCCTCTGTTTCAAAATAACAAGCTTTTTAAAAGAATGTTATAAATTGATAGTATATAAATAAAGAAACTAAAAAATTCGTAAGGGTTCCACAGAATCCAGTGTCTCGCCTACTTTTGCTGTTAATCGCAGGCTCAACAAAAATGAGGAAAAAAATCAATAAAAATATTCCTTTAGATACTATCTTTTGATTGTAAGAAGCTTCTGTCAAAGTTTGGTATAAATCCAGGATAGTTTATGAATCTAATAAATGTTTTAAAAACTTTAACTGCAGACTGTATTTAATGTTAACTGGAAGAAAAACTAAGTCCATTTATAAGTAAAATACAGAAAAAATGAAATTTTTTTTTTAACAAATTTACTTCTGGATACTATCTTATGATCATAAACAAGCTTCTGTCCAAGTTTGGTAAAAATCCAGGATAGTTTAAGAATATTATTAAAATTTTAAAAACTTTAACCACAGAGTGAATGTAATGTTTCCGGGCAGAAAAACTAAGTCCATTTACAAGTAAAATACGGAAAAACAGGAATTTTATTTTTACAAAATTTACTTCTGGATACTATCTTATGATCATAAACAAGCTTCTGTCCAAGTTTGGTAGAAATCCAGGATAGTTTAAGAAAGTTATTAAAATTTCAAAAACTTTAACCACAGAGTGAATATTTGTGGACGCCGCCACCGCCGACACTGACAGAATGTAGGATCGCTATGTCTCGCTTTTTCGACTAAAGTCGAAGGCTAGACAAAAAGCAGAAAAAAATGAAGCGTCCGTGGGCTTGTTTTCGAGATATAAGCCATTGAAAATTTGGCAGGAAATAAGTCTCTCTAGATTTTTCGTACATTTAACATTGGCACCTATTTTCTTTCAAAAACGATGAAAAAATAACTAGGATTTTATAAGATTTTCAAAGATAACATTTTAAACTAAATGTAATCAAATTATGGGAAGAAAAGTAGGGGTTAGTGGGCAAAATTTTTAATGGCACTACATGGATAAAATCAGAGGATTCTGAATATCTGGCAAAAATTCAAAAACAAGAGGAGTAAACATCCTTAACAAATGTTCCAAGCTTGAATTGTTATACAAACAAATTTCAAAATAGTGAAGTTGAAATTACAATTGTAGGAAAACTATTGCTTTCTTTTGATATTTGAAGGTTAAAATGATAAATTAAAGAACACAACATAAAACCTGGTGTATTGACTTTTCTTATCATTAAAAGCTAATATTATTTTGAATATCTTGCTTTTACTTTAAACCTATTTACACTCATATTTAGAAGATTTACTTTTTAGAATTGGTGAAGACTGCATTTCAAATGTATTACTTTGTAAATAAATGGAGAATGTGTCTATGGGCCACAGATGCCCCCGCTTGTAAATATACACGAGTCAACTTCCGCATACAGATGCAGGATTCACGTAGTTAAGTCGGTTTTGTGATTATAAGCATTGTGTATAAGTTTCGTAGCATTTGGTTGAGGCAAACTAAAGTTAGAAAACGGAAACAAAAGATTTAGCAATTTTTCCATTTATAAAGGGGGCATAACCCAAGAACGGTAAGAGTGACGCCACCCAATTTTAAAGTCAATCTGTTTGGTTTAGGCAAACTAAAGTAAGAGAACAGAAACGTAAAATTCAGCAATTTTTATGTTTATAAATGAACGGTAAAAGTGATGCCACTCAATATTGAATTTGATCTGTGTATTGTGGTAATAAGCATTGTGTATAAGTTTTATAACATTTGGTTGAGGCAAACTAAAGTTAGAGACTGGAAACAAATTTTGGGGATGTTCGGGAGGGACGGACAAGGGTAACACTTATGCCCACTACGCTACGGTGTGGGCATAAAAATACAATAATATTACAAGAGAGCACAGGCTAGAATGTTCTGCTTTACTGACTTTGACTTAACTTATACTGAGGGTCTTTGAGATTAATGTTTCACTATAGGTATCACAAAACCTAAGATAGGGAAAAGATACCAAAGGGACAAACTCATAAGTCAAAAATAAACTGACAAAGTCATGGCAAAAAAAGAAAGAGACCAAAAGACAAACAACAGTATACAAAACACAACATAGAAAACTATATACTTAGCAACAAGAACCCAAACAAAAACCAGAGGTGATCTCAGGTGCTCCAGAAGAAACAGTAGATCCTGCTTCACATGTAGCACTTGTTGTGTTGCTCATGTAAGTACAAACCTGGTGATAAATCTAATTTGGTAGGTCACATTCGGGGAAAAGGAGGGCCAGATTGTGGTAACGTTTACTGGAACATATCTGTCATCATCTGTGAAACAGATATTCCGTAATGGTCAACCAACTCGTGATGGCATCTGTAAAATTTTCGAAAGGAAGTTTTCAACTTCATCACTTGGAACTCTCGGTTTAATAGCTTCATTGTGAGCAGCAACCCTCTATCAAGGAGATCATGATAGAAAATACAAGCCCTAGAATATCATATCAACTGGGAGATATATACTCTATATGCAAGCGCTGCTGGAGTGTTACTACATATGGAAAGTTTACAATTGAGAAGCTTAAATCATCTCTTTTGTTGTAAAGTTTTGTTCTCAACCGACTTAACTTTATCAATGATTAATGAACATGAGGTCAAGATCAGACGAACTCTGTTAAATAGACATGTTCACCTAATATCATTATCAATATAGTTGATTTGTTTCCAATTATATCTGAGAACCCAACCAAGGTTCTTCTGACCTTGAACTTATTTTTTGTGTGCTTATATTCTTTAAAGGTCATTGCAATTGTATACTGTAAATTCAGAAATTGTGAGGTTTTTGATTTAAGGGAATAATGGCACTCTTTAAGTATCGCAATAATAAGAACACACATTCTGATATTCAATGAATTTATCTGTATGCAGATTTTCCTTTAATTTCCATAATAAATATCGCATTTTTATCCATTCTTCAATAATCGCAATAATAAATGCACGCAATAATTTATGAATTTACAGTATTTGGTCCAAGAACTATATCTTAAACAAATGTTACCTCATGTGTTTGTTGTTGAAGTTTCTCACGCTCCATTTTAGAAGCTACTTCTTCCAAAGATTTCAAACTTTTCTTGTAGCTGTCTTCTGTTTCCTTGGCAACAGAAAGATGTTGTGTCATAGCCTTTACTTGTTCCTACAAACATTTGCAAAATATAGCTTCTTAATATAAAAATAAGATGATGTGGTATGATTTCCAATGAGACAACTATCGACTTAAGTTCTTTTTGTATGAGGCTGTAGACAATTATTGTGACAGCTTTCACTTAAAAGTCTACCATACTGACTACTGTTACAGCATACATCAATATTATGTTACCAAAAGAGGATGCGGGGTCCATTTTGGCCTGAAAAAGGAAGCATTACAAAATCTGGAGATTTTAGCATAAAGATAATGGTCAAGTATGTGCACTTTAAGATCTTTAAAATACCATGAACATTTACAAATATTTTACGGTTGATAGATAGCAAATATTTTCTACATTCAAAATCATCTTTCATACATTTATAAAGATATTTCTTAAAATTCTATAGTTCTTATTGTCATCCCTGTATGCTACTGATGCCATAAATGATTTTTACCTTGAGATTATCAACCTCGTCCTGAAGCCTCAGTTTAACTTCCCTTTCATTAATGAGGTTTTGTTTTAACCTAGAAGTAGCTTCTATAGCAGTGTCTTTTAAATTATCTCCATCTTTTACTGAAATAGAAAAATACAATTTTTTTTACTGGTTTAAAAGAATGAATTTTTATCCCCTCATTTAGGAAATTTACTGCAATCAGGCTATGGTACAAATTAATTTTTTTATACTGGTGAAACAATCTTCAAACATTATGTGCATGATGTAACATTGATACAATTATATTTTAAACAGTTACACGAAAACTCGTACAAATAATAACTACATTTTGGTAACATATTAATTCAATTCAAATGGTACCTATAGATAACTAAATACATTTTGAATATATTTGTGATGTATTGAAATCAATATTGCTTCAGGTGACCTTAAATATTTACCTAAAATAGCTCTTCACTAAATCAAAACAGAATTATCACCTCCAAGAAAATTTGTGGACACTTTTTGGAGTTTAGTTGTAAATTTACACTCCCATTCTTTGTTGGTAACAATATTGTTCCATTAGATAGTTAAATTTCATAGTGTAACTTTTTGCTACATGTACATAACATTTTACCATTGATCTGCATATTTTGGACATGTTAAGTTTAATTCTAATATGACGTTCTTCAAATGATTTGAGTACACATCCGTGGTAAAATTCAAATATATTCATATGTCAGCTGATAGGTAACGTCATGATTTGTTTGGGCTGTTCCAACCCTACCCCCTGTCGTATGCTTTTTATGAAGGATTTACCTCACGTCAGATGGTGTAAATGACGTCATTGAATGATGACGTAATCTTCTTGAATGTAAGGATTTTATGGAAAAAATGCACGCATGGGAAACTGAAAGTCGTCAAAACATGAAACATAAACAAACGATGGTAAGAATTTGTATAATGTCCATATCTTATTAAATAAAAGTAAAATAGTCAATTAAATTCATCCAAATGTGTCTTAGTATGTTATTGTATATCTTTTAAGAATGTCACTTATTCAATTTTCTTCGTCATTTACATAAATGTTAATAGTCATGATAGTGTGTTCAATTACAGGACCAACAAACATTTCCCTTCACATAGAGCGCTTCGATCCAAAAGAATTGATGTCTTTGTCCTATTAGAATAGAAATAATTCATGGGGCTTGTATTTATATTGATTTTACCACGGGTTGGCCCATAATGCTGATACTTTACCCCTTGCTGTGGCTCGTGGTAAAATATTTAGCATAAAGGGCCAACCCGTGGTAAAATCACGATAAATTCAAGCCCCCATGAATTATTGCTTAACTGTCATGCTTCCTGCTGTGGCCTAGAACTTAAACCTTGAATTCATTACACTTTATATCTAACTTAATTTTAAATATGGCTGATTTATTTTATAATGCCTGTTACTAAGTTTATGAATATAATCATATAAAAAAAGCAAGCTTTATATATTGCATGGGTCCAAAGCACTTTTCTGATTTACTTTCATCAGGAATGCTAAGGCCGAATAAATGAAAGCAAAGAATGTAAAAGAAACGAAACATTTGAAGAGCTATAGGACCTAAAAAAAAAAGCCAAATCATGGCATTTTACCTTTGATTTGTAATTTTTTAATATGATCTACCAGTTTCATACTGGCTTGTTCTGATTTCCATCTTCTTTCTCTTTCTTCTTCTAATTCTTTCATTAAATTCTGTGAAAATATGAAAATAAAATACCTGTTTCAAAATATGACTTCACGAATTTCAATATCAAATTATCAGTACCCGGTATATATCATCACATCTTATTTTAAGCACATAATCAGGTTTGTCTTTTCCATGTTTTTTATTTGTCTCACTTTCAGATATCATGAGGGCCAGTTTTTATTGGTGGTGGAAGCTAAAGTTATCTGTGAGAACCACAACCTTCGGAGAAACTGGTAATCCTTGTTGATTAAGGTAGGAATTAAACACACCTAGCTGATTCAAACTCAAAACATACGAGTTGACAGGCTAGTGATTACTGTAGATAAACTACTTATACCACTCAGTCAACGACGCCCCTTTTTCTGTGTTATATTATATAATAATTAATCAATACTTAACAAGTACTTTTTAAGACATTCATCACATTTGCAATTAGTTATGTCATAATGATGATGCAGTCAAGTTTCTTCATTTTTGGTCAGTTGAGGCAAAATTAAATATACTATAACAAATATATGTGTAGTCATTGCTGTGCAAAACATACTGATGCATTGTATAATAAGACAAAGGAGGAGGAGAAAAGAATGCAAAACATACTGATGCATTGTATAATAAGACAAAGGAGGAGGAGAAAAGAATACAAAACATACTGATGCATTGTATAATAAGACAAAGGAGGAGGAGAAAAGAATACAAAACATACTGATGCATTGTATAATAAGACAAAGGAGGAGGAGAAAAGAATGTAAAACATACTGATGCATTGTATAATAAGACAAAGGAGGAGGAGAAAAGAATGCAAAACATACTGATGCATTGTATAATAAGACAAAGGAGGAGGAGAAAAGAATACAAAACATACTGATGCATTGTATAATAAGACAAAGGAGGAGGAGAAAAGAATGTAAAACATACTGATGCATTGTATAATAAGACAAAGGAGGAGGAGAAAAGAATGCAAAACATACTGATGCAATTTGTATAATAAGACAAAGGAGGAGGAGAAAAGAATGTAAAACATACTGATGCATTGTATAATAAGACAAAGGAGGAGGAGAAAAAAATACAAAATATACTGATGCATTGTATAATAAGACAAAGGAGGAGGAGAAAAGAATGCAAAACATACTGATGCATTGTATAATAAGACAAAGGAGGAGGAGAAAAGAATGTAAAACATACTGATGCATTGTATAATAAGACAAAGGAGGAGGAGAAAAGAATGTAAAACATACTGGTGCATTGTATAATAAGACAAAGGAGGAGGAGAAAAGAATACAAAACATACTGGTGCATTGTATAATAAGACAAAGGAGGAGGAGAAAAGAATGCAAAACATACTGATGCATTGTATTATAAGACAAAGGAGGAGGAGAAAAGAATGTAAAACATACTGATGCATTGTTTAATAAGACAAAGGAGGAGGAGAAAAGAATGCAAAACATACTGATGCATTGTATAATAAGACAAAGGAGGAGGAGAAAAGAATGTAAAACATACTGATGCATTGTATAATAAGACAAAGGAGGTGGAGAAAAGAATGTAAAATATACTGATGCATTGTATTATAAGACAAAGGAGGAGGAGAAAAGAATACAAAACATACTGATGCATTGTATAATAAGACAAAGGAGGAGGAGAAAAGAATGCAAAACATACTGATGCATTGTATAATAAGACAAAGGAGGAGGAGGAGAAAAGAATGCAAAACATACTGATGCATTGTATAATAAGACAAAGGAGGAGGAGAAAAGAATACAAAACATACTGATGCATTGTATAATAAGACAAAGGAGGAGGAGAAAAGAATGCAAAACATACTGATGCATTGTATAATAAGACAAAGGAGGAGGAGGAGAAAAGAATGCAAAACATACTGATGCATTGTATAATAAGACAAAGGAGGAGGAGAAAAGAATGTAAAACATACTGATGCATTGTATAATAAGACAAAGGAGGTGGAGAAAAGAATGTAAAATATACTGATGCATTGTATTATAAGACAAAGGAGGAGGAGAAAAGAATGTAAAACATACTGATGCATTGTATACATTGTATAATAAGACAAAGGAGGAGGAGAAAAGAATACAAAACATACTGATGCATTGTATAATAAGACAAAGGAGGAGGAGAAAAGAATGCAAAACATACTGATGCATTGTATAATAAGACAAAGGAGGAGGAGGAGAAAAGAATGCAAAACATACTGATGCATTGTATAATAAGACAAAGGAGGTGGAGAAAAGAATACAAAACATACTGATGCATTGTATAATAAGACAAAGGAGGAGGAGAAAAGAATGTAAAACATACTGATGCATTGTATAATAAGACAAAGGAGGAGGAGAAAAGAATACAAAACATACTGATGCATTGTATACATTGTATAATAAGACAAAGGAGGAGGAGAAAAGAATACAAAACATACTGATGCATTGTATAATAAGACAAAGGAGGAGGAGAAAAGAATGCAAAACATACTGATGCATTGTATAATAAGACAAAGGAGGAGGAGAAAAGAATACAAAACATACTGATGCATTGTATAATAAGACAAAGGAGGAGGAGAAAAGAATGTAAAACATACTGATGCATTGTATAATAAGACAAAGGAGGTGGAGAAAAGAATACAAAACATACTGATGCATTGTATTATAAGACAAAGGAGGAGGAGAAAAGAATGTAAAACATACTGATGCATTGTATAATAAGACAAAGGAGGAGGAGAAAAGAATGTAAAACATACTGATGCATTGTATAATAAGACAAAGGAGGAGGAGAAAAGAATACAAAACATACTGATGCATTGTATTATAAGACAAAGGAGGAGGAGAAAAGAATACAAAACATACTGATGCATTGTATAATAAGACAAAGGAGGAGGAGAAAAGAATGCAAAACATACTGATGCATTGTATAATAAGACAAAGGAGGAGGAGAAAAGAATGTTAAACATACTGATGCATTGTATTATAAGACAAAGGAGGAGGAGAAAAGAATGCAAAACATACTGATGCATTGTATAATAAGACAAAGGAGGAGGAGAAAAGAATACAAAACATACTGATGCATTGTATAATAAGACAAAGGAGGAGGAGAAAAGAATGTAAAACATACTGATGCATTGTATAATAAGACAAAGGAGGAGGAGAAAAGAATACAAAACATACTGATGCATTGTATAATAAGACAAAGGAGGAGGAGAAAAGAATACAAAACATACTGATGCATTGTATAATAAGACAAAGGAGGAGGAGAAAAGAATGTAAAACATACTGATGCATTGTATAATAAGACAAAGGAGGAGGAGGAGAAAAGAATGCAAAACATACTGATGCATTGTATAATAAGACAAAGGAGGAGGAGAAAAGAATGTTAAACATACTGATGCATTGTATAATAAGACAAAGGAGGAGGAGAAAAGAATGCAAAACATACTGATGCATTGTATACATTGTATAATAAGACAAAGGAGGAGGAGAAAAGAATGCAAAACATACTGATGCATTGTATAATAAGACAAAGGAGGAGGAGAAAAGAATGCAAAACATACTGATGCATTGTATAATAAGACAAAGGAGGAGGAGGAGAAAAGAATGCAAAACATACTGATGCATTGTATAATAAGACAAAGGAGGAGGAGAAAAGAATGTTAAACATACTGATGCATTGTATAATAAGACAAAGGAGGAGGAGAAAAGAATACAAAACATACTGATGCATTGTATTATAAGACAAAGGAGGAGGAGAAAAGAATACAAAACATACTGATGCATTGTATAATAAGACAAAGGAGGAGGAGGAGAAAAGAATACAAAACATACTGATGCATTGTATAATAAGACAAAGGAGGAGGAGAAAAGAATACAAAACATACTGATGCATTGTATAATAAGACAAAGGAGGAGGAGAAAAGAATACAAAACATACTGATGCATTGTATAATAAGACAAAGGAGGAGGAGAAAAGAATACAAAACATACTGATGCATTGTATTATAAGACAAAGGAGGAGGAGAAAAGAATACAAAACATACTGATGCATTGTATAATAAGACAAAGGAGGAGGAGAAAAGAATGCAAAACATACTGATGCATTGTATAATAAGACAAAGGAGGAGGAGAAAAGAATACAAAACATACTGATGCATTGTATAATAAGACAAAGGAGGAGGAGAAAAGAATACAAAACATACTGATGCATTGTATAATAAGACAAAGGAGGAGGAGAAAAGAATGTAAAACATACTGATGCATTGTATAATAAGACAAAGGAGGAGGAGAAAAGAATGTAAAACATACTGATGCATTGTATAATAAGACAAAGGAGGAGGAGAAAAGAATACAAAACATACTGATGCATTGTATAATAAGACAAAGGAGGAGGAGGAGAAAAGAATGCAAAACATACTGATGCATTGTATAATAAGAGAAAGGAGGAGGAGAAAAGAATGTTAAACATACTGATGCATTGTATAATAAGACAAAGGAGGTGGAGAAAAGAATGTAAAATATACTGATGCATTGTATTATAAGACAAAGGAGGAGGAGAAAAGAATACAAAACATACTGATGCATTGTATAATAAGACAAAGGAGGAGGAGAAAAGAATGCAAAACATACTGATGCATTGTATAATAAGACAAAGGAGGAGGAGGAGAAAAGAATGCAAAACATACTGATGCATTGTATAATAAGACAAAGGAGGAGGAGAAAAGAATGTAAAACATACTGATGCATTGTATAATAAGACAAAGGAGGAGGAGAAAAGAATACAAAACATACTGATGCATTGTATAATAAGACAAAGGAGGAGGAGAAAAGAATACAAAACATACTGATGCATTGTATAATAAGACAAAGGAGGAGGAGAAAAGAATGTAAAACATACTGATGCATTGTATAATAAGACAAAGGAGGAGGAGAAAAGAATACAAAACATACTGATGCATTGTATACATTGTATAATAAGACAAAGGAGGAGGAGAAAAGAATGTAAAACATACTGATGCATTGTATAATAAGACAAAGGAGGAGGAGAAAAGAATGTAAAACATACTGATGCATTGTATAATAAGACAAAGGAGCAGGAGAAAAGAATGCAAAACATACTGATGCATTGTATAATAAGACAAAGGAGGAGGAGGAGAAAAGAATGTAAAACATACTGATGCATTGTATAATAAGACAAAGGAGCAGGAGAAAAGAATGCAAAACATACTGATGCATTGTATTATAAGACAAAGGAGGAGGAGAAAAGAATACAAAACATACTGATGCATTGTATAATAAGACAAAGGAGGAGGAGAAAAGAATGTAAAACATACTGATGCATTGTATAATAAGACAAAGGAGGAGGAGAAAAGAATGTAAAACATACTGATGCATTGTATAATAAGACAAAGGAGGAGGAGAAAAGAATACAAAACATACTGATGCATTGTATAATAAGACAAAGGAGGAGGAGAAAAGAATACAAAACATACTGATGCATTGTATTATAAGACAAAGGAGGAGGAGAAAAGAATACAAAACATACTGATGCATTGTATAATAAGACAAAGGAGGAGGAGAAAAGAATACAAAACATACTGATGCATTGTATAATAAGACAAAGGAGGAGGAGAAAACAATGTAAAACATACTGATGCATTGTATAATAAGACAAAGGAGGAGGAGAAAAGAATGTAAAACATACTGATGCATTGTATAATAAGACAAAGGAGGAGGAGAAAAGAATGTAAAACATACTGATGCATTGTATAATAAGACAAAGGAGGAGGAGAAAAGAATGCAAAACATACTGATGCATTGTATAATAAGACAAAGGAGGAGGAGAAAAGAATGTAAAACATACTGATGCATTGTATAATAAGACAAAGGAGGAGGAGAAAAGAATGCAAAACATACTGATGCATTGTATAATAAGACAAAGGAGGAGGAGAAAAGAATGCAAAACATAAGTATAGTGAACAACTAGCTGAGTCTTTAATATATTTTGTAATATTGTAGTATTATTTCCCTTTATTTGTCTTTTCCTTTTTTATGTTATTAAGGGTGTCCAAAAATATGCAATACAAATGAAGATTGGTGATTAATTACAAATCATACTAGTACATCAAAGCCATTTACCTTAACCAGGTTTATTATGATTTAGTATTAAAAAGTGTATAAATTCCCATTATAGATTGTTAACTGTTGAGGTTTGTAATTAAGAGGGGGCTATTTTAGGGATCAAGAATAACTTGTTTTCTTACCTTTTTCTTTTAAGTAGTTTACAAAATAAGTACTACCTGGTACTGCCTTTAATCTTAAACCCATATTTATCTATTTTTTTATTTAATTTCAACTCTTTTTAGGAAACAAATATCTTGACTTTTTCTTAAAACCTTAGATAAGCTCTTAAAAATATCTAACTCACAGAGCACATAATGGGTCTTAATATGGTTACACTGGTTATAAAGAATGATTTACTAGCAATAAACCACTGTCGTCAGCTACAAGGATGGACAGTCCAACAACATAAAAACACCCACAAGATATTGCGTCTTAACCTTAAATTACAATGCTTTTTGTCACCCAAAAAATAATTTCCTCTCAACCCATCTTTAATTTCCTTAGAAATCTCTTTTATAGATTCAATACAATTATTGCCTGTCATCAAGGTTTTTCTTCATACAAAATTTCACATGAGAACTTTATTATATATCAATTACACAATTAAGGAAGCAAACACTAGTTTTCTTTTGCAGTTTATTGCCTCGTGAAAGGTTTTCACCTTTAATAACAATGTATACATTGATTTTTTTTATTCCATTTCTCTACAATACAAACTACATACTATAAATCTTATTTCTCTAATTCTTAGCCAATTTATACTTTCCCCGATGGGTTGATTATCTCTTTATTATCAACCTGTGATTCATTTGATCTCAGTTATTCATCGGTTAAAATTCAATTGTGACGCAAAATTTTCTTGCTTTCTTCTGAATTTGTTATTGTGACATCATGAAAAAATGTGACAATACATGATGAAGTCATATAAAAAGAAAACATTTTTGCCAATCATTGGTAAAGAAATAAAAAAATGTCTAAAAATCATTAGAGAAACAGATTCCACCATTGCATCTTGTGATTAGATTTGATGCATGTAATTTTAGACCATTTCTAATAGGAACATTACACTAAGCATTTTCCTTTAAATCTTTAGTAAAACAGATTCTACAATTTTAATCTATTGACTACAATATTTATCTATTACAGATAGTTTAATCGGCATACCTCCCATTATAGAGTTTACAAAATTTAACTTTCTCTGGTGGATACATATTGTAATCAACAAGGAGGCCTGTACTCTCAGATCTGTACTTAGTGTCTTTTATTGTTGTTAGGGATGAGGGATGGATAAATAACCTGCCACGTCCGGTTTTTGTTTTTGTTTGATGTTTTTCTGCTTTTTATCGATCTAATGAGTTAAGCCTTTTTCAACTGATTTTTATAGTTTGTTCTTATGTTGTGCTGTTACACACTGTCCCAGGTTAGGGGGAGGGTTGAGTGCTCACACACATGTTTAACCCCACCACATTATTTATGTGCCTGTCCTGAGTCAGGAGCCTGTAGTTCAGTGGTTGTCATTGGTTCATGTCTTTCATATCTGTTTTTCGTAAATTGTTTTGTTTTAAATTAGGCCATTAGTTTTCTCAATTGAATTGTTTCATATTTTTTATGTTGTGGTAAATTATAGCAGACTATAAGGTATGGGTTTTTCTCATTGTTGAAGGCCGTATGGTTGCCTATAATTGCTTACATCCACTTCATTTGAAATTAGGTGGATAGTTGTCTCATTGGCAATCATACCACTTCTCCTTATTTTTATATGGTGAAACTACATAAGATTCCTACATGATCCAAATACAAAATAAAAGTATCAATAAAGCCAATCTGATTAATATTCCAAGCTTTGCTTAGAAGGATCCGACGACACTATGATTTGCTCTCTGTTTTTGTAATTATTACATCAACCAATGAAATTTCTGCCTCCAAATTTTTCAAGGTGTGTATCATTACAACAAAACCAGAGGATCCCAAAAAGTCACTAAAACAGAAAGTAGAACAGAGTGTTGTCAAAATTCTTCATATCTTGCTCTTTTTTACAGATGATTTCAGCCTTATTCATTGTATTATATTGTGAAGCTTAATATTCTTGTTTTCTTAGGACTTGACAGATGTTTGAAGCTTTCAATAAGGGCAAATGATGTCACCTATAAATCACAGCACTTCCAGTAACATTATAGACACCTGAATTTATTGGTCAGTTAACAATGTGAATGTCACCAAAACAAAGTAATTCATTTTATCAAAATCAGAACAATTATTACCAATTAAATTTGGTCAAATAGATGAATATAGAAATAAATTTCATTACTTTTTTCAATATATGTCACTGATTCAATTATGATCTGGGACAAGAGAAAATTGAATAAAACAATCCACAACAAAATTGAAAAGATAGAGCTTAAAGACATTGTGAATTTGTTGAGATAAAGGAATTAAAAGTCTACAGAATCAGTTCTATAATTGACACCATAAAAAGGATTCTTTTAGAGGAAAATTACATTTAATGAGAGGCCTTGGAGCCAAGTAAGATTATGTCACAATTATTGAAACACTAATATTCTTGGATGGAATCAAATTACATATACATATTTTAAACATCATGTTTATAAGACTAGGTAGGAATACAGAAAAGATCTGCTCAAGTTTTTTTCCATTTGAAATATCAATCTTTTAAGTTTTTTTCTCCATTTGAAATATCATCTCTTTAAGTTTTTCTCCATTTGAAATATCATCTGCATTAAGAGAAATTCTATTGTATCATGTCAATTCCGTGTGGGCGTACTTTCTTCATAAAGTTTTATGAGAGAAATTAAGCATCACATATTCATTCCATTTCACTAGTTAGACTTCATTCCTTAATAAATAACTAAGTTACTTTAACCTTTTTAAACTTTTATTAAATTCTTTCATAGATACAAAGATTTTGTTTGTCTGTAGCATTCTTATTACGAAGCGGATATCACATCCTACTTTTTACGGTATGTAGTAAATAAACCAGTTATTAGAAGTTTCAACCCTTGACCTTCTTCAGTTTCTTTAATATGTTTCTTACTACATGGAAGACAAGTCACTTTTAACAATGCATTTACATGTTATACATTTAGATTCTTGGTAATGTTGTAACATCATAATATTACCAATTGACTTGTCTACCATGTAGTTTAGAAAGATAATAGAACAAGAAGAGTGCACTCACACCTGAAATACTTTACTTAACATGACTGAATATATGTTGAAAGTGTGTAATATAAAGGTTTTACTTTAAGTTTCACATAAATCTAACATTATCAATGATCAATGTAAATGAGTTCAAGGTCAGATGAACCCTGCCAGACAGACATATTCACCTTACAATCATACCATAAACCAAAAATAGTTAACCTTGAGGTTTTGATTTTGACATTTGATAAAGGACTACTATTTTGAAATTTCCTTAGAGTTGAGTATTTTTGTAATTTTACATTTTACAGTATTTGAAAAGCAAATATAACCATACAACTTTACATTATCTTATCAACTATGAAAATGAGGTCAAGGTCAGATGAAACCTGCTAGACAGACGTGTAGGTAAAATCATTCAATACACCAAATATAGTTGACCTATTACTTACAGTATCTGAGATATGGACTTGACAACGAAAACTTAACCTTGATCACTGATCCATGAAATGACGTCAAGGTCAGGTGAACCCTGTCTAATGGACATGTAGATTTTGCAAGGAATCCATATACAAAATATATAGTTATCATATTACCCATAATAAATTCAGACAAGTCAAGTCCTTTTTAACAATGCATTTAGATGTTATACATTTAGATAACATCTAAATGCACATGACATATTTTTTTCTTTTTTTAAGCAGTTGCTGAACCATGAAAATGAGGTCAAGGACAATGGACATACGACAGATGGAAACTTTGTAACATAAGGCATCTGCATACAACGTATGAAACATCCAGGTCTTGTACCTGCTGAAATATTAAGCTTTTAAGTAATTAGTTAACGCTGTTGCCATCAGATCACTATCCCCATAGCTTTGCGACAGCCAGACAAATATGACAATACAATGTGAACTGTAGTAACCCCCTTTTGTATAGTCAGCTATAAAAAGCCATGACATGAAAATGTGAAATCCATTTTGCTTTGATCAAATGAAATCTCAAAATTAACCTTGAACTTTTGTAATTCTCTTGAACTAATAAATATATCAATTCTAGAAGTAATAAAAGTTGTCTTTAATTCTATAGGATTACATTCCAACGGATATTACTTATTTTTCATTTTTTACTACCATCAATAATTCGACTTAATAATAATCTTCAAAGAAATAAAAAATATATATCTAGTCAATTAGCAGTCATGGCTGACTATCTTATAACAATATCCTGAATACGAACTCAATAATCGTAGAATCCTAACAACATAAAAGTGGTTCAGAACAATGTCCTGTTATACGGCAACCCGTGAATGAAATTCAGAAAGATTATGACATATCTAAACTAAGACGACACTGTGAATGAAAATCAGAAAGATTATGACATATCTAAACAAAGATGACACCGTGAATAAAAACCAAAGGCTCAAAGTAGCTTGTCACTGTACATAAGATATGCATTAATTGGATAAAAGTATGCAAGAAAATTGCTTGACATGTCGCAAGCTGGTCTTCTATCAAGATTGTCACAGACTGGCAGTTATTGGCATAACTCAGAAAAACTCAGGGTAAAGTCACATCAGAAATGTTTATCATTGGGAAATTGTCATTTCAACAGCAACAGTTCTAAATTTTATTTCAAAATCTATCAGTTGATTACATAAAAGAAAATATGTATTTTTGTCTTGATCATAACTTGAAGATAATGTATTGCAATTTGGTCCCCAATCCAATGTACTTTAATTTCATGAAATCTTCTTTATGTATGGTTTCACCATAAAGATTTTATGGAATGTGTGTCCAAAATTTGGGAAAACCCTGACATTCGCTAATTTTAAATACAGGAAAGAATTTTTACTATGAAATATAGCTCAGTTTTAATCAGACTGTGGGAGCAAAATTTATTTCATTTTGATAACAAGAGTGCACAAGCTGAAATGCCTCGCCTTCTATACTGACCTTGATTTTATGTTGATAGTCCTACATTTAAAGTTTTACTACAAGTATCACATTAACATTTATGATCCAAGAAAATGAGGTCAAGGTCAGATAAACCAAGGCCAAAATACATGTACACCTTTAATACAATCATTCTATACACAGAATATAGATGACCTATTGCTTATAGTATAAAAGAAACAGACCAAATCATGGAAATTCTATATTGACCAATGAATCATGAAAATGAGGTGAAGGTCAGATGATACCTGCCAGACAGACATAAACACCTTACAATCATCCCATACACCAAATATAGTTGACCTATTACTTAAAGTTTAAGAAAAACAGACCAAAACACAAAAACTTAACATTGCGCAATGAACCATGAAAATGAGGTAAAGGTCAAATAAAACCTGCCAGACTGACATGTACATCGTTAAATATTTCCATAAACTAAATATAGTTGACCTACTGCATACAGTATTAAAAAAAACCAGACCAAAACACAAAAACTTAACATTGACCAATGAACTGTGAAAATGAGGTCAAGGTCAAATAAAACCTGCCAGACTGACATGTATATCGTTAAATATTTCCATATACCAAATATAGTTGACCTATTGCATACAGTATTAAAAAAACAGACCAAAACAAAAAACTTAACATTGAGCAATGAATCGTGAAAATGAGGTCAAGGTCAAATAAAACCTGACAGACTGACATGTACATCATAAAATATTTCAATACACCAAATATAGTTGACCTACTGAATACAGTATTAGAAAAACAGACCAAAACATAAAAACTTAACATTGAGCAATGAACTGTGAAAATAAGGTCAAGGTCAAATAAAACCTGCCAGACTGACATGTACATCATAAAATATTTCTGTACACCAAATATAGTTGACCTATTGCATACAGTATTAGAAAAACAGAAAAACTTAACATTGAGCAATGAACTGTGAAAATGAGGTCAAGGTCAAATAAAACCTGCCAGACTGACATGTACATCATAAAATATTTCCATACACCAAATATAGTTGACCTTTTGCATACAGTATTAGAAAAACAGACCAAAACACAAAAACTTAACTATTACCACTGAACCATGAAAATGAGGTCAAGGTCAGATGACACCTGCCAGTTGGACATGTTCACCTTACAATCATTACATACACCAAATATAGTAGACCTATTGCTTATAGTATCTGAGATATGGACTTGACCACCAAAACTTAAGCTAGTTCACTGATCCATGAAATGAGGTCGAGGTCAAGTGAAAACTGTCTGACAGACATGAGGACCTTGCAAGGTACGCACATACCAAATATAGTTATCCTATTACTCATAATAAGAGAGAAATTAATATTAAAAAAATCTTAACTTTTTTTTCAAGTAGTCACTGAACCATGAAAATGAGGTCAAGGACAATGGACATATGACAGACGGAAACTTTATATCATAAGGCATCTATATACAAAGTATGAAGCATCCAGGTCTTCTACCTTCTGAAATATTAAGCTTTTAAGAAGTTAGCTAACCGGATCACTATCCCTATGTCGAACTTTCTCCAACAAAAATCGCAGGCTCGACAAAAATTTAACTTAAAATGAAACCAATTTTATCTGACGATGTAATTTTTTCTATGGCATATGGCTAAATATGGATAATCATGGGATTGCAAGTGTAAATTTATGCTTGCACTTATCAATTTCGATCTTTTTTGTCATTTTCAGAAGACTAAAACAATTATAAGAACGATTCTATCTGTGTTACATTGGGGATATGATGAAATCAGATAATGTGCGATATCACCAGCCGCTCGGACACAGGGGATTCCACTGTCAATGTGTGGAAACCAAAATGCTGTCTTTTTTTTTTTATCAAGGGATATAAGTCTAGAATGAAAGAAGTGAAATTCAAACATGATCTCTGTTTAGGCTTCTCTAACATGTTCCAACATTTTTAAATGATTTGGTAATGGTTTACTCAAGGTACCATCCACAAACCTACTTCAAGATGTGCACATTTACTCACAAGAGTAAACCTGTAAAACCTGCCTGTGAGACATAAAAACTACATTCTAATTGAAATATAGATTCTGTGTCCATGCTTCCCTTATAAATATCTGACAATGGTCATTTTTACTTTCTGTTTTGATAATTATTATGTTAACAAATGAGATTTAATTCTGCCTCTTTTTGAAGGTTTGCACAAAAAAATGGATCCTGAAAATCCCAAAACAATCTTCACTACAGAAAGTAAATAAGATCAGCGTCAGATCCCCATACAGGAAGTGTGCACACAGGATCGTTAATCAGATCTAGGTTATCCTTACTACATAAGTTGATTTAGCATCCTCCCTCTGTGATTTGTCTTCTACCATGTAAGCTGAAGGCTGTTTCTGGGAGTCAGATGTATCTACAGATGCTTCACTGCAAAACAAATAAAGTTACTGACATTTTGTATAGAAAAGGTATATATATATATCAAGTACCAATTAAACAAGGAATATACTGATGAGAAGCAAGTCGAGAAATTGAGGTCAGATGACAAACATCACCTGTTTTCCTGAAAGAATGTTGACCATTTGAAAGAAGTCTCATTGGTTGGGATAGAACACAGTTTCCTTCCAGGACTATCAATGCTTTTATCTAATTCAATAGACACCTGATATAATAGTGACACAAACATAGCAATAAAACAGCCTCATGAGCAATATCTTTTCCTTTACTTGGGTCACTACTTCTTGCAAAGTGGTGAAAATTTATGAGAATGAAATAAACAAAATAAATCAGTAAATATCTTCTGTTTTCAAGAGCAAATCAAAGTTAGTAATTTATTTTCAGATCAAGAATGATATTTACAAAGAATTTTAAGAATGCTGGAACAAATCTTCACAAATTAATTTATAAAACTAGCAAAATATTTTTCATAAAAACATTTATTGATTGACAAATTTAAACCCTAAAAGCAGGAAGTTGCCTAAAACTTCTTTATAATACACTTGCACTTTTGAAACCAATATAGAAAATAGATATTATCAAACATTTAAATTCAAATTTTATTTTATTCTGATGATTTCAAAGAACTGACTCTTTATTTCCTCTGTGAAATTTGAACCAGTAATTTGCACCAAGTAATCTAATCCTAAGAGAAATGGTTGTTTTGATAGAAATGAAAACACTCCGCATGACAAAATATTAATCTTGATCAAGTCATTACTTGGGAATAGTCAGAACCAGCCCTAAGCCATTGTAATAAAATAACACCATTAGAAAGTAGAAACTATTCAATTAATACAGAAATTGACTGAAGCCTTTCTAGTCAACAGTATTTATAATTATCTTTTACAAACAGTACAGCAACACTCAACCAGCTGTTCTCACAGAAATGCAGAGAAAAAACAATTCTACAAGTCACTTCCTTGGTTAATGTACATATACTGAAACCCTGGAATTGGTTTAGAGATTTCCAATGAAGTGTTTAATAGTCAAATATATGTCAGAAAAAAACAGAAAGGCAGTTTAAATTTAATATGTAGATGGTACCATACCAATTCAACCCCATCCCAATCTGCTGCCTAATCACCAAAAGTCAGTCATACTGGAATGAAACATAAACTCAATATGAAAATCATAATTAATAACACTGTTCCTTAATGTATTGGCAACAATCTGACACTGTTTCTTAAAGTTATGGCAACAAACTGACATTGTTCCTAAAGTTAAAATAATAAACTGACATTGTTCCTAAAGTTATTGCAACAAACTGACATTGTTCCTAAAGTAATGGCAACAAACTGACACTGTCCCTAAATTTATAATAATAAACTGACATTGCTCCTAAAGTTATGGCAACAAACTGACAGTGTTCCCAAAGTTATGGCAACAAACTGACATTGTTTCTAAAGTTAAAATAATAAACTGACATTGTTCCTAAAGTTATAACAACAAGCATTCTGTGAGTATTGCATGGCAATACATAGTCCCATACCGGTTAAAAATTCATTGTATTGGAACAAAATTCTAACTTGATCTATAACTTGTCATGATAAAAATATATACCAATTTTCAAATCAATGTCTTCAAGCATGACGAAAAAAAAGTGCGGAAAACTGATTATTTGAGTGAATTTTCTAAGTCCAAGGACCATAACTCTGCACAAAATCATCAGACCGAAACAAAATTCAAACTTGAACTGTAACTTGTCATGATAAAAGTATACACCAATTATCAAATCAATATCTTCAAGATTGACAAAAAAAAGTGTGGAAAACTGATTATTTGAGTAATTTTTCTAAGTCAAAGTACAAAATCATCAGATCAGAACAAAATTCGAACTTGATCTGTATGGCAACAAACTGACACTTTTCCATCAATGTATGGTAATAAACTGGCACTGTTCATAAAGTTATGGTAATAAATGACACTGTCCCTAAAGTTATGACAACAAACTGACACTGTTCCTAGAGTTATAACAACATACTGACACTTCCTAATATTATGGCAACAAACTGACATTGTTTCTAAAGTTATAATAATAAACCGACATTGCTCCTAAAGTTATATCAATAAACTGACATTGTTCCTAAAGTTATGGCAACAAAATGACACTGTTCTTTGATTGATTGATTGTTGGTGTTTTAAAACCACTTTTAAGCGCCACTTTTGGTCTATTTTGTGGCGGCCAGTTTTTATTGGTGGAGGAAGCCGGAGTGCCTGGAGAAAACCCCGACCTTCAATAGGAAATTTTCCTAAAGTTATGGCAACAAACTGACACCATTCCTAATGAAATTGCAACAAACTGACACTATTTCTTAAAGTTATGGCAACAAACTGACACTTTTCCTAAATGTATGGTAACAAACGTACACTGTTCATAAAGTTATGGCAATAAACTGACACTGTCCCTAAAGTTATGATATCAAACTGACACTGTTCCTACAGTTAAAGCAACATACTGACACTGTTCCCAATATTATGGTAGCAAACTGACAGTGTTCCAAAAGTTTTGGCAACAAACTGACATTGTTTCTAAAGTTATGATAATAAACTGACATTGCTCCTAAAGTTATAACAACAAGAAATAATTGTAACAGGATGCTGTTATAAAGTCTCCCAAACAAAGCTCCCATAATTCGTCATTCCCATGGTCACGTGACATTGGGTAAGTCCAGTTCAAATTGGTTTGGTCTAGTAAAGTGATATGCATAAGTGACGCCTAAGGGTTGACCCTGTATGTCATTCAAATCTTCTTGAAATGACGAACAGGAATATATATGGTTTAGGGGATTGGATCTCGACCGTTTACAAGTTCTCAAAAGGGGTGGGGGGTTGTGATCCCAAAGGGACTCGCCCTTTATTTCGTTTGATTCGTTTTTTTGTCCCATACAAGAATATATATGGATTAGGGGTGGGGATCTCGACTGTTTACGAGTTTTCAAAAAAAAGAGGGGTGGGGGTGACCCCCGTGGACTTCCCCTATATTTCATTTGATTTGTTTTATTGTCCCATACAAGAATATATATGGGTTGGGGTAGGACCTCGACTGTTTACAAGTTATCAAAAAGAAGGGGGTGGGGGTGACCCCAGTGGACTTCCCCTATATTTCATTTGATTTGTTTTATTGTTCCTTACAAGAATATATATGGTTTCGGGGTGGGGATCTTGATCATTTACAAGTTTTTAAAAAAAAGGGGGGTGGGGTTGACCCCCGTGGACTTCCCCTTTATTTCATTTGATTTGTTTTATTGTCCCTTACCAGAATATATATGGTTTAGGGGTGGGGATCTCGACCGTTTACAAGTTCTCAAACAGGAGGGGGTGGGGTGACCCCCAGAGACTCCCCCTATATTTCATTTGATTTGTTTTATTGTCCCATACAAGAATATATATGGTTTAGGGGTGGGGATCTCGACCATTTACAAGTTCTCAAATAGGAGGGGGTGGGGGTGACCCCCAGGGACTCCCCCTATATTTCATTTTAATTGTTTTATTGTCCCATACATGAATATATATGGTTTAGGGGTGGGGATCTTGACCGTTTACAAGATAAAAGCACATTCTCAAATTGAAGGGGGAGGGGGTGGGGGTGGGAGTGACCACCAGGGACTCACCCTATAATTTATTTGATTTGTTTGATTGTCTTGTGATCATTACTGAAGACTGTGTGTGTCTATCACTTACTGTTTTCAAGTTATAGTCATTTGAAAATTTAAAAAAATAAAATCCCATAGGGTTCTATAGTAAACCCCTCCCTTCTTTAGGTCCCTTAAAATACCCCTAAATAAACCCCAATGCACAAACAAAGATTGATGGCTCCCCTAGACATGTTAGTCTAATATTTTATGAAACCCTAAGTAAATCTGACAAATGATTTGGAGAACCGCTGCGGACAAGTTCATCTTTAAAGCGGCAGAAGAAAAAGAAAAAGAAAAAGAAGAAGAAGAATAATAAAAATAATAAGAACTGAGCAAAAACAATAAGTCTCAAAACTTTGTTTGGGAAACTTAATAAACTGACATTGTTTCTAAAGTTATGGCAACAAACTAACACTTTTCCTAAATTTATGGCAACTGACACTGTTTGTATAGTTATAAGTCGAAAATGGAGACTATTTAGACAAAAGTTCACAACAAAATCATTCAAAAACAGATGTATACCTGCTTCAAAATAAGTTAATTTATCACAGGAGTGCACATGCTCAGAATTGTCTTGTCTTCTTTCCTGAATATAATTGAATTTTGTGTTGATATTAGTCCTTGAGATAAGTTTTTTACAGGTTTCACATAGACTTGACATTATCAATGATTCATGAAAATGAGGTCATGGTCCAATGCACACATTCAGACAGATATGTTTTTCACCTTACATCATTTCGTACACCAAATATAGTTAACCTTTTGCCTAGAGTATCTGAATAAACTTAACATAAACCAATGAATGATGAAATGAGGCCAAGGTGGGAGTAACCCTGTAATTTGGATATGTACACCTTTCAATCATTCTATTTTTACACTACATATGCATTATATTGTTTGTGACAATGGTCTGACCATGAAAACTTAACTTTGATCACTGATTCATGAAATGAGGTCAAGGTTAGGTGAACCCTTTATACAGACATGCATACCTCACAATCGTTTTATGTATCAAACCAAAAATAGTTGACCAATTGCTGTTAGTATATGAGAAACAGACCTACTAATAAAACTTAACGCTGTTTGTTGAAACATGATAAGTTCAATATCTGCTTACATCCACAATATTTGGTCTCTGTGGATAATTGTCTCATTGGCAATCATACCTCATCACCTTATTTTTTTTAATCAAGGTCAGGCTACTTCTGTCTTGCCTACATGTTGACTTTACAATAATTTATATAAAAAAATATAGTTGTTCATGAATATCACTCATAAGTGAGAAAATCAAGTGATAAGAAAGTCTACATTTTTTTCAAGCAGTCAATGTACCATAAAAATGAGGTCAAGCACAATGGCTATTTGCCAGGCAGAAACTTTGTACTATTTGGTAACTGTATACAAGAAATGAAATGTCCAGGTCTCCTACCTTCTATAATATAAAGAAGGTAAGGAACAGGAAGAGATCAAAGTTACAAGGAAGAGAACCCAGTTACTTGAACATAACAAAGAAGAAACCAAGTTACCTGAACATGACAAAGAAGTGAACCCAGTTACCTGAACATGAAAAAGAAGAGAACCCAGTTACATTAACATGACAAGGAAAAGAACCAACTTCAAGTTATCTGAACATGACAAGGAAGACAACCAAGTTACCTGAACATGACAAGGAAGAGACCCAAGTTACCTGAACATGACAAGGAAGAGAACCAAGTAACCTGAACATGTCAAGGAAGAGAACCAAGTTACCTGAACATGACAAGGAAGTGAACCAAGTAACCTGAACATGTCAAGGAAGAGAACCAAGTTACCTGAACATGACAAGGAAGGGAACCAAGTTATCATCTGAACATGACAAAAGAGAGTCAAGTTACCTGAACATGACAAGGAAGATAACCAAGTTACCTGAACATGACAAGGAATAGAGCCAAGTTACCTGAACATGTCAAGAAAAAGAACTCAGTTACCTGTTTATGACAAATAAGAGAACCAAGTTTCTAGAACATGACAAGAAGGTTACCAAGTAAGTTGAACATGACAAGCAACAGAACCAAGTTATCTGAACATGACAAGAAAGAGAACCCAGTTATATGAACAGGACAAGGAAGAGACCCAGGTTACCTGAACATGTCAAGAAAGAGAACTCAGTTACCTGTTTAATGACAAATAAGAGAACCAAGTTTCTAGAACATGACAAGAAGGATACCAAGTAGCCTGACCATGACAAGGAACTAAACCAAGATATCTGAACATGACAAGGAAGAAAACCCAGTTACATGAAGATGACAAGGAAGAGAGCCAAGTTATCTGAATATGACAAGGAAGAGAACCAAGTTATCTGAACATGACAAGGAAGAGAACCAAGTTACCTGAACATGACAAGGAAGAGAGTCAAGTTACCTGAACATGACAATGAAGAGTGCCAAGTTACCTGAACATGTAAAGAAAGAGAACTCAGTTACCTGAACATGACAATGAATTGAACCAAGTTACCAAATCATGACAAGGACGTGAATCCAGTTACATGAACATGACATGTTACCTAAACATAACAGAAAGAGAACTAAGTTACCTGAACATGACAGTCCCAAGTTACCTGAACATGCCAAGGAAGAAAGTCAAGTTACCTGATCATGACAAAGAAGAACAAGAATGTCTCCATAATACACGGATGCCGCGCTCACACTGTCATTTTCTATGTTCAGTGGACCGTGAAATTGGGGTCAAAACTCTAATTTGGCATTAAAATTAGAAAGATCATATCACAGGGAACATGTGTACTAAGTTTCAAGTTGATTGGACTTCAACTTCATCAAAAACTACCTTGACCAAAAACTTTAACCTGAAGCAGGACAGACAGATGAACAGACGGACGGACTAACTGATGCACAGACGGAAAAACATAATGCCCCTCTTCTATTGTAGGTGGAGCATAAAAACAATTTACCTGAACATGACAAGGAAGACATCTCAGTTATCTGAACATGACAAGGAAGAAAATTCAGTTACCTGATAATGACAAAGAAGAGAGCCAAGTTACCTGAACATGCCAAGAAAGAAAGTCAAGTTACCTGTTTATGACAAAGAAGAAAAACAAGTTACCTGAGCATGATGCCTCATTCACACGTACATTTAATTCGAATTGAATTCAAATCGAATTCGCTAATCGCGTTCACACAATCTTCTTTTTTAATTTGAATTGATTCGAATTGGCTAAATCACATTATCCAATTCGCATTAGAAATGCGTTTTTGTTAATACAATGTACGAATTAAAAGTTTACGTCGTTAGGACATTAAAGCGAATTTGACGCGCATTGCAATTCAAATTAGAATTTATGTTTGGACGTTAAACGTTTCGAATGCGAATTAAACTAATTCGAATTGGTTAATGCGAATCGATTTCGAATTACGTGTGAACGCAGCATGACAAGGAATTGAACCAAGTTACCTGAACATGACATGGAAGTGAATCCAGTTAGCTGAACATGACAAGGAAGAGAACCAAGTTACCTGAACATATCAAGGAAGAGAACTCAATTATCTGAACATGTCAGGGTTGAGAACTAAGTTATCTGAACAAGACAAGGAAGGGATCAAGTTACCTGAACATGACAAGTAAGAGAACTGTTTTGTCTGAACATGATAAGGAAGATAATCAAGTTACCTGATCATGACAAGGAAGGGATTAAGTTACCTGAACATGGGAAGTAAGACAATCAATTAATCTAAACTTAAGTAAAGGACAGTAGCAGAAGAACTACTAATAAAAAAAACTTTAATCACTTAATATCTTAAAATATAATAATTTATCTATTTGCTTTTTCCATCAATGATTTTTACTTAAGTCTGAAGTTTGAGACTCATGTTTCCAAATTCTTTTTTACTCACAAATATTTTATTTAAATTATGAAAAATAACAACATAGAAAAGACTTCCATTAAAAGGGTTATGTTTTTAAGTTATTTTTCACAATAAACCTAATTGTAAAAATTTGTAAAATAACTTTCTAGAAACTGATAAACAAAATAAAAAAAAAAACAAAATGAATGAAAGCTACATAACAGCGTACTAAAATGATGATAGCCAATAGCTGAGGAGGAGACCTGTGACGATTGCATTACTGATTAATCCATACCAAATACTCAAACGTATTCTCTTTCCAATTATTACTATTCTTAATAACTTACATTTCGGATTAGTGTAACATTGCCGAACAATTTGTTATTGCTTTTGATTGAAAATAAAAGTTTCTTCTAAGAAAAACAAATACTATCTAAATGGATAAAACAGAACAGTTATTAAAGTTGACATACTATTGGTTAAAATGAAAAATAATGGATCTACAGAAATAAAGAAAACAAAAATCTGACTAAAATAATTGAAAGGATAAAAACATCACACAGTAAGTATCTTGTTAATTTATTTATACTGCTTCAATTTTTACCTTTTTAATTTATTAAGTTATATGTAAATTTACAGCTATGCATGGTTGAATAAGTTTTTTAGTATTATTTATATTTTCTTTCATTTGTTTTCCATTTGTCAAAGGCTTAATACCTTAAGCTGAGTCAAAGCATGTTATATCGGATATGTCCCGTTGTTACTAGTTTAGTTTATGATTACGTCGAGATAATGGAAAACAATAATTATACTGTTAAAGATCCAAATAAATAATTTATTGCACAAAATTACCCTATGAATTAATTATAAACGCAATGTTAAGTTATTAAATATACAAATTAAAAGACAAGTATTTGTTTTTGTCAGAATTGTTGACCATTTTTTAATTGCATTGAATTGTACGGATACTTTAAACTATTCCAAATGTTGGAAAGTGATTTTCCAGGAAATAAAATTCAACAATCAGGGAAAAATATTTTTGGGTAATTTATTTACTTTTCTCTAAAATAATCACAGTAAAACATACTCTTTTAAATGTTTTTATTTCAAGATGCACAATGAATCTAACTTAAACAAAATACTAGAAAATGACAATACAAGAACTGCATAAAACTTAATATGTCAAAACATATCATTTTTCTCTTTTATCAAAGTTTGTGTGCATTTGAACTTTTTCTATAAATGCAATTGATCATCATAAGTTAAACTGTGATTGCAAAACTAAATCTTCTTGAAAATGAAGAGAAAATTGTTCTTTCAGCCTGTTGTTAAATCACTGCACACCAAATAGTCCTTTCAATATGCTATGCTTGTCATAAGTTAAATTACTAAAAAATAAACCATTTTTGTGTAGTCTTTATATGCCTTATATTACTTCAACTATTCAAATGATTACTTGATAAAAATTAAGTTTGCATATCAAAGTTTGAAAGCATATACACCTAATGTTTTTTAAACAAGAATTGGCTCTCTGATTAGGTATATATTTTTTGGTAAAACTGTCGTTCATATTTAAAAAAAAAAGTATAATTAACAAGATCCAATATAAAGTTGTTTTTTTTTAAGTTTTCTTCTTACAGTTTGAACGTGTAAAGTAAATATGAACAATAAAATCAAATTGTACTACTACTATGAAACTAATGTTTTTCGTATCTTTAAGGATGAAATTTCATAGACTTACAATAAATATTCATTTTCTAAATCAGGGACCATAAACATATGACATCATATCACAGACAAACTGTATCTTTATGAAATACTAAGGCTTTTCTACCTCAGGAATAGATTACCTTAGCTGTATTTGGCAAAACTTTTAGGAATTTTTGGTCCTCAATGCTCTTCAACTTCGTACTATATTTGGCCTTTTTAACTTTTTTTGATTCCAGCGTCACTTATGAGTCTTTTGTAGACGAAATGCGCGTCTGGCGCAAATACAAAATTTCAATCCTGGTATCTATGATGAGTTTATTTATGCATCTAAATTAAATATTGTTCAAAAAATTTGCTAACTTTCCTACCATTAACTAGTGTCATTTCAGTAGGATTGGAACTGTTGACCATTTCTGGAACACTTGAAAAAACATTTGAATTTTGATGGGGTTCAAGATGCTCAATTTTTTAGTTATTTTTTTTGTGGTGTTTTGTGTTTGTATTTTCCTACTGGCCATTGTGTTGTATGTCTTTCTTAGACATATTTTTTTTTACTCCATGGTATCTTGTTTTCTTTATTAAAATATACTTTCAGTTTAAAATGAAAAGTTAAATGTTTATTTCTATCATTCAACATGATTATAAGTTATAAATTAAACATGGAACAACTTTTCTTACTTTGTATAAATAAGTCTGTATAAAATCATCTATATAATGATTATGTTCTTGAGTATATGTTTGACATAGAATCTAACAAATATAACTCATTATAAAGCTAATATATTGTGAAACATTGACAATTACTGTTAGATTGCTTTTGGTTGATAAAAAGTCTGTATATTTTTTCCTTTTTGTAAGCCTAAGATTACATATAAAAGTTAGTGACATGAGACTTCCATGACAAGAATTTAACTGACTTTTTACATTAACAATATATGGTCAAAAACCCAAATGGACAACTGATAGGATTTTCTCCAAGCAATTATGTAATCAATAAAATCCTGCAACAGGTTTTTAACATGGTCTTAATATGTAACTGGTGTTTAATCACTTCAATTAAAATTCATATTCTTAACAAGAGGAGGATTTTAACCAAAATAAGTATGTAAATTATCTAAATCTGTTTTTAACCCTGCTACTGCTAGTTTAAGCCTTATATATATATAAATAAGAGAAGAATGTGTCTGAGGACACGAATGCCCATGCAATTTTTCAAGTTAAAAAGGGGCATAACTCTAGAACAGTAAGTGACTCACTGCCCAAATTCAAACTCTGTCTGTGTGTTATGGTTCTTAGCATTGTGTATTAGTTTCATAAATTTGGATGAGACAAAAATAAGTTAGAGTGTGGAAACTGAAAAATTTGCAATTTTCCCAGTTAAAAAGGGGCATAACTCTAGAACGGTAAATGACTCACTGCCCAAATTCAAACTCTGCCTGTGAGTTTTGGTTTTCAACATTGTGTACAAGTTTCATAAAATTTGGATAAGAGAAACTTAAGTTAGAGTTGGAAACGAAAATTGGATGGACAGAAGGACAGACGAACGGACCGAAGGAAAGACTGATGGATGGACAGAAAGACTGACTGACAGAAAGATGGACGGAAAGACGGACTGATGGAAAGACGGATGGAAGGACAGTCAAGAGTAACACTTAATGCCCCCATTGCCTAAGGTGGGAGTATAAAATAACACAATATAATGCAGGTTGAAAATTACATTATTATTCCATTTATTTTTAAAGAATTCACATTTCCTTAAACACTGATTACATTTAATTGCAATAAATTATGATATGTTATTTATAATTTATTAACCTTTCATTTTATTGAGCTATATAATACATTATTAAGCCTTATTATGCTTTATTGAGCCTGGTAATCTTTCATTGAGCAAGTTTAAACTTTATTGAGCCTGGTAATCTTTCATTGAGCAAGTTTATACTTTATTGAGCCTTGTAATCTTTCATTGAGCAAGTTTATACTTTATTGAGCCTGTTTATACTCTATTAAGCTTGTTATTCTTTATTGAGTCTGATTGTGCATTTTTGAGCCTGTGTTTGCTTAATTGAGCCTGTTTGTTCTTTATTGAGCCTGTTTGTTCTTTATTGAGCCTGCTTGTACTTTATTGGGCCTGATTATGCTTTATTGGGCCTGTTTGTTATTTATTGAACATGATTGTTCTTTATTGAGCTTGATAATACTTTATTGAGCCTGTTTGTACTTCATTGAGAATGTTTGTTCTTTAATGAGCCTGTTTTTTCTTTATTGAGCCTGGTTTTTCTTTATTGAGCCTGATAATACTTAATAGAGCCTGTTTGTACTTTTCAGAATCTGTTAAACTTTATTGAGCTTGATAATTCTTTATTGAGCCTGTTTATACTTTACTGAGAATGTTTGTGCTTAATGGAGCCTGTTTGTACTTTATGGAGCCTGTTTGTACTTTATGGAGCCTGTTTGTACTTTATGGAGCCTGTTTGTACTTTACGGAGACTGTTTGTACTTTATGGAGCCTGGGGAGCCTGTTTGTATTTTTTTGAGCCTGTTTGTACTTTATTGAGCCTGTCTGTACCTTATGGGGCCTGTTTGTACTTTACTGAGCCTGTTTGTATTTTACTGAGACTGTTTGTACTTTACTGAGCCTGTTTGTACTTTATGGAGCCTGTTTGTACTTTACTGAGCCTGTTTGTACTTTATTGAGCCTGTTTGTACTTTACTGAGCCTGTTTGTACTTTATTGAGCCTGTTTGTACTTTATGGAGCCTGTTTGTACTTTATTGAGCCTGTCTGTACCTTATGGAGCCTGTTTGTACTTTATTGAGCCTGTCTGTACCTTATGGAGCCTGTTTGTACTTTACTGAGCCTTTTTGTATTTTACTGAGACTGTTTGTACTTTACTGAGCCTGTTTGTACTTTATGGAGCCTGTTTGTACTTTATGGAGCCTGTTTGTACTTTACTGAGCCTGTTTGTACTTTATTGAGCCTGTTTGTACTTTATGGAGCCTGTTTGTACTTTATTGAGCCTGTTTGTACTTTACTGAGCCTGTTTGTACTTTATTGAGCCTGTTTGTACTTTACTGAGCCTGTCTGTACTTTATTGAGCCTGTTTGTACTTTACTGAGCATGTCTGTATTTTATTGAGCCTGTTTGTACTTTACTAAACCTGTCTGTACTTTATGGAGCCTGTTGTATTTTATGGAGCCTGTTTGTACTTTATGGAGACCGTTTGTACTTTACTGAGCCTGTTTGTATTCTATTGAGCCTGTTTGTACTTTATATTGAGTCCTTTCCATAAGACAGAATTTCATAAATGGAAGAATACTTAAATGAATTTTTGTAAACTGCTCCTACAATTATATATAGTCTTTAAAACCAATGTTCAAGTTTAACAATTCATGTTTTCAGATTCATTCTAAATTACAGTACCCAGTGACTTAGTCTTAATTTTTACAAAATTGTTGAATTTATATTTGCACTTCCTATTTAATTTTCAAATAGAACTATTTTCGACTTTATCAAATACAGAAGAAAGTCTTTTTACAATATGGAGGAGCAAAAGGCATACACAATAACCTTTGTTTTCCCCTTGGGAAGTTTCATGTTAAATTATAATTATCATATATATTTTGAACCTAAGAAAAAGTTGCTTTGGGAATAAATATTTTTTTCATAAAACAACAATGTCATGAAGTTCATTACCTTTTTTAAGTTTAAAAAAACCTTCTACAATTAGTTCAAAAGGATAAAAGGAAGAGTATAGATGAGAAGACATATAACATCCATGAGTTATTTATCATGTTCATATCTATCACAAACTTCTACAGATCGTACAACATGACAAAAATTACTACTTCAAAAGTTACAGGATCATTAACAGATTATATCATTCGTTCACTGTTTTGTTTGAAGTCGTGGATAATCCACGAAACAATGTTCCATCTCAGCATCAAATTCACCTTCAAAGCGGAAGTAAACCTGTTGGAGTTACAAGGAATAAAACATTATATGTTATTTTATCTCTCAACTAGACAAAAAGAAATGGTCTTAACAACTAGATCAAATTGATATAATCAAATTTAATCATAAAAACCAATAAAGTTTTTTATTTAATTTTCTGTAATAATGGAACTGGAGATAGATTATTGACAAAGAGTATGTTGACAACTGATGAATCTAATGATTCACCACATCTTTTTCTTTTCTTCTGATGTTGATATTATCAGAAAGATTTTTATACTACTTAAGGAAGTTCGCTTGTCATGTTTTGGAATTTTTGTCAGATTTTCCGAATCCTCTGGTTTTATCTATTTGAATGCCTTAAAATATTTTGCCCATTGACCCCCATTTTTCTTTTTAAAAATCTTTCACATGCATAATTATAAGCCATCTGTAAAAGTCTTATAAAATCTTAATTATTTTTTAATAGTTTTTGAGAACTTTTACTTGTCAATAATAAAGCTATGAAAAGTCAAGAGAGAATAATTTCCCGCCAAAATTTCAATGGCTAATATCTCGAAAACAAGCACATTGACCTATATTTTATTTTTGCTCTTTTTGTTCCTTTATTAATCCCTTATCAATATATACTAGTGTTATGAAAATCTTGTTATTTTGAAACTGAGTAGCGACCTTCCTTAAACATCTAAATAAATCCCTTCTTTTTTTCTAATTATATTTTATTAGAATAGTTAAAAGTTAAGATATTTTTTGAATAATCAAATTTAGAATTTTCCATTTTTCTAAACCTAATTTTGAATTCAATGGATTGGTCTCAGTAAACAGTTGTTTTTTCAAGTTCAGTTCACCTACCTAACATATTCTATAGAAAATTAAAAAGCACTTCATGTCTCAGTCAAAGAGTTTGAAGTCCATGGATACAGATTCAAATTCAATTTCAAGGATTCAATTATCTCTGAAAATGAAGATCGTAAACTTTACACATTGTCTGTAGCTATGGTACTTCACTTAACCTAGACCATTTGTCTTCCTCATGTCTTTTCATGTTCATAGTAAGGAGCTAACACATTCTATTATAGTTTACAAAACAAACTCATTATATTCAATCTATTCAAGGCCACTAAAGAATTAGTTCTCTTTTAATATTTTGCATCATTTAAAATTTATCCAACTGGCCACTTAGAGTTGGGCTCCTATCATGTGTATCAGTGTCTTCTGCCCCCCAAAATTTATAATCCCTATAATTACAAAACTAACACTTAAACTTATCTTATTGCATGTCCACGGAGAGTTGAACTCCTATCATTAATATTAATGTCACTACATTTATCAACATGTCTTCTGCCACCAAGGGTTGATACTATAATTATCTAAGCAACATTTTTCATCTGTTCATGGCCATTGGGAATTGATTCTGTTAGAATATTAATGTGGATTTTCTTCTTTTTTTAATGGCAAATATTCTCTTACAAAGTAAATGTACATTTTTTACTAGTCTATAGTTATTTTTTAACCGGTCAATGGCTGCATAAGTTGACTTTTACCTATCCACAAAATTATACAGGTAGTATTTACTACAAGTCAATAGGCAACACTGCACGCTCTCTTGCAGCATTTATGTGGCACTTACTACTTCTTACCTACCTAAATATAGCCAACCAGAAATCATTCTGTCATGCAATTGTATCATAGTTTGCCAATGTACCAGGTAACTATATCTACCTGTATGTGGCCATCTGTGGTTGTTTTTTTTTTGCCATGCAAATAAAGATTATCTACCTGTATACAACAAACAGGGCTTGGTTTTCTTGTCTACGAATGAGGCATTATTTACCTGCATATACCCAACTTGGGTCAAGTTTACATGCAAATTAGATGCTAGCTAACAGTATACAATGTCTGCTGCTAGTTATCACACGCTGTCCTTAGTAGATGCTAGCTAACAGTATACAATGTCTGCTGCTAGTTATCACACGCTGTCCTTAGTAGATGCTAGCTAACAGTATACAATGTCTGCTGCTAGTTATCACACGCTGTCCTTAGTAGATGCTAGCTAACAGTATACAATGTTTGCTGCTAGTCATCACATGCTGTCCTTAGTAGATGCTAGCTAACAGTATACAATGTCTGCTGCTAGTCATCACATGCTGTCCTTAGTAGATGCTAGCTAAAAGTATACAATGTCTGCTGCTAGTCATCACACGCTGTCCTTAGTAGATGCTAGCTAACAGTATACAATGTCTGCTGCTAGTCATCACACGCTGTCCTTAGTAGAGTTATCACACGCTGTCCTTAGTAGATGCTAGCTAACAGTATACAATGTCTGCTGCTAGTTATCACACGCTGTCCTTAGTAGATGCTAGCTAACAGTATACAATGTCTGCTGCTAGTTATCACACGCTGTCCTTAGGTTGGTTTAAGTTGCTGCTGTCTAATTGAAGTTTTTCTTTTTATTGAAGTACATTCCACTAATGAATATCACTTCGTTAACTGATATACATATATTTACAACTTACTCATTTACAGTTCAAGGAGAATCTTAAATTCTGTTAAATATAATTATTCTTATAAACTGCAGAAAATGAGATATCAGAAATCAAGGTCAAACCTACTTAATTTTCTTGATAAACTTCCCTACAGATCCCCTTATAGGAGAATATACAAGGTGCCATTTTTTTAAAAACATTATCAATGAAAATGCATGTACTATTCATTAATTTCAATGAACTTTACTATGTATAAAAAGCTTCCTTTCGTTATGGTTTTGATTTATTTCATGCACTCTACAAATCTAATCCTTTGATGATAGATTTTTCTAAAAATAATCGAATAAGACAAATCTGGTATAATTCACATGAAAATTTCTATTGGAAAAATACCATGCAATTGTAGGCAAACCTTAAATATCTAAGATGGCATCATAAAATATACGTGAATTAAATTTTTGCTAAATGGAAACTTCAATTACAAAACAAATGGAAAAAATCATTTAATTATAGTACGTGAAGCATCAAAATAGAAATTACAACAAAAACTTGCACAGAACTTTGAAGAAATATTCATAATAATTTAAAGGAGCAATTGAATCTTGCACTGATAAATTAAACGGTTTGCATGACATAGTAAATCATAACATCTAACATTCAAAAGCAAAAGAAGCATGACAGCTGAGACTTTAGATAGCAAACAATCATTAGATACAGACATTGTAAAGTTGATTTAACGAACATAAACCTTGTTAGAATTAAGAAAAAAATATAAGGCCATATTTTTTTGTTGTAAAAAAAATAAAGGTTATGACATACAATCGATGGGTTACTTATATTCATACAATTTTTACCTTAATCTCTTGCTTATCAATTTTGCACTAAAAAATACATGTCTTGTCACGGTCTAGAAAATACTTCTTAGTTCCCTTTGAAAGTAAATATATCATTTGCGTTTGGTATATGGAAAGGTCCACATGCCTTAAAGTAATAATAAATATGGGGTACACACAATGACCAATCAGGATAAGCCATACTCTTAATTCTGAATAGCATGTTATTCATTTAAATGGTTGCACCCATGTTACTAAAATGGTTTACTGTAACCTTAAGAAGTATTTTTAATCATACTCTTGAGTATTAAATCTAATGATTTCTATAATGTCCATCTTTCACATTTATTTCATTATCAGTAATTGTTTGTAGTATAACAAAAGAGCCATTTACTTCACATTATATGTCCCCATTCCATAATGTTGAAGGCCTATTCATTGAATGGGTTATATCTGAATGACATATAATTATATGCAAATCATGACCTTATTCTCAACATCCATTTCTTTCATAGAAAAAAAGACTTTCCTTAAAAGTTTATAGTGAAAATTAGTAGCATACAAGAGCTATCAAAGATATTCATATCAGCAGCCAACAAGTTCACACGAAGGTCGAACAAAGGATTATGGGTACTTTAAATGTTTAAACAACAAGATGAAAATAATATTATGTCATTGGTTGAATACGTATTGCTTAAGATAAAAGTTCAGTGTATGCTTCCATAAGTATTACCCAGGTTACTATGATTTTGGGATTTTGGTTGTTTTACTACAACTGTATATTATAGTTTTTGGTTTGATTATATTAAAACTGTGTACTAATATTTTTGTTTTAATATATTAATACTTGTGGTTTTATTATACAACAAATGTAAAATTAATATTGCAGTTCAAATCAATAAAATAAAAACTGCATAGCATGCAGTTTATAAAGTCCAGCCTTCTAATAACATTTCATGGAAAAGGCATTTGACATTTTAAACCTGAATGTGTGATACCCTCATGGGTAGTCAAACACCTCCTAGTATATACATTTTATGCTTTAAACATTACTATAAAATCTATATTCAATAGCACATTTTCCTTACACTTAATTACTTAAATACCCTCATAACAACAAAAGAAAGCATATTAAATTAACACGGCTTTCATCTGATTACTTAATAAAAAGTTATGTCTTCCGGAACTTTTATTTTCATCCAAACATGTATTCATTAAAACTGGAACTTATCTTGAAAGCTGTAATAATAATGCATGAACCTTAATTCAATAAATGCAAAGACCCAAGGCCATTTTGTAATTCTATCTTTAATCTTTTATTAATCAACATAGTTCAGATACATGCCATTCAAAGCAATTTTTAACACTGAAAAGCAATTAAACTTAGAGAAACTTGGAAATCTTAAATTCTCAAATGCATTCAACAAGATTCATTTTAATTGAACAAATATTGGTTGGGATCTATTGTCTATTACCTGCATGAAGATATATTTTTTGTATCACACTGTATAGAGTGTGATACCAAAAAGTGATATGAAAAATGCATTCATTTGATTGGCTTATCCAGCATCATAAAACGATAATGTGACACTTCCATTGGCTAATTTTTCGGTCATTGATGACTTTCAAAAGGTCAAAACAATATACATTTCCTCCATGGTAACGGTGATGTTTACAATAATATACAAAACACTAACACTTTCTTGAAAATCTTATTTTTGTAAATTTTACTACTTTCTGAAGCGTACAAAAAGTTTTAACATGTCTGTAGTTAAAGTTTTAAGACGGAACAGTACATATAAGGTAATACTGGTATGTGCAAAAGAATAGATCAACAAGTCGTAGGCTAGAGAATATCTACCATACGAGAAAGAGGTTTAACAACTTGTGATAAATGGATATTTCTTGATATCAATGCTTGTTATTTAATTCAAATAGTAATAACAAACTTGCCACAGGCTCGTTCATTATTAAAAAAAACTAAATATCTTGAATTAATATCATGCGATATCCAATTCTCACTTGTTATAAAACCTATAAGTATATGTCCCAAAAAAGTGTGAGGAAAATATTTGTTGAACAAACAGACCACTAAAAGACAAATGACTGACAGATATAATTGGTGATTGCAATATAGACCCCACACCTAGCCTAGTGGAATAATCAAAATATCTTGCTTGGTATTTGCTATTTCAGAATCTAAATAAAGAAGTGTTAATTATTATAATGTTTATACATAGTACACCAAAATGTAATGAATATTAAATTACTGTTTGCAATAATCTTGGGCATAACTCTTAAATATCTTTTGCTAAAGTCTTTTTAACCAATTATAATATCTTAAAATGTATACACCCAAAAACACTTGCTGGGAATTTGCTATTATTGTTTGTACACCAAAATGAAATGAACATTGCATTATTATTTAAAATTATCTTCCGTATAAGTCTTTTTAACCAATCAAAGGCTTGTAAGTGTATGCTTACAAAAGTATTACCAGGAATGCATTAGATTTTGAAACAGCTTCAAGCACATAATGTCCTTGATATAATATATAAAGTAAATTATGTACTTCCATCAGTGTTTGCTGTTGTTGTTGTTTTTTGTAATGTGATCTTACTATCATGCATGACCTTAAATTTGTTTTCTTCTGGCAAATAAAGTGTGAGTGCATCACTATCATTGCATTACTGTGTTTAGATATTGGATTTGATGACAGTGCTATCCTTTTCAAGCCCAGTTATTACAAAGAACAGTTACTACACAATGTCAATGTTACAAGATCTGATCAATCAGGAATATTTCTACCTTTGGATATGGGTTATATGGTACTTTGTAACATAAACCACAATAAAGAACTATGCCAACTTACCAGTATTCCAATGTTGGCCATTTTTAAAACTGCTATCATACAATAATATATGTGAAATAGGTATTTGCCCAAAGAAAGATATATAAGTAACATCCAATTTTCCAAAGATATATTTATTTACAACTACAATGTATCACATGAGGTAGATCTAGAGGAAATGTCTTGGCTATCTTGTGCTTGCCTAGAGTGCAGGAGATTATGGGTTTGATCCTGACAGATGGGTCAAACCAAAGACTTGAAAATTGGTACATGTATTTGCTGCTTATCTGCTAACCATCAAGCAAAAAGAAGTATTGGAGCATGAGCAAAGACTGGCTGACATGTCTTCTTGTGGGAAGTTCATGTCCTCTAAGTACATAGTGGGGAGATAATCAAACTCAGAATTCTACTGCTATCAACCACTCTCATACTATTTTTGTGAAGTATCAACAAAATTAGAATGGGTTTCTCTTGGATATCCATGTCTTATTTTTCTAGAGATGCTTGAAGAAAATAATAAATATAATTATTTCTCTAATTAGATTTTGTTTTAATTTTTCATTCACCAATGTGTTTTTTAGCTGAATAAATAATATAAATAATTAATTTTAAAACTCAATATACCCTAAAAAATAAGTATGGCAAACTACAGTTTTTAATTTATAAGGAGTATTATCCATAAATTGGAATCCCTTTCAGGAATCTAGCATCTAATTATAAAATGCCTTTACATAATGTGACACATATCATTTAACTGATCCTGTCACATAACTTGGAACTGCATTATACAGAAATACAGAGATTACCCCATTTATGGGTCATTCCCCCTCCTTACAGTACATATATGATACAAACTGATAATCTAACTATTTAATGAAGTTTTATCCTATTGTCTGGGGACCCTATGTACTATAATGACATTTCATTCTTTTTAGGACACTTGGGTATTCTTAAAGGTTTTGAAATGTTTAATGTACATGCAGGTTGCACAAAAATATCTTGACTTGCTATTCAATATTAAATTATACTTTAATAAGGTTATAATGTTGGATTGCAAGTAGATCAGAATGTGGTCTCTCATCGCTTCTATTTGAAAATGTGTTGTACCACTGTCACATGTTACATTTATAACACTGTTTTAAAGTGATTTAAATAGAGAATATCATATGGCTTTTTCAATATCACATCCGTATCAACCCAAGACACCAATATAATCCCAAGAGCTCTGCTCGAGGGATTATATTGGTTGAGGGTTGATACGGTGTGTGATATTGAAAAAGCCATATCATATACACTTTATTATATACATATACCTCACGTAGATGTGTTTAATGTGACATGACGTCATGCAGATTTTTTTTGACGTCATACAGATAAGGGGGGTTGAAATGACGTCATACAGATTATAGGTTTGACATGACGTCATACAGATTAGGGGTTTGATAAAGCCTTTGCAACAGTGACTGCAATCGATGACGTGACGTCATATAGATTAAAGGTGTGATAAAGCCTTTGCAACCGTGCTGATATCGATATCATCACGGGTGGCTGATACAGCACGCTTGCCAATGATTGTATTACACATACAATTTATCTGTATTTACTACTAAGTATATAATAAAACCTAGTGTGGCATCATAAAACAGCTGTATTTGCTAAAATTATTTAATAAAAAATACAAACTTTCTGCTCATTAATTCCCAAATGGAGTTTTGAAATTAATATAAGAATAATTAGGAGTGAAATTTGTAACAGGAAAAATATGTAATAGAAGAGGATTTTAATTCATAAGATGAGAAGTGGTTGATGAGTGGAATTTGTAGTTGGAGATGAGAGGAATTTGTAACATGCGTAATGGGAGAAGTGTTGAATATCTAATAAATGAAATTTGTTTTCAAGCATTCGCTGAACCATGAAAATATGACCATGTGAAGGACAAATGACATATGATTGATGGAAACTTTGTAACATAAGGTATCTGCATACAAGATATGAAGCATCCAGGTCTTCTACCTTCTGAAATATAAAGCTTTACACAAATAGTTTACGCCGCCGCCAGATAGTAATACCTATGTCTCGCATACTGCGACTTTCGTTGCAAAAACTATATTTTTTAAGATGAGAAGTGGATGAAGAGTGGAATTTGTAGTGGAAGATGAGGGGAATTTGTAGTGGTTGATATGTGGAATTTGTAGTATGAGGAATGAAAAAGAGTGAATTCCACATACGAAGAGTTGAAATAGTTGTCTTAGGAGTAGAATTTATCACATGAAGAGCCGATAAGTGGATTTTATAGCAGGATGAGTTGAAAAAAAGTAGAACTAGTTCTTCGAGTAAACCATAGAAAAGTGAAATTTGTAACAAGAATACTGGATATGGAAAGGAAAATAATCATTTCTGATCTATATTTTGCTGAAGTAAATCTCATTACTCATTCAATGAAACAAAGTAAAAATTCCTCACCATCCTTTATACTTGAAACAAATGCTGCTTATAGCATGAACTTTAATTTAAAAAAAAGATTAAGCAACACAAATAAATTTTTCATCAACTTTTATTGTTTATTGAAACCTTTAATGAACTGGACATACCAATTTCAATTAATTCTAAAAGCAGGAAAAAGTATCAATGATTACTTACAATAATAGCATGCTGATTGGGAATAAATAAAACATTTCAGAAACTACTGTGTATGTACATACTTTAAATTGTTTATATTTATATATATATATATAATATAGGGAGATGTGAGGTATATGTCAATGTGACAGCAACAAAAAAACACAATTAACATATAGAGGCAAAATCTCTCAGTTGAAAGAGCTAAACCAAAAACATCAATTTGTTCATTACTTTTTTCTACTTGAATCGTTCTAATAATTTTTGATTTTGCATCTATTCTCATATCTAAATATAAATATATTTCCATTTTCAAAAGGTACAGAAGCAAAGAATAAAAAAATATGAAATTATTGGTAATGCTAATATACAATTGTTTATCTTTTCAGAATTGACAGTATGGAGCAGAACTTTACAAATCTGACTAGTGACCCAGTAGGCATATGTGATACTTCAGAATCAAAAACATTTCAATTCTATGCATGGGGAATCGTGGCTAATATTATCTCTGCTTATGGAATTATTGGTAACATCCTGTCCGTTATAGTGCTACGTCACAGGATCATGCAGAACTCGACATCTTATTATCTTATCTCGCTTGCTATTTATGATACAATTGTACTGTTGTCAATGTCCCTATTTTTAGCTATTCCTACGATTTATTTAGCGAAGGGAGATTTAGAGGATTACTACTATGCTTATATGTACATGCATCCATTTTGTTATCCTGTTGCACTTTTTGCTCAAACTGGAACAATTTACACCACAATGGCATTTACAATAGAAAGATACATTGCCGTCTGCAGACCTTTAGAAGCAGCAAATACATGTACACTTTCCCGAACAAAAAGAGTGATATGTCTGATATTTGTTTCATCATTGGTCTACAATTTACCGAGATTCTTAGAATATGAAACTGTACAGTACATTGACCCCAGTAGTAATACCACACTTCCAAACATTCAGCTTACACAAATTGGGACCAATGAAATTTTCCGCCAAGTTTATTTCATTTATCTAAATCTTTTTACAATGTTTCTGCTTCCGTTTTCATTTCTTGCAGTATTAAACATCCAATTAATTCGTGCAGTCAAAGTAGCCAGAAATGCAAGGATTAAGATGAGTACGTCTGCTTCTAAGGAAGCGAATTTGACGGTAATGCTAATTGCGGTTATCATAGTCTTCTTGGTCTGTCAATTACCATCAATAGCCGACAATATCCTCTGGACTATATTTGAAAAAGGACAATTGCACTGCTCAATACATTACATAAGATTTACAACCATGAGTAATCTTATGGTGGTGGTTAATTCGGCTATAAACTTCATCCTTTACTGTTTATTCGGTAAACGATTCCGTAAAGTATTCATTAAAATCTTCTGCAAATGGAAGAAGACAGAGCCACAATTCAAATACATTATGTATGATAGTGTGGTTATAAACACTGGCAGTCGAAGGGTACTGAACCCTACAAAGTTTTATGACACCGATAGTACATTTGTATAAAAGGAAAAAAACAACTTTATGATGTAAATTACCGTTAAATGAATATGACAAGTAATTGACTGGACAGGAAATAAGAGAAAATTGAACACTTAACAATTATATGAACTTGTAACAAATAAAAAACATCATCGTGTATCTTTACGCTTGCAATTAAAGAGTAGATAACTGCAGTGAAATACGCTATATAGATACCAATGTCGTTAATTTATTGTTTAATTATAATAAAAATTTAAAACCAGAGTTTATTATTGATGTTATATGTGCAAAATGTTTATTTTATTTTTGTCATTTGGACTGAAACCACATAAAATGTATCAATTGAAAATAAATGGATAACAAAACAAAACAATTTAGTAGTCTCTATAAGGTAGATCAATGTCATCTATTTCCTATCTTAATAATCTTAAGAAATGATGATGAATTTGAAATCATTTTGTACAATTTGTTCTGTTAAGTGCCGTCTAGTCAATTAATTTGTCCAGGTTAATCATGGGTTTCTGATGTTCCAACTAGAGTATAACAGGATATATATGGCCACCATAATTCCACAAAAATTATCTACGGTCATCATACTACAGCTGTATTGGATTTCTTTTTTAGTAACTTCCTCTACAGATAATCCTTCACTTGTCATACCACAGCAGCATTCAGTCAACTCAATATCTAAACAGAGCACCTGAGATCAACAACAACCCAACCCTTCCTGTCATGTCTTCAGATCTTACACACTATTATAAACAAATATAAACTGAGCAAAAAGAAAGATTCAATTTTAATCTGATTAACTATCAATACATTATACCTTAACACTTAATTCTTTAAGGAATAAAAAACACTATAATATATTGACCACTGACATAATTTCTTACTTAGGACATGAGATAGGGTTAAAGGTTGGGTGCCCGCTAACATGTTTAACCTTGCCACATCCTGAATGTGCCTGTCCCAAGTCAGGAGCCTGTAATTCAGTTTTTGTCGTTTTTTGCTATATATAATATTTGTATTTCAATCATTGTTTTTGCATAAATCAGGCCGTTAGTTTTCTCTTTTGAATTGTTTTACATTTATCATTTCGGTGCCTTTTATAGGTGACTATGCGGTATGGGTTTTGCTCATTGTTGAAGGTCATACAGTGACCTATAGTTGTTAACTTCTATGTCATTTGGTCTCTTGTGGAGAGTTGTGTCATTGGCAATGATACCACATCTTCTTATTTTCATATTAAACTAGTTTTTCAAGAATTCAACCCTTTCCCTTTATTACCCCAATCTGCTAAATAGCAAAATTCTTGATTCCAGACTATTATAAGCTTTCATTGACAGGACAGTCATAATGTAATCTACTTTCAGTGTGTGATTAGTCAACAGAAATCTTCAAATCTATTGGTTTAAACATATTGTATTTTAAACAAAATGGATTACACACAATTAAGAAATATCTTCTCTAAATGCCTGTATAATACCATTTCAAATTCATTTAGTAATTACCAGTTTAAAACTAGTCTACTGTCCGTCTATTCTTGAACCCTGATTGACATTTTTTTAACGTTTATCTGTAGAAAGCTAAGACTTGTTAATGTTTACTTCCTGATGTTGTTACTTGAGAGTTAGTCTTGGTGTACTTTGTAATAGGAAAAAATAATACTGCCTTCAGTTTGAAATACACACATGACATATAATTCTGAAATGACCCTTGTTTGGAGAACAAATAAAAAAAAACATTTTAGATCATAAAACCTAAAAAAATAAAATCATAACATGATTGGCAGTAATGTTGCTTACTATATAAATGTGATTGGCTGTAATTTCAATTGCTATATTTTACAGTAGACAGAGCTTAAGGATAAAAGTTTTTGGAATGGTTTCCCTAAGTAAAACTGTTAACATATACAGTCAAACCTGCTATAAAGGTCATCTCTATATATAAAGAGAACAAGAGTACACACGCTGAAATGTCTTGCCTGTTTTACTTATCATTGAATTTATGTTGAAAGTTGACCTGTTGCTTATAGTATCTGATAAACTGACAAAATTACGAAAACATACCATTGACCAATGAACCATGAAAATGAGGTCAAGGTCAGATGATACTGGCTAAACCGACATGTACACCTTACAATCATTCCATACACCAAATAAAGTTGACCTATTGCTTATACTGGTAGTACATGAAAAACAGACCAAAACACAAAAACTTAACATTGACAAATGAACCATGAAAATGGGGTCTAGGGCAGATGAAACCTGCCAGACTGACATGTACACCTTACAATCATTTCATACACCAAATATAGTTGACCTACTGCTTATAGTATCTGAGAAACAGACCTAACTCATATAACTTTAACCTTGATCACTGATCCATGAGATGAGGTCAAGGTCAGGTGAACCCTGCCTGACAGACATGTAGACGTTGCAAGGAACCCATATAACAAATACAGTTATCCTATTACTCATAATATGTGAGAAATTCACATGACAAAAAATCTCAAATCTTTTTTCAAGCAGTTGCTGAACCATGAAAATGAGGTCAAGGACAACGGACATATGACAGATGGAAACTTCATAACATAAGGTATATTGCATACAAGGTATGAAGCATCCCGTTCTTCTACCTTCTGAAAGATAAAGCTTTATACAAATAGTTTACATCACCACCACCAGTAAGAAAAAACTATGTCTCCCATACTGAGAAATATGTCGCAGGCTGTCTTGTCTTCTCAGGTCACTCTCTTCTTGTCCCACTGTAGTAATACCTTAAAAGTCACCTCTCTTATGAGGTCAGTTTTCTTTGCTCTTGAGGGTGATCTTTATACACAGGTTTCACTGTATAAATGTTTATAGTGCAGACAACAGAAACAAATGTGATGACAATATAAAACACATTCAACATTTGAACCAAGGTAAAAAGAAAACTGTGGGCTAAGGCTTACTTATGATAGTCCCCTCTTTAAGAATCGGTAAACAGGAAGTTGATGAGAGATGAATCTAAAAATGCACCACATGAAGCCTGATATACAATTTTATGAAGCTCTAATTAGTAGTTCCCAAGAAAACTATATATTAAAAATTTTTAGTTCCAGATAAAAAACGTGACAGAACTTCATGGGACAGACAGAGGAAAAAAGTGTACTACCCTCTCCTCCTTCAGAATGGCAGTTTAACTATCATCTTGATTACGTAAACAACTATTATAGAAAGTGAATTTTCTTGTAAAAGGAATGAAAAAGGAGATTTTTGTTGAATTACATTGAAACTACAACCCAAAGAAACAAACAAGAGTGCACACGCTGAAATGTCTCGCCTGCTTTACTGAGTATTGATTTTATGTTGATAGTCCTAAATATAGTTTAACTACAAGTATCGCATAAATTCACATGTTTAAAGAAAATGAGGTCAAGGTTAGATAAACCAAATCAGAAATACCTGTACACCTTACAATCATTCTATACACCAAATATAGTTCGACCTATTGCTTATGATAACAAGAAACAGACCAAACCATGAAAACTTTACAGTGACCAATGAACCATGAAGATGAGGTCAAGGTAAGATGAAACTTGCCTGCAGACATGTACACCTTACAATCATTCCATGCTTTAAATATAGTTGACCTATTGAATATAGTATCTAAGAAACAAACTTAACCAGGAAAAGTTAACACTTAGCAATGAACCGTAACAATGAGGTCAAGGTCAAATAAAACCTGCCACACTGACATGTACATCATAAAATATTTCCATACACCAAATGTAGTTGACCTATTGCATACAGTATTAGAAAAACAGACCAAAACACAAAACTTAACTTAAACCACTGAACCATGAAAATGAGGTCAAGGTCAGATGACACCTGCCAGTTGGACATGTACACCTTACAATCATTCCATACACCAAATATAGAAGACCTATTGCTTATGGTACCTGAGATATGAAAACTTAACATTGTTCACTGATTCATGAAATGAGGTCGAGGTCATGTTAAAACTGTCTGACAGGCATGAGGACCTTGTAAGGTACGCACAAACCTAATATAGTTATGTTATTACTCATAATAAGAGAGAAATTAAGATTAACTTTTTTTCCAAGTTATCACTGAGCCATTAAAATGAGGTTAAGGACAATGGACATATGACAGACAGAAACTTCTAGCATAAGGCATCTATATACAAAGTATGAAGCATTCAGGTCTTCTACCTTTTGAATATTAAACTTTTAAGAAGTTAGTTAACTCTACTATCGCTGCTGCCAGATTGCTATGTCTAGCTTTCTGCGACAGAAGTCAAAGGCTTGACTATAATGAAGACATCTAGATAGTGTTGAACAATGAACAATTGTTTATATAAAATGTCAAGCTCTAAATGGTCCCAAGTCTAGATCAATTGTGAATAAATATAACAGAGACCAATAAAGATTCGTCATTGACATCAAATTCACAAAATGACCACAAAAAAACACCAAAAAAATTAAGATTATGAAAAAGTCATATTTCAATAAAAACATTTTCTTAAGAAATTCTTTCATGCGTAAAAATTAAAAAAAGGAACATATTTTACATTATTGTAGTAACTGAACCATTTTTATTAAAAAAAATCTAATTTTAAATCAGAAGCCAACAGAACATAATTATGTCTTCCCTCACTTCATTAAATTCCTGTCACAACTCTAATACCATGATCACAGCTGCCTTACAAGACTTAGACAAATTAATTCTACAAATATCAATTCTATTTCACACGTAATTATATTATTCATTATCAAAGGATGGTGTTTTTCTTCGTCTCAACAAGCATTAAATCAGGCCATTACTCAATTATACATTAGCTGAACAGTTTTCATGTTCTAAAGGTTAAACAAAAGAGAGAAATAAATTTTTATTGATATTTAGCACCAAATCAGTGTAAAACAGTCAAAATAGTAGGACACAGTCAGACAAGAATACAAACAATGCTGAATCAGTGAAAAACAGTCAAAAAGTAGGATCTCCTACAATAATGCAAACAATACTAGGTATATTGTAAGGAGACTGTTTTTATAAGGAGAAAAAAAACTAATATTGAACTGAAATTTCAATAATTAATCTCACATTTTTGTCCAATGTACAAAAGTTCAAAATATAATCCTTTCAGGGAGCATCATTAAAGCTTGCTCTTCAGAAGGTATATATGTTCCTTAACAGAGAGCATTACTGAAGCTTGCTCTCAAGTTTCCTAACTATAAATAAAATTCAAATGTAAATACGAAATATAAAGTAAACATCCATGAAGCAGCAACCTAACCACTAGTTTAGGAGAGATTTTTGGCAACAATTTTTTTATATTGCAAACAGAAATTAAAAATTATATAGGAAACGGACTAACTATTAGACTATAAAAGCTTTATAGCTATATATAGATAGGTTAAAGTGGTAAACTATATATTTTATGAGAAGTTCAGACTTCAACATATTTCTACTTCGAAAAAAACGACACTCCTCATTTTTTTGGCTTTTACTTTCTGAAGTTATACTGTCCACTTTTCAGTCTACTCCTACACCACTGCTAGCAATGACCAAACCTCTCTTTAAAGTTAAATCTAAAACTGATGCTTGATAATAAAACTTCAAATGCATCATTAAAGATAGAAGTATAGAAAGTTTACTGTTCTGGAAATAACAATTTATATTCTAAAGAAAATATTAAAAAACGATTAAAATCAAATCACTGAACTTGATGAGTAAAGAAATTTAAATACTTTGCAAACAGATATTTATTTTTTAAAAAAAAACATTAAGACACCATTAAAATCTGGTCACTGACCTCAACAAATTTGTGCTAATCGTTCAGATGTTGAGGATGATGAATTCCATTTGACTGATAGAACTAATTCATGTCATATTCAGACAAATCTAACCAATTCAGGCTAAAATTGGCAATTATAAATTTAAGCTTAAAAAAACCAATTCTAAATTTAAATTGAAGAAAAAACAAAAACGTTCCAAGTCAATTTCACAGCCAACTCATAGAGTCACAAGTGTATTGATAAATCTCTCTTAAATGTTTTCTTTAATTTTCTAAACTTTTTGCTATTTAGCATCATGTTTAGAGCTAGATATATTGTATAGAAACTTAAGTATTGTTGATCCCCATATGTTGACCTCTTCATGTCTATCTTCTTATTCATTTTTTTATTACTGGATTGCTGTCAAATAACAACATGTATCCCAATATTTCTTTTTATTCATATTCACTGATAATAAACCATACAGCTTCAAATTTTTTTTCTTCAGAAATGTGCGTAAAGAAAAAGAAATTGACCTCGTTTTTTTATAATTGAATAAACTTAGAAATAGGGTTTGTTCATTGTTGATATAAATTCAAACTACAACACAATACAGAAAAGATAACTTTGTGCAAGTCTTTTTTATATAAAACCTGTAAAAAGTAGTTACCAACAAATATATATAAAATAGGTTTTTTTTTGTATGATACATGCATATTGGAGACTCTGTCTTTCCTTTACTGTAGCATAGCAGAATAAGGGAAACATTAGACATTTACATTGTTAACAAAGGTTTGACAGCAAAACTTTTTACGTTACAACTGTATTTGGAGTTTTTATTGAATAATTAACACATAGGATATAAGAGCATTAAACGCTCATCTCTCATTGGTCATCTTGCATGACCATTAATGGCAGAGAAATATAACTTAACAAAGTAGTCAGTCTTGGAGATCTGCTTTAAAAAGCAAATAAGACATAACATCCATTTGTGCCATAAGACGACAGACTTTGTTGTATCTGGAATGTGTAGTTACCACTCAATTAATGATTTTCTTTAGCCCTCAACTTTCAACTTTTCATTTTCCATGACCTCATGATTAATGAGTTGAAACAATTTCTATTTCCCAAAACAGCAAATCATTTATTGATAAATTAAAAAATGTTACTTGAAATGGAGATAGTATCGTGATCATAATAATATAAGTTTAAATGAAATAAAAGTTTGTTTTTAACATAAAAATCTAAAAGTGAACTTAGACATTTGTCTCCCCTTTAAATCAAATATTTTGGGCAGCTATGGCTGAATGAGGAAAATAAGAATAGCATATATCCCTTGTTATGAAAACTAGTTATGTCCTATGTTAGTTACAACAGTGTTTTACAAATAATTTTGTAGTACAATGTATATTAATAGCATGTTGAATACCAATGGTTAATGCCTAGAGATGAAAGAACTCTATCTGGAAGAGGTAACTTGTTGAAAAAATATGAAAATTTGATCATAAGAACAAAATTCAAGGTCATATATTGATTGTAATTGTATGAAAGACATGTTCTTGTGAAGGAGACTTGCAAGCCAAATAATAACATAAATAAATAACTAAAGTTCTAGCCTGGACAAGCCTTTTTAACAGATAATTTAAAATGATTTGACCTTGATTCAAAGTTCAAGTTCATGTTTCATCCTGATGGTTAGCAGCATATTGTTTTATTGCAATACAACCACATGCAAAATATCATTTATCTATGTCAAAAGACACATATGACCCCACCTGCAACCTCATTGCAAAAAGTCTGTCAATCTTAACAAAAATAGCAAACTTGACCTGTAAATAATCTACATATTCTAATGTCTAATGAACTAAGAATCAGTTCCAGATCTGCATTCATTTAAAAAAAAGTATATAAATGGTATAAGGTACATTGTCCTATAGAGATCACTTAGTGACAGGGGCATATAAATGTTATAAGGTACAATGTCCTGTAGAGGTCACTTAGTGAGGGGGGCATATAAATGGTATAAGGTACATTGTCTTATAGAGATCACTTAGTGACGGGGGCATATAAATGGTATAAGATACATTGTCTTATAGAGGTCACTTAGTGACGGGGGCATATAAATGGTATAAGGTACATTGTCTTATAGAGATCACTTAGTGACAGGGCATATAAATGGTATAAGGTACATTGTCCTATAGAGATCACTTAGTGACAGGGGCATATAAATGGTATAAGGTACATTGTCTTATAGAGATCACTTGGTGACAGGGGCATATAAACGGTATAAGGTACATTGTCTTATAGAGATCACTTAATGACGAGGGCATATAAATAGTATAAGGTCTTTTGTCTTATAGAGATAACTTAGTGACGAGGGCATATAAATGGTATAAGGTACATTGTCTTATAGAGATCACTAAGTGACAGGGGCATATAAATGGTATAAGGTCTATTGTCTTATAGAGATCACTAAGTGACAGGGGCATATAAATGGTATAAGGTCTATTGTCTTATAGAGATTACTTAGTGACAGGGGCATATAAATGGTATAAGGTACATTGTCTTATAAAGATCACTTAGTGACAGGGGCATATAAATGGTATAAGGTACATTGTCTTATAGAGATCACTTAGTGACAGGGGCATATAAATGGTATAAGGTACATTGTCTTATAGAGATCACTTAGTGACAGGGCATATAAATGGTATAAGGTACATTGTCTTATAGAGATCACTAAGTGACAGGGGCATATAAATGGTATAAGGTCTATTGTCTTATAGAGATCACTTAGTGACGAGGGCATATAAATGGTATAAGGTCTATTGTCTTATAGAGATCACTTAGTGACGGGGGCATATAAATGGTATAAGGTACATTGTCTTATAGAGATCACTTAGTGACAGGGGCATATAAATGGTAAAAGGTACATTGTCCTATAGAGATCACTTTGTGACAGGGGAATATAAATGGTATAAGGTCTATTGTCTTATAGAGATCACTTAGTGACAGGGGCATATAAATGGTATAAGGTCTATTGTCTTATAGAGATCACTTAGTGACAGGGGCATATAAATGGTATAAGGTCTATTGTCTTATAGAGATCACTTAGTGACAGGGGCATATAAATGGTATAAGGTCTATTGTCTTATAGAGATCACTTAGTGACAGGGCATATAAATGGTATAAGGTACATTGTCTTATAGAGATCACTAAGTGACAGGGGCATATAAATGGTATAAGGTACAATGTCCTGTAGAGGTCACTTAGTGACGGGGGCATATAAATGGTATAAGGTACATTGTCCTATAGAGATCACTTAGTGAGGGGGGCATATAAATGGTATAAGGTACATTGTCTTATAGAGATCACTTAGTGAGGGGGACATATAAATGGTATAAGGTACATTGTCTTATAGAGATCACTTAGTGACTGGGCCTATAAATGGTATAAGGTACATTGTCCTATAGAGATCACTTGGTGACGGGGGCATATAAATGGTATAAGGTACATTGTCTTATAGAGATCACTAAGTGACAGGCCATATAAATGGTATAAGGTACATTGTCCTATAGAGATCACTTGGTGACAGGGGCATATAAATGGTATAAGGTACATTGTCTTATAGAGATCACTTAGTGACAGGGCATATAAATGGTATAAGGTACATTGTCTTATAGAGATCACTAAGTGACAGGCCATATAAATGGTATAAGGTACATTGTCCTATAGAGATCACTTGGTGACAGGGGCATATAAATGGTATAAGGTACATTGTCTTATAGAGATCACTTAGTGACAGGGCATATAAATGGTATAAGGTGCATTGTCTTATAGAGATAACTTAGTGACGGGGCATATAAATGGTATAAGGTCTTTTGTCTTATAGAGATCACTTAGTGACGGGGGCATATAAATGGTATAAGGTACATTGTCTTATAGAGATCACTAAGTGACGAGGGCATATAAATGGTATAAGGTACATTGTCTTATAGATATCACTTAGTGACAGGGCATATAAATGGTATAAGGTGCATTGTCTTATAGAGATAACTTAGTGACGGGGCATATAAATAGTATAAGGTCTTTTGTCTTATAGAGATCACTTAGTGACGGGGGCATATAAATGGTATAAGGTACATTGTCTTATAAAGATCACTTAGTGAGGGGGATATAAATGGTATAAGGTTCATTGTTTTATAAAGATCACTTAGTGAAGGGGACATATAAATGGTGTAAGGTGCATTGTCTTATAGAGATCACTTAGTGACGAGGGCATATAAATGGTATAAGGTGCATTGTCTTATAGAGATCACTTAGTGACAGGGGCATATAAATGGTATAAGGTTCATTGTTTTATAAAGATCACTTAGTGAAGGGGACATATAAATGGTGTAAGGTGCATTGTCTTATAGAGATCACTTAGTGACGGGGGCATATAAATGGTATAAGGTACATTGTCTTATAAAGATCTCTTTATCATGAATATTATTTATCTACATAAGATAACAATGTTCTGACTAATTTCTAACTTGTATGCTAAAAGCTTATTAAAATGAGCTTTAGGTTAAAGGTCAAATATCAGTGTTTATGATACATGCCATATCTTGCTATGTGATACACCCACATGCCAAGATCAAGTTGTGTCCAAGACATAGCTTTGAGCATAAAAAATTCGTAAGGGTTCCGCGAAACCCAGTGTCTCGCCTACTTTTGCTGTTAGTCGCAGGCTCAACAAAAATGGAGAAAAAATTATTAAAAATTTTCCTCTAGTTACTATCTTTTGATTGTAAGAAGTTCTGTTCAAGTTTGGTAAAAATCCAAGAACGTTTATGAATCTAATAAATGTTTTAAAAAATTTAACTGCAGACTGTGCGTAATGTTAACTGGAATAAAACTAAGTCCATTTATAAGTAATAAACGGAAAAACAGGAAATAAATTTTTACAAAATTTCCTTCTAGATACTAGCTTTTGATCATAAACAAGCTTCTGTCCAAGTTTGGTACAAATCCAGGATAGTTTAAGAAAGTTATTAAAATTTTGAAAGCTTTAACCACAGAGTGAATGTTATGTTAACTGGCAGAGAATCTAAGTCCATTTATAAGTAAAATACGGATAAACAGGATTTTTTTTTTAACAAAATTTACTTTTGAATACTATCTTATGATCACAAACAAGCTTCTGTCCAAGTGTTGTACAAATCCAGGATAGTTTAAGAAAGTTATTAAAATCTAAAAACTTTTAACCACAGAGGGAATGTTATGTTAACTGGCAGAAAAACTAAGTCCATATATGAGAAAAATTCAAATAAACAGGATTTTTTTTTTTACAAAATTTTCTTCTGGATACTATCTTATGATTACAAACAAGCTTCTGTCCAAGTTTGGTACAAATCTAGGATAGTTTAAGAAAGTTATTAAAATTTGAAAAACTTTAACCACAGAGTGAATATTTGTGGACGCCACCGCCAACGGAATGAAGGATCGCTATGTCTCGCTTTTGGACAAAAGTCGCAGGCTCGACAAAAATAATATGGTAATTTGAACTTAAAGTCAAAGGTAATACTAATACAATAGCCATTATGGTTCACAACATATTGTTTAATAGTGCTAAATATCATAAGACAACATAAATAGGTAAAAAAAAAAGATCTGGTTGGTATGAGGAAAGGAAGAATTCATAGTCAAACAATGACACATGTATATCTGAATCTCTTCCTTGAAGAGGAATTTTTCTCAAAGTAATACATTAACCTGTAAAATATCATAAGTCTATAGCAAGAGGTATAAAATTAGTCTGTAACCACAGTCTGAGTAAGTGCTAACTGTGTAATAATTTCAAAGTTCAAGTTTGAGGTATTCCATAGAAAATGAACAGACCTAATCACACAATTATTGGAAGCAGACTCTCTGGCATTTTAAGATTTATTGAACCAACGAAATTTTAACCTTCAATCAAATCAAATCCACTTTGAAATTGCCTATGTTTTAAAAACGTGCTTTAATTAGGAATTTCACACGTCCCATTATTCTCAATCAATCTTTAATCATACCAACACTAAACAACTAATTATATTTAATCCTTAAGACATGGAATCAGAGAAAAAAATCATCATCACTTCACCATAAATCTAATTAAAAGAACTGAAGAGCATTCAAGCTTCATCTGTTTTGCTTATATATGACAAAATGGTTTGAAAAACACTATTTATAAAAATAACTTTAATTTATTATATGAGTAATGACAAAAACTGATACATTTTTAATACTTTGACAAAACATATTTATTTTGTGTTAATTCCAAAATAATACTAAAAAGTAAAGGTCATCATGCTTGTTTTCAAGCTACACTCTGTACAAAATTTTTATATTTTGTAAGGATTTACATTCAAACCGAAAAATTATGAAACTATTAGTGCAAGTATCTTGAAATAAAAAAAATCTTATAGTATATAGAAATTAGAAAAGAACAAATGGGGTCTTGGAATTTGTTTTCTTGCACATAATAAAAAAATAAATTTAAAATTCTAAATTACCAGAGTTTTCTCCCTTATAAAGAAAATTAAATCAAGCAGTTTTTCTGTAATTGCATAATTAAAGTTATTACAATTAGATCACATGTATGTAATTTTGATAATGTATGCAAATGTGAAATTAAATTGGCAACACATTAACATGTAAACTATTCTAAAGTTTTTAAAGTATTAAAAGTTTTTGAGTGGGCCAGGCAAAATACATGTAATCTTTAAGAAAATGAGATGTGCTAATGCTTATACAACTGCATAACAAATATCATTGACAAAAAAAGCCATAAGTGGTTCTAATTAAACTGACCTAATCACAAACTTTAGCAAGTTAACTGTGCATAAGTTTCAAAGTTAATAGACCATCACTGATTAAGCAGAGCCAAATAATCTCTACAAAAACGATTTGTGCCAAGTTCATGTAATTGCATATCAAATCATTGATTTACCATTTGTGGTTCTCCTTAAAATGACCTTATCACAAACTTTACCATGTAAATCATACAAAAGTTTCAAAGTCAATAGATCATGACTAACTTGGCGGGGCTAAACAATCTTCATTGCAATTAGTAGTGCCAGTGCTAATACAACTGCATACCAAATACCATTGACTTTCCATTAGTGGTACTCGACCTTAATCATACCTACTCACAAATCACTGATATCGTTGAAACTGCTGCTGGAAACAGCACATTAAATTCTCACCTCCGCAACTTTGTTGAGGCCCAACAAAAAACATACAAACCAACAGATACAATTCTTCATTGAACCTTGAGGTCTAAATAGTTCCTGCTGGTTATAACTTTCAGCATTTTTCAGTGACTTGTAACTAACATATATGTCAATAGTGCAATGCATCCATTGACATTCATATCAAAACTTTCAAAAAATACATGTGCTAAAGAGATATTTAACAGCTGACAACCAGTGTTAATTTTGATAAAGATTTATGATTTATTACACATTTTTTGCTGAGTATTTATCTGAGAAAATAACAGCTACTTCCTTAAAGTTTCTGACAAATTGAAGGTTGTCTAAATCAGTAAATATAATTCAATTTGTAAAAATGTGAGACAATGAACATATAATGGAAGACCGTTCTACTTTATGATACTGAACATCAAATTATCTTTGTCTGTTATTAACTATCCTGCCTATCTCAATTATTCAAATATTAAACCTATGACACGTTAGATTCAAGGACATATTTTAAGTACTCATGTACATTTTTATCAGTATAGTCTCTTCCCCAAATATCTATATAGTTAGGAGACTGGAGAAAACCAAAAAAGACATTTTACTGTTCATCAGTCAATTCCAATTCATCAGTAATAATAGGTCTGAATAAATGAAGAATGTGTCTAAGGTCACACTGCCCAGGCTCAAGCTTTGCTATTTTCCAAGTTAAAAAGGGGCATAACTCTAGAACGGTAAATGACTCACTGCCCTAATTTGAACTATGTCTGCCTGGTGTGGTTCTTAGCATTGTGTATGAGTTTCATAAAATTTGGATGAGACGAACTTAAGAGTGCAGAAATTGTAAAATTTGCAATTTTCCAAGTTATAAAGGGGCATAGCTCTAGAAAGTAAGTGACTAGCTGCCCCAATTCGAACTCTGTAAGTTTTGGTTCTTAGCATTGTGCACGAGTTACATAAAGTTTTGATGAGGCAAACTTAAGTTAGAGTGTGGAAACGAACAAATTTCCAATTCTCCAAGTTATAAAGGGGCATAACTCTGGAACGGTAAGGGACTAGCTGTCCCAATTCAAACTCTGTCTGCAAGTTTTAGTTCTTAGCATTGTGTATGAGTTTCATTTTTCCTTTCATACTGAACAAGAGATCTCTTTTCCTAAGATTTACACAGTGTATCTTATTTTATTACATACCCTGAATCTTTCTTATAGCCATCTTTATGTGCTCTTGATGCAGCAGTACTTTTTCTGTAACTAGGTATCTTTGACTTTCTGCTTTTTCGACCTTTTCTTTCCTTGCTGTTTGACCTTGACCCTGTATCACTGTCTTCAGTTTGTATGTCTACAATAAGAAGAATCAAAAGTGTGCTTCACTCTGTTTTCCAATGCAAAACATTGAGAATGAAAATCAGTTCTAAGTATATATGTATGTCAAACTTTTTTTAAATGAGAAAACAAGTCAACTGTTCTTGCAATAAACGAGATTATAAAAAACTAATATACAATGACATTTCTTTTTTGTTTAAAGCTTTAACATTTATTTTTCTTTACCTTGTATGCAATGACAAAAAACAATTGGAAAGAAATTGTGATTGTGCTAAGAATGTTTTTTAAAAAATGGCATTGAAGATTACTGCTACTGTAAAAGTGGAAATATGGGTTATTGTCACTTATTTCCGGTTCAATTAAAATAAGGAAAATATCCCCAGTGCAAATAGTTTGTAGAAAGCAACAATATTTACATGAAGGGTGAACTTCTGGTTTGATGTGTGAATTTATCCCCAGTGTATAAAATTTATGATTGAAATTGAGAAAATAACAACCCTTGAAAATATCCACCTTTAAAGTGCATTAAACACAAAATAAGCAGTAAACCTATTCAGAATTGAAAACTTTTCGAGTTAAATTAGATAAATGCTTTTATTGAACTGAGTTAATAAACACTTGTCTCAAAATGTTAATTTGACTAAACAATTAAATTATTGTAGGGAATTTTTTTACAGGAACCATTTTTTAGATACCATATTTTAGCTATCTGTTTACAAGTTATCAATAAAAACATAGGTGGTGAACTAAAAATACATAACCATAACTGCTTCTATGAAATTCCTAAGATGGTCAACTAGGAGTATTGATATATTAAACAGTCTCGTGTCAGACATAAATGTACTTAGACTAACAACATGCATTCTATCTCTCTCAGTCAGCATGCATAGGACTGGCTTGTGTCTGAAAGACATCTAACCTCTCTCAGCTTCAAGTCTAGATATATTGGACTGCCTTGTGTCTGACAGATCATTGTACTCAGAGCTACTGACTTCGGACATCTTACCTCTCTCAGCTTCAAGTCTAGATACATTGGACTGCCTCGTGTCTGACAGATCATTATACTCAGAGCTACTGACTACAGACTTGTTCTGAACCTATAATTAAAAGATGAATTTTCTTTATACAATTTTTTGAGTATTGTTTTCTATACTATTAAATATATCAACCAATGGACAACCCTGTTTGCAACAGAAAAAACATGGGTTGTTGTGCTATGCATAACCCACTCATGATTCAAAGTATCAGAAAACAGCAGGTAAGTGTCACACAGACCCGAAAAGCACTAACACCTTACAATTCATCACTGCTGACCAAATATGAAGTCATTCTGTAAGTAGTATTGAAGAAATATGCAAAGAAAATATTCAAGTATATTCAATATTGGCAAAATTGGCAAACGGGAAGCAGGTATCTTAAGGATCCAAAAAGTGCTCACACTTTACAATTCATCCTTGTCAAGCTACCCACTTAGTTTGAAGTCACTCTGTTCATCAATTTCTAAGAAAAGTGTGACAAGAATATTCTTAGGCTGAGCAGACAGACAAGTTGTTTGCAATATATCCCTTACTTTTAGAGTAGGGTATAATACCACAGTTCATACATGTACATGACAATAATCATTGAAAAGGAGTTACAATGAAAATTATGGACCTTACTGAAAACAAAAACAAAAAACACTTTTTACATTTATCGTATCCAGAGTCTTACCAATATTAATTGGAAATTTGGTATGAGTAAAAAGAGATGTTAGGTGAGTGTCACGAAACAGCAACCCATTAAGTCTATCAATATCTGTTATTAGTTACACTTGTTTTTTTTAAAACCGATATATCACACTGTAAGCCTTCATGTACAAGAAGGCAAGGACCTGAACACTTTATATAATAAAAGGTGTCATGATTCTATGTTTTGATTGGCGCTTCCTGCATGAGAACAAGATCAGCTAATAGCTTAATACCATCTAAATAGGCACACCTAATTCTGAATGAACAATTGATGATTTTTCATTGACCACGTCTTCAGGCATGAATGTAGCGATTGTAGAGCAGCAAAATATAACGACTGAATCATTCAAGTTATCCTTACTATAACATACAAGACATGCAATAATTCCTTACTTCTTATTGGATACTAATACTTAGAAAACTAATACAGACCTTAGCTGTTTGTAACTGTAGAAACTAATACAGATCTCAGCTGTTTGTAACTATAGAAACTAATACAGACCTTAGCTGTTTGTAACTATAGAAACTAATACAGACCTTAGCTGTTTGTAACTATAGAAACTAGTACAGACCTTAGCTGTTTGTAACTATAGAAACTAATACAGACCTTAGATGTTTGTAACTGTAGAAACTAATACAGACCTCAGCTGTTTGTAACTGTAGAAACTACTACAGACCTTAGCTGTTTGTAACTATAGAAACTAATACAGACCTTAGCTGTTTGTAACTATAGAAACTAATACAGACCTTAGCTGTTTGTAACTATAGAAACTAATACAGACCTTAGCTGTTTGTAACTGTAGAAACTACTACAGACCTTAGCTGTTTGTAACTATAGAAACTACTACAGACCTTAGCTGTTTGTAACTGTATCAATTGGTGCAACTGTTCTTCTAACTTCTCTAGTCTTAAATCTGAATCCTAGAAGACACAAAATATACAACAAAGGTTAATGTCAAATATCACAAAAGGTTTAAATTACCATATTTTCACATCATCATGGTACTAAAATAGGGTTTTGGAACATGACTTAATATTGCATATATTTTTTAATGTTCACCTCATAATGAACAGGTGTATTAAGTTTAAAGTATGAACACAACTTCCTAGTAAGACACCTCTAACCAAAATTTTAAACTGATATAGGACAGTCCAACAGACCAAAGAACAGACTAATGGACAAATTGATGACCACACAGACCGTAAATATAAAGTACCCCTACTATTACAGACGGGGCATAAAAATATCAAGATATAACATCTCACAAGAATAAATCTAAAGGAAATTCATTAAATGGGTTTATGATACATATTTCACAACGATATGTCTAAGTATTCAGATTTTATTTATTCCCATTCATATACATGTATTCGTTTATTTCCTTTTTTGTATTGTTTGGTTGCTATATCATTGATTCATACCCCATAGCTGCTTTCCATTTACCTGACCACTGGAGCATAACATGAGGTCAAGTTCAGGTGACAATGACTGGCTCATCATGAAAAACATCAATACATTTTTTGCAATTTGATAACACTACCATTGTCCACAACTTGTAACACACGAAAAAAAAACCATGAAATTCTAAGTCCATGAAAATACAGTTTTTTTAATACCTACTTTTCCCCTAGTGAAAATATAAGATGTTAATACAGTTTCAACTCATTTCTGTAAAGGTTTTCAAATATATTCACCGACATTAGACTGAATTGAAATGTTCATTATCAACAACTTTTCTACACTTCAAATCAATTACACATGCAAATCAACTTCACATTTATATAAAAAAGAAAATGAGCACCATTTGCAGAATTATATAGAAATTATTCTTGAAAAAAAAAATTTAACAAGAATCAGCAATTTAAAAGAATCAAAGAAGACGTGGCAATTCAAAAGAATCAATCAACTTTTGAAATAATTTGCCTGTAGAATATCTAAATCAGTCATGGTAAAGTACACTTAAACTACTAATTAAGGACATGCACTGATATAATCTCTTTATTATCTTTAATGCAGTGCATTGTGGGATACAACCGAATGTAGTTATTGCTAATGGTATTCAAAGAAACAATTTATCCTTTATTCCTTTGACGCCTCAATTCATTTCCTGTTACTACCCTAATAAAACAACAATTCTTTTAAAAACCGTTTTTCTTCTTTGTTCTGTCAATTATCTTTCAATGTGAACTTCGTTTATTAGGCTTTACATTCTTTTCTATTTCCTTCTAAAATTCATTTTTTAAGAGTGATAAAATTGAGAATGGAAATGGGGAATGTGTCAAAGAGACAACAACCCGACCATAGAACAGACATTAATCAATAAATTACTGGTCCAATTTAGTCTAATTTGTAATTTTTTTTTTTTAATTGTTATGATCAATGCAATAAAGTTTTGCCTATTTGATGAACTTTTCAGAACTATAAAATATCTACAAACACTTCTCGATGCTTGTAGGTCACATGTACTTTATTATTTTATTCAGTTTCCATAATCTGTGCTTTCTCACTAAAAAAAATAGTTAGCATTTAGAATTTTTTGTTTGCAGAAGCTTGCAAGTTCTGTATCAAGATTGGTAAAATAAAACAATAATCAAAATGTTTAACGATGCTTAAAAAATACCATCTTGCCAAGATGACAATTTAATTGGTCAATCATCACAAAAGTTTCCAAAGATAACATTCATCATGAGTTGATGAACTCATAATGATAAAATAGTGAATTTTCAGTCAGAGATGAAAGGTCAAGCCAACTAAGGTCAAAATATGTAACCATTACAACAGACTTTAAACTGCTTGTCCAAAATTTAACAAAATTGTTATACATGCTAACAGTAAAGATTACAACCAGGCATTTTTATTCAACAAATTTTTGGTCAAAAGATGTGTTATGATTGTCAATGAGACAAGTTTTATTTAGCATTTCTAATATAACTTACTATACTGTCACATCTCTTTCCCAGGAAAGAGGAATGTTTGAGAATACACTAACATGTTAAACCCTGCCATTTTCCTTATGTTCCTGTTCAAAGTCTTTAATCTAGAGGCTGTCATTGATAACTATCATCCATTATTAATTAATTTTATTAGCTTATATAATTTACTCTACAGTATGGGTTTTGCTCATTGTTGAAGGCTGTACAGTTACCTGTAGTGGGCCATCATCCTTGACCTAATGGTCTTTGATAGACAGTTGTCTTATTGACAATCGTACCACATCTCTTTATTTATATACTGTGGGCATCAATTTTAGTGTCTCATATTTATTTATTAATGAATGGCATCGAATGTGATTATCCATCCAAGAAAAGTTAAAAACCTGATAGTGTTTTCAAAACATGTTCATGAATCTCTGAAAGCATCAACTAATTCATTCAGAGTCATACTACTTTGTTTTTTTCTATCAATCAAACCTCAGAGTGAAGAGTGCTTCATGAATGAAGATAAATTAGGCAATTTATTAGTCAGACAGAATAATTGAAAATAATGGACAATATGGCACTGATATAAACATAGGGTCAGTGTAAGGAGTTTCTTTATACTGATAATAAAGTCAATGCATATTAGGAATTTATAATACTGCGTCTGGTCATCTTGTACAAGGATGAATTTTCTAGTTCAGTGGTTTCTGTGATAATTTGTTAAAGTACATGATTTTTGAACCAGTAAAAGGAATTCAGCATGAAGTAGAACAAATTATTTAGAGTATATACCAAGATAACTGACTTGTTAAATTCAGCATAAGAAATTTGATATATTAAAAAAAGAAATCTACTTTTCTTATTTCATTGAAGCAAATTTTATATTACAAGAAGGGATTTCTTCTACAGTGACAACGAAGTCACACTGTATATGAAAAAAAAAAACTTTTTAAATTTCGTGCATCAGAAGCACTTTTCTAGATTTCAGGAATGCTCAATTAGAAACATCTGAAAACCAACATTCTATATGTGCCTGTCATAAGTCAGGATCCTGTAGTTCAGTGGTTGTTGTTGGTTAATGTCTGTCATATTTGTTTTTCATAAATTGTTTTGTTATAAATTAGGCCGTTAGTTTTCTCAATTGAATTGTTTCATATTTTTCATGTCTGGGTCTTTTATAGCTGACTATACGGTATGGGTTTTTCTCATTGTTGAAGGCTGTACGGTTGCCTATAATTGTTTACACCACTTCGTTTGAACTTTGGTGAATAGTTGTCTCATTGGCAATCATACCACATCTCTTTATTTTTATTACGATGTTTTTAAATACTGTAAATTTAGAAATTATTGCGTGCATTTATTATTGCAATTTTTAAAGAATGGACAGAAATGCAAGATTAATTATTGCGATTTCAGAATGCGAGTTCTAATTATTGCGATACTCATCCAGTTGCATTATTCGCATTAATAAAAACCTCGCAATAATTTCTGAAATTACAGAACTTAATATGTGATGAGCTATATGACCATAATTGTTACCAATTTGATGGGGTCAATGAACTTTTATCTTAGTTATTGTTCTAATCAAACATGCTACATAATCCAAGATACAACCAATAATCATTGGTATGTGACAGCTTTCTATAACCAATTATTCATGAACTATAAGTGACTGTAATACAAGACAATTATATACAATTAGATTTGATAAGAGACTGATCAATTTTTGTCAGTGTATTGTACCATAATCATGATAATCATTATAAATGTTTTGCTTCCTTTGGTTAAACTTTCACTAACTATTGAAAATTGGTGACTGTGCACTAATAAGTAACCAGTTCAAACATGATTTACTTAAACATTTTATCATTGTTAATGTATTTCAAATGATTTTTTTTCAATGACCAACAATCAATCAGTCAGGTCATTATTCCAAATAATCTACAAATGACAAGATTCTTATTTCTTTTTGACCAAAAGAATGAGCAATTAACATGGTTTTTATTTACTTTGGACCTTCAGAATGTACAAATGGCACGATTCTTTTATTGACTTTAATTAGAATTTACAATTGTCATGCATATGGTTCTTATTTCCTCAGAACCTTAGAATGTACAATTGACATGACACTTTGGTTTCTATTGGACAGTTTCTAAGACAGGATTCAAGGTTTAACAAGTTACAAACTGTGGATTCATTATTATTCGTTGGATACCAATTTTCATGGATTTCGTGGATAAAGGTGAACAACGAATTTAAATGTTCAATGAAGTACAAATCTTCTAAAGGCTTGTATGCAGACATTGGCAAAACCACAAAAATCAAATATCCAAGAAGGTACAATTTTGTCTCAATCCACGAAAATTGGTACCCAACGAAAATAAATGAATTCACAGTTCCTAGAACTGTTTTGGAGTATAAAGACCCTATGAATTTAACCTTTGGACCTTTTAATCAATAGAGTTCTCCAGGTAAGCAATGCCATGTATTTTAGGTTCTACATGAGGCAGATATAACTTTGGGATGAAATAACAATGCTGAGAGCGTACATCATCTTAAATCTTTAATAAAGTTATTTTTTTTGGTTATAGACCTAATCAGGGATTGAACTATCAACCCCTGCATTTAAGGTGACAACACAACTACAAAACAATCAAGGCAGTGTTGACTCAAGAAAATAAAATCTTTATTATTTCTTTTCTTGTATTATGGATATTTTTTTAACTACAGGAAAAACTAAATGATGTTAAATTTCCAGCCCAATAATCAATTCTTCAAATGAAAGCATTCTTCAGACTCGGCTGGAGTTGTGTTTTTATGGCAACAAAACTTAACATTAAAATTCACAAAATAAAGAATTCTTTCCTAAAGCTTAAAAGATCAATGATTTTAAATTTTAAACTGTTTAAAATCAAATTGGTTTTATATACCTAAAAGGTCTATGTTTAAGCAGTATAAATAATAATATAACAATTATCTCAATGCATCTGTCAAGAAAATAACATATAATCCTTATTTCTCTGTGGTAAAGAACTGCCCTTGGTCAATAAAATATCGGATTTCAACAATAATTGGAAAAAATGTGAGACTAAAGCAATTACATAGGAAATATATAAGACTTGTCTAACACTGAAACATTAGTATAATACTGATAATAAATGCTTTAATTTTCTTATATAAGAATTAATACGATGTTTCAGATACGTAATAATAGCATTGCTTATTCAACACTTGTATAACAATTCATTCTATTGAATAAATTGTCTGTGGTCTTAATGACTTGTAATAAATAACATCACACACTTTCAATTCTATTCAAATAAATACAAAACTTTAAAAGGCTGAGCTTTTATCAAATTCAAATGTTTTCTTCTCTAAATTTTAAGAACATTTAATGTTAAATATTGATTTCACAAACTAGTAATGCCTGCCAGTAAAAGAATGAAACACTGCACCTAATTACCTACTCAAAACATAACAAATTTGGTAGCTTATGGGGGATATAACAATTTTCTTATCATCAATTCACTAAAATAGTAGAATTGGTCTCTTAACGAAAGTATGTGGGTTGTTAATTTACTGAAGGACTAATTGTCTCAGTTTTTAAAGATTCCTGGAGCTGCAAAATCAGAATGGTGTTCAGGTGAAGATCCAGGATTTTGAAAAAGAGGCTCCCCTGGCAATCCAAGGTTTGGAGTGATACTTGTAAAAGTATAAAAGTATATGCATTTATCATTTATGAAGCATATAAAAGAGGGGGGGGGGGGGCAAGCCGCTGCCCCTCTAAATCCACTTCTGATGTTTCATATTGAGACAAAAGAGACAATTTATTTCCTTAATTAATCATCTCCTGGGATACCTGATTAAACATATTAATTATTGTCAATCTATCAATAAAAAAAATATGAAGGAAAAAATATGGTTACTTATTTCACACAGAAAAAACTTAATGCATTTCAAATATGAAAAGTACTGTGGATTAATTCATAGAATGTCAATTTTTCGTAGATTTCATAGGTAAAGGTGAACCACGAATTGAAATGTTCAACAAAGTACTCATTTTCCATAGGCTTGAATGCAGACTTTGGCAAACCACGAAATCAAATATCCACAAAAATGCAATTGTCCTTTAATCCACGAAAATTGGTACCAACTATAATTAATGACTCCACAGAATGGTAATAGAAAAAATATCATGTGTCAATTTTTTCCATACAAATAACTAAAATTTAAGATCAATGATATAAAAGATTTTAAAAAAGATGTATGAAGATTGAAGCTAATCTTTAAAATGGACACACATTCCTGAGTCTTAACCGACTGTACTGAGTAAAAGACAAAAAATGAAATCAACACGTTATAAATTTCATGCGTCCAAAGAGCAATGCTGGATTTACCTTCATCAGGAAAGCTCAAAGCTGAATATTTGAAAGCCAAGAGAACGTATAAGAAACAAAACAGTTGAAGAGCTATATTACCAAAAAGGACCTAAAAAAATAGCCAAATCCATCTAAGGTCAACTTTGCCTGAGGGAGTTGAAACCTTAGTTTCTAATAATTTCAAAATTTATTAACAGACAATTTTACAAAGGTTTATTATAAATCATGTCAGTACTGAAGTACCAAAGATTAAATAGATGTCTGCAATGTAAAAGGAAAACTTTCAACAGTCGATTAACGTAATAAACACCCAGCTAATTTTCAGGCATTTATGATAGAACTTACAAATAGGATAATTATGGCGAAACCATAACAGGCTAAAAGCCAATTTGTACCAGACAGGCATGACAGGATTAAAATCAACTTTACTCAACTAAATCTTTTTTAAAATGTTATTTTCTTCTTCGATGATTATTTTTCTACCGTGTGCAAAAACCTCAAAGGTGCATTCCCCATGCGTATACATATATGATATAATATTTAAAAACGTAGGCAAATTATAATTACAAAGTTATCTTCATCCCCAAATTGGCCTGATAAACCTTACGTAACAACTAACACAGTTATCAAGGCATATAGCATCCGTTAGCATGAAATACTTTTTGTAAGACAATACTATTATCTCTCTGAAAGCCAATTTGTACCAGACAGGATTAAAATCAACTTTACTCAACTTAATCTTTTTTAAAATGTTATTTTCTTCTTCGATGATTATTTTTCTACTGTGTGCAAAAACCTCAAAGGTACATTCCCCATGCGTTACATATATGATATAATATTTAAAAACGTAGGCAATTTATGATTACAAAGTTATCTTCATCGCCAAATTGGCCTGATAAACCTTACGTAATAACTAACACAGTTATCAAGGCATATAGCGTTGGTTAGTATGAGATACTTTTTATAAGACAATACTATTATCTTCTAGATAAAATTGAGAATGCATTCTTACATTTATTTTTCAGTGATCTAGAATTACAGAATTGGAGAGAAGAGGATTGACAAATACTGACAAATATGAATCTATGATCTTGTCCATAGCAATTTCTTAGGTTATCTGCCTCACAACAGATGTGCAAACTTTACATTAGCAACCAACATTCTTTCTTAGTCTATTACTATGTATGCAACTCCTTCAGGTAAAGTTGACTGGAGCCAAAATTATTTTTTTCTATTTGTTTATGGACACAACTGAGTTAGTTCTCCTGTTGGTAGCCTATTAATCCAGGAGGGTATCATTCACTCAGTTTTGTTTTTGGACACAACTGAGTTGGTTCTCATGTTGGTAGCCTATTAATCCAGGAGGGTATCATTCACTCAGTTTTGCTTTTGGACACAACTGAGTTGGTTCTCATGTTGGTAGCCTATTATACCAAAAGGGTACCATTCACTCAGTTTAGTTTTTAGACACAACTGTTGATTCTCCTGTTGGTAGCCTATTAATCCAGAAGGGTACCATTCACTCAGTTTTGTTTTTAGACACAACTGTTGATTCTCCTGTTGGTAGCCTATTAATCCAGAAGGGTACCATTCACTCAGTAGTCAGTTATCACTAACTATAATTTACATGATACATGTCATTCGTCAATTATCAAACCATTTTAAAGATTTATTGTATCTTAACTAAGCATGCAGCTACCTCAGCAGTGATCCAGCTAAACCATGTTCAGATGGTGGAGCACAAATGAAGGCTAGGGACTGCCTTTAAGGGAACTGTGTAGTGCCCTCCTATTTTAGCATTCTAGTATTTCAAATTATAATACACCCTTTTTAAAAGGCATTGAGCAATGAAAACGAGGTCAAAGAAAACTTATAATGCTAATGGACACTTCATATCACAAGGCAACTGTATATTAGTTATTGATTATCCAGCTATGCCACCTTCTAAAATTGAGGATTTATACAAAAAGCTAACACCTTCTTGCAGCTGGACTAGTATCATTATATCTCACATTTAAAAACTTTATCAAAGCCACTCAACCTTGAAATATGAATCATGTGATGGCTTTATTCAAATGGCACCTAGTCATTCTCTCATCAACATCCTTAATGTGCCTCAAACTGAGGTATTCAGTTTTAATACAGAAACAAAAAATCTCTGTGCAGAAATATTGGACATGTTGATAGATTTAACAAGTGTCAAGGCAAGACAAAAAAGTGGGTTTATAACCATTTTTAAAATTTTCTAAGTATAATTCTCCTGTATGATGTCAATGAGACAACCATCCACTAGAGGCGAAATAAATACAACTGAGTACTACAGGTCGCAATATTGCCTTCAACAATTAACAGTTTAATAAACCATAAAAATTAATGAGATTTATAGGAGACAAGAGTGCACACGCTGAAATGTCTCGCCTTCTTTACTAATCATTGATATTATGTTGATAGTCCTAAATATAAAGCTTTATTACAACTGTCACATAAACTTAACATTAACCAAGTAAACTAAACATTGACCAATGAACCATGAAAATGAGGTCAAGGTCAGATGAACCATGCTAGGCAGGCATGTACAGCTAACAATTCTTCCATACAACAAATATAGTTGACCTATTGCTTATAGTTTAAGAAAAACAGACCAAAACACAAAAACTTAACAATGAGCAATGAACCTTGAAAATGAGGTCAAGGTCAAATAAAACCTGGGTGACTGACATATAGATCATAAAATATTTCCATACACCAAATATAGTTGAACTATTATAAATAATATTAAAAAAAAAAGACCAAAACTCAAAAACTTAACTTTGACCACTGAACCATGAAAATGAGGTCAAGGTCAGATGACACCTGCCATCTAGACATGTACACCTTACAATCATTCCATACACCAAATATAGTAGACCTATTGCATACAGTATAAGAAGAAAAGACCAAAGCAAAAAAAACTTAACTATAACCACTGAACCATGAAAATGAGGTTAAGGGCAGTTGGACATGTACACCTTACAGTCCTTCCATACAACGAATATACTAGACCTATTGCTTATAGTATCTGAGATATGGACTTGACCACTAAAAATTAACCTTGTTCACTGATCCATGAAATGAGGTCGAGGTCAAGTGAAAACTGTCTGACGGGCATGAGACCTTGCAAGGTACACACGTACCAAATAACAAATATAGTTATCCTATTACTTATAATAAGAGAGAATTTAACATTAACAAAAAAACTTTTTATTCAAGTAGTCACTGAACCATGAAAATGAGGTCAAGGACATTGGACATGTGACCTACGGAAACTTCGTAACATGAGACATCCATATACAAAGTATGAAGTATCCAGATCTTCATCCTTCTAAAATATAAAGCTTTTAAGAAGTGAGCTAACACCGCCGCTGCCGCTGCCGCCGTAGCCGCCGCTGTCGGATCACTATCCCTATGTTGAGTTATCTGCGACAAAAGTCGCAGGCTCGACAAAATCTAACTGAATTAAACTAATAGCATTAAACAAAAAAGAGCTTATTGCTCTGAGGTGGAAGAAGATGCATAAAAGGTAACTTGAATTACAATAAAAGCTTCCCCCACCAACCCAGCCTGCTTTGTCCCATTATCGCTTTCGATGTATTTTTTTTCTTCCAAAAATAATAATACTCATAACTCAACCAAAACTCACTATACTTAACATAAAAATCTGCAAATACTGTTCATTCAAATTAAATTTTCTATAACTAAATACTATACATTCGTTTCAGCATGGTCAACTTGATGCAATGCAATTTCGCCAAGCAATTATAACAGTAATTGATTTGGTTTCACTTGAAAGTTTTCAGTCAAAGGCAGATAGTTAACTTAATCAAAGAGCTGATTGCTCTGAGGTGGAAGAAGATGCATAAAAGGTAATTACAATAAAAGCAGCCCCCACCAACCCAGCCTGCTTTGTCCCATTATTGCTTTCAACGCATTTTTTTCTTCCAAAAATAATAATACTCATAACTCAACCAAAACTCACTATACTTAACATAAAAATATAACACGATAAAAGTAAGGAGAAGGAACCCAGGGTGAACATACTCTATGGGGACGAACTCAGGGCGAACAGACCAAGGGCGAACATGCAATCAGGGTGAACCGACCCGATACCAAATTCACGCATGCATATTTGTAGTACTACAAACTCTACTTTAAAAACATCAAGTAAATAAATAACGTTCATGTAAGATGAGATGAAATCTAATAATTTACATAAATAAAGGGGTTGATATTAATACATTAAAACATGATAAATTATAACATAACGATAGTGATCGTTTTTCAAGCCTAACTAATAAATTAAATGATGCAGATGCTTAGATCATGTACTCTGTAAACATCGGTGTCAAGATATGGCACGGAAGTTGTTATGAAATTGTAAAGCACAGAAAGGGATACGGCATACGTCCTCGTAACGGTTCAATGATTTTACAGCAGGCAGTAAAGGCTTTCAGAAGACTTGAAGTCTTCTTCCACCAAAAAAAAACTGGCCATCAAGATTTTAGTCAACTTTGCTTAAACTAGGGTTTTTCATTATAAACATTTATTGAAAAATTCTAAATATATCCAATGCAGATATGTGTCAGGCCAAGGATTGGCTGGTCATGTCAGGTGATGACCTTGCTATGTTATTGCAATAATTTAGAGTCAAGCGCACACGTGAATCTGCTGGTGTTTTACACATCAAACGATGCACCGTCAGATGACAGAATCACGTGTGCACTTGACTCTTTTAGCATTTCAAACCTGTTCATTTAAAGTGCTTGACCCATATATATCATATTTGTTTTTCATCTAATATTTTTACACAAAAGTATGAGGGTAGGAATGGCATTTTCCGTCAGGAGTCACACAGCCCTTTTCTGAAATTTTTCATGAAAATAAAACTATTGACAGCGACAAATTACTGGTTCCGTACTCGAGCCTCGATAATGTGTGTACCTTAATGACAAATAACGATAAAGAGCTGGACTATTCAGTTGTTAAATCCCGTTTTTTATCACTTCTAAAACTTTAAAACGTATTAAGGCAATAAAGGCAATCATTGGGGACATTCCGACAATGACCGACATGAAAACTACGTACTTTCGAAATGGAATCCGTCAACAGACATTAGTTTGTACATTGATATTTCTGTCAACAGACGGTGCATCGTTTGATGTGTAAAACACCAGCAGATTCACATGTGCGCTTGACTCTTTATTATCGCAATAACATACTTAAATATTCTAACTTTCGTTTTAAAAAACACATGTTGTCTAAAACTGGAATATGACTTAATTGATTGCATTAAAGATCTGAATGCAGACGGAACAACTAAATCCCTGTATTCTTTCAAGCATCATTGATTTGAAGTCGTACTCTCCACGTATATACTTGACTTTAACTCAAGATGGATTGTATGAATATATGACAATTCTGTTTATCATTATTTTGAAACTTTCAGATGCACAATTTATTTCCCATTTGTGCACATGCGCAGATACGTAACCAACGTGGTTTAAATTAACCCGAATAATCCAGTTTTTTTATTCCGATAATTCCAATTATTAATCTACCAATGACAATTATTACAACAATCAGTGAGAATTATTATCATGACCTATTAATGCTCCAAAACAAGCCATCAACTTTTAATTAATTTTTTTTTCAAGTGTGTTCATGAATTTTGAGAATTTATACCATATAAATATCTGAATAAGTTTATTAAACTTTAATACCCATGATATAATTATTTTTAATAATTGCAAGGACGTATAAAACGTCCTTGATAAAAGCAGTCAATATAAAACTTCCACGATAAAAATAAGGAGAAGGAAAACAGGGTGAATGTACTCTATGGGGAAGAACTCAGGGCGAACATGTAATCAGGGCGAACCGACCTGATACCAAATTCACGCATGCATACTACAAACTCTACTTTAAAGACATCCGGTTACAAGTAAATAAATAACGTTCATGTAAGATGAGATGAAATCTAATAATTTACATAAATAAAAGAGTTGATATTAATACATTAAATCATGAGAAATTATAACACTAACGATAGTGATCGTTTTTCAAGCCTAACTAATAAATTTAATGATGCAGATACTTAGATCATGTGTAAACATCGGTGTCAAGATATGGCACGGAAGTTGTTATGAAATTGTAAAGCACAGAAAGGGATACGGCATACGACCTGGTGACAGTTCAATGATTTTACAGCCGGCAGTAAAGGCTTTCAGAAGACTTGAAGTCTTCTTCCACCAATAAAAATCAAAGTGTTTGGGAGCACTGAAGGGTGAAGATTGCATTCGATTTTCAGTGAGAACTGAGAATTAAACTCTGCACTGTATATAGCATTGGAAGGCAATGCCATGAATTTGGAGTCTGTTATTGTATTTGGTTCAACTACAATTACAGACAATGGAAGATGGTCCGAGTACACAGTTATCGATTTTCGTTGTCCACAAATAAAGTCCCTAGTGTGGACAGTGTGTTGCTTGCCAATTTTTTTAGTACCCCTTCCAAATGTATTCCTTCATGTTTTATGCCTCAAATAGCAAGTAGGGGGATGAAATTACACTGTAAAAAAATTTGGGTCATGAATTGTAAAGTAAAGTAGTGATTTGGTCCAGCTGAAAAAGGTTAAAAATTAGCACTTCGGAAGCTGTCAAAAGATTTCAAGACCCCCTTAACATAGAATTGTCCATATTTTGAGTTAGAGCCGATGAAGTTTTCTATAATTTTGATATAATTTGTCCCAAAAGTAGTACAACACACTGTAAAAATATTATTGAGAAAGCGCAGGTGGGATTTTTTTTATTTTCATTTATTGTCTAAAAGAAATGCACTACGAAATAACTGTGTACTCGGACCTAAGAGGCGAAATCAGTAAATATAGAATCTGTACTTTGGCAACTTCCCTGAATGATTTAATGGTGTCAATTTGTCAGATAGCATGAAACTAAAGGATTTAAACTTTTATTTGATAGAAATTCTGCAAAAATTACCCATTTTGGCATTATATGGTCAAAATAAGCATTTCAAAGCTTTTTCAATTTTGATGCATAAGAGGCATTCTGACTTTCTATGTGACAGGTTTTCCTGTGTCAATATTTGTGTTTCTATGCTTTAACCCAGTTGTATTACTCATTTGTGAACTCTGAATCTACAGAAAATAAGATTATCTCAGACAATATGTGCAAAATGTGTTGTATAAATGACCCTCGTGTAACGGCCTGTTTGGATCAAGTTAAATGTGAGGACCTAGGTACATAAAAGTTGAAGTCCATAATAAAGATTTCACTAAATTTGTATTAAAAGCACTTCACAATGTCTTTTGTACCTGTTTCATTTCACATAGTATCTTTCTTTTCTTATGTTAAAAAGCAAGTGGTTCAAATATAAGCCTGCTGAGGCTAAAATTGCATGCAAGTTTTTCACTAAAAAGTGAAAAATCTTTGTATCAGACCATACGGTCTGCAAAAAAAGTTGAATGCAAGAGTCCTTTTATGCTCAGATTTATTGTATCATGTAACCTGAGTATAGAAATTATAAAAAAGACATAAAATTTTTATTTCCTATAGCTTCAGTATGCATTTTTAAATGTAAATATGTGCTACGGCCTAAATTGACCCTAAATTATTTTCAGTCTTACTTGGCTTAAGACCCTTTTATACTAATATGGTATGCTATTTGTAATTTTTCTTTCCATTTAAAGTACATTTAATACATATGTAAGGATTATTTATAACCAAAAAACTCCACAAATTTAAAATTGCTAGAAAATAATACATCTTCATGTTAGGCCCCCCTTCATTGGAAAACCTCCATTTTTTGGCACAGGCTCATATAAATTTGACTTTTAAATAATTGTGATAAGTCTGATAAATCAAATGAGTATTCTATTGCTTTAAATACATAATATGTCATATATTAAGGCCTTTTAAATGTAATTTTTTGCAATATTTTAATTTTTAAAGCCCCAAATGTTGATAGTTGAAATTTTTTAATTTAAACGTCAAAATTTAACACGCGAAGTTGAATATAGAATTTATCATATTGTCTATAATATATATCCTATTGCCATGAAACTTTGTCAGCAGTCTCATAATTTATTAAGCTTTAGTCATACCAAGTTTTATTAAGATTGGTCAAATTTTTCTATCCTATTAGGTCCGAGTACACAGTTATCGTCCTTTGATTTTCGTTGTCCACGAATAAAGTCCCTAGTGTGGACAGTGTGTTGCTTGCCAATTTTTTGAGTACCCCTTCCAAATGTATTCCTTCATGTTTTATGCCTCAAATAGCAAGTAGGGGGATGAAATTACACTGTAAAAAAATTTGGGTCATGAATTGTAAAGTAAAGTAGTGATTTGGTCCAGCTGAAAAAGGTTAAAAATTAGCACTTCGGAAGCTGTCAAAAGATTTCAAGACCCCCTTAACATAGAATTGTCCATATTTTGAGTTAGAGCCGATGAAGTTTTCTATAATTTTGATATAATTTGTCCCAAAAGTAGTACAACAGACTGTAAAAATATTATTGAGAAAGCGCAGGTGGGATTTTTTTTATTTTCATTTATTGTCTAAAAGAAATGCACTACGAAATAACTGTGTACTCGGACCAGATAACTCTAATTTTAAATATTACTATTGATATTTTAGAACAGATACTACATTCATGCACCATGCACATTATAATTTTTTGATATAAGGAATTGACTGATAATTATATGTCATGTTGACATATTTATCTTGTCCTGCTGATTATTTTGTTATTCAAAGATTCTCTCTATTATAATAGAAGTAGTTTTCTAGATAAAAGGCAAAAAAACACATAAAAAACGGGGGAAAAAAATTATTTAAGGGCAATAACTCCTATAAAGAGTCAACTGACAGTTTTAACCATGTTACCTTATTTGTAGGTCTTGTCTTGCCAATCATTTTTGCTATTTAAAGTTTTTATCTCTTACAGTTTTTAAGATAAAAATAAAAAAGTCAAAATCATCATTAAAGGCAATTACTCTTACAAGGAGTCGTCTGACAATTTTCCACATAATGAACAGTTGGCAGATCTGGTAAAAAAATGAAATAGCTGATAACTTTTTGAAAACCCTGTCTGAATACCTTTTTCGGTTTAGGTAAACTCCTATCTAGTTCTGGCTCTGATTGGCATATAGAGCTGGTATCAGAACTTGTAGTAATGCCTCTTTGTTTGAAGTATTGTAATGCTTGGTCTATCTTTGGTGTAATAACATCTAAACCTCCAGACTGACTGGACTCCTTAAATAAATCAAATCTATAATTACATCTTGAGGCTGGCTATACTTGTTAAAGGCACACAAATATACATATAAAAGGTTTATCAACACTTAAACATTTCTTTACAACTGGACAATAATTTGTTAAATATTCTTATTAATCAGAAATAAAATATATTTAATTATTCTATTTATTTTTCATTTATTTTAGGGTTATCATTTTTTCAAATGAACTGTTGTGATTATTCCAGATCTTCTGAGTTTGACTACATCAGTTACTTCTGTAACATTACGGATTTTTTGCAAAACTTATCTTTTTCACCTTAGGCAGGAAATTTCACCTAAGCTGTTTTATTTCCTTATCTTAGTTGCTTTCTGCAAAATTCAAATTGAATCTACTAGTTGAACAAAAATTGGTTTACACATGTATGAGTTGGGATGTTGGTGTTTGTGAGAAATTGAAGATCAACTGCATTAAAACGTTTGAGATGAATGTGTATGATTAAAGTGAAATAACTGATGTTTGAATTTTTATCTATGTACCCAGTAATACAACATAAACTCTACATAACCATATCATATTATTATCTTCACAAGATATCTTGACACATGAAATTTCAAGTTAAACATTAACTTCTAATCTTTTCTTCTTAAAACATTTCATACTTACTGATGCAATTGAGTTCCCATTAGATAATAAATAGTCAATGTATTCCTCTAAACCTGCAAGATATTGTTATTATATCATTTAAATTAAGATAAATGTATATGATTCTGCTTCCTCTACAGTGGCGGATCCAGAGGGGGGCATAGAGGGCATACCCCCCCCCCCCTTGCTTGAACTTTTTTTTTTTTTTTTTTTTAAATTATTAATCAGACTAGACTTAGTGAACTTTGCCATTTCCCGGCAGTGTATTTAATTTTAATGCGACAATTCTTTACTTATAAAGATATTTTTCGCACGTATTTACTGTAATATATTATTGATTATGTTGAAGTCATGTGATTCGCTACGATGGAGTTGATCAGAACCTCGAAAAAACGACACTCAGTCATGCACTTTGAAATTCAAATTACAGTTACACATTGCTTAGGCAGAAGATGACAAGCATGACGCCTTCAAAGCGACAAAGGATTGAGCAAGAACGTATTGACTTCTATTTCACAATTCCACCAAACAGAAAGTTATACTCTATTACACTCTCATGAAAAATAAAGTTCCAAAGTATTATTATTTACCTACGAAAATATGTGTAACCCCACACGCCCCAGCCAATTAATAACATTGCTGAATAATGATCCCCAGTCAGTAAGCCCTAGATAGATTTAAAGTCTAAGGTATGGACCATTTGATTTGATAGGGCAGTCTGAGATATTTTAGAGAAAAAATTTTGACCCTGGTTTTTGCCTTCAACAAAAATTATGGCCGTATCTGTATTGAAAACAATCATCGTGTCCCCTTTTTTGAAATAAGAAAAAAAAATCCAACAAAATTATTCAGCATTAAATGAACATGGTGACTAAAAAACGGGCGTAATTTTTGTGGGGGGTTTGCATGCAAATCCCATATCTGACCGGAATGTCTGTTTCGCCGAACTGATATACTGAATACTTTTTTCAAGGCCCAACTGCAACCTGCCTGCTCGGTGTGGCCTTTATGTCTCCATTTGTCGACCGTCATTCACAACTTCGTTGTCATTTGATTTTCAGACTCATTCGTAGCCTTTGGTTGATTTGGAACCCCTCACTTCCCTTGTTGGGTGAAACATTTCAACCAAACATTTGGATAAAAATTGCTTGTTTGTCTTTGTTCGTGTTGGTCGTATTATAAACTTCATTGAATAGCCGTATATCATGTTTACAACAAGAAATCTGTGAGGTTATGCTTATTAACCATACAACAAACGAGAATTTTCCATGTCCAAATTTTACTGACAAATCTCACATCAGATATATTAGTACATAGCTTTGGATCCATTCAATCATTTTATAATAGACAATTAATGGGGAGAATGCGGCATCAAAAATTTCCAACCCTAGCTTACACTTTAACTATAAAATATACATGCCAGTGTTTTCCATTCGGCATTTAAGCCAGGTGTGCCGACCACCTTCTTTTGTAAGCCGACCAGCTTTCCATTTTAGGAGGTGGTCGGCTTTTTTTTCAAATTCTGGATTTTTTTCGGTTCCACGCCGTAAAAATTTAAATACTAATCGCGCCTCGCTTGTCAAAAATGGACGATTGTCAAATTTCATTGTTTTCTTTTATTAATCGGGGGAGGAGAAAGGCAGTTGACGATGGTGATAAGGACAATTCTAGGCTAAATAAGTCAACTTAAATGGATAGTTGTATTGAAAATGTAGAAATTAAAAAAAAAAAGCCTCAACACAACGCAAAACAGCACGCAAGCGAAGATAAATACGAACAGGACTTTAAACGTCACAGAGGAAGGATATAACTGTTCTGTGTGCCAAAAATACAGTACTAAACGAGGAACAGGACAGAAATTGGATCGATAAGCCATGCATTCGCAGGTGGAGGGAGTCCTGAAAGAGGCATTTGCTATCCGAGATGCAAAAAACTAATTACAAGAAAGGGATAAATTATTGAAAAAAATCAAATCAAAGAAGAATATTTGACAGTGTATGTAACTACATCTATTTATATTTGTTCAATTCCATTAAATGTCAATACAATACTTATCCTTCTTTTTGTGACCCCCCTCCCCGCCCTGAGTAAATAAAACAGGTTGGAAATGTTTAATAAAAAAAAAAAACACCCGGTTTCAAGTGGTTTTTTTTCAAAACACCCACCTTACCTTAGTGAAAAAAGGAGAACACTGCATGCCCCACGTCAGGAATCGTTAAAAATGTGCATTTTACACTTATTTTATGTTTTTAAACCCCAAAAAGGTAAAAAAAAATTTGCATCGCTCCGCTCGGCGAACTTTACATACCACGTCCCACCTTCCCAAAATCCTGGATCCGCCCCTGCTCTATGTCCTTCTGCCATAGTGTACCAAAACAAAATTACCATATATAGCACAACCTTTTAAAACTTTATCATTACATTTTTTGGAAAAAAAAAAAATAACAGATAACACTAGATTTTTGGATTTTCTGCATGATATATTCTTTTACTGTTATAAATTGCCATTTATTTTTTAACCTTAAAACAATATTAATACAAAAAGCTAGTTTAACAATGTTAAACCCCTCCACCTTTATTGTAGTTTGTTAATTACTATTTTAGCCTAATCAGTGGTTGCTTTCAGTTATATCTTAATGTATTTGTCCATTCAAGAATTGGATGTTGATGGCAGATCTTTCAATTAACAACTTGGTTTGGTTCATGTCTGTCGTATTTGTTTATCGTAAATTATTTTGTTATAAATTAGGCCATTAGTTTTCTCAATTGAATAGTTTCATATTTTTCATGTCGGGGCCTTTTATAGCCGACCATACGGTATGGGTTTTTCTCATACGGTTGCCTATAATTGCTTAATCCACTTCATTTGAACTTTGGTGGATAGTTGTCTCATTGGCAATCATACCACATCACCTTATCTTTATAATGAGGGCATGTAGAATTTAACATAATATAGATATTTGTCTATTGTTGAAGACTATTTGTTGATCTCTAGATAGCTTTGTGTTTTTTGTGTTATTAGGTTTTCTGTCTCATTGTTATGTATACTCTGCATCACATTGTATTTATTCCTTTGCCACAAAACTAACACTTACCTGGAATATCTGCCAGAACTTCTTTTTTGGTTGAACTAATTCCATCTCTGCCTACATTGTCCAAACTTTGAATCTGAGGTAACCCTGTTAGTATCTCTTGTCTGTATTCTAAAAACAGAAATTCTTTTCAATAAATATTAAATCAAATGAGACACTCATATAAAAATAAGGAGATGTGGTTTATGTCAATTACAGTATCAATAAAAATTGGTAAATTGGCAATTTTTTCTATATAAAGGTCAGCACGAAGCCCAGTGAATATTGAATAAGCTCTTGTCTGGAGTTAATAACTTCATTATTATAATTTCAAGGTGCTGAACAGCAATAAAAGTTTCCATCTTTTGCTTGGGATTTTTTCACATGTGTGTAGTGATTTTGTGTCATGAATTACCATTCTTTTCAATTAAATGGTTATGTTTTTTTTTAGTTGTAGACATCCAAATTGCTCAGGACGAACTTAAGTCAATCTAAAGGTACATATGAAAATTTTTACAGCTTACAAAAGAATAAATCCATCTGAAAATTAAAATGAAAAATATGCATTTTTCAGTTTGAGTACTTTTTGACTGAATAAACTTGTTCAATATCATCTAATCTATTCATTTTATTCCTGGTTTTGGTTGGACTTGTTTTGACTTTTCTTTTGCTTTTTTGAAAAAAAAAGTACCACATAGTTATCACAAACTTGTAGCAACATAACTGTTTCTCTCAGTAGCTACTGAAACTGTTATGCATGTTGACAATTTTCCATGATATGGGGTGCAAAATATATACTACAGCAAAGATGCTAACTGTTTGATTATATGCAGTTTTGACAGGGTTTAAAATACCATATGGTAAAGAAAAGCGATCTCTGATATCCACAATATTATTATTTAGGATACTTTACTTTGTTGAGCATTTTCACTGTATTATTTAACACTCTGACTTCTGCAGGCCACACCAATTTGATGTCTAGTTCTTTGGACAAAAGCTCCAAAAAATATGGGGCAAGAAAGCGAAATTTTTTTGTTTTTTATTTTTTCTTGAAAATGAGTTTTTTTTAGGCAAGTGCTTTACAAGCAGTGTTCCAGCTAGGATTTCAAAAGAGCAGGGAGCCAATCACAAAAAGGGCACTTTAACACACTGATTGATAATTCAAAAAGGGCACGTCAAACATTGTCTTTTATTATGTAAACATCAGGGGTTTCAGCTAGGAGTTTAAGGGCTTTAGTCACTTTTACGTGAGATGAAAATCAACATTATTTTGGGTAACAGTAAGGAACCAAGGACATATATTACTAGCTATACATATGCCCAAGTCCTTCAAGGACCAGGATCTTTGAAGGCCTTAGGCATGGCTACAAATGTAGGCAGTTATTGCATAATTTGACTGATGTTATTTCACATCAGTTATTTTCAGGGGACATTCCTGATCAACAAAAGTTTGGTTCCACTTTTTTAAAATCACAGCAGAAATGAAATTGTAACGACTATTTCACTGCATAATCATTATCCCTGTAAAAAAACGTTTAAATAGATATTTGGAATTCATTTTTATAAACTTGGAACAATTAAAATGACAGTATATATTTTAAATTGAACGAAATGAAAACGGGAAGTGACAAGAGGATAATAAATTTAGATTGAATCCGGATCCAGGATTTTTTAAAATTAAGTTGCTCAGTAAGAAACATATTTCTCTCTTTTGTTTATTTTGATACTAAATGATTTTGTATTTTACACTTTACTGTAGTGTCTATTAAAATTTATACATTTTGTAAGAATACGTTCATGCATGTGCAGTACATGATAAAAAAACACACACCTGTTTTAGTTAATAAGTCCTGTAACTCAAAAAGTTTTAATCTTATTTTCACCAAAAAGTATACAGATCGTTTTACCATCATAAGAAACAACTATGTTAAGTTTCATGAAATTTGGATAAGTCACTCTCAAGTTACAGTGCGACATGTTTACGCCGGACAGAGAGACGGACGGATGGACACCGGACATTTGTATACCATAATACATCCCGTCAAAAATTGACGGGTGTATAAAAAAGCAGCTGTTTGACTTGTGAAAATATTTTTGAATGTTTTGAATAAAGTTTTATCTTTATAATCGAAATTTATTGAAAGATTTTGATGAAAAGTTAAATAAAATGTGACAATAATATGTTCATATTCATGACAAAACAACGTCAAACAACCTGCGATCCGTCTGCGAGAAAACAATTTTGTTCAATGGACGAAAATACAAAAACATCTATGGATAAATGAACTGCAAATTGTGGTCTTTTGAGAAAAATTGAAATTGAAATGCCTACTGACCAATTTTACTGGGAGAAATAATTATAATGGTCAATTATGAGGCTTATTAATTAATTAACAGATTAGTGACCCATCCGATGGCGACAAGCGGATTACCTGTAATCACAACTTATTACACCTGCTGTAAATGTTAATTAGCTGAGGGTCATAAACTTGTCAGAAACATCAAGACAGGTAGAATTATAGTATTTTCATCAAAATAATATGACAATAAAGGCATGAACTTGGGAAAAAGGGCAGGGCATCTTAAAAAGGGCACAGGGCGTATATTTTTTTTAATTGTGCAATTTAGAAGATGTACAATTTATGTATATGTTATAACTGGGTTACTTCATAGAAAAACAAGGAGCAACAGATGCTCTAATGCACATAATTTGATTTATTGGTGCCTGTACCATTCCAGACTTTTTCGTCTCACTGTGGTTTAGATAATTTTGGTTATTTTCTTCAAGTAAGCTTTGTCTGCGTGAATTTTCAATTAAATCCATGTATATATTTGGGAAGCATAGCAGATGCAGTTATACAAGAGGAATTATGTTAGTTAGGTAAATGGCACATGTTGAATAAAATTAAAATATGTGTATGTATCCAAACAAATGCCCCTGAAAGATATTTGATAGAAGTTGTTTTCTTTATATGGTAATGATTGTTTATTGGCTGCTTGACATCCAGTTGGAACTATTTATCCATATCTAGGATCAAAATAATTAGTGAGGTAAATATTCTTGCTTTGTACTAAAACAACATCCTGAATAAGACAGTTATATTGCTATACATGTAAATCCAAATGTATTAAAATATTCCCTTAGAATTCACACGCATTATTCTGACTGAACAAAATACTTTTGCTCCTAAAAGCTGCAATGCATTCAAAACTCTTCAGCTTGACTAGAAGTGGTTGAACCAATTACACACCCCTAATTCATGTAATTATTATGAACGTGCCATTCACAATACCATCACCTTGGTCTCGTTGGAACTCTTTAAATTCCCCCTAACAAAAGAAGAGTTCTGCTTGCATGCCAAAAGACTAACAAGGGGATATGGGGTTTCAGTAAAATCAAATATTTCTGTGATTTTTAAAATAGTTCATGGAATTTACAATTCATTTCATCCAAGACAGATAGGTCTATGCCTGTTGTAACAAGGATAGGGGATGATGATGGTTCTAACAAATACTGATGTGTGCGTCTAATGAAAGATTTTTTAATTCAAAACGAGAAGCATTTCGGATAACTGTGTGTTCAATAACTACTTGTCCACTGCAATGAGCTGACACAACTGTATGTTGGCATCCCGATTTTTTACCTTTTATTTACAAATCGATTTATTTGCGTTTGAAACAATTGGAGCATTAAAAGCAATAGAAAAGTGTCTATGTCAAAAAAAATTTCAAGGAGAAACTAATTTTGGAGCGGCATGTGGACCAAAAATTTGCGGAAGTGGTTTTATTGAAAGGCCAATTGCTCTAAAACAGGAGCAGGAAAATCCATCCAAAGAACTAAAAAATCAAATTGGTGTGGCCTGAGGGAGGATTTTTTACGGTAGGGGCTAAAAATACTGTGGCTGCAAGAAATACTTTTTCTCTCACAAGAACATGGTTAAATTATAATAAACAAACCTGAATGATTACAAAGAGGATTTGGAGTGCTGTCAACATCTAATGTCAGCTGTCGAAGATTGACACACCCACTCAGACACTGTATCACATGTTTCCTTGAAACCAACTTGTTACCATGGAGTTCTAGATGTGTCAGGCGATAGTCAGATCCATGGAGGGACTTAAAACCTGATACATCTTCTACCTGGTTGTGACTTAAATTCAACTTAACCAAAGACCTGAAAATAAAACAGATTCATACATTGTACATGTTCTACTTTTAAATAATGAACCACTTTGACTGTGTAAACTGTATATCTGTCTAACATTCATAAACTAAATTGCAAGAAATAATGGTAGCTTAGACAGAAATCTAGTTAAGAAGTAAAATATTTTGTAACTATCTTTTCCCTCCTTTTTAAAAAGAAACTACAATAGAATTGTATAAAATGACAAGAATTAAGCTTCCTATAAGTATTTATAGTAAACTTTTAATTTAGTTTTATATACATGAAATGTACATTTGTCTATCTGACTTGAAACTAGATATATAGTAACATAACTAACATACTATAAATTATTAAGTTTTTTTCTTGTAAAATGAAGAAAGTTCTTTAATACATGTATGTCACAATTCTTTATATAAAGTAATTACAAATGCATAAAGAATTTTTCAGACATGGTCAGATGCAAATGTATGTAAATACAAAGTTTTTTAAAGATGTATTAAATACTGCAATGTTTTGGATTTTTGAACATTTGAACTTGAGTGAACCTAAGCTTGTTATTAAATATCTCAGAAACATGTAAATGTCTTGTTCACACTTAATCAGTATCGATATAAATAAGAAAATGTGGTATGAGTGCCAATGAGACAACTCTCCATCCAAGTCACAATGTGTAAAAAGTAAACAATTATAGGTGAAAGTCAAACATATATTATAACTATGTCATGAAGTTTGTGACTGTAAGACTCACAATTTCCAACCATCCTGAACTTGCAGTGTGTTGAGAGTTTTTGCTCCATGTTGAAGGCTTCACTGTGATTTTCAGAAGAAATACAGAAATAAAAGCATTGATCCTTTTCTTTTGTTTTTTCATGTTTGCAAAGTGATTTTTATGTCATGAACTGATACACCATATCCAGATATCCTTCCTTTTCTATTAATTAGTTACAAAAAACAACACGGTTTTAAGGGACTAACATTGTTCATTTTTGTCAAGCATGCACCCAAGTTAAAAGTTTCTATGGTCTAGCAGTAACATATCTTGCTACCAGACATTTGTTTTGTGTTCTGTGGCCACTGGTCTTAAATAATATTAACTAACCTCAGTCCAGCTAATCCTCTGACATCGCTCAGAAAATTACATGACAAATTTAATGTCCTCAGTGAGGTTAACTCTTCCAATCCTTCAATATAGGTCAGTTGATTTGAAGAGAGGTCTAAATGTTTTAACTGGTACAAATTTTGAAGGTTTTCAATACGCTGTATGAAGTTACTATGCAAATTGATGACTTGTAAGTTAGGTCGTATTGGAACATTTAGCAGAGATTTTATACCAGAGTCAATCAAACACAGTTCATGACCATCTGTATCATACATTTTTGTTGATCATGTTACAGTGCAAGCAGATTTCAGCCTAAAATTACAAGATTATATTATAACAGTCTAAGATTCAAGAAGTGTCACAATTTAAAACTTTTTCAACCTGTTTCAAATATTTTCCACTGATTTTTACAGTTTGTTCTTATCATTGCTTATGTTGTGCTGTTACACTATTGTCCCAGGTTATGGGAGAGATAAGCCCTCACAAACATGTTTAACCCTGCTAGATTCTCTTTGTGTCTGTCCTGTGTCAGGGCCTGTAATTCAGTGGTTGTCGATTAGTTAGTTGTAATTCATCCTATTTGATTTTTGTTAGTTTTGTATGTAAATCAAGCCGTCAGTTTCTTTGTTTGAATTGTATTTTTGTCATGTTGTGACCTTTTAAAGCTAACTACATGTATAACGTATGGGTTTTGTTCATTGTTGAAGGCAGTATGAGTTTCTATACTAATTTGTATCCTCATTCTTTAGACTCTGGTGAATATTTTTCTCATTGGCAATCATACCAAGGCTTCCAAAACGGTCATATATTCCGGACATTTGTATAATATCCGGTAAAAGTCCGGCTGGGCAAAGCATGAAACGGTCATCTACTTTTTAGTTTTCAAGGCTTTCTTAAGAGACGGTCATTTTAACATAATTCGCGATCTTTTTGACCCAACCTTTTGCCTTTAACAGCCACACATTTCCGATCATAAAAGTGACATGATCATTAAGTACACATGTACTATCAAAACAACCCCTACTTTAATACCTTCTCATTTTAATCAAGGCTAATTAGTTGTCGAACAGCTGAAATTTACCTGTTCAGGTGACAGGTAAACTATTTTGAACTGGACATTGATCGGTCTATTCAAAGTTATTTTCTTACATTTCACCGGTTTGCATCTAATTAATTTAGTCAAAAAGATTTAAATTATCAGAAATACATTTACAAATATGATTTGATGAAAAAATTAAAAAGTTGAAAATGAAAAATCGTCATAACCACGTTGTTTGAACCAGAGACATGTCTCTGTATGAACTAGTACACGTGTGCGCATGTGCACAGGTGTAAAATTTAATTATGCATCCTAATTTCTTCATAAAATGCTTAAATTGTCATTGTCAATGTCATTGATACCTTTACCTCACATTTATTTCGAATATTTTCTTGAAGAAATAACGTAGAAAGAGCTACTTACACTCATTCATGCTTAGCAAACGTACACGGAATTTACGTATCCGTCTCTGGTCCATGTTTTACCATTGTCAAGATAACATCCGGTATTAGATTAAAAAACGAAAGTAAAAATTTTGACAACGTTATTTTGCACAAATAAAGAATCTAAGTCAGATATAAGTAACCTGATGTTGCACACTTCGAATAATGCACTGCCAATTTAACAGTTTACGTCAGAACTTCGAATTTCAATCAGAAAGTTTACTATTGATTTTTTTTTTAATGTCAATCATTGGGATGGCCAACTCGGCAACTGATTACCATAACTGCCTTTTGTTTATTTAGTCTTAATGGAATAAAATCGGGATATTATATCAAATGTGCGGCTGGCTAAAAATAATTTTCGAAGCCCTGAATCATACATGTCATACCATTCCTTAATTTTATATTCAAGGATTTTTACGTCTCAACTACTGTATATATACATGTATATAACACTAACAGAGGGGCCGTCACAAAAAATCAATTTATATAAAGTCCCCTGGTTACTATTATACAAAATCAAATAATTTGGGGCATCATTAGATCAATAGATGTATAAATTTACACTTGTTTGCAAATTTGCCCGCCAGTACTTAAAGTAAAAAAAGTTCCTGTAAAATTTTGCACGGTTATTTGGAGCAAATTCAACTAACTACCCAAAGGTGTAAATATATCTATTAACAGTACAGTGGAGTCCCTGGTGTCCTTGCGGTTGGTGATATTGCGCATTAGCTGATTTCGTCATATCAACACAGTAACACAAATAAAATCGTTCTTGTTATTGTTTTAGCCTTCTGAAGGGATAAAAAAAGAATAAAATTGATAAGTTCAAGAGATAATTAATTACTGCAATCCCGGGATTTACAATATTTGGCCAATTTCCATTAAAAGAATTACATCATCAGATTAAATTTGTTTTTAGTCAAATTTAAATCAGATTGAAATATTTTTTGCTCTGCATCCTTTGCAGTGTGTTTGGTTTAAATTCAGCTATATTTCATAATATAAAATCTTTCCTTTATTCAAAATAAGCTATTTTTGGAAGGCATGTGCGAAATCACGCATTACACAAAACCTGAGGGTGAAACCATACAAACAGAAGATTTTATGAAATAAAAGTATGTTATGAATGTGTTCACACAATATTATCCAATTATTGGTTTTATCAGTTGAATGAAGTGAAGTCATAAGTCTTAGGTGTGCGGATACACCGGACTGCACCGTACTTAGAGTACTTTCTTATGGTATCCAGCTCGGTGACAATCATGACAATGATCTGTCTAGCCCTAATGAAGCGTACGACTTTCCAACAAATTTGTATTTGATTAACAAAAAGTATGATGATTAGTTAAAAAACCATGAAATCATTTCAGGAGCTCATCATGTAGCAACTGCCTCATATCATAAAAATTAGAGATGTGGATACAGACAGTATATATGTCCAGGGAATCTTGTTTTTTTTTTGAAATCGGATTGACAAACAATCGCTGGTAGACCCCATGAAGTATGGGACATAAAAATGTAGTGACAGTATAATTATGGAGTTCTTAACCTGTTAGATTGGTTGGTGCTGATGGTATGTTTTCATTTTAGATTGCAAGTTTATACTTGCCGCTGAACAGTATTTTCCAGATGACGCTCCATGTCGTAAAAGTCGGTTTTGTTTTATCGGATGATTTTTTTTTATTTACTATAGAAATTCAGTAATATTTTCCAAAGATGAAAACAAAAATATAATTTTGTTTTGGAAAATAACCTCTACAAACTCTAAGCTGTTGCGATAATAAGTTTAGCTGGTCTATCTCAAAACCTCCCATAGAATTTTTGATTCATATACAACAACGTTCGAATAATTATTTAAAGGGAAACCGCAAAAAAATGAAAAATTGATATTATGTTGATTATGTATAAAAAACCACAAATTCATAAATATTAAAGTTTAATTCTGCTAGATAAGAGATCACGATCGATTTTAAATTTAGAGTATCACTTCTCCGCGTGCGGCCATTTTGACATCATCCCTGAATAGAAACCACGATATATCTATAAACCACAAAGGACCAAAACAAGCAGTAACCTAACGTAGCCGTAATTGAGTGTCGATATCTTGTCAAGCGTACGGTTGTTTTACCCGACAAGGAAAGCCTAAACAGTTTCCCGGGTCACAAAAAAAGATTATAATAGACATGGTTGTGCATGCAACCTTTCCTAACTAACTTGATACGGAAAATGTAATTATATATAATTTTTTTTTAATAACTAGTACTATGGTCTGTCGTTTTGAAACTGTTTTTTTTTACTAAGTTTTTGAAACAAGAAATGTTAATGGAAATTAGTTAAAAAGTTCAAAGTGATAAATTAAGTGTTCCGTGTAAAAATGTTTTCGAAAATCTAGTGTGTTCATAATTCATTTATGTAATAATCTTATTTAAATAAATTCGGACCTTCCCTTATCTGATCACCAGCATTGCTAAAGGAATTGTTCCCAGAGGTATTGTGAGTTGACACGTCCAGGTATTCAAGCGATTTCTTGTCGGGCTTTAAAACTCTTATTACACAATTACATAAAGCAAGTTCGTGCATCACTTCACCTCTGAGGGTATTGAGAAGTGTACACGGCCGATAACTTGTAACTTTCCATTTTGAAACTATCAGGTGAATATACATCTTTGTCTTGCGTGTCCGATAGTGATATGCTAGTCTTTACTAAACCATAGATATAATAGCCATTATATATATGACTAAACTCATACGCTTGTTTATAAATAACATTTATGGTGTAAAGAACATTTATGAAAATCTAAATAATTCCAAAAAAAGATTTGATAACATAAAAATATATTTACATATTTTCCAAACGTAAATTGGGGAAAATGTAAGTAATTACTCGTTGTCAATAATTATGGACATTTTGAAACGTACAAATATTGATTTAACAAAATGTACGCACTTGTCGATCATTGGATTATACGCCTAGATAGAAGGTTACGGAACTAAAGATAGTCGCAATTTAGAATATATACATGTATATTGAATATACGAGAGAAACATCCAAAACCAATCTGATTTAAATACAGGTCGATATCTAAGTGTCTCATAAGTCTGTTCTAAGGCTGGATATTTGATCTCTGTTTTTATTATGAATTGTTGTATATATATATATTGTTTGATCAAATATGTGACACTATAATTATTTATTTATTTTATTTATTTTATTTATTTTATTTATTTTATTTATTTTATTTATTTTATTTATTTTATTTATTTTATTTATTTTATTTATTTTATTTATTTATATCTAACTTGCTTTGGTTCATCAAAGTTATGCACATAGTAAAATCACAGATTTTTATTTCCATAAGATTATTTTGAACAGTTTAAGAAAGTCGTCATCATCTCAATGGTTGTGTAGTATATATAATAATGTAATAATGTGAACATGGTTCTATTATACCTCATGTCAATTTTCCTGTTCCGACATGCATGTAATATATATGCCACTGGACGTACACTAATGATCCCCAAAAAGCTTATTTGAAGAAATAAAGGAACTTCACTCCGAATTGACTGATAGTAGATGTGTTAACGTCTGGTCAGCTAGAAGGTTGATTAATTAATTTAGTTAGCTTAAAAGGGAGGGGGGGATAAACCATTCCTAATATTGCACTTATGCATAAAATATTAAATGAGAGTAATATAAGAGAAAATATAAATACGAAAAGTCGCATATCTGGTAAAAAAAAGTCTCACAGGCAACTATAGAATTTCACGTACACTTGTCATTCTTAATCAAAATAACGGACAGTCATTAAAATACATGCAAGTACACTTTGATAAAAAGGGGTGCTGCAGTTGCATATTATTCATCATAAATCTATTTCAAGTATATAGTTTCCTGTCATTCTTATAAGTTAACGCAGAGACATGTAACTTTACATCTCTAGTTAACGACAATCAACCATATAAATATTTGAATCTGATGTGACTTACCGTTCATCTCTTTCTTTTTTCAACTTTTTGTTTTTTATTTGGGCAGGTACACAAACATTGCTATGTTAGATATACTGTTCCCAGGTTGGGGGTGGGGGGGGGGGGGGGTGAAGTATATCGAAAGTTACAAAATAAGAACGTTGTATTTATGAATTTACATGAAGAATTCTGATCTTGGGCGTATGTTTCTTTTTTTTTAAGTTCAGTGATTTAAATTGAGAGAAAAAAATATAGTCAGAATTTAAATCGTACCGGCAATTTCCACCTAAGACTCCTCTAAAATCATGAGTGGTCATGCTTCACAATCATCAGAATTTTCTTTGCATTGGTACATTCTATATCGGTAGTGATTTACCTTGACATTTCCGGGTATAACAGAGCTACTTGTATATTACCTGTATGTGGTTAGGTGACGTCCCATGAGGTCTTACGTATACAGGTTCACATTTATAATGGTTTCTGATATAACAAGGTTTTATGACATTCACACTTCTGCATGTTCTGTATACCAAATTCTTATCTTATTTTCAGACCAAACGAGGATATGAATATTTTCCAGGAAAAATATTGAGTATCAAAGTATCAAATTAATTTCGGGATTTTTTTCTTTCTTGGTATTAAATCACAGAAACTTAAAGAAAATACTGCTTGTCCGCTTTAGGTGTATTCTTGTCAGTTAAGACTGACATATATGTCTCTGGTATAAAGTGGGTTTATGAATGAATGATAAGTCTTGCAAAGGTACAAGATATAAAGCACATTGAAAATTGATTCCTCCGGTCTGTCTCCATTCAAAAAAGGAAAGTTGACGTTAGATTGATTCTGTTATTTTTTTTAAACATCGTTGGTCAAATAGCTAAAGTATGTATACGTTGTGAGATTTTAAATATTTTAATAAGGGCATTCCCGATTAGGTAAATGTAGATCGCTGTGGACGGACCAACCTATATTAATCATGTAACCGCGATAATTTTCTCTAAACATTGAAATATTCACGGTTAATACCCATGATAATTTGATAAAGTAAGTACACTGTTTGGTTTATACGCTCGTTTTCGTGGGCCATTTTTATTTGTAAAATTATTTAATTGAAAGTAATTCAGAATTTCGATGTTACAACAAAATACTCACCTATCTATTTTAAAATTAAGCTTACGCAAAATATAAAAGATATACATGTATATAACGGCGATTCAGGTATTTTGCCACCATATTCCTCCCCAAATAATTAATGTTTTTATCATTCATACGAAATGTTGTTCACACCTGTAACGGTGAACCGTGTTGGCTAAAATTCACTGAGTGAAGATCAAAAGAATAGAATTACAGAATGCTAATCTTTTAATTACCTTGAATTTAAGAACGCATTCAACAGGCGGTCACTTAGTGTCACAGTACAATACACATTGTATTTACACAGTACTAGACTGAAGTAAAAGCCTTCAGGTGAGAATACAAACATGCATTTGTAAAACAATATCAGTTATATATGTTTGTTCAAAATTTCCGTCGGAAAAAAAAATCATGAAAATATATTCTATTGTATGATTTACTTTATTACTATAATCATATCAGAAATCCTTTAAATATAAATTGTACATTTTAATTTTGAAAGTTGCACGGCGGATCACTTTACTTTCTTAATTATTAGTTGGTTAATAGCTACGCCAAAAGTCGTCGATGCGCTTTAAATCGCGTTATTAGATGATTAACGAACAAGATTTACAACGAGATTTATTCACTCCCGGCATGCAAAAAGACTTAAACTACGTCACATAAGTCAGGAAGTTGGAATAAATTAAATTATTAATTCCCAATTTTCTTCTTTATTAGTGTTCATATCCAGATAAAACTTGGTAAATATGTTTTTTATGGTATTATGAACATAATAAGATGAAAAGTAAAAAATCGCGAATTTTCCCTTTAAGCGTAAAAAACTGCGACTTTTATATTTTAAATGAATAATAAACTTAGTTAAAATGAAGAGATGAGATATGATTGCCAACGGGACAACCATTCATAGACCAAAGGACATGTCACCATTTTTCCATATAATTCACTTTCAGTATCTAACTGTCTATCCTGGTTCCCGGTACTACGTTCCAGGTATTAGCTAATAGCCATACGCTGTCACGTATTGGTATATGTGTAACATACTGAATATTGCGATCGGGAACCAGTCTACTAACTGTCAAATTGTTATTCTATAGCCCAAATATGAAAGATGGAGAATTTCGCATTATTGATTTAAATTATCTTGATATTTCAATTTAAGACAGGGCAGGGACTTTCTATACTAACGGGACTCGTCTCTATTGATTTTAACTGATTACTACGCCGCCTGTTTAAAGCTACCACCCAACAATAAACTTAGTTTCGTATCTCTGATATACGATGCTGGTAGTTATTTGCGTATTTCACAGTTCATTGTAATTATATTATTATTATTAGTTGTTAATATAAAATCTGATTAATAGCTATTAACGATGACATAAAATATAAGATTTTGAAAGAATGATGGATTATTAAATTTAGACGTATCGGTTTAAAGAACATCCCAGTTGTGTAAAATGGTTTACATATCAAACAAGATGGCGGCTACTGAAAATTCAACGAACAAATACCTCAAAGTTCAAAGATCAATATTTAAAAAACGATCCGAGAAATCTTTTAAAACTACATTTTGCCACGACAAAATGTATAAAATTTCATAAAAACGATTTTTTGTTAAACTTGAACATATAGTTATGAAGAACACTTCGTAAATGACAAATGATTTGCTATAAAGTCACGTGACATCAACTACGGCCGAGATCAGTCTGATAATTTGTATAGACATCGTTATTAGTGACCAGTCCCGTTAGTATAGAAAGTCTCTGGACAGGGTCAGATTTTTAACATTTTTTTTTTTTAAAAAACATTTGCAATATAAGGATTTTGACAAGAATGAAAAGGGAAATATTCCAAACAGTAGTATATCTTTTATATGTCATTAATAATAATTGGCTTCATAATTTCCATAAAGAAGCATTGAAAATGCACTTTCTCATCTCAACAACAAAAAAATAAATAACAATTTTATCTAAATTGGTGTTCATTCTTCATTAAGAAAAAACACATTTCTTGTATTTGAATATACATGTACAAATACCTAATGCTGAGATATTTCTAATTTCTGTTAAGTAGTAAAATGATGCAGAAAATGCTCAGATAAGAGTTATGCAATTTTGTTAATTGTAACTTAAATAGATCTTTGTTATTGACTTGTGTCAGGTGATTATGACACTTTTACAGGTGAAATAAAGTCTGCTTGTATTTTTTATACATATTTAATTTTCTGTCTTCTCTATGAAAAAAAACCCACATCTTATCAATCATTACGCTTTCATAAAAAAATTAAGAAATAATTCTTGCCATGTACTATGCTCATTTTAACATGGGTAGGCATTTTATTTGTCAATATCTTTATACCGAGCTTTAGCGATGTGTAAAATGTTGCCAAATATAATGCCTACCCATGTTAAAATGAGCATGATAGAATTATTTCGATTCTAATAGGAAAATTTGGTTCTTATGTACTTCGAAGCTGATCTATAATACACGCTTGAAAGGAAACCATTTTATTTGATGAACCAAAAACAATATAGAAAATCAACAGTTTAACGATAAAAAACTTACTATTAGAATGATTTTATTTAATTTCCTAGCGAGCAACACCAACACAAATGTCCATTTTGATCTCCGGCGGTGTGACGTTAATCACGTGCAGCCAATGTTTTATTGGAATGAGATCATGGCTTTGTTTCCAAAGCAAAAGAAGAACGTCATATTAGGATAACAGAATAAATTCATGAAGTGTAGATCAAAATTAATAATAGATATACTATTGAGGTCAATGATTTATCAAACTAATATTGTATCAGTACTCTTACTTGCCTAAGGAAAGAATTGGAATAATAGCATTTCAAAAAAGATTGGGAATCAACTTTGATATCAATACACATCTTGTATAATAGTTCTTATCAACTGCTTAAATGTGATTTATATATATATATATATATATATATATATTCACTTTTTGTCTTTTGGAAATTGTTGTTTGTACTGTATTTAGATCCCTCTACCAAGAAATTTGTTTTACATGCACACGTATAAAAATTGCGGTTTTTAACCAACGCAATCATAGGTTTGAACGTTGTCTTCAATTTAGACTTGTATATATAGAGGGGTCTAAATACAGCACAAACAACATTTTCCAAAAGACCAAAAAAGTGAAAAGTATATTTTAACAAATCGCATTTGACTAACAGGTCGAACAACTGATGTTCTTAAACCCTGCTGACTGCCATTGACGATTGCCAAATAAATTGATCACGAGATGTAACATTGATCTTAGTTATTAATTTAATACCAAACAGAAAACAATAAACTTGCGGAGAAGATGGTATACCGCAAACATGAGGTGCAAAAATTTGTACACCATATCCGGATTTCGACAATTAATGTCTCTTCAGTGATGTTAGGGATCGAAACGGTATTTGGAAGGCCATATAATTTACCTCAATTTAGGATAGACTCTTGAATTTTGAAGAGTCAAAATAGGATGAACGGATCATATAAACCCGAAGGAAAATATAATACAAGCCCAAACGAAAAAAATATAAACAAGTCTAAATTGAAAACAACGTTCATATATATATATCTTTATTCTCATCACCAAATACATAGGTACAGAGAAGACATGCATGTAATACAATACATTAGATACATAAACATAAATATACAATATATACAACAACAACAAAGACAAAAAGAAATTATTCAGGAGGACACACTCGCTTGTTTAAAATTCGTATAAACTTACATAAATTTATGAGATCTGTCCTATTTGTAGACGACATAATTTCAGTAAATAATATAATATTTGGCCTTATACTAAAATTTCGATTTATAAATTTATTTCTCTCTTCTCTAAAATGTGAGCAATTAATAATGTAATGGAATTCATCTCCAATATCTAGCTTACATAAATTACACTTTCTTTTTTCCCTTTCTATATTGTACCATCTTCCAAGTTCGACTGGAAGTTTATGGTTACATATTCTAAATTTACATAATGTTAAAAAATCTTTTTCGTCTAAAATATTAAAATATTCTTCAAAACACAATAAATTCTTAAAAATACGATAATTCAAGGCTTTGGAACAGTTTTGAATAGTCTCGTTCCATGTTTGTTTGAATTGATCACACAATCTTACTTTAGTATTATATTTCAACCATACATCATTTAAAAAGAGCTGTGTGTTCCAGATATAAGAAAATCCACATTCATCAAATATATTTTTAACACATATTAACCATCTAAAATCTATGTTTTTAGTACAATACAAGTGGTACAGTAGCTTATAAATAATACAAGAATACTTTGACTGCTTTCCCATAATTAATTTAGACCAGTAGGATATCATCCTTAATTTTACATCAATAGCAAGTGGAAAACGTCCTAGCTCACCGTATATCATACAGTTGGGAGTGGAAGATTTCAGATTTAGGAGCAACTTACAAAATTTTAGATGAACCTTTTCGATAATATCACAGTTACTGAATCCCCATATTTCTGATCCATATAACAGAACAGGTTTGACTACTCTATCAAAAAGATCTAACTGACAAGAAACTGATAGGCTATGAAATTTCCCCCTTTTTAGTATCTCATACATCGCTTTTGTCCCTTTTTCAACTTGTGATTTAATTGCCTTTTCATGATTTCCCGTTTTTGTCAATAAAATACCCAAATAACTAAACTCTTGAACGATTTCTATTTCTTGATCATCTAAAACAAAGTGTAAATTGTCTGGTAATCTTCCATATGAAAAACATAATATTTTGGTTTTGGATACATTTACTTTTAATTTCCAGTAGTTACAGTATTCATTAAAAAAATCTAACCGTATTTGAAGATCTTGTGGTGTTTCAGCCATCAAAACAGTATCATCTGCATATAATAATAAAATGATATTGAGAAATACATCAAGTTCATGTTCTATTTCTTCTGTAACTGTGAAAAGGCCCTTACAGTTTTTTGTTTGTAAAAAAATTTCCAAGTCATTTAAAAAAACTGCAAACAAAAAAGGGGACATATTTTCCCCTTGCCTTACCCCATTATTACACGGAAAATAATCAGACTTGCTGTTATTAAAAATAATATTTGATTTAATATTTTTGTACATATTTTGAATCACATTTAACATTTTCCCATTTACATTGTTTAACAGTAGTTTATGCCAAAGCCCATCCCTCCAAATTTTGTCAAAAGCCTTTTCAAAGTCAAAGTCAAAGTTCAAACCTATGATTGCGTTGGATAAAACCCGCAATTTTTATACGTGTGCATGTAAAACAAATTTCTTGGTAGAGGGGTCTAAATACAGCACAAACAACATTTTCCAAAAGACCAAAAAAGTGAAAAGTATATTTTAACAAATCGCATTTGACTAACAGGTCGATATATATATTACTTTTTCTCATTAATTCATAAATAGTAATTTATTATGAATTTTTATTAACAAAGGAACAGTATGCAAGTTTATATAAAAAATAAAGTAGTTTGACCAATATTTTCTTAATTCAAGAGCAAATAACATGTCAAAAGTTATCAGCAGATTATCAAAATGGTGTATAATTTTTTTGCAAGTCATAAAAACACATAATTAGTTTCCTGATAAGTCTTCATCTTAAAATTCTGCGCCATCTCAAAATCCGGAGTGATCACATAGATCCAGTACGGTTGGATAAAAAAAATAATGCAGCAATCAGATAAGGCATATCAAACAACATCCTATCTGGAAATCAAATGAAACAAAGTACAAATATATTAATGCAGCAAGCAGATATGTTTAACAAGCAAAATGACATCACAGAATTTTTGCACAAAATAAAGTATTTAAACGATATTTCTGCATGCACAGTTTTAGTATGGGGTACAATCCCATGTATAGAGATTAATTTTGTAACAGTTTCAAATTTGTCTCTAGTGTGAAATTTAGCCTGAATAATTGAATATTAACAATAAAGAACTGAGATCAAATGAACCACACATTGATTAAATAAAAATAATTAACAGATCAGGAAAAGTAAAAAAGCGGCTAAGAATTAGAGAAAATTCCTAATGATGCGCACCTATAGCCGTCATTGCGTTCAACCACATGCCCACAGCGGCCCAGGCTTGTAAAAATGCGGTCTGGCCTGTAAAATTGTATCTACAGGTCCATATAATCTAAATAAAATTTTCGTAAAATTCAGCTTCGGGTTTGTAGATTTAAAAGTTATTGTGAAGACTGATACCATAGTACGGATGGATACACAATGTTTGAGTCAAATCAGGATTTAACACTGGTTAAATTTCAGAGAAGACGATTTTTGTAAAACTGGTCTACACAGATAACAGACGACAACATGCTTCAAAGGACAACTACTGACAGCTTTAAAAGTTCACGCTATCCACCTTCTTCTTTTATGTCTCAGCAAGGATTTGTATAGTGAGAAGTGTCGATATACCGCGAGATTCCAATCCTTCTCACTATACAAATCCTTGGTCTCAGGTATTGCCAGGTTCAGTTTCAAGTATATATGTATTTTTTCTTATATTCATTCATATCAATTATATAATTAATATATTACAATTTCAAATTTAATTCAACTCTTCAAGAATTAAAGAACGAATTTACATTTTTGAAAGGTCAGTGATTTTGTTTAGTAATCAACATTGTAGTTGTGCGTTGGTGTAATAGTAATTTTCGGGTTGTGGACAGATTGCAGTTGCTATTTTTTTCAAAACAGGAAGTAGATCTAAAAATACTTTTCCAAACATTACTAAGCTTTGATAGTTTGACAGGTATTGTGGTACAATAACTATGTGTTCTTTCAATTATCGACTGCTATCAGAATTCTTAATAAATCTCTAAATATGCTGCAATGAAGTCACACTCACCGTCCAAAACACTATAAATCAAAAATAAACAAGACCCTATTTGTTTTCATCATATGATGTATGAAAATACAGACTATAAAAGTAATTTATAAGTAATATAATCTTTATTTAAAGTCGAATCTAATATTTACACCAAGATGTCATTAAATGAAATTCGATAACTTATGATCAAATCGCTGAAAGATCCCCCTCTCAAGTTATTGAAAACTATCATTCTTACTGACTGACATTCTGCATTGACAATATTAATAGGCACTGGCTACGGTTACATTAAAATGTAATAATAATAAAAAGTTATTATTACATTAGAGACTAATTGCCGGAATGCAGGGTTGGGTAAGGAACTGATTAATTACAAATGTAACAATAATATTTAATTTGTGTCTTCGGTTATGTTGTGTTTCAATCATGTTGTCAATACGTTAGATTTATTAAACTTTAACCTTCTATGGTTTTGTTGCTTAATTCTTCGATATGTACTTGATAATAATAATAATAATAATGATATTATTATTATTATTATTATCATTATTATTATTATTCAACAAATAGTGTTTTTAAATAGTTTTAAGTATAAATTGTTTTATTGTTCTTCAAGATACTACTACAGTTTAGTATACATAGTGCCAAAAAAATATAGTTCTGTAGATTGATGTTAATAAGAAAAGTGTTCATGCACGTCTGTATTTAACTGCACACTTACCTTTATACTGTCTTAAACTTTGAACAATGGATGAAGTGATTCCTATTACAAAATTTCTTTTGGATGAAAAATTTAAAACTTGGGATGTGTTTGAATCAAAAATAAAACAATATCAAGACTCCAATTTTATACAGTTATACAAACGCAGTTCTAGTTCAAACTGGATATTGCAGAGTGGAATTGTAAAGTCAGCAAAACTGACGTGCACATTACTGAATCACTCGTTTGTGATGGCTGTCTAGAGTGGTTTCACCAAAAATGCATTGGACTGAAACATGCTCCCAAAACAACAAACTGGCTGTGTAGAAACTGCCATTGTAAATAAAATTTAAAAAATTGTATGCAATATTGTAAAATTCAAATAAAAGTTTTCAAGTTTTATTTTTTCATACATATTACAAGTCCCAGCATACATTGAAGTGCATTAACGTAACAATAACACAAAGTAATCTGTAGACACAAATATTATTGTTACATTCATAATTAATCAGTTCCTTACCCAACCTTGCATTCCGGCAATTAGTCTCCAATGTAACAATAACTTTTTTATTATTGTTACATTTCAATGTAACCGTAGCCAGTGCCATATTAATATCTTGGTGTACATGTAAATGAGATACACCCATTCGGGCTAATGCCCTCAAGGTGTATCTTTAACATACAAATTAACATAGAACATAGAGCTCTTTGACTGACGGATAAATATAATAACATAACACTAACAGAATCATTGATTGATATACCTGTAACAACTAACATGGTACCCAAATTGCACCTATTTTTACAGTTTTTACACCTAATTTATTTAAACAGACAAAAGTTTCCATTCTGTGTTTATTTGTTAAATTGTAGATCCTTATTTACTATATATTTCCCCAAGTTTAATTTTGAATCTATACTGAAACACAAAAAAATGGGTTTAAACCTACCTCCCAAATGACTCAAAATTTTGTAATGAGTACCTACATTTGTAAATTGCACCCATGCTTACATTCGCTTCCGTAAAATGCCAACAACTAATGCTTTGTTTTATATCCCACATTGTAAGAACAATATGACAATACATGTAGTCCATGCTTACTTTGCATTTTGTAAGAAATGGATGCCTGTTATATAATTTCTAAAATTGCTCATTTATGAAAGTTTACTTTTTTTGGATGTTGCATGCAACATTTCCATAAATTTAACTTTTTTCAATAGATACTTCATCTTTTGATATATAAATTGTCCTTTTTTGTGTATTTAAATATGTTTAGCTATGTTGAAAAATGTGCATAATGGTAAATTATAAAAATAAGAATCGTCTCTCAGGAAACTTACAATGTATAAGATTTTTTGTTTGTTTTGCATAGACGGTGCAATTTGAGTATTGTGACATTAAACAGTAAATTTACAATCAACTTAAACATATTTACACTTTTGGTATTTAGCTGATTTTTGTCTCTGTATAACCTTGTTATGTCATGCAACAATCAATCTTAAATTATGACAGCAAATGTTTTGAATTTTGTGATGCAATAGTTTGCCATGTTTGCTGGAATTTGAGTGGTTTCAAGTAATGGTGGACAAATTTGCATATAAGTGTAAATACATCTATACAAGCAGCACAAATAAGTAAATACAAAGCACATGCAACGTAAAAAGCAAAGTAACATAAATAAAATAAAATATACATTTATAACTGAAGAACTACTGAAAGTAGAACTAATGGCAACACGAGCTCTAAGACTGAGGTTAATATATAACAACTCATGATAATTCATCCTATACCTAACTGCTTGAAAAATTAGAATGAAAATATTGTAATAGTTCCCAGTTTTCCTTTCACAAAATCTAAATCAAATCAGCATTAAGCTGCCGCTAATTTGATATGGTTGTATTACATGTATGTGTACCAGAAAATACAGCACCTGGATGTCTCTGATGACATTACATTGGAGACCCATTGAAGAGAAATATTACATTGTTTAAACTTCGATAAATTATTTAAAAAAAAATAGATACAGTAAAGAATAGCTGTTAGCATATACTTAGAATATGGATATATATGTCCCGCCGTCACGGGCGTTGTGGACACATGTGTCCTTCTAGCAGCAAAAGGGTTAAAGATTATCTGCCTAAAGTGATAGCACTCTTGCTCACACTTTGTAATCTCAGTCTTATTAGTCCCCTACCGACGAAGTCGAAGGGGACTTTAGGTTTGCACTCTGTCCGTCTGTCTGTCCGTCTGTCCATCCGTCAGTCCGGCAAATCAGCTTTCCACACTTTTTTTCTTCGTTCTTGAAGATATTGATTTGATATTTGGTATATAGTGTTGCCATGACAAGTTATAGATCAAGTTCGAATTTTGTTCCGGTCTGATAATTTAGTCCAGAGTTATGGACCATAACTCTGGACCATATCTAATGTTAAGAGTACTATGCTAAACCATATTTCTGTACAAAGGTAGATAACTCATATTTTAAAAGACATTCTTTGGTAAATTATTTGAAGAATTTTTTGGCAGGTTTGTTTATTATTTTGTATAAACTCATTTTCTGAATGCTATATATATATAAAAAAAATTATGAAGTGAAATCCTTTAATTAGATAATAATCTATTTTTATTAATGTATATATTACATTACATTGTGTAGATAAAAATTGTTGACATTTTATAGATAAGTTACAAATCTATATTAGTTTGTGACAAATAAAAGAAAAAATATTTGGAACTATTAATTATATTTGATTATAATTTGGAAATAGATATACACTGTATTACATCATATCTAGTTTTAGAGAACTATTAATCATATCTAATGTTAAAGTGTTTTTCACACTTTTTTTCATCATGCTTGAAGATATTGATGGATAATTGGTATATTGTTTTATCATGACAAGTTATACAGATCAAATTCGAAATTTTGTTTTGGTCTGATAAATTTGTGCAGAGTTATGGTCCTTTGACTTGAAAAATTCACTCATTTAATCAGTTTTTATACGACCGCAAAAAAAATTTGCGGTCGTATATTGGTATGACGTTGTTGTCATCATCGTCCGAAGACACATTGGTTTTCGCACTCTAACTTTAGTTTAAGTGAATGGATCTCTATGAAATTTTACCATAAGGTTCAATACCACAAAAGGAAGGTTGGGATTGATTTTGGGGGTTATGGTACCAACAGTTAAGGAATTAGGGGCCAAAAATAAGCATTTTTGTAACTTCCAGACATAACTTGGGAGTTAGTGTATGGATCTCTCTGACATTGTACCACAAGGTTCTATATTAGAAAGGAAATGCTGGGATTGATTTTGGGGGTAATTGCCTCAAAATTTTAGGAATTAGGGGCCAAAAAAGGGGCAAAAAACAAGCATTTTTCTAGTTTCCAGACAATAACTTGTGTTCAAGTGTATGGATCTTTATGAAATTGTACTACAAAGTTCCATATTACAAAGGGAAAGCTGGGTTTGAGTTTGGGGGTAATTGCCCTAAAGGTTTAGGAATTTGGGGCCAAAAAGGGGCCAAAAAACAAGCATTTTTCTAGTTTCCAGACAATAACTTGTGTTCAAGTGTATGGATCTCTCTGAAATTGTACTGCAAGGTACTATACCACAAAGGGAAGGCTGGGATTGAGTTTGGGGGGTGATGAATCATAAGGGGGTTCAAAAAATTGGGGGGGGGGATTTTTTTTCCTTTTTTTTTCTTTAAAATTTTCCATTTTAAATTGGTTATTTCTGATTTATATATAAAAGCAAATAATAATGATATGGTTTGAATAGGTAAATTAAAATTTTTTAAGTTCTTAGACCACATTCATTCTGAGTCAGAAACCTATACTGTGTCAAATATTTAATCACAATCCAAATTCAGTGCTGTATCAAGCTTGAATGTTGTGTCCATACTTGCCCCAACTGTTCAGGGTTTGACCTCTGCGGTCGTATCAAGCTGCGCCCAGCGGAGCATTTTATCCACACTGTTTTTAGTCATGCTTGAAGATATTGACTTGATATTTTCTTTTTGTTTACATCATGAAAAGTTATAGAACAAGTTAGCTTTTTGTTCCTGTATAATGAATTTTTACCCGGTAGGGCTTGTTTACCAAAATCTGTTATGCCTTACATAAATATAAAAAATAAGAAAATGTGGTATGATTGCCAATGAGACAACTCTCCACAAGAGACCAAATGACACAGACATTAACAACTATAGGTCACCATATGGCCTTCAACAATGAGTAAGACCATTATAGTCTGAATCTGGCTGAAAGCTCATTTCAAGAAAATGTTTCTGTATGTCTAACCAATTTTTTGAAAATTTTCACTAGCCTGAAACAATTTTTACCAGTCACAGGCTTAGGGCTAGTTGTTTTTGGCACAGACTGTAATCTATAAATTTCAAAGTGGTTAGGAAAGCTGCTTAGTAGTATGTGTAGTTGGTATGTCTGTAAATAGGTATCCAAAAACAATACAGCATATAAGGCCTCTCAGGAAGGCAATGACAAAGATACAATGGTTATTCAGTTTTATCAACATAATTGACACTCATATATATACAAACAATCAAGAAAATGTTTTAAAATGTATGTACATGTAGTACCCAATATGATTTAAGAAAAAAAGAGCAGTTTTAAATGTTAAGTTTTCTACAGGTGGATTGTGCATGACAGCTTGACACTAGGGGTCGCTAGTTGCTTATTTGCAATCATACCACATGATGACATCTCCTTATTATATCATGTATATAAGACTACCAGTGAGTAGCAGTCAGAAGCTACACATATTTGTTAATTATTTTCTGTGATCAGGTGATACAGTCTTGTTGTTTTTTTTTTCAGGTTAGAAAGGAAAGAAAAAAACAAAAACCCAGATGGTTTGACTAATTCCATTCTGAGTAGGACTACATATATGATCTAGTGTATGAAAATTGAAGGTTTCAAACAAATTACATCAAGATGAGGTTTGGAAGAAGAAGAAATCGTCCAAGTTTGAATTTGACACCAGACAGAACTGATACGACTGGCAACAATTTGTTACCAGCCTGTTGGGTGGTATGGAATTCTCCATTTTCAATTTTACACAATGCTACAACCAGATCCTCCCACTCTGAAAATGTAACTCATTATGTGCCAAAGTGTATTACTGCTGTTTCACAATCAGACATTTTGTGTGGTGACCGTGTTGAAAATTTTTCCTCAGACTGTTGGCTTCAGAATCATTTAGATCGATTTGGACATGATATACAACAGAATAATAATCCATCGATTGTTGAGGAAGCTGATGACGACGATGACAGCCCTATAGGAAGTAACGCTACTACAGAGTCTAATAGCTTAAGTAGTTTTGAAATTGACAATAGTTTTGAAGATGAAACTGTTAACAGACTGTATTTTGCATACAGACATTTGACGGACATTGCTCCTTATACAGAAGTAGTTGAACCACCCCCATATGGACTTCCAGATTTACCACCGTCCTATGAAGAAGCCATAGCAGGAGATCAGAGAAGGGACTCAGTTTCAACAGAATCTTCTGAAGTGGATTTTTATTTGTATTAAACTGTTTACAACTAACAAGGAAAAACCATACATTTAGCTAAGGGGTAGGAAAATGTTCTCATTGGCCTTCTTTAGTTTGTCCAATGGTAGAGTGAAAGTAGAATAGTTTAAGTTTTCCTTGCAAAAACCATTGTAATGTTCTGAGTGGAACGCAAGAAATAGGAGTTCGACAAATCAAAGAAGGCCAAAATATTTCATTAAATCACTATTATGAACTTAATGTTAAAACAATCATCCATACATTTTTTAGAGTTTATAATTATATCTACAAAATTTTACATTGACCTATGACACAAAGGGAATTATATTTCATGTAGTTTTCTGAAGGAGATATTGTACAGAGAGATAATATCTTGTGCTAAATGGAAATTAAATAATTGTTTTTGTTTCATACTTTGTTTATGTGTAATAACTTGTTATGTTTATTTTTAAGTGCAGCACATACTTTCATTTTTATCTTATATTAAGGTAGTATGGGTTTTTTCCTCCATCTTGGATTGTGAATTAGCAGAAAACAATTGGTTCAGATATGTAATGAAATAACAATTTTGTGCCAGGACTACAATACATATGTAATTAAAGAAATGATTTGGATCTTATTACAACTGTCCTGACTATGTATACAAATTTATATTAGAGAATGTTTTTTGAAAAAAAAATCTAGTTCTACTAGGGGAGATAACTCATAATTTAATTTTATAAAGAAAGTTACAATTAATTTTTCTATTTTGTATTATAAAAAATGCAAGGAAAAGGCATTAGTAACCCATTTTTATGAGAAATATCTTCTCATATTTTATTACAAAACTCTGTCATTCAGGTTGATTGACTAGTCGGTGTTTAATGCCACTTTCAGCACTATTGTGCTATTTTGTGGCCGTCATTTAAGTGTTCTTTCTATTCACAAAATAATGCTTTTTCCTTGTATAATTCTTATAAAACATGTAAATTTTTTACAACACGTAGATTGAAAACAAGCTAGCTGAGTCTAAGCTGACTTATAATTTTTGTTATATTTTGAAAATACCACAATATAAAAATTAAACCTTATTTGGGCGATGTATGAAAAATTCTGTCATTTTTTGTTAATAGCCATACTACCTTAAACCATACATTTTTGTAGTCTTTATTTTATCTAATTACATTTGTACATGTTTCAATGTACAATGTATATGTGTTGCAAAAATTTACAATAGAGACCAACTTAACAAATGTTGTTTTTGAACAATCCCTTGAACATTGTGATGAACAAATGTTTCTGTTGTGTTAGTTTTTTTCTTATTTATAATTACCTTTCAGTTGGTTACCAATATCAAGGACAAAAGCAACCCAAGGACACAAATGACCACTGGTCATGGCTTGTTTTTTACCAGTATCATGTTCTGTTGATTATATTAATTGGTTTTATGAGTTATTATTTGTTAAATGGCTACCGATACATTTTGTATTAATATTTGCTCTTGTTATTGAAAAAAAACTATTTTAATTGAATGATTTTGTTGTTTGAACATTTTCACAGATCAAAGCAACTGGAAATATTTTGTATAGGGTGGGAATTTGCTAAAAGAATGATGAAATGCCCAGACTGAATATTTGTTGTTCTCTTTGTCAGTACACTATGTACTGAGTACAGTATTATATTCAAGTACTGTACATGGAATTTAATATGTGGATAGTACACCTGTTATAAATCACTGTACATGGAATTTCATATGTAAGATTGTACAGTATTATTTTCAATGTATATGTACATGGAATTCTGTATGTGGATATTCATTTATTTAATATATTATACATGTATTCAATGTACATGGAATTTCATTACTTGATAGTACAGTGCTATAATCAAAAGACATGTTCCTAGAATTTTATATATTGTTAAAAAATTGTGATCATTTCTTTTACATGTATTTTTATTCAAGCAAACATAAAACAGTTTGTTTTTATCTATATAGATGTATTATACATACAATGTATCTACACAGTATCATATATATATAGATATATCAAACATTTTAAATCTGTTTGGACGAAATGATATTATTCAGTATAATTGTAAGTTTTTATAATCAAAAAATTAACTCTCAGTTACAGAAAACTAGTTCAAAGCCTTTTTCAACTGATATATAAACCATGTTTTCATGGATTTAAATATCAATCAGTACGTACACATCCACTGGATTAAGTGCAAAGACATTATAAACAGTCTTAGAAAAACATGACCTTGTGCCATGCCAAAATACCATATATCCTTATTTGACTAATTGTTGTGTAAAGGTCCATTTCTACAAATCTACAAGTTAGTAGTAATTTACTACTATAATCCCCTCTACAAGTACCTTGCTGTTCAGCAACATTGGGGTCACTATGAGTGACATAAAGTTCAAAACAATTCAAGCTAGATTTACTTAGTTTTAATAGTTTATTTAAAATACCAGTGATGTTCCACCCCCAAAGTCCTTTTTATAGGATATGACAATATTACTCTGCAACATTTGGGCCACCCTGACTCTCTAAGATGACTGTGATAAAGATTTGTAATGTCCATTTTCTAAAAATTGATGGTAATATTTTAGTGATAACTTCTTGAAAAGTAAAACCCAATACTTGTATTTCCATAACCTACATTTCATGCATTGGTTGACAATGTTTAAAATTTTGTATTTTGGTCCATACCTCAGAAACCTTAATTTGGTGCAGTAATGATACTTCAATGCTTCAGTATTGCATTTTGTACAAAAACAATATTCTACAACTTGTTAGTAATTTTGACCTACATTTCATGCAATATTAGATATCTTCCACTACCTTTTATGTTTGGATGCATCAATTCACTACAAAATTCTATTTTAGGAATAATTAAAGGATTTATTAATTTTTTAGAATGTTAGAAAACCATTTTATGGAATGTTCTGCAATGTTTTTGAAAAATATTGGTGCACATATATATATATACTTACATTTATCTACGGAAATGTACATTTAATTTAGGTGAAATATTGCAATAAGGGTTGTGATTGTTCCATCCCTATATTCAGTGTAGCATGCTCAAGGGGGTGAATTGGGATTTAATTTGTCAATAATCTTATGTTTTTCTGTTACCAAAGAACTTATCTTTTGATATTCTTTTCAGCAAATGTAAAAAAGTTTCAGACTTATAATCAATCGTTATTTTTCAATGAGGACCTTGTTACATGTTTAAGCTGACGAAGGCTCTATTATATGTATTCTTTTTTAACTGAAAATGTAAAATAAAAAAAGTTATAACTTTCAGGCCTTGGATAGCAACATACATATTGGGTATTGAGAAATTATTTTGAATTAATAACCAAAAAATATATGTTAGTTTGTATGTTGTATTTTTGAAACTTCACAATTATCAGTAGCATTTGTTCTTGTATGGGTTAGGCGTGTTAGGAGTTATGCCTAAAATTACCAATTTGAGATTGCTGAATGATAATTCTATTTGACAGTTGGCATTATAACACTGAATTGCTAATAGTAAGATCAAGGTTTTATATGATTTTAAATAAAGAAGAGGTTCATTTTGGATCTATTTTGTACCCAAAATTTTAGAAATAATGAAAAGATGAATTACCTCAGAATGTTTTTATTTCATTTGTCCACAAATTCATACACAGCATTCAGCATTTGAAAACCATTAGAAAAGTCCAATTATAATGATATATGTTTCATCTTTTATTTTTATTATTCTATTTTTCTGTCTTTTTTGTTTGTGATGAATTCGTTGTTATTTATATTCACCTTATTATCATATTCTCATTTTAATGTATTAAATTCTTAAGTGTAAACAAAGTATTATTTTATAAACAACTCATGAAAGTATTAAACTATTTATATCTTTACATCTTTTCATTTATTTCCAACTGAATATAAGTCAACGTTTTTTCCCCAGATACTATAGTCCAGGGAAACTGCATACATGTAGCAAAAATGATCAACAGAACAAGATCTACAAATAAGTCAACATTACCAAATAGTCAATTTTTATAATAGTTATTGACTTTGGATGATGATTTTTACTCATATTTGTGGTTTTTTTGTTTAGACTTTTTTAGATCCTGAAATTAGCAAAAACTATCAGCAGAACTACCTATTAATATGTCAAAATGACTGAAAACATTAGTTAACCCCTATAATGAAAGAGTTACTTCCCTTGTATGCAGTTTTTTTGTGTAAACTATTGTTGATTGAGAGAAACAGTAAATATCAAAGAAGATGAGCAGAACAAGATCTACAAAAAGTCACATGGCTGAAAACATAATTAACTTCTTACTAGATTCCTTGTCATTCTTGAATGATGACCATTATCTAGATTTTTCAGGAAACTATCAGAAATATTTTTATTGCATTGTATCGATATAACTTAAAAATTCCAATTAAGCAAAACAGCTCTAATTTAAATAAAAACATCACTGTTATGGATAAAAATATACAAATAGGCCAAGTAACCTGAAAGATAGACAATTCCCTCAACATTACAAAAAAATAACTAGTATGAAAGGTGCTCTGGTATATAGCTTTTCACCCTTCACATATGGCACCTGTTATGTAACTGGTGACAAGTAAGTGTGGTAGTGATAAGTTGCTTTATGTGATAAGATTTTAAAAAGATCATTTCAACTTAACCATTAAGAAAATTTCGTGTAGTAGATTCTCTGTATTTTGAGATCCAATTAATATTGATTACAGTAAATTGTAATCTGAAACTGCACGGAAGTGGAAGAGAAGATTTGAAAAAATATAATACAGCAAAGGTAGAGACCTAGTGATGACACTTGCTTATATTGCCAAAAGAAACTTTTATTGGCAGTAAATCAAATGTTTTATTATCCATTTAGTAGCATTCAATAAATATTTGTATTTACAATATACTTCTCATTACAAAACTAGATGCTTTCTGGTTAAATATGCAGCAGTAAAATCATCTGCAAACGTGGAAACCATTTTCACATACTTAAGTCATATGAAGCTGTTCACAGTTTTCTATATTATAGTTCTCAAGATAATAGCCAAAACACATACAATTTTTTCAACTAGTTTGTTGATGGTTCACTTGTCACATCTACATAAAAAAAATCTTTTCTCACTGAATTTAGAAGTACTTAGGAGAAAAGGCATAGAAATTAAAATGACACATCATGTGTACACAAACCAAACCTGCCATATTACATAGTGTGATGGAAAAAAAGAGGCATTGTGGGATACATCAATAAAACAAAGTCAAACAAAACTAGAATGCACAAGCTGAAATTTCATATAAAAATAAGGAGATGTAGTATGATTGCCTGCTATAATGATTATGATTGAAATTTTTGTTGAAAGTCTTGCTCTATATCTATGAAATGAGATTCAAGGTCAGGGGAACCCAATGATTCTATATACCGAATACAATTGACTTAATACTCATAAAACTGAAAGAAAGAAAAAAGGTGTGATAAAAAAAAATAAATGTGGATAGTGTCCACATGTGGACACAGATGATGCCCCCGCTTGCATATCATATAGTTATAAAGGGACATAACTGAAGAACGGTAAAAGTGATGCTACCCAAATTTGAACTTGATCTGAGTTTTGTGGTAATAAGCATCGTGTGTAAGTCTCATAACATTTGGTTGAGGCTAACTTAAATAGAGAACAGAAACTAAAAATTCAGCAATTTTTCTATTTGTAAACACGCATAACTCTAGAATGGTTGTGTATAAGTTTTATAACATTTGGTTGAGACAAACTAGAAATTAAGCAATTTTTATGTTTATAAAGGGACATAACTCAAGAATGGTAAAAGTGTCGCCACCAAATTTCGTACTGAATCTGTATTATGTAGTAATAAGCATTGCGTATAAGTTTCATAACATTTGGTTGAGGCAAACTTAAGTTAGAGAACGGAATCTAAACATTTTGCAATTTTTCCAGTTATAAAGGGCATAACTCAAGAACGGTTAATGTGAGGCAACCAAAATTCAAACTTGATCTGTATTTTGTAGTAATAAGCATTGTGTATAAGTTTCATAACATTTGGTTGAGGCAAACTTAAGTTAGAGAACGGACTATAAAAACTTGCAATTTTTCCATTTATAAATGGGCATAACTCTAGAACGGTTAATGTGACACCAACAAAATTCACTAGATCTGTGTTTTGTGGTAATAAGCATTGTGCATAAGTTTCATAACATTTGGTTGAGGCAAACTTAAGTTAGAGAACGGAAACTAAAAATTTTGCAATTTTTCCATTTATAAAGGGGCTTAACTCTAGAACGGTTAGATTGACGCCACCAAAATTCAAAATTGATCTGTGTTTTGTGGTAATAAGCATTGTGTATAAGTTTCATAACATTTGGTTGAGGCAAACTTAAGTTAGAGAACGGAAACTAAACATTTTGCAATTTTTCCATTTATAAAGGGGCATAACTCTAGAACGGTTACAGTGACGCCACCAAAATTCAAACTTGATCTGTGTTTTGTGGTAATAAGCATTGTGTATAAGTTTCATAACATTTGGTAGAGGCAAACTCAAGTTAGAGAACGGAAACCAATTTTGGGAAGTACAGACGGATGGACGTACGTACAGACGGACAAGGGTAAAACTTAATGCCCCCACCCCTGCGGCGGGGGCATAAAAAACTTGAAACAATTTTCTTATAAAGTTTTCCAATCATGAAAATGAGGTCATGACCAATGGACATCCATAAAATTGAGAATGGAAACATGTATGCCACAGAGAAACTTCATACCACAAGACACCTCTATACGAGATACGAATTATCTACACCTTCTACCCTTTGTGAAATGTCAACCTTTATACAAATAGTTTATGCTGCATGTAAATGCTAGTTAGTAAACATATCTATGTGGCATTTTACACTAAATTTGTTGCAGGCAAGACAAGGAGAAAGTCCATACCTTGTACATGTTGTAGGCTAGCATACTATCACCAACAAAAGACAAGTGTCTACATTACATGTCAAGCTTCAAATTGCCCAGTCTCAATACAAGTTTTGAATAAGTTTTAAATTTGTATTTTTAAACACAAAATGTATTTAATTTATTAATACAATGGACTATAATATTCATTTATCTTTATTGGGAAAGTTTTTAGCTTCTTCACTCAGAAATTTCTGATGTCCATATATTTCATTGTAGAACTGGGATGATGAAAAATCCATTATTGAAAGTACAAATGGTCTATCCTTTATTCTAAGATTCCCTTTCAGATAGTTGTGATGTATTTTATCTCTGTATTTCCAATCATTCCTGACAATGTTTTCAAGCCTGAAAGTAAATTTCTCCTGTAAGAACAACCACTTAGGTCTAACACCAACATATAAATCAGTTTTCATATTTTTATAAATTCTCAGCATCGTGCATCGATTAATTACTAATATACAACCAATACATAATGCTATACAAGATGTAACTCCGAAGAAAAATGCAGGATGATCGCTAACTGTTTTGATCAAACCACCATAAGAAATAACACCTCCACCTGTTATCAACAAACTTGAAGATATCATAAGAAAATATTGCTTCAGTCCTTCTCCATTTGTGTTGCAGTATACCAATGTAAAATCCTCTGGCAGTTTGTCATTGTCAACTCGGTTGAATGGGTTTTTTGGAAACATGCGAGCACATCTCTTTTGGGTTAATTGAGCTCCTTCATTGGGAATAGCCAAAACAGAAAGATTCTGAAATGAAAGAAAAATATTGTGATAATTAGGATGAAATTCATTTGATATGACAATTATATCTGCTCTTCATTTAAGATTATATGATGGCCTTCAGAACTTCATTTAAGATTATATGATGGCCTTCAGAACTTCATTTTCATGTAGTGTATTGGTAGTATGCTGTCTCCTTGACATTTATTTTTGAACATCTTTTTCACTATTAACACACAATAATCTCCAGTAACTGTAGGAAGATGTTTTCTCATGGAAAATTAATTTTCACCTTTTGCGAATCAGCTTTTTTATTTTAGCTTTTGTACACATTTATTTACTGCATTTTGTTGTACAAATTATTATTTTCATCCTTTTTTGGACAAGGTTATTTTTGTTCCATTCCATACCAGTCCAGAATCTTCATTTCCAAAATCCTCCTGCCCCTAAACCCTGTAAGTTCATCACATATTATGAAAACTAAATGTATCTCCTTTTCTCTAATTCTTTGTCAATTTATCCCTTTCTGCACCCATTGTATAAAAAAAATTTAATCAACGTGTGGTTCGTTTGATCTCAGTTCTTCATTGGTTAAAATCTGATTATGATGTCGAATTTTCTTGCTTTCCTCTGAATTTCCTATTGTGACGGCATGAAAAAAGGCGACCATGCCTGATGACGTCACATAGAAAGAACACATCTTTTTGCTGATCATTCAAAAAGAAGGAATAAGTTTGCCTGCATATTGTTTGAAAATCATTAGAGAAACAGATTCCACCACCAAATTTCGTGTAATACGATATTTATCCACTCTCGACAGTTAAATTTTAAATATTTAACTGTCTCGAGTGGATAAATATCGTATCACACTCGATGCAGTGGTAGAATCTATATTTAACATTAATAATAATGACAATTTCACAAGTTTTGAATTAACCATATACATTTTATTGTAACTGGTATACATTGTATAAAAATAAGCAGAAGTGGTATGATTGACAATGAGACAACTCTACACAAGAGACCAAATGACACAGAATTTAATGAGTAAAACCCATATCGCTTAGTCAGCTATAAAAGGCCCCAAAATGACAAATGTAAAACAATTCAAACGAGAAAACTAACGGCCTGATTTATGTACAAAATAATGAACGAAAAACAAATATGATATACAGCAACAAACAACAACCACTGAATTACAGACTCCTGACTTGTGTCAGACAAATACAGGATGGGGCGGGGTTAAACATGTTAGTGGGCGCCAAACCCTCCCCTAACCTGAGATAGTGATGTAACAGTACAACATATGAACAAACTATAAAAATCAGTTGAAAAGGGCTTAACTCATCAGATTGGTACAAAGCATTGATCGATATTGTAACTTTTAAGGATTTTTTTTTCTCCATTATAGTGACAAGCCTTTCAACACCGAGTTTGTAAGTTTGATTCCCCCAGGTGGCAGGTGCGGTCAACTCCAATCTTAATCGACTAGGATAGTCAGTTTTCCTACCGAAGGTCTTGGTTCTCTCAAGGCACTCCAGCTTCCTCCACCAATAAAAACTGACCGCCACATAATAGCACAATAGTGTTGAAAATACCAATCAATCAATCCATTATGCTGACATATTTATCTTAACATTTTGGCACTGAACATGCTAAAAACATGCATAAATGACATTACATGTTCACTGTTAGAAGCAAAAGAATACTTGTAATGGTGTAGAAACTTATTATTAATTAACTATGGAGATAAAGTACATACAAGGAGATTCCATCAAAAAACACATTTGCTGGTGTGGAGTCAGTTTGATTGCTGATTATTTGTTACGATAACACTCCAATTAATAACTATCATGTCCATATTATATACTTTCTATTCAATTAGCAGAGAGGTATTTCAAAGTGAATTGCCATCAATCAACAGCATTCGCTGTGAAATTTCACCACCATGAGCGATATTTGACTGTACATTTGGACATTCAGACTGACATTGTTTGAAGGAACTAAATGAATAATTGTGTTTTGGTAACTTCTGGTTGCCAATTCCAAGTTGATTAGTGCTTTGGGTTATTTATAATTTTATAAGATACATATGTTGAAAAATCATAAATATTAGATTTTTTTCTGAATTAACAGTGGGCTCAATTTTTAGCTACCCTGAATTAACAACACAATTACCCAGTTAACAACACTGCAAGTATTTCTCAATCTACCCAATCCTGTCCGCCTCATACATCTCAACAGTGATAATGCCATACTTAGGAAATGTCATCAACATCTATATATTGGAACACAATGTAGCATGTCTGAAAAATAAAGAAAGAAATATTCATAATTATTTTTCATACTTTTACAATTTAAGTGCTTTTATTAAATTGACAATTCAGTGGATATGTAATGTTGCTGCAAAAGCCACCAACATTTTACCAAGGAACGGTGCTGCATGGCTAGGACGGTTATAGATGCACATAGTATACATTTATGTACAATATAGACAATAGTATTGGTAATTTGATTAAATATAAGGAGATGCACAAAACTGGTACGTCATCCTTGTGCCTGATGCAGAGGGGTCGATACATACCATAAGGTGACCTGACTGCTGGTGGCACAGAGGGACAATGCTGAATGACATGCCCAAAAGCACATAGTACCAAATAGAAAAAATTCTTATATATATGGGACAATCCTGATTGTCTATGATTAAATACATACAAAAGGGCATATTATTGGTCCAGGTACCACCATGCCATCCTCTTGCCTAGTGCAGAAAAGCTAGATCTGTATTTTGCTTTCATCAATCAAATTACAAACAGTATTTGTATTAATATTTTTCAGTCTCTTTGTTAAATAGTCAGATCAGCCTCTGGTTAGGAATCAAGTGCTTGAAGTTGGGACAGACTGACAGAGTGAGTTAATCTCGGAATATATGCAATATGTCTAATTATATTTTAATGTTTAGGTGTAATACCACCAAATCATAGTACGTCACATCCGGTTGCATACGAAAAAGGTTCGAAAAAAAAATATTCCTTTGAATTTGACAGTTGTTGGAAATTAATCCTACATTTCATTGCAGTAAAAAAATTCAGAGTCATAAACATATATCTTGGGTGTTTCAAAGCTTCATTCTTTTTTTATTTGGTGTTTCTATAGAATATTTTGGAAACTTGAGGTTACAATACAAGGTTACTAAAGCTTGTACACAGGAAAAAAGGGGTGAAATTTGATTAGTTAACTTCCAGTGATGGTTATTATCTTATATGCAATGAAATGTTATGTGAAATTTTGTCTGTAGTACTGGACAGGATAAAACTTTACTAATGCCAAGTATTTCTTTATTTGAAACATAGATAAATTCAGCACAATTTTTTGAAAAGTGCCAGTTTAACAGACTAATAGGGGAAAACAATGGTGGTATTACACCTATAATATATAGAGATGATGTGCTTGAAGCAGATAAAAAAATGTTTTTCATCATCATCAATTTTATTTGAGGTAAACCTGAGACATACCCTTTTTCAAATTTTGTTGAGAAGTACCCTGATCATGCTATTAACGACCTTGTTCAATATGTGATGAAATGCGTAATCAAGAGAATATTTATCCTCCACATACAATTACATAATTTGACTTGTTTACAAAAGAACATTATTACACCGGGCATCCGTCATGTAGCGATTATTTCAAGTATTTGTTATGTTGTTCTTATTGAATTTGTCTATCATATTAAAAGCAAGTCTTCTGTTGAAACTTGAATGTTATGTTTTTAGAGGTGATGGAAGTCATTAATCATCTTGTAGAGGAGGATTTGTCATTTGCACTTGTGTTTTTCGTGAAAGAAATTTAATTGGTTAATTTTCTTAATACAATACCAAAGCTATTTTATATATTTAACCTCTTCTCATGTCAAAGTGCTTGGGGCTACATAAAGACAGGGGAAGAAAACGAATGAGAAGGTTTTATAAAATATAGACCGGAGTTTCAAAATTCCGATTTTGTTTTACACTTTATAATCCTCATTTTACCTTGACCTTTGGGAAATGCTTGGAGACTGTAAACAATTGCATTTTATCCTGTATTTTTTCGAGATTCGTATATTTGTCCCAAATATAACACAATGCCATTAAAGAAAAAGAAAGGAGGAAAGAAAAAGTAAAGTATTGAAATGAATTATGATATTGTACCAAAGAGTTCAAAATAGTAATTTAAAATCATTTCTTCTTCACCATAGTGTTTATCAGATCATAAATGTTCAACGTGAACATTATAGGCAATTATTCTGAATAATACAAACTAATATTTTTATACAGTTTGCAAAATTATTATTCACAACTTAAATGCATTTTCCAGAATTCTAGGCAACCTGCTTTTAGAATGTTTTAAAAGTATTAAGGCGAGAATACACAATATCTCATTGTAAAATAATTACCTAAACATTGAATGCTTCTTTTTGTAATTTTATTGGGGTTTAAAAGCATTTTTCTTCATACTATGAAAGTAAGAACAATTAAGGTTTTTCAACTGCATAGAATTACAAAAAAATTATGCTTTTGTTTCTTCTTTTCTTGTTACATTTGTTGTAACATTTCGTGGACGCATGTGCAGGCATGAATTTTGCATTTGATCGGGAATTAGAATATGATATTTGAATGCTTAGCAATTGTTGTCTGCCAATAAAATAAAACAGATTCTTATAAAACATAGATTATGTAATGTAATTATTTGAAGAAATAATGCTTGCTGTATCAGGTAGTCAAGGCTGATTATAATAACCTTAGGATAAAATGACAGAATCCTCACAATAATGTATAGTTTCAATGCTTAATGAATTTCAAAACTTTTATAAACTCATCTGAGAAAGAAAATAGATTGACTGCAACCAATAGACAACTTTCGAGTTCGATGCATCTCCGTCAAAAACTCTGGTTTTAGTGAACATCATTCATGCGTTTAGGGGCATCGTCACTTCCGTTCCAATGTTGAGCAAGTGGTTGGAAAACTATAATGCTATATTGCACGAATTATTCAGCAAATTAAATTCTCATAATTGACAATCAGCACTACTGTCATTAGGGAATTGTGATTAAGTACTTACAAAACAAACATTATTTCTAGTTTATCCTGCACAATGACGATCACTAAGACGCTTGATGAACGTTAATAGTGCAGGGATACAGGCGATTCCCTCTATCTGGTAAATGACGTCATGAAGGCACGCATAATTGACGAGTTTTTTCCGGTGAAGGATGAACTCGAAAGTGGTCTATTGCCTCAAACTTCCCACACTAACATCTGCACAATCTCTTAACAAATTGTTTTGACACCAGTCTATTGTTGAAGACAGCTTTCCCTCTAAATGTTTTTTTGTTATTTTATCTAGAATTGTACAAAGGGAAATAATTTGATATACAAATTGTTATCAAAATCTTAATCTCTCCCATAATTAAAACCACCTATTAATCCAACACCGTTCTGTTGAATCTACCTTTGGAAGAGACTCCTGAAGTGAATTCCTTGGTTGAAATGTGTATAAAATCAGGATCAAATTAGTCCTATTAATCTAAGCATTTGAGGACAGAGGTGTACAGTCTAATAAAAGGGGCAAATTTTTACAGCTTATTAATAATAATTGTTTTACAGAAGTTTTAAAACAAAAATAGATGTTCAATTTTTTTTCTAAAGAAATAAATTGTTTACAGTCCTACAACTATGCCCAAGAATTCGCATCAAAATGATGGATGAAAATCAGCTTATCACAATCACCAACACCACTTAGAAAACACAAAATTTTCAAATAAATTTGTCACTCCAATTATAAGTTTGTTAGTTGATGAATACCACATGTTTAGTTTTCTTGATAATTGGTGGTAATTGTTGCATGAATAAATTAACTGTATATATACAAATGTGACTATTTAGTTAATTAGAAATGTAAACATGTAATACAAATTAAAAATTACGGTATAGGAAGACAAATAAAAATTTCTATTTTTATTTTAATGCGTAGGGAAATATAACATCAAAAACTTTCCTTCATCCATTTTAATATTTGATTTCCATGATTAGTTATAAAAATGTTAAAATAATAAAAATTTCAATTAATTTCATTGTTCCTGTCCTAGAATGGTAATATCAGAAACTGGACACATTGTGTATTATCATCTCTATTGTTATTACAAACTCAGTTTTTTGTTTTAAACATCTGTTTGTTAAGTAATATTATCTGTCCCTTTATCAGCATCAGATGACAGATTAACAGCTTTACTTAACCATTTTATAATTGAGAGAAGATATGAAATTTTCACTCTGAAGGGTTTGGATGTAAGACTGTTTATGTCTTTTAATTTCTTTACTAATAATGAAAAATTTCTGCTTCATCGACTTAGTAAAAATAGAAAATTGCTGATGAAGAAAGCAACTATTGTGAACAGTAGGGCGACTAGATATCCCTTTTGACGGTCAGGCAAAGCGAAGTGATGGACAGGAAAGCGACTTATTTGTCCCAGTCGCCTGCTAGCGTGAGCCCTGATGTTAGATACATGTAGTTTCACATCCCATTACACTAATTGACATGTTCATCTTTGATACAGTTGCTTAGATAACCCTAAAAGGATAGTATAAATACCTATGAATCTTAATTTGCAATCAACATGTTAATTGTCATAAGACCGACCCTTAATTTTTGGTGGACCTTAAGAATTTTTCTCTGAAAATTTGAGTTATCTTTCTAGTATAAATGTCCTATATGTCCTGATCTATGTGAGACATCAAGACAACACTGACCATTCCAGGTTCCTGATTTGGGATATAATGTGGCTTAAAAGTAGTTTTTGGGTACTCACTACTCCCCCTCCCCCTTTGATCTTGATCAGTTATATAGAATGAATATAATGGTCAAATCAGACATTGATGTCATTGATTGGAATAAAGGATGTAGGGTAAAAGTCAATGAGACAACAACCCAATGACACTATTAACCAATAGACGTCAAGAGGTAATCAGTTGTTTGTCTCGCTTGACAGAGTCAAAAAGCGAGCCATAGGTATGCTGTTTCCGGCGGCAGCGGCGTCAACAATGTATTAGTTTGTGATTAGGTCTAGTTTATAGTGAACTATTAGTGGTAAGTTAAAGATATTTGGTATGCAGTTGTATTAGTATTGGCACATCTCATTACCATGGAGATTATTTGGCCCCGCCCCCTCAGTTATGGTCTATTGACTTTGAAATTTTTGCTTTGTTTTCATGTAAAAGTTTGTAATTAGGTCAGTTAATAGGGAACCACTAGTGGTAAGTTAATGATAATTGGTATGCAGTGGTATAAGCATTGGCATATCTCATTTCCATGGCGATTATTTGGCCCCACTCCCTCAGTCATGGTCTATTGACTTTGAAACTTTTGCTTAGTTTTCATGTATTAGTTTGTGATTAGGTCAGTTTATGGGGAACCACTAGTGGTAGGTCAATGATATTTGGTATGCAGTTGTATTAGCATTGGTACATATCATTACAATGGAGATTATTTGACCCCGCCCCCTCAGTTATGATTTATTGAATTTGAAATTTTGCTTAGTTTACATGTATTAGTTTGTGTTTAGGTTTGTTTAAAGGGAACTTCTTATGATAAGTCAATGGTATTTGGTATGCAGTTGTATTAACATTGGCACATCTCATTTCCATGGAGATTGTTTGGCCATGTACATGTACCTTCAGTCATGATTCATTGACTTTGAATATTTGCAAAACTTACATGTAAAAGTGTTGCTATTTTAATTTCAACATTTGCATTATCGAAATAACCAAAAAGCGAGACATATCTCTGTGATAACAGTTTATTTGTTTGCAGAATTTGAGGTTAGTGGAAGATCTGTCATTTATAACCTCAAATTCTACAAATAACAAAACGGATTACCTTTAACTTATCATGATATCCTCTTAAGATAAAGATTTTTTTTTTCTTTATTATTAAGATAAATGGCAAACAACAACCACAGAGAGGTTTTTTACTTGGGACAAGCACATGAATATGTGTCAGGGTTAAATTAGTTTCTTAAATCAATATTACAAGTGAAATTACAAAAAGACTTGCATTTTTTTCTTTAGAATAGTACACTTTGAATAATATTTCAGATATTTTTATGCAATTAATGTGAATTGTTCTGTTGACCTATTCAATTAAGAGAAATCATTCATATTGAAGAGAAGGAAATGGTTGTGCGTTTACAAATAACATGATTTTCCAAAAAGTATGCAATTAAGTGGATGTCACTTGTTATTTTATATTGTTGGATTGCTATCTTACTGAGATGAACATAATATCTTATAAAAGTCTTATTTATTTCTCTCCATCAAATTCAGTAAAAAGAGCTGTTCATGTAATAAAGTTTATTTTAATTATAGGAAGTTGACAGCAGGAAAGTCATCAATAGAAAAAGATGAAGCAGGGGAAATTGATCCAGGTACTTTGATTTCTGTAACAAATGCTGATGGTACTGTAGATCTTAAAGAAAAAGATGGAGGCAAGAAAAAGAAAAAGGGCAAAAAGAAGAAGAAGAAAGTGTCATTGGCTGATAAGAAGTTGGTAAGATACATTTAAGAGCTGAAGTTACTGCAAATTTTTAAATTGTGAAGCACATATGGTATAATTGATGTAAATCAAATTTATTTACCAAAGAGGTGGAGATCTTGAAGAATACATTTGGGAGGGTTTAGTAAAAAATTTGCCACAAGCTTAAGTTGATTTGCCTATCTAAAGTCAGGAATCTTGTCAGTGGTGGTCTTTTTATAAATATGTAAACAATTTTTGTGTTTTAATGGAAAGTGCACAAACATTCCCAATAATGCCTATCTAGATATTATGTCATTAAAGTAAATCATGCAATAAAAAACCTTTATGGTGCAGCTGTGACCAACAGGATGACCACTAACTTAAACAATGAAAGAAAAGACGGCAATCAGAACATTATTTACAAGACTTAAAAATGATAGATGCTCAGACTTTGTCAAATTGTGGAACCGAGATTAAAGTTAACTTGATCTCAGTACAGAAATGAAGTGCTAAACCAAATTCAAATTTATATTTTTAAATTTTAGGAAAGACTAGAAAAAGAAACAGAAAAGTTAAAGAAGGAAAAACCATCATTTCGTCTATTTATATATGAAATGGACAAATGGTTAAAATCTAATGCAGTAAGAATCCAGCAACTTTTCAAAACATACGATTATGAGGGGGAGTGTATGCTTACTTACGATGAATTTAAGTCAGGTAAGAAAGATGTGGAAAAACATACGATTATGAAGGAGAGTGTATGCTTACATATGATGAATTTAAGTCAGGTAAGAAAGATGTGGATAAACATAGCAACACATGTGTGTTTTCATATATTTGTTACCAAAAATGAAATTTAAAATAGATTTTATGATTTGAAGAGAAATTTAAGATTTTTTTTGTCAATTTTATGTGCTTTCTATACAGATGTGGACCTATTTTGAAAGAATTTAATCAGTAATATTTCAGAGAATTAAAGAGATAAATGCATTATATTTTTCATTTTTCCATTATAGTTCAAGGAGCCAAAATTATATGCAAAATTTTACAAAAATCTGTGACATAGTCCATTTACGGTACCGTGGCCTTAAGAGTTAAGAATAAAAGACATTTTAGTGGTTTTATATGGCATAATTCTGTTTTAATGTATTTCAGGAATGTTTGACTTGGAGATTCCCTGTAGTGAAGTACAATGTCATCTGTTAGCAAAGTTGTTAGACAATGAAAATAGTGAGGAAATTGACTACACAGAACTACACAAAGGACTTAATTATGCAATGTAGGTTTGAATTAAAAGAGGTACATGGGATAATTATCAAACAAATTATAAGCACATTTCCAATACATTGGAACTGAAAATTGATCAATAAAACTGTCAAAACCTTGTTACTTAGATTTTCAACCTTATAATGTAGACAAACTTATATCTTTGATGAAACTCTTTTTGTATATTTATAATATTTTAGGGACATTCTAATTCTTTAATAGCTTGAGTAAGTTGTTTTTAATGTGACTTCATGTTAAATAAATTACCATCTAATCATATGGTCAAGTGTTGAAAAGCAAAAATAAAAAAGCTCTTAAAATTCAAAGGTTGTTTTTAACAAACAAAAAACACCATTAATATTCTTCTACTGCAGTCATTGATGAAAATGAAACAATTGGATTAAAATTTTATATACATAACTAGTTAATGAGTGTTAGCAAGTGTGATGCATGAACTGTTTTTCCTTATTCAGATTTTTGTCTGTAAAGGCAACCAATATTTTATCTTAATTATGAGTCGTGGTATAATGTTAACATGCAAATAATATTGAAATTTTGGAAATAGAATGTTTAAAAAGGGATTATGATCACTTTCAGACTTTAGAAAAATGGAAATATGATAGAACAAGTTCAGTAACTAGTCTTTTATCTTTTGATGGAGCTTGTTTATATTTACACATAATTTCATATATGCCATCTCTTCATGATTTTTTTTTTGAGCAATCAAAATAATTTATGTCTTATTCAAATTCTGTCTCTACTCAAAGTTGATTTAAACCTCTGGTAGTTTATTTTTCTAATGTTTCCAGAAGATGTGTTTGAAATTCAAATGAGGAACAAAAACAAAAGAAACAGAACAATAATATAATATACATTACAATGTAGTTTAAAAGACAGAAGTGTTTATTTTGACAGATTCTAGGAATTGCCCTACATTTTTTTTTGTTGAAGAAATCATGAAAAACAATAACTGAATCATTTTTGGAGACCTCCATGTGAAGAGTACTTTATTTGCTTCCTAAACATGATAAATAACTCTCACCATTCCTTCTGTTGAAATATTTTTGTTTTGTTTTGTTTTGATACTGCAGAAATAGGGAATGATTAAGATATATACTCAGTATAAAGAAACAGATCTTCCTAGTATGATTTATTTTATAAGCTGAATTGAAACAAAGTCATAGTCCGCTTATATTATGATAAATGCCGTCCAGATGTCAGGGCGTCAACATTTGACCTTCCTGACCAAATCTTTTGAGCCATAAACAACATTTTTACCAAACTTGGTGAGATTATGCCCCATTGGGTAAGAAAGAACCTTAAAATTTAGGGTAAATAGATCAACGGTCAAGGTCAGAGGAGCTATTAATAGACAGAAATTCGTGCAACATTTTGGTTTTTGGATTTTAACTTTAGAATCATTTGTCCAACTTTTATAAAACTTGGTGTGACAATGCTTCATTGGATGTAGAAGTTATCTATTGATATTTTAAAAGTCACTAGGTCAGAGTCAGGGTCACAGCAGCAAATGATAAACTGAAATTAAGACAGAATTTGTTTTTTTTGTTATATCTATCCAACCATATGTCCAAAATTCATCAAACTCAGCTTGAGAATGCCCCTTGTAAAGAAAAAGATCCCTGTAGTATTTTTGGGGGGTCAGTAGGTCAAAAAAGGTCAATGTCTGTATACCTATTTTCCATCATTTAAACTAAAATTGTTAGCAGATCTTACAATTATCACAAAACCTGAAAAAAAAACCAAGTACCTGACTCAAAAATCTGTTTCTTTTACTACAAATCCATATAGATTGTAAAGCGGCAAATGCACCCATGGTGCTTCTTGACTTTTTTTTAGTGAGGTAGAGGAGATGGAACAAGAAGAAGAAGAAATGGAAAAGGTTTTGGATGTAACAAAGAGAGATCTAGATCATTGTAGATCCTGTAAAATGGCTGTCATACAACCACCCGGTATACCATTCTGCAGGTAATATTGTCTTATCATATCCTGTAAAATGGCTGTCATACAACCTCCCGGTATACCATTCTGCAGGTAATATTGTCTTATCACATCCTGTAAAATGGCTGTCATACAACCTCCCTGTATACCATTCTGTAGGTAATATTGTCTTATCAGATCCTGTAAAATGGCTGTCATACAACCTCCCTGTATACCATTCTGTAGGTAATATTGTCTTATCTGATCCTGTAAAATGGCTGTCATACAACCTCCCTGTATACCATTCTGTAGGTAATATTGTCTTATCAGATCCTGTAAAATGGCTGTCATACAACCTCCCTGTATACCATTCTGTAGGTAATATTGTCTTATCTGATCCTGTAAAATGGCTGTCATACAACCTCCCAGTATACCATTCTGTAGGTAATATTGTCTTATCAGATCCTGTAAAATGGCTGTCATACAACCTCCTGGTATTCCATTCTGTAGGTAATATTGTCTTATCAGATCCTGTAAAATGGCTGTCATACAACCTCCCAGTATACCATTTTGAAGGTAATATTGTCTTATCATATCCTGTAAATGGCTGTCATACAACCTCCCGGTATACTATTCTGTAGGTAATATTGTCTTATCATATCCTGTAAAATGGCTGTCATACAACCTCCTGGTATTCCATTCTGCAGGTAATATTGTCTTATCTGATCCTGTAAAATGGCTGTCATACAACCTCCCAGTATACCATTCTGTAGGTAATATTGTCTTATCTGATCCTGTAAAATGGCTGTCATACAACCTCCCGGTATACTATTCTGTAGGTAATATTGTCTTATCAGATCCTATAAAATGGCTGTCATACAACCTCCCGGTATACCATTCTGTAGACCTGTAATATTGTCTTATCTGATCCTGTAAAATGGCTGTCATACAACCTCCTGGTATACCATTCTGTAGGTAATATTGTCTTATCTGATCCTGTAAAATGTCTGTCATACAACCTCCCAGTATACCATTCTGTAGGTAATATTGTCTTATCAGATCCTGTAAAATGGCTGTCATACAACCTCCCTGTATACCATTCTGTAGGTAATATTGTCTTATCTGATCCTGTAAAATGTGTGCCATACAACCTCCCAGTATACCATTCTGTAGGTAATATTGTCTTATCAGATCCTATAAAATGGCTGTCATACAACCTCCCGGTATACTATTCCATAGACCTGTAATATTGTCTTATCTGATCCTGTAAAATGGCTGTCATACAACCTCCCTGTATACCATTCTGTAGGTAATATTGTCTTATCAGATCCTGTAAAATGGCTGTCATACAACCTCCTGGTATTCCATTCTGCAGGTAATATTGTCTTATCATATCCTGTAAAATGGCTGTCATACAACCTCCTGGTATACCATTCTGTAGGTAATATTGTCTTATCAGATCCTGTAAAATGGCTGTCATACAACCTCCTGGTATACCATTCTGTAGGTAATATTGTCTTATCAGATCCTGTAAAATGGCTGTCATACAACCTCCCAGTATACTATTCTGTAGGTAATATTGTATTATCAGATTTATTAATCAAAATAACTTCTGAAATACCATTTTAGTGGCAAAATTGTCTTCATGACACAAAATACACTGAAGCCAACAATAAATTGCTGTGTTAAGATAAAACATGTCATTAGGTGGAAAAGTCTGTGCTGATTAAATTGGAACTATAGCTAACTATTAAAGTACTCATGTAGCTTTCTTATATATGATTTGAAAAGGGTGATAGGGGCTGTCTTTACCTTAAGCTTGCAGTGAGGTGTCAGCTTTTTCTCTGTATTAAATGCCTAACTATCAACTAAATTTGAAGAACAGCAATAAAAATAATGAATGTTTTCTTTGGGTTTATGTACAGGTAGGGATTTTTTTTAAATAAACAAATTCATCAAATTCTAACTTTTCTGTTACTTTATAAAAAATCTATCTGTTATAGGACATTTAAACCTTCAAATAGTCCATATAACACAAAATTACCTAAGGAATTGGAATAAACGAAATGAACCAGTTTTTTGCTAAATTTTCAAAATATACATGCACTGTAAAATTCAAATATTTGATACTTATCAGTTTTTGAAACTTCATTCAAATGATAATTCATTCAAGAGAACACCTTAAATTATAGTTTGTTTTTTTAAAAGTTTTTTTCAATTACCAAGGAATTTCTATCTTCAAAGGGCATAGTGAAGAAAGCCAAATGTAACTTTAACTATTAAAATTAAACACTTCTCTTAAAAAAAAAACTCAGAAATATCTTCGATTTGTCTCCCTTTAATTGATCAAAGTATGTTTGCTCTCAAAAAATGCAACTGAATTATTTCCCTTTGACTGATTAGAGTGTTACACAGAGCTCAGTTTGTCTGGGCAACAAATTTGTTTTCATATTATGAGCAATTTTAGACAGTATAATACTTCTGACTGAATTATACCGGTTATAGATAGGTCATGTTTGTTCAGAGTAGAAAAATTAATTGCAAGCAAGCTAGCTATTCATTGTGTAACATTTTACATCTTATTATATTTTATTAACTTGTATTTACTCACTGTTATATTTTTGATTAAAGACAGACCATATGTGACCTGTATAACTGATTATTATCATCATAATTATGGTCTGTTATTTTAATGAAATTAAAAAGAAGGCAAAAATAAGTTGACAATACTATGCTTATCAGCCCTCCAAATACAGATTTTCATCTCATGTTAATATTTATTCAAACTGAAACGCATTGAATTGGATATATGTATGTACAGTTATAATATTTATCTTTTTCAGGGACATTTTAATTAATCTAATTTGCATAACCTTCAAGAATACATCAAAACATCCTTCACACATAAAAGTGACTGCTAATGCTTACACAACAATATACAGTCTAATTCAGATGATTATACAGGACACAGGCATTGCATCAACAAAACTGTCAATTTTCCGTGATGACAGGCGAGTTGCTGAATCTAGGATAGAAGAGGATACAGAGCTGAGGGAATTATGGGGAGATACAATGGACGAACCAGATGAAATAGACTTATACTACGACTATCGAGTGGAATTTACAGAGTGTCCTATATTACTGTGTGATTATTACTTTGTTGATCTTGATAACTGAAAACCAAAAATTATTCCAAGCATTTAATCCTAGACTAGTTGATTCTCGTTTACATGAATAATTACAAGAAAAAGAGTAAACATTTTGTATAATTAGAATTATGAAGAGTATTGACCTTTGACTTATAAATAAAAATTAAGTCAACAGAATATGTTTGTTAGGATGAAGATTACCAAATGTGATATTTTATAATGTACTTATTTTTTTTTTTTAGATTTTTAAAAAAAAATAATTTTATTTTTAATCAGACATTTGAAACTGTTTTGTTTTCGACTACTTGTTCCCCTGTATGAATGTTATCAGATCATAAAGGGGGGGGGGGGGGTTAATATATAAAAGAATGTGATTTCTTTTTTTTTTTTTTATCAAAAACCATTTAAACAAAAGAATACACAGAGATGGCAGACATGAGGATCTGATGTAAATATTGTCTTATCAGATCCTGTAAAATGGCTGTCATACAACCTCCCTGTATACCATTCTGTAGGTAATATTGTCTTATCATATCCTATAAAATGGCTGTCATACAACCTCCCAGTATACCATTCTGTAGACCTGTAATATTGTCTTATCAGATTCTGTAAAATGGCTGTCATACAACCTCCCAGTATACCATGTAAATAATTTAAAGTATAAATATGTGATACCATCAGTATAGAGAAACTATATGAGACTCAAGAATAGCATTGTTTTAATTTCTGAGTGGAGATATTTTTAAGTTATTGATTTACAGTAAAATTTCATATTCTAAGAATACAAGGCATCTAGCATATAAGCAGATCTGACACTTTATTGGTATAACTCTTATTTATAATTTATTAATATAGCATATAAACCAAATTTTATGTTATGGATTTCAGCCATTTTGATATCCTCAGTGTTATAAAAAATTAAAATGATTTTTGTCAGTTTTTCAATCTTCTGTAGCGAACCAATAAAGGAAAAAAAAGATTTCCTTCTACATGAACATTCTCCCCCCCCCCCCATAATCCAAGAACATTTTGAATGGAAATTTCCCAGTAGTAAAATGAAAACTCTTTGAAAACTTTTTAAGTGCAAAAGTAGCTTATACAAGCTTTAACTTAATGAAACAGTGTAAAAACTGTACATATAATTGTTAATAATCTATTTAGTGAATTAAGCATAAAGGGACAGTATATGTTTTGCATCAGAGTCATGGTATAATTATTGATGAATAATGGTATTTGATTAAAATTGCACCATGAAAGTTCTTACTATAATAAGGCAGCTATGACCTACATTTCATGAATTATTGGGACCAGGAGGGTGTTGTAATTTCATATCCATGCTTCACAGATGAAATGTTCCAAAAAAGATGGTCAAGAAATTAGTTAACAATAGTCTATGTATGTAAATAGAATATGCAAAGGGATAAGCTACATATTGACCATGCTTCAGGTTAACAGCATCTCAGATGTAAGTTTTAGCAGAACTAAAAAAAAAAAATGGACAAATTATTAGTTGATTTGATTTTTAACAATTTTGCTTATTTCTAAAGTCACAAGAATAATTTATATACAAAACTTGTAGGTAATTTTTAAATTTATATTTACTGGTATTTACTGGTCAAATAAAAGATAGTAGCTGATGAATGTGAAACATAACTTTCAGATTCCTAACTAAATTTTGGCAATTCCTACGAAAAAAAAGAGAGTAAAAACACATCTATGATTTGTATGACTATTCATTGTTCCATACAACTTAAACGTTCAAAATAGTGAGTTAGCATGAATTCATATGAAATCTTAAAATTTATACAATTCATAGTTAATTTATCTACATTTAATAGAAATTAAACATGATTTACAAGTTTGTTATTTATTTGAAACTGTCACTTCCATTGTAGAAGATATATGTATCAATGATCAACATAACACTACAGTTTATATCAAGTTTTGTTTGGTTGGTGTTGAAGACTCTGAAGACTCAAATCTTCCTGTTTGATGAAATAAACAGGACAACATTTCTAGTTTTTGTCAGACTATGAGTAGTAGTAAGGCTGTTTGAATATTTTTATAAATTCCAATTCTGATGTCATATCTGTAAAAATATTTCCCATGTATATTAATCTTTTTTAAAACTCGATATTGGCATAATTTGGTACTACTTTAAAAGTGGTTGAGCTTACTGTACAAAATGTATCTAATCCTGAATTGTATTATTATATTGAATTGATTTTTAATGAGTAGATAGTTAAAATCATTTTGCTTTACTGTCTGTAATACTTGACCACTTTTGGGCTGTCATCTAGTAAACCTTTTTGTTTAATTGTCTGCAGTGTTTGGTGTTCTCTTGTCATACATCTTTTGGTTCATTTGATGTTGTCTTCATTAACAATTCAACTTTATCATTTCACTGTACATAAATGTCTGTATATACTTCTTGTCCCTTAAAATACCCCTTGCTTTCTCAAGCGAGCTGTATATAGTGATGAAGTCTGTTTGTTAGTCATTTATCCCTCTGTCCCACTTTTGTATCCACAACTGCTCCTGAACAACATGACAGAATTTTGTGAAACTTAAACAGTATGTTACTCACATAATAACACAGAACTAGTCAGCCCTTAACAATAGATACAATTACCCTGAATAACACATGACTTACTGTCCTCTACACTAGATACAATTACCCAAAAAATACACATTACAGACAGTCCTCTACACTAGATACAATTACCCCATATATACATATTACTGACTGTTCTCTACACTAAATGAAATTACCCTAAATAACACATTACAGACAGTCCTCTACACTAGATACAATTACACTAAATAACATATGACTTGCTGTCCTCTTCACTAGATACAATTACCCCAAATATACACATTACAGACAGTCCTCTACACTAGATACAATTACCCCAAAAATACACATTACAGACAGTCCTCTACACTAGATACAATTACCCCAAAAATACACATTACAGACAGTCCTCTACACTAGATACAATTACCCCCAAATGTACACATTACATTACATTAACGTTGATTTTCATGTTTGAATTGTTTTACATTTCATCATGTTGGGGCCTTTTATTTGGCTTACTATATGGTATGGGTTTTGCTCATTTTTGAAGAACATTCGGTGACCTACTGTACATGTTGCTTACATCCATGTCATTTCATCTTTGGTGAATAGTTGTCTTATACCACATCTCCTTATCTTTATATACATGTATATAAATCGTAAAATGCGGACAATTATAGGTGTTACTTTCAAACAAACTGTTTTTAAGACTGAAGTAATCTTTAACTTCACGTCTGATTATTTTTAATGTCCTAATAGAAAAATTAATCGGTAACCATAGAAATCTCTACCTTTAAATAATTTCCCATCTCACTGATTCATCGTACAAAATTGAAGAAAGATATTTCATTGTACATTGCAATATCCTACTGTCCTCTTCACTAGATACAATAACCCCAAATATACATATCACAGACAGTCCTCTACACTAGATACAATTACACTGAATAACACATAAACAGACTGCATTCTACACTAGAACACTAGATATAGATACCTTTGACAACACATAACTAGACTGTCCTCAACACTAGATACAATTACTCTGAATAACACATATATAATACAGCTTTTAAACTGGACAAAATAACCTTGAATATCATGTGATAGGACAACTATCCTCATTTAACCATTTACCCTGAATAACATTAAAATACATCTATCTTCACTGATAAAGCTACTCCACATGTCACAAAGCGGGACAGCTTTCTAAACTGATAGTTATCCTGGATAGGACATAGCAGGATAGCTTTCTACACTAGTACAGTTACCCTGTATATCACATAGCAGGTAGCTTTTTACACTGATACAGTTAAAATATATATCATATAGCAGGATAGCTGCTTTCTACACTGGTATTATTACCCTGTATATCCTATAGCAGGTAGCTTTCTACACTAGTATGGTTACCCTGTATATCATATAGCAGGATAGCTTTCTACACTGGCACAGTTAACCAGTATATCATATAAAGGTAGCTTTCTACACTGGTACAGTTACCATGTATATCATATAGCAGGTAGCTTTCTGCACTGGTATAGTTACCCTGTATATCATATAGCAGATATCTTACTACACTGGTACAGTTACCCTGTACATCATATAGCAGGTAGCTTTCTACGCTGGTACAGTTACCCTGTATATTATATAGCATGTAGCTTTCTACACTGGTACAGTTACTCTGTACATCATATAGCAGGTAGCTTTCTACACTTATTCAGTTGCCCTACATCTGACATAGCATGGCAGTTTTCAACACTTTAAGTTACCTTGCATATTGTATAGCATGGCCACTTTCTACATTGATACAGTTACTAGATATTTCAAAAACTAGAAGCTTTCTACACTTAATCAGTTACCCTACATCAGACATAGCAGGGCAGATTTCGACACTTTATGTTACCTTGCACATTGCATATCAGAGTCACTCTACATTGATACAGTTTCTATGTATTAAGATACCAGGAAAGCTCTCAACACTGATTCAGTTACCCTGTATATCACATATCAGGCCAGCTTTCTGAACTGATGGTTACTCTGCATATCTCACAGAAGGGCAGCTTTATAAACTGATACAGATACCCAGCATATGATATAGTAGGACAGCTTTCTACACTGATACAGTAACCCTGCATCTTGCATAGCAGCACAGCTTTCTCATTTTAAAATACAGTTAACCTCATATCACAAAGCAAGACAGCTTTCTACACAGATAGTTACCCTTCATAGCACAAACCAGGTAAGCTTTCTTCACCGATACAGTTAGCCTACATTTAGTATAGCAGAATAGCCTCCTACACTGACGCAATAACCCTTTACATCACAAGGCAGGGTAGCTTTCTACACTGATAAAGTTACCATGTATATCACATAGTAGGGAAGCTTTCTACACTGCTACAGCTACCCTGCATATGACAAAGCAGGGCAGCTTTTAACAGTAATAGTTACCCTACGAAGCACATAGCAGGACAGCTTCCTACACTAATACAGCTACCCTGTATATCACATAGCAGAGCAGCGTTCTACAATGATTAACCCTCCATATCAAGTAACTACACTGATGCAGTTACTCTATATATTTTCATAACTTTTTCACTGTTTCAGTCATCCTGGATATCACATATAACAGGACAGCTTTCTTAACTGACACAGTTACTCTAAATATCACATATAGCAGGACAGCTTTCTTATCTGGCACAGTTACTCTAAATATCACAATACATGACAGGATTTTTTACTGACACAGTTACTTTAAATATCACCTAACAGGACAGCTTTCTTAATTGGCACAAGTACTGAATCTATGAAAAGTTGAAAATTGATTCTACGTTTATAAAATGAAATCAACTCCATCTTCATTCAACAATTCACATTAGGAAAACGATTTGTATTCATCTTTTAATATTTTATAACCCTTTTTTAATTTTTGATTATCATTTTTTTATACGCATTACCATAGCAACAGTTAAACGTGCTTTTATACAATCTAGCCAATCATAACTCCTAAATTTTTTACTATGTCAACAGAAAGAAATTAACGGCTTACTTTAAGGTACTCGCATAAAAAAAAGACTAAAGTAGGAATCCATTTGATCGTCTCAGGATATGTACGTTTAGATCTCAATGGGAAAAAAGTTCCCAGTATAAACATAAAACGAAGTCCTAAAATAGACTCCCCTCATGATTGAAAATTTAACCAGATACTTGACATTTCAGTGTAAGCACTTCCGAAATCTATAAAGCAAAGGGAAGTTGTTGAATGGATGAATATTTGTGACAACGTTAGAACGAAATTCTTTAACTCAATTTTCTGCAACGGTGAGGTATGTATACTTTTAAAATGAATTATATAGCTATTGTGCAACACACTGAATTACAGGAAATGCACGGATTGCTGTAAATCAGTGGTTGTTGTTGGCTGCTTTTCTTTTATTGTTATATTATTATCCGACCGTTGATTTTTTTTAATGTTTGAATTGTTTTACATTTTATCATATCGGGTCCTAGCTTTTATTTGGCTTACTATATGGTATAGGTTTTGCTCATTTTTGAAGAACATACAGTGACCTACTGTAAATGTTGCTTACATCCACGTTATTTCATCTTTGGTTAATAGTTATCTTATTCCACATCTCCTTAGTTTTATATACATGTATATAAATCGTAAAATGCGGACAATTATAGGTGTTACTTTCAAACGAACTATTTAAAGACTGCAGTAATCTTTAACTTCCCTTCTGATTATTTTTAATGTCCTAATAGAGAAATTAATCGGTAACCATAGAAATCTCTACATATAAATAATTTTCCGTATCACTGATTCACCGTACAAAATTGAAGAAAGATATTTCATTTGTACATTGCAATATCCTTAAATTGTATCATAGATACAATGTTTAACTTATGAGATAAAAGTTTTTCCTATCTGGGAGACACCTGTTTAAGATAAAATGTCCCTCTCTATTTCATGTAAAAACTGATTAAGCTTTTTCTCGCTTTGAAGACAAAATTTGGAAAGAATTCACTTGTGTTTGCATTTTATACGGTTTATATAAAACATCCTTTGTCGGTGCAAACATAAATGGGTCAGGTGCTCTAATTTTAATAATTTTGTTTTGTCGTAGACTTTCCTGGACCAAAGCCTTTACACTGAAGAGGATCGAACTTATAGTGACGTACGTACATTTCCTGTAGCAAGTCAACACATTGTTCTAGTTTCAGATATCTCTAAATTCAGGAAGCTTTAGTATTATATATGAGGGTCTGGATGGGGTTTACAGAATAGAGAACATTGCGTAAAAAGTGCAGAATAAAGGAACAAAATATAAAGGAGAGAGAAAATAGGCAAAAATAATAAAGAATAGAAAATAATTGGGTGCTAAAATATAAGGAATAGAGAAAAATGGGCAAAATATATAAAGAATAGAGAAAAATGGCATAAAAATTAAACAACAAAAAAGTAAATGACCCCAAATAGACCCTCTTAGAAAAACACGCCATCAGAAAATACAATGAAATCCAGCTGTATCTAACGCAGAAAATATAACACTTCCCTGTTAAAAAAATCAGTTCCATTTCTATTTCATATGACACTGGTTCATAGCCTGTAAATCAATGAATAAGTACTTACCGTTACACGAAAAAGAAGAATTAAGAAATTATAGTTTGTCAGTATATTTGCTTGTTTATCCTGTTATTTAATTAATTAACAATCAAAATTCAAAAAGCAAAAATATCAATCTCACTAGGCTAATAACTCATCTGGCCTAAATGGCCAGTGTGAGCTTTTGCAATCACTTGGTGTCCGTCGTCCGTTATCTTTTACAAAAATCTTCTCCTCTGAAACTATTGCCCCAAAGAAAACCAAACTTGTCAACAATCATCCTTGAATCTGTAGTTTAAATAAGATGTGTTCGGTGATCCAGCCTGCCAATTTGCATGGCCACCAAGGTTAAATATGCAAGTATTGTTTATTAAAATGTATGACAGGGGCAGAAGTGTTCATAATGATGAGATCTACCTACCGTCCATTAAGATATATATATATATATATATATATATATAATATATATATATATTATCTCGAAAACTATAATACATGTTCAGAATGATGAGATCTACCTACCGTCCATTAAGATATATATATATATATATATATAATATATATATATATTATCTCGAAAACTATAATACATAGAGAGAAATTACCAACATAAAATAATCTGCAAGACAAGATCTACATATGAATCACACAGCTGAAATAGTCAGTCCAGTCCTTATAAGAGTTACTGACTTACTTCCCTTAAATGATGATAATGTTTTACCCAATTTTTTGCATTTTTGGCTAAAGTAATAGTAGAGAGAAATTGTAAACAACAAAAAGGATCCTACTCTTTGTCATAGAGTGACCATTTGTTGCAGAGGCACATAGAACAGGTGGGCGACACAGGCTCTTGGGAGCATCTAGTTTAAAGGAAATGGGGAAAATGTCACTTTTATATAATAACTCAAGTTTTTCACATACTTTTTGTCTCGCGGGCGAAAAAAGTCACAGAATGCGAGACATATGGATATCAATCCTGCGGCAGCGTATTCTTTTTTGTTTAAAGCTTTATATTTCAAAAGTATAGAAGCTTAATTAGTATGCTGGTAGGTTTCCTCAAACATTGACCTCATTTTCATGGTTCAGTGGTCAATGTTAAGTGTTCTTGGTTTGGTCCGTTTCTCAGATACTAAAAGTAATAAGTCAACCATATAAGGTGTATGGAATGATTGTAAGGTGTACATGTCTGCTATATTTATATAGTCAGGGTTCATCTTACCTTAACCTCATTTTCATCGTTCAGTGGTCAATGTTAAGTTTTTTGTGGTTTATTCTGCAACTCCGATAATATAACAATAGGTCAACTTAATTTGGTGTATGAAAGTATTGCAAGGTGTTAATGAATGTGTGCCAAGGTTCACCTGACCCTGACCTCATTTCATGGTTCAGTGGTAAAATATTGAGAGATTGCGGTAAGGTCTGTTTCTCAGATAGATAATATAAGCACAATCAGTTAACAATATTGAGTGTATTGAATGATTGTAAGGTGTGCATGCTTGTCTGACAGGGTTCATCTGGCCTTCACCTCATGTACATAGATCATTGATATGGTACATGTATTTGTTATAAACTTTTATATCTTAACGACTTTCAATTCAAAAATTCAATCATGCTCAGTTTCACAGGAGAGACATTTAAGCGTGTGCGCTCTTGTTACGTTTTGGCTGAAAATTGGAAACTCAAAGGGTAAACACTATGCCAAACTTGCGTATGAGTGAGCGTGTGTGTGTGGTGAGAGACAGGAGGGATACATACACCAGTTCGAGAATCTTGATGTTAATGGTGAAATATTGCTATGAATGTTCATACTATTATACTAGTGTTTTCTGTATGTCAGCATGTGTCATCATTATAGGTACTTGTCAACAGGTGTCATCATTATAGGTACTTGTCAACAGGTGTCATCATTATAGGTACTTGTCAACAGGTGTCATCATTATAGGTACTTGTCAACAGGTGTCATCATTATAGGTACTTGTCAACAGGTGTCATCATTATAGGTACTTGTCAGCAGGTGTCATCATTATAGGTACTTGTCAACATGTGTCATCATTATAGGTACTTGTCAACATGTGTCATCATTATAGGTACTTGTCAACATGTGTCATCATTATAGGTACTTAAGGATAAGATTTGGTAAAACCATTATTTCGCAACTTCCATGCCGAACGTGTGGACAAATTAACATAAGCATAAAGCTTTTTATTGTAGTTTCAGCCACTTGTATTAGACACTTAAGCTACAAGGAAGTAGATAAGCTTTATAGGGATCGCCACTGTATAAAAAGACACGTAACACGATAAAGAAGATATCGTAATCTTAAAACGATAACACGTATTTGAAAAATATCCCAAGTTTCGTGTATTTACATGAAAGGTAAGGACGTTTAATGTAAATCTAAAGAGACCGACATGTAACTTAATTTTTAACATGTAACTTTTTCCGGTTTGTAATTGTCTCTTTTTTGCCGTTTGTAATTGTTTTTTTTTTACCTCTGTTTTTTTTTTGTCTGTTACAGGCCTAAAAGGTTCATTAATTATTTAATGGCTTGTCCTTTGGAACAGCAACGAGGAAGATGTGACACACTTTTAACTAATTCATCAGGACGCAACAAATGTGCAATGCAGTCGGCAAAGGTAAGCATCATGATGTAAAATAGAGGAGGTGTAGTATGATATCTAACAGAGACCAAAGGACGGGGAAGTACACAAATACAGGTCAAATTCACTTTACACCATCATTTTTAACTATTGATTTAAAAGGGTGGTGCCATTTTTTCCTATTTTATTTCATAACAGTCAGTTTGGCATCTTTACTAAACTGAATTCACAGTTCATAAATGCGTTTTGGTCACAGGCACTTGTCTCTGAGTTTCCCTATCTATACCTCTATATAACATGTTATATTAAAGTATATAGGTATTTTTTTCAGCCTGTGGTTTTGGTGTATATATGCCATGCTTTTAAGCATTCTAGTTAATGAACAAGTCTTAAAATTGACGTCTTTTATATTTTTGGAGAAATTTTGAGAAATTATCTAAAATATTGTAGGAAGATTATTCTAAACCGGAACCAAATATCCATCGAATGTAAGGCTGAGTAAATCTTTCAAGTTAATTTGTTTAAGGTTCCGTGTGGCCTTTAATGTTAAATTTTGTAAAAACATGTACATCGAACAATATTTTATGCATGTGCAAATAAAAAAAAATGTCGAAATGGCAGGGGGAACTTTTGGAATCTTTTAATATTTTTATATTTTTTTAATCTTACAGGAAAACATGTATTAACATATTCTGACAGTTAAAAAATGGTATTGCAACATAAGCTTAACAATCAAACAGTAACATTATAATAAACAATGATATCAGCTAAAACTGCTAAAGTTGCCTACTTTTCAGCTTCATTTTGACCATGAATGGCTATATATAGATGGCGCTCCATTAAGAGACTAGTATCATTGAGTATTCATAAAAAAAGAAACAATTTGTACAGAGAGAAGTTGTCATGAAGGTAGAATGTAAGTAAAATTTGAGGTCAATATGATAACATTGCATTTGTAGCCTTTTGCATGGTTTTCGGGCGGATTGGTTCACAATCTCATAGTCTGTGCTCTTTCTCTTTTTAGAAACCAGTCTAACATATGGAAGCAGAAAAGACTAGAAATAACAAGGTATGAGTTGTGGCTTATGTGTGATTACTAATTTTCTAATTTCCTTTGGACAAACAAGCAAGAAGATATCTAAGTATCACTAAAAAGTAAAACTTATCTGAAGACGGTTATTTTTTTTTTAATTGAGGTCGAATAACATATTCTTAATTTCGTTAAAATGACTATATAATGGGTGTTGATTTAGAAGGTTTCACTAGTAAAGGCCCAGTCTTTTGAAAATCAGTTTTTGTAAACTATCAAATATTTGGAGAAAAAAAAATACATTGACTTAATTTTAAAAAGGCTTGCATTTTAATTAATCATATATATACATTCGTAATCTTATACTTATTTTTCTTTTCCATTTTACAAAACGCGAACATTTGAAGAACAGATGAAGAAACAGAAGAGGAACATATACAGAGAAGACACAGATGGAGAGAACTGAAAGACATGACATGACTGACAAATTACAAGGACTCTCACGGGAGAGCCAACATCACGCGAGACATGATAGGTTCATCCCATCCTTCATTCATCATCACCAATCATTTACTAATTATAAGATTTATTTCCAGGTTTCTAAACTTCTAAAAAAGGGCGTTTATAATTTACTTTACTATGATTTCAGAATCAACTACAGATAGTGTTAGATGGAACTTGACGTCTGTTCCGGAGCGCCATGATGTTAGTTGTCTGTCCGATTCCATATCCGTGTTTATTCCATCAGATCTGTTGTCACATTATTATTCGACATGGCGTGATCCTCACTGCCAAGTACAGGACAACGGTACCCATTATGTTTCGACCATTTCACACACATCGTGCGGAACAACCGTGATCTTCACCAAGGATGAAGTCATATTCGAGAATGAACTAATTCTACACAAATCTGGATCATCAAGCAATCAAGCATTAACCAACAGCTCTATCGACTTCGATAGTCCTAATTCTGAGGTAATTCCGGTGCAGTGTATCTATCCTCGAAGACAAAATATAACAACTTTATACAGACCTGCGCAGTCGCGAGTAAGGTTCTACGAAAAGCGATATGGGCACATGGACGTTCAGCTAGAACAGTATAAAACTGGCAAGTTTGTTACCCCTCTTCCAGTCCATTCCTTCCCAAACGAAGTAGAAATAAACAAGGATATGTATTTCATACTCCATGCAATGCATGTTAATTCGACAGATGTGGCAGTAAAGGTGGACTCATGTGTGGCAACACCGTCAATTATGCCGGCGGATGGTCGAATTTATCAGCTTCTTGACCACGGGTAAGCTAATAAGATGAACGATTGTGGCCGTATTTAAAATTCCAATCGGTTGTTTTTTCTACAAAATTTGAGGACATATTCGAAAAAAAACCCGGAAACCACCGTTTCCACTAAGAGGTGTAATTTTTGGGGTTGTTTAAATGTAATATAATCAAAGTTTGTTTGCTGTATTACCCAACACTATCAAAGGGACAATACAATTCACAAGTCGATGAAAAAACAGAATACCATGCCTAAAAAAACGACGAAAAGGCATGCAAAAGGTCTACAAAACATTACACAGACAACTAAAGACTTAGCAACGGGAACCCGAGTCACCAAAAACCGGGTTGGACTGATAAGTGCTCCAGAAGGGGTAAGCCATTCCTGTTCCACTATAGTTGCACCTGTCGTGTGGTTCCTGACATATACATAGTTGACAATTTGTCGCTTTCGGTGATGTCACAATGGAAATTTGGGGGAGGGGGCGTTATTAATAAAATGATAATTTAAAAGAGTCCAGCTTTACTTTTTAAGTACTATATATTTGGTTTTTTACTTTTGAGTTAATAACAACTCAGCAACGTTGGAAGTGGGCTTAAAACTTGAAATTCTCTCGGCGTAACTGATCATGACATGATGTGCACTTCCTGAATTTCTTATTTTAGCTCAAGTCTATACTAACCTAGAGGTGCACCTGAAGAGGTTAGCAACCAGTTTAAAAGAGCAATTGTATCTACCTTGATATAAAAGTTAATATCAAAGGTCATGACTTTGCACGACGGTGTTTTTCGTCAATACATTCAACTAAACCAGAGACATATAATAAGTATTATTATATGTCTCTGACCAAACGTAATCCAATAGTCAACCTACTTTTGATTACGAACATGAAATGTGGAAAATATGCAGCAACCCAACAAATTTGTTATTTCACATTCGCCAGCTTTGCATTATAAAACCATGAAGTCAGGATATTTTATCTCTTTTCTCCTCAATAAACACATTGTTTTTAATTCATTGTGTTAATGTCTTGTCCTCGGGATTCCATTCTGAATGTTGTGCTTTTATAAATACAGCTTGTTCGTATCTCTTTTTGTGCGAAACATGTGCCACTGGACGTTAAGTGACAAGCAATATTTTTCGATGGAAAACAATTAGCCACCAAAATGGAGTAAATACAACCTTTCGAAGTAAAACTTAGTTAGAATGTATATGTGTATTGTCCTTTATTTTATTTCAGTTGTCCAGCATCCCCTGCAGTCAAAGTATATCCATCATCATTTGATGAAGTTAGGTTCAGTGTTCGAGCATTTGAATTCCGAACCAGTCCAGGTGGTATTGTCTACATTCACTGCCAAGTTTCAGTGTGTTCTCCTACAAATCCACAGTGTGTCACTGGATGTGCCCACAGACACCGCCGTGATGTTTCCAAAGAGGACGGCGGTAGCCATCTTGTATCTGGGGGACCATATGTATTAGTGGCGGATAAAGGTACACAAATTATAAGGTGTTATATTGGTTAACTACCAAATATGGCTTGAAGCACACCGAACAACAATAAATAATGTTACTGACTGGGCATGCTTAAATCAATTTAATCTAAATAAAATGAGATTTGGGTTATAGACAGCAACCCGACAACAAAAATATCAAATCTAAGAATCAATACACAGGATTTTTTGAAAGCTTTAATTGATGGCGAAATTAAAAAAAATGCTAATTAATTAAACAAAAATTCATTAAAAAACGAATGTATAACAAACAAAGTAATTGAACTGTTTATGTGTATTTCAGGTGGTCTGCAAGTATCAACAGTTGTAGCAGGTGTTTGTGCAAGTGTAGCTGTGGTTGCCACTGTAATTGCTATAATTGGATGGAAACGCAAGTCTAGTGCCTCAACTTCCGGTTCCACATTTTAGAAAACATTGGAAAACAACCATATCAGAACAAAACACTTTTTTGTGTGTTTTATTTATATAATCAGAGAACTCCATGCATAATTCCTAAGTAATTAGAATATATGTGATTATCGAAACCCAGAACATAACACAAATCTTTTATTTGTGATAAATTATTTGTGATTTTTAGATTAATTTCAGTCTATTTACAATTGATTAGCTTTCAACCAGTAATTACTTACAAATTTCTGTTCATTTTTTTATATTCAAATAGTTTTGATAATGATTTAAAGACTTAATTGTGCTTATGTTCATAATTTTATAAATTAAAGAAAAAATGTTTTCAGAAATATCTGTATATACTTTCATAAAGACAAATACAGTATTTCCTTTAATGTATGTAATAGCCTAAACGACAAGCGGTCATTATATGCATACCATGCAGTCTTTTACGTGCACACGACAAGCATCCCCGGTTCCATGTGAAAGTGCGCATGTCTATTTCTCTTGCTCAATGTTGCCCGTTAGTCACTCACATGTGCCATAGTTGGGTTATGATGACTTGATTGCTAGTTAAATCTTAACAACATATAAATGTTTTTATACTCCCACTCCAAAGGAGATGGTAAACTTGCGTATCTCTGTCTGTCCGTCTGTCGATAATTTCTGGCGCATTGATCAGCAATTACAAATCACAGCATGTTAATATAGTATCAATCTTTAAATAACTATTTATACTGTGTGAAAAAACTCATCAAAGATACCAGGCTTATAATTGTGTCCGGCCGGAAGCGTTTTCTCTACCAAAGACTCATCAGTGACGCTCGAACAAAAAAGTTAAAAGGCAAATTAAAATACGAAGTTCATGAGCATTGAGGACCCAAAATTTCGAAAGGTTTCGCCAAATACAGCTGATCTGTAATGAGTCGCGGGATAACTATTATACATCCCAGCTCTTCTAGATTATATGAAAAAAACATTTACGCGTTATAACATCTAGTTCAGAATGCTATACAATAACTATAATATACTTTATATATTACTATATAGTATATACCCTTTATGAGCCCCCGGATACAATATTTAAAAATGTTAAATTAACAGTAAGTTTGTATCTAGTCGTTCTGGTTTAGGGGTATGAATCGTGGCTTCATATATGCTTGAGGTCCTGCATAGGCACTGGAAATTACTTGGATTTCTTCTACATATATTTTGAAAGTTAGTCTTTATTCCGCTTAAGTTTTATTGTGTGTTCTACATTCCGGCCAAAATGTTACAGAACAAAAGAAAGCATGCAGAACAACGTAGGGTAGGGTGATCCGACTCAGATCACCCCTGTTACAACAAAGGAGTTGGGATGTAAAATCTATTATTGTGATATGTTCAGTTCCTTCGATGCTCTGCTTCCCGTTTGCCGAAAACTATATCTGAAATGTCGTGAAAATAAATGAAATTTTTGCCACATTTTTCTAAGCAACTACACGTCATAGCTTCTTGATATAACACCAGATTCAGCTGTTTACCCATAACGATTGTCGACATTTTTTCATTTCCTTCGATGTCCCAACCTGGTTGCCGAACACTTTAAAATGTCATAAAATTGAGAATGGAAATGGGGAATGTGTCAAAGAGACAACAACCCGACCATATATGAAATTTCTGTCATATTTATATATAGCGAGTGTATAAATAGTCCACAAGAGCTACATAAGCTGCCACTACATCTTGTTTATTTCTGTGTTAAAATATTTGTTACACCTTGAAAGCAGTGTACTTGACATTTGTCTTTAAACCAAAAGAGAATTTGTTGCATTCAAACTAGTGTCACTTTAGGGTTTCGGTTGGAAGATCAAATGGACGGTTTTTCTGACCTACCAGAAACCGACATCAGTTTAGAAGCAACATATACGCCCTTATAAAACAAAAAGAGAATAGAAAATGAAAAAGAAAAAAATAACAAACAAAAATCCCAGCAATTTTCACTTTTCGATTAGAAAGTGCTGCTTAATATATCTATACAACAGCGTTGTATTTGTTTACCTTTGTGAGTTTTCTGATGCAAATTTGTTGAATTTTTCATTATGTATACATTATCAATTACTTAATTGTAATGTTAGAAGTGAGGAAGCAATATGGTAAAGGTATAAGTGTATTAATACAAGTATGGCAATAACCGTTATATATGCATTTTTTTTCTGATGGGAGATCAGTTTGTATCTATATCATCCATAAGGAATAAGGAATCGTCTGGATTTGATCCTACTCGCCATTAGGGGGAAGGGTTGAGAGCCCACATACATGTTCAAGTCCGCCTCATTCTTTATGTGCCTGGGGGGAGGGTTGATAGCCCACATATATGTTCAAGTCCGCCTCATTCTTTATGTACCTGGGGGGGGGGGTGTTGTTGAGAGCCCACATACATGTTTAAGTCCGCCTCATTCTTTATGTGCCTGTGCAAAGTCAGGATCTTGGTTATAACAGTACAGGAACACGTTTAGCTATTAAAGGGGCCAAATTGGTGACCATAGAAATACCTACTACCTGTCTATAAACTTTATTGCCGAAACGTATATTAGGTTGTCAAGGAAAAAATGTATATATAACCTTAATCGTCTCATAACATTTCCAGTTAGTATTTCTATATATAGCATATTTATTTGTTTTAATTTGATTTTCGTCCTGAATATGCATGAAATATTTGCCACTAACGTTAGATATGCAACGATCAATCAATATCTGATAGCAGTCAAGGAACTGGTTTAAAGGACAGAAGTTTAATTGTGGAACACTTACTAGAGACCGGTATTTGCCCGGTTTTTATGTAATAGTAGTTTATGTAGCAAATACATTTATAGTACGGACCTTCGCCGGAATGTTCAGATTATGTTTTATACGGATAATGTGGTATGAAAAATGATTGTCTACTATTTGACTTTTATTAGATCATGTGGATGTGTAAAGGAATATATAATTTCATTCTCAAGAACCCCGTGTAATATTTCTGTCATATACCACTATTTATACCCGAAATTCTTTCTTTCAGTGATTGTCGGCCACAAGTTGAACAAACATAAAATTTTCAAATTTCCGAGTACTTTAAGTTTCATTCTCAAAGAAATGGACCCTGTTTTATTAATTTCTAAATTATTTCAAACTGATGTGATCTGCGAATATCTATACTATCATACATCTATTGAAATAAGAATCTTGTGACTTTGTTTTATCAGATTTCTCCCGTGATATCAAATCAGTTTACAATAGGATGAAAGAACATCTTTTACCAGTGGCGGATCCAGAGGGGGGCGTAGAGGGCGTACGCCCCCCCCTTTGCTTGCACTTTTTTTTTTTTTTTTTCGTAAAATGATTAATCAGACTAGACTTCGTGAACTTTGCCATTTCCCGTGTATTTAATCTTTATGCGACAATTCTTTACTTATAAAGATATTTTTCGCTCGTATTCACTGTAATATATTATTGATTATGTCAAAGTCATGTGATTCTCTACGGTGGAGTTGACCAGTTCGTCGAAAAAAAACGTCACTCAGTCATTTTGAAATTCAAATTACAGTAACACATTGCTTAGGCTGAGGATGACAAGCATGACGCCTTCAAAGCGACAAAGTATTGAACAAGAACGTATTGACTTCTATTTCACAATTCCACCCAACAGAAAGTAATACTCTATTACACTCTCATGAAAAAAAAGTTCCACAGCAATATTATTTACCTACGAAAACATGTTTAACCCCACACGCTCCAGTCCATTATTAACATTGCTGAATAGTGATCCCCAGTCAGTAAGCTCTAGATATAGATTTAAAGTCTAAGGCATTTGATCTGAGGGGGCAGTCTGAGATATTTTAGAGAAAAAATTCTGACCCTGATTTTTGCCTTAAACAAAAATTCTGGCCGTATCTGGATTGAAAGCAATAATCTTGTCCACTTTTTGCTATTAGAAAAAAATATTTTCAACAGAATTATTTAGCATTAAATGAACATGATGAATAAAAAACGGGCATATTTTTTTTGGGGGGGTTGCATGTGAATCCCATATCTGACCGGAATGTCTGTTTCGAACTGATATACTGAATACTTTTTTCAAGGCCCAACTGCAACCTGCCTGCTGGTTGTGGCCTATATGTATCCATGTGTCGACCATCATTCACAACTTCATTGTCATTTCCGACTCATTCGTAGCCTTTGGTTGATTTGGAACCCCTCACTTCCCTTGTTGGGTGAAACATTTCAACCAAACAGTTGGATGAAAATTGCTTGTTTGTCTTTCTTCGTGTCGGTCGTATTGTAAATTTCATTGAATAGCCGTATATCTTGTTAACTACAAGAAATCTGTGAGGTTATGTTTACTAACCATACAACAAACGAGAATTTTCCATGTCCATTATTTACTGACAAATCCCACATCAAATATATTAATTAGTACATAGCTTTGGATCCATCCAATCATTTCATAATAGACAATTGATGGAGAGAATACGGCACCAAAAATTCCAACCCCTACACTTTAACTATAAAATGCATTTTACACTTATTTTATGTTTTTTAGCCAAAAAAAGGTCCAAAAAAATTGCCAAAAAAATTTCGCCTCGCTCCGCTCGGCAACCTTTAATATTACGCCCCCCCTTTCCAAAATCCTGGATCCGCCCCTGTTTACACCCCAGTTCTATTGTTATACTTCATAGTTTCTATTTCTGAAACAAGTGTAAATTGAATAGACCTATTGTTACGAATAACAATGGATTTTGACCACAGGGTGTGACGAGCGGGGTTTCTGGAAACCCCTGCTTCTACATCCCGAAAACACAGTCCATTGTTATTCATAACAATAGAAATTGTTTTTTTTAATAGCATGAACATAAAAGATTACTAATAGTCTTCACTACAAATTGTTTCAAGATATATTTAAAAAAAAATATTTTAGGAAAATCCAACAGCGAAAAAAACATTTAGCATCTATTTTGAATAAAAAAAAATCATGCAAATACTCCTTTGCTTGCGGCTAAAATTGTAATTCAATATGACAATGTCTTGAAGAACATACATGAAGAGAACTTTTATTTAAATTATACATTCTAAACATATAGTTTTCATTTGGACTAAGTCTTAATCATTAAATAAGTATTAATGTTTGGATTGTTGAAGACGAATGATGGCACCCAGGGCCGGATCCAGTCATTTTTAAAAGGGGGTGCCAACCCAAGATTAAAAAAAAAGGAGGGGAGGTCCAGCCGTATGTCCCCATTCTAAAGCATTGATCGTAAAAATGGGGGGTTCCAACCCCCGGAACCCCCTTGAATGGCCCCAAAAAGGGGAGTACATACCTATGCAATCTGTATTTTTGTATGTTAAGCGTGTCCGGTCGTCGGGTTTCTCGTTCAGACACACCTAACCCTCATTATTTTCGAATATGAATGTTTGTTTAATGTTGAGAAGAAAAGGGGGGGGGGGGGGGGTTTAAACCGTAACATGTAAAATACATTTATGATTACCTTCATTAAACTGATACATGTTAGTACTTCGAGTTATAAATATTGCGTAATCTTCATTCTCTTCTGCCAAATTAATTGCCCGACTAAAAATGTCTTCCGTCTTATACCCGTCCATACTGACAACTGCATACAAGGAGCATGATGTGTTTTTTTGTATTCAGAATGCTCGATACGGCCAACCTTGACCTGCTGATCCATATAAGCACATGGATTTAACGGAATAATGCAAAACGACAACCTTGACCTTTGTAAAATCTACTCACATGTCAAAGTTTGAATGAAGATCGTCAAAATAAGGTTACTAGTGGGATTTCATCTTAAAATAAAATCTTATTAATCATGGTTTGATATTGTCAATAAAAATGCTATCCGATTTCATTTAATATTCAAAGTAAACAAATATAGGGTTTAGCATCGGGTGTAAGTTAGTTATACCATAGATAAACACTTCGGGATACGGCGTGTCTGGATAAGAAACACCTCCGGCCTCCGGCCGTCGGGGTTTCTTATCCAGACACACCTATCCCTCAGTGTGTAACTATTACTTAACCAAACGACACTTTTCAAATTTTGTGCTGCGTTCACACTAATTCGAATTCGATTCGCATTAACTAATTCGAATTAGTTTAATTCGCATTCGAATCGTTTTACGTCCAAACGTTAAAGGGAAAATTCGCGATTTTTTACTTATCATCTTATTATGTTCATAATACCATTAAAAACATATTCACCAAGTTTTATCTGGATATGAAAACTAGTAAAGAAGAAAATTGGGAATTATTAATTCTATTTATTCAAACTTCCTGACTTATGTGACGTAGTTTAAGTCTTTTTGCATGCCGGGAGTGGATTAATCTCATTTAAAGTCTTGTTCGTTAATCATCTAATAACGCGATTTAAAGCGCATCAACGACTTTTGGTGTAGCTATTAACCAACTAACAATTCAGAAAGAAAAGTGATCAGCCGTGCATTTTTTTAAATTAAAATTTACGATTTATATTTTAAGGATTTCTGATATGATTATAGTAATAAAAGCAAATCATACAATAGAATTTTTTTATGATTTTTTTTTCGACGGATATATTTAACAACATATATAACTGATAGTATAATAGAAATTCACGTTTGTATTCTCCCCTATTACTTCAGTCGAGGATTTGTCTTACTATACAAATCATTGCTTCAGTCTAGTACTGTGTAAATACAATGCATGTGTATTATGCTGACACCACCTGGTAAAGGCGTGGTTAAATTCACGGTAATTAAAAGATTAGCATTATGTAATTTTAATCCTTTGATCTTCACTAGAGTGGTGTTTGTCCTCAAGGGTTCACCGTTGCAGGTATGAGACAGATTTTTTTTAATTATTAAGGGAGGAATATGGTGGCAAAATACCTTAATTATATATATATTTTTTTAACATTTTGCATTTGCTCAGTTTTTAAATAAATAGGTGAGTATTTGTTGTAACATCGAAATTCTGAATCACTTTTAATAAAATAATTATATAAATATTATAAATGGCCCACGAAAACGAGCGTATAAATCAAAACAGTACTATTTTAAATTATCATCGGTAACCTTGAATATTTAAATGTGCAGAGAAAATTATCAGTTACAAAAATATAGTTTTGTCGTCCAAAGCGATCTTCATTTACCTAATCAGGAATGCCCTTATTAAAATATTATAAATCTCACAACGTATTTATATAATTCTTAGATATTTGACCAACGATGTTTAAAAAAATGAACAGAATCAATCTAACGTCAACTTTCCTTTTTTAAATGGAGACAGAACGTCGAAATCAATTTTCAATGTGCTTGATATCTTGTACCTTTGTAAGACTTATCATTCATTCATAACCCCACTCTAAACCAGAGACATATATACGTCTGTTTAAACTGACAAAAAAACTCCTAAAGCGGACAAGCAGTATATTCTGTAAATTTCTGAGATTTAATACAAAGAAATAAAAAAAAATCCCGAAATGAATTTGATCCTGGAAAATATTCACATCCTCAGTCGGTCTGAAAAAAAGATACGAATTTGGTATACAGAACATGCAGAACATGCAGAAATGTGAATGTTATAAAACCTAATTGTTATATCAGAAACCATTATAAATATGAACATGTATACGTAAGACCTCATGGGACGTCACCTAACCACATTCAGGTAATATACAAGAAGCTCTGTTATACCCGGAAATGCCCCCCCCCCCCCCCCCCCCCCAAATCGAGGAACAGTATATCTTACAATGTGTATATTCCTGCAAAAATAAAAATAAAATGAGAAAAAAGAAAGAGACGAACGGTAAGTCACATCAGATTCAGATATTTATATAGTTGCTTGTCGTTAAATAGAGATCTAGATAGTGTATACATGTCTCTGCGTTAACTTATAAAAATAACAGGAAATAATAACCTTGAAATAGATTTATGATGAATACTTTGCAACTGCGACACCCCTTTTTATCACAGCGTACATGCATGCATTTAAATGACTGTCCGTTATGCGATTTAGAATGACAATCGTACGTACAATCCTATAGTTCATGGTGAGTCCTTTTCTATCAGATATGCGACTTTTCGTATTTATATTTTCTCTTATATTACCGGTACTGTCATTTAATATCTAATGCATAAGTGCAATATTAAGAGTGGTTAAATCCCCTACAAGCTAACTAAATAAATAAATCAACCCTCTAGCTGACCAGACGTTAATACAACTACCATCAGTCTATCCGGAGTGAAGTTTCTTTATTTCTTCAAATAGGCTTTTGGGTATCATTAGTGCACGTCCAGTGGCATATATATATATAACATGCATGTCGGACCAGGAAAATGTGATGATGACGAATTTCTTAAACTGTTCGAAATAATCTTATTGAAATATAAATCTGTGATTTTACTATGTCTATAGCTTCGATGAACCAAAGCAAGTTAGATATCGACCTGTATTTAAATCAGATTGGTTCTGGATGTTTCTCTCGTATATTCAATATACTTGTATGATATTAGTTCTATATTGCGACTATCCATAGTTCCGTATTAAACCTTCCATCTAGGCGTATAAACCAATGATCGATAAGTGCCGCACATTTTGTTAAATCAATATTTGTATGTTTCAAAATGTCCATAATTATTGACAACGAGTATATACTTACATTTTCCCCAATTTACCCTTGGAAAATGTGTAAATAGATTTTTATTTCATCAAATCTTTTTTTTTCTTAATTATTTAAATTTTCATAAATATCATTCTTTACACCAAAAATGTTATTTATAAACAAGCGTATGAGTTTAGCAATGACTAGTAGTATATCACTATCGGATACGCTATACAAAGTTGTATATTACACCTGATAGATTCAAAATGGAAGTTACATATTATCGGCCGTGTACACTGATCAATACCCCCAGAAAAGAAGTGATGCACGAACTTGTTTTATGTAATTGTGTAATAACAGTTTTAAAGCCCGACAGGAAATCGCTTGAATACCTGTACGTGTCACCTCACAATACCTCTGGGAACAATCCCTTTAGCCATTCTGGTGATCAGATAAGGGAAGGTCCGAATTTATTTTAAAAAGTTTATTACATAAAACAATTATGAACAAACTAGATTTTCAAAAACAATTTTACACGGAACACTTATTTATAACTTTGACTTTTTAACTAATTTCAATTTCTTGTTTTAAATACTTCGTAAACAAAACAGTTTCAAAACGACAGACCATACTATTAGTACTAGTTATTTAAAAAATAATATATATAAAATTACATTTTCCGTATCAAGTTAGTTAGGAAAGGTTGCACAACCATGTCTTTCATAATCTTTTTTGTGACCCGGGAAACTGTTTATGCTTTCCTTGTCGGATAAAACAACCGTACGCGTGACAAGATATCGACACTCAATTACGGCTACGTTAGGTTACTGCTTGTTTTGGTCCTTTGTGGTTTATAGATATATCGTGGTCAATATTCGGGGAGGATGTCAAAATGGCCGCATGCGGAGAATTGATACTCTAAATTTAAAATCGATGGTGATCTCTTAACTTGCAGAATAAAACTTTAATATCTATGAATTTGTGCTTTTTTATACATAATGAACAGAATATGAATTTTTCATTTTTTTGCGAAGTTTCCCTTTAATTCTAATTCGAATTGCAATACGCGTCAAATTTGCTTTACTGTCCGAACGACGTTAACTTTTAATTCGTATCAACAAAAACGGATTTCTAATGCGAATTGGTTAATGCGAATTAGCCAATTCGAATCAATTCGAATTAAAAAGGAAGAGTGTGTGAACGCGATTAGCGAATTCGATTCGCATTCGATTCGAATTCAATTCGAATTATATGTACGTGTGAACTAGGCATTGTTTTCGATAATAGACGAGATATTTTGGTCCTTTTCCAGAACGTTTATAACCTCGCGGTCTTGAATGATGCATGTTGAAGTCTCCTGTCATAGCATGCACATATAAGCTTGGATATTTCAGTCTCATGTTGAAGGAGAATTATTTTCTACACTGACTTTTCAGGACGTAACTGATGTATCATTAAAAAAATAACTTCTGTTTTTGTTTTAATTTAAACGTATACGGAATAACAGATGGTTAACTTTTATGTTACCAAAATAAGGATGTATAAAGTTTATGTAGTCACGTAGTCATCGTTAAAATGTATACTAGATAAGTTCATTAAAAAATTACACCATTGTTGATATATTTTATCAGAGACATATATACACATATATGTCTCTGATTTTATTTAAAGAACAAAAATATTCGGTAGTCTAAAAACCGCTCAGGACCTCCTGAGTGCACTCAGGACATGTAATAAATATTTTGGTGAGCGTTGAGGGTATGCATTCGAATTAAATTTTTGATCTTATAATTTTTGTTTTGATAAAATCAATTCAATTTTTAAGAAGTTATTTAAGTTTTTATCGGCACGCGCCGTTATTTGGGATATGTCATGCATATATATAATATATATATAGTATTCAAATTAGTTCAGCCTAAATGTGCATGAAATGTATGTTCTATGTCTTTTATGTTTTAATATTAGTATTGTGTATGATTATTGTGTAAATGTATGTATTTGTCGGTTATAAAAGCTCAAAGAGCTTATGTTTATTTGTTATGTGACATGCCGACTATAAATAAAGCATTGAATTGAATTGAATTGAAATGACCGAAAATCATATTCAATACCAATCATCATGTTGATTAGGTCGTTTGATCTTTAATAAGTAGGAGTGATAAGTGATGGTTATATTTCCAAGTAAACAAAATTTAATGTATAAACGAACTAGACGTTTCTGATACGGTCAATAACTTTGGCTTGAGTGTGAAAACAGCAACACGCATTATCAACGACAAGTTACTTAATTTAGATCAAAACCAATTTTTGCAAGATTTAAACAATGATTAAAACAAAGTGAATGACAATAAATTAAGAACGTACCGCCTATATAAGACGAAGATAGAAACCGAAAACTACATTACATGTCAACTTCCACGAACTGTGAGACGTACGATGGCATTATTTAGGAGTGGGGCACTATCGCTAGCTGTTGAGACGGGACGATATTCTAGACCGCAGATACCATTAAATTATAGACTTTGTAAATTTTGTCATACGAACTCTGTAGAAAACGAAATACATTTTTTAATGGTCTGTCCTTTATATACAGACATCCGATATGAACTTTTTCTAAAATCACTAGAACTTATCGATGACTTTGACAGAATGAACACAGAGAATAGCATGATTTATTGCTCTTATGAACTGTAAATACATACAAACTTTTTTAGCTCATACATTGAATAGATTTTATTCTAGAAGAAAAAAATTTTATGAAATTATGATTTGCAAACTATTTATTCATCATCAGTATTATTTTTTCTTTCTTTGTACATTTTTGTATTTTACATAAAGGTTACTGTGATAGTCTTCATATAATATCCCAAGTTTAAATACTTTTATTTTCTTTTTAAAAGATAAATTCAAGTGACAAGTTTAATTACTATATTATCAGAACATTGGCATTTTAATAAATATTTTATTTGTTTATTTATTTATTTTTTACTTATGTCAAATGTGGATATTATTTTTATGTCATTGTAAAAGATGTGCTGGTAAATAATTTATAAATTATAGTTTTTTTTTAATATGTTTTTAATGTAAATTTAGTGTCTCGTAAGTCTATGTAGGCTGGGTATTGATCTTTGTTTTAACTCTTTTGTGTATTGAACTTGTATATTTATTTGTAAGATCAATATGTGACACTTTAATAAAATAATCATTATCTTATAAACACATATACAAGTAAGCTTGGCAAACAAACAAAAAGGTTTCCTTGAGAAAATAATAAAGATATATATTGTTTTTGCAAAAATGTTAAATAAACTTTTCGTTTTATTTGTAATAATTGAAGCCAATATAGTGGGGAAATTTTCCATTCAATTTATTTCGAGCGTATGACATTTGCGCCGATTTTTAAAATTTTCGATCTTTCATTTGCGCCGATTGTGTACAGGTGAATTATAGGTGAATGTTATTTTCCATTACATTTTTATCATTATCATTATAAACCTCTTCCGTTAGCCAGTTGTAAATATGTTATGAATTGTCAATTATAACATGTATGTAACAGTTGTCCCCTGCAAATATGTTCTTGTCGTTTTCATCTGGCTCAGAACTGGTGGAGAAAAATCCAGTCTGTTGGGTTAAGCACAGATTATAAAGAAAATTCAAGTGGCACTGGTAATGGCTATCGCTGCTTTACGTTTTGATAGTATGCCTGACGCTTCTTCTTGACTTCGTTGTTAGCAAGTACAAGAATAATAGCAGACGTGACATTGTAAGGAAGGAATACATCAGATATGTAGCATACAAATGCTCGGCAAGAACAGATTTATAATTCATTGTATTCCGTTTTTATGGATTTTTATGTTGTGCTTTTGAACGCTGTAAATAGGTGTAAACACAATGCTTTTGTCCTTTGAATTGACTTATCCTGCTCGAAATCCTAATTCCACCTCATCACGGTGTGCAGGGGACAACAGTTATATACATGTTATAATTGACAATTCATAACATATGTACAAATGGTTAACGAAAGAGGTTTATAATGATAACACAATCGGCGCAAATGAAAGAAAAAATCGGCGCAAGTGAAAGAAAAAATCGGCGCAAATGAAATGCAGATGGGCGCAAATGCAAAACGCCGATTTATTTCATTTGAAAACGTTAAAAAATATAGTTTCTAATTCATTGCAAAATGTTGCGTCCTTGTGGATCAAAACCCCGTTTAAACAGCGTTTGTCTACTTTCGTCTATTGCCGAACATTCTAAAACATAATGAAACTCGTCGCCAATATCACCGGAATTACATAAAGTACAAATGCAATTTTCTCTCTGAATATTTTGCCATCTCTCAATTTCAATAGGAATTTTCGTGTTCAAAGTTCTAAATCTACAAAAAGAATCACTTTAAGTATTTTTATCATATAGAATATCAAAGTATGCTTCGAAATTTAGACTGCATAGTCTATAATCGTTCGTTTTTTTCCAGAGTTTTTCCCTAAATTTTTTGAAACTCCTGATAGAGTTTAAAATTATTCATAGACAGCTTACATATGCAATTTTTATTAAAAAAAAATTATATTTCGCCATTCAAACTCATTCTTGTCCAGTAATACATTTCTTGATTGAGTGAAATTCTGAAATAATTATTTATTAAAGTTTTTATCTTTATTGCGATGGCCTATTTGTGAAAAAAAGGTACGATCTAATTTCATTAAGTAAGATTTATTCCCCCATTTAAAATCAACTCGTTTTTTGTCCAGTAATAAATTCCTCGAATGAGTTTGAAAAGGAAAATAAAATTTGAAGAAGGAATTTGTCACCAACATTTCCCCTTAATTTTCATGAAGCAAGATTTGGTTTTGTATCGACCCGTTCTTATCTGTACATGTATTTGTTTCCATACTTCAAATAATCAAATCTCATATAGTAAGATTTTAATTTCTTATTAGAATTGTTCTTGTCCAGTATTACAAGCCTTGAAGGAATTTCAATGTGAAAATAAATTCTGAAAAATGAATTCATCTCCGTTTTCCTTTCAGTTTCTGTCATTTACCATATTTGGGTATTTTTCTAATAATCAAAATTAACAGTTTTCGTATCACACTCCGTGCAGTATGATACGAGAAATATCTCTTCATGCAAAAATAGATACAGAGAAACTGTATTAAAATACACTGAATGGGAGTTTTATTTTTTCTCTATAATCGTAAAAATGCACTTCGCATAAAGTCAATTTAATTACATGAAACAATTCCGAAACAACTTAAAAACATCGTATAAACATGTATAATTAAATTTTATTCAAAACGGCTGAGTCGGGGGGGGGGGGGGGGGGGGGGCTAGTTGTGTAATCAGTGACACATGTCCTCCTTATTTATATGTAAACATATATATTTATTTATGAAAATAACAAATATCTATCTAAGTTCGTTTTCAAAATTCACCACTAAAATAAACATTTTTGTGCATATACGATAACTATAAAAAGTCCTGAGTGCACCCAGGAGGTCCTGAGCAGTGTTTAGACATACCCAAAGTATTTGAGGTAACATTAACAATCAAATTATAAGAAAATTATTTACAATTAATTAATTAGACCGTGACTGGGATAGGGCAGGGGGGAAATGCTTTCTGGGGTAAAAAAAATATTGCAAATAAAAAATGATGAAAATAATAGAGGACACTACTAGATTAAAACACTATAAATGGTTGTTTTTTGTTTATCACATTCCAAAATTTGCCTCCCCACTCAATTTCAGTTTAGTTCGAACTGATTTATCACATTTGATACTATTGTTCACAGGCACCTGGGACTATTATACTATAATAGTCCCAGCAGGCACTTCGTTGTCTCTGAAAAATAATTACATTTACATATGTACTTTTAATATAACGCAGGCTAAGGGTGTCAACGTATATTTGTTCTGCCTAACAGAAGTTCCACTGGAAACTTTGTTATAAACAATGTCATAATATCTGTTCCTGTTGGAACAAATATTCTATACCATTTATTCCGTTAGGAACATTTACTGTAATATTTATTCCAGTGGATATAATATTCCAGAATATTGTTTCCATTTGGAACTTATATTATGAAGGAACTTCTATTCCTATATCTATAGGTAAATTTTTGCCAGAGACAAGTCTGTGCGCTTGTTCTACAGTACTTACTGATCTTAAAGGCAGATATATATCATCAATAACCTGTTTTAAAATTTTGTAAGGATTCTCATTTCCACCTTAAGTGTGACCTCTTTTGGTAAATAAACAGCTAACGTTTTGTATAAATCAAAGGAATATGATTACTGCCCATAAAATAAAAGTGAAAAGAAGCCGCCGTAAAAGTATGGTATACATGATAAAATGCAAGGGGAGGAACTCTCTTGTTCCCGCGGAAACCATTCGTAACCTCTCTCCTCTGACCGTGTCGTCGAATAGGCGAAGTCATGTAGTACAGACAAACAATACAAGACAGATTATTTGAAACCTGACTGGAAGTCCCACTGGGAATTGTTCATCGACAAAACAGCATGAAACGTCTCCCTGAGGAAAACGTTCAATACTTAAGTGTTATTAATGAATACACCCTTCTCAACAATAATTTACCTGGCGCAAACCATTGGTCGATATCAGAGGCAGCTTGGCACAGCTGTTTATTGAACACGAATCTAAAAAGAAACTCTCAGCGGGGAGCACCCCTGGGGATCTCTCTGCTACAAAGCAATTCAATATTTATACACTGACGTAGCCAATCTCCACATGGCATGCTTTTAACTTACTGAAATAACATTTATAACTCAGTTGTGTATAATTTTAGGTTTAGAGAGATGAGATTATAAAATGTTGAAAGTTTGATTTTTCAATAAGGAAATTTTATGATGCATTTAAAAGTTGACAGGATATTATTGTGATGAGAAACTATTTATGAACCTTTCCTAGGACAAGATAATAAAGAGAAATAAAATGTGATCTCAGCCTCTGAACATATAATACTAGATTTTTTAACACACGGAGGATATAAAAAAGGTCTTAGAAAAAAAGCTGTCAAGACATACTGTTTTCTACATTCCAGAGATGTCGAGAAGAAAGCAAGCAAGACCAAGATCTTTTAAAAGTAAGTGAGTTTTCAGTGCAATTTAAGGTGTGTGATGTATATCAGCATGAATAAGCATTACATGTGCCAAACTGATGTACATATATACAAAATTGAAATTGATCAGAAATATACATTTGTAAGACACTGAGGGCATCTGTATCAGATATTCAAATTTCATAAAAAAAAGTGTTGCATGTCTTCACAAGTTTATCAAGTTGTTTAGAGTCAATTTCTTTTGCACATTAGTTTTGATATAATAATTTGTACATTTTTTTTCTAAAAATTCTTGATGTTCAATTAAGGGATGGGGATGAAAGGAGAGATACCAGTCTTATTATACCCATAGATGTATAAACCCATATCTATGGGTTTATACATCTATGTTATACCTGATGGAATGAAGTGACACATACAGAATGTAGGTAGAAAGGGGTTTTATATATGGACCATCCTAAAATATCTAATGGATTTGACTATTTTGACTGTTCAATTTAAAAGAAATATTTCAAAAATTTTGAACCTCTTTTTAATGTTAATTTGATCTTGCAAATGCTAATTATTCCCCCCATGTCGGGTTGTGGGGGACATGATTATGGTCTCTGTCCATCCCTCTGTCTATTAGAAACACATCAATACACAGAGACCATTTGACATACAGCTTTCATATTAAGTATGATTATTTGTCATCATATTCTCTTGACCATGCTGTATTATCATTATTATTTGACATTTTTAAGGGAGTTATGGGACTTTGACCATTTTTTTTATAGCAATTTAACATTTACACCTTGTGAACTCAGCTCCTGTAAGTCTGTTTTAAGGAAAGCTCCCATACTTAGAAGGATTGTTTGCAATCATGAGTAGTTGACTATATTGTACCACCATTTTGATCCAACCACTGTTGCAGGAGTTATGGGACTTTGACCTTTTTTTGGTGTATTGTGACATAAACACCTTATGAAAGCAATGTCTTTGAGACCATTTAAACAATCTCAAACAATCCTACCAAATATGAGAGCTTTTTATAGAAAGCTCTCATATTTGGTAGGATTGTTCAACATCATGTGTAGTTGACCATATTATACTGTCATTTTGATCTGACATTTTATAGGGAGTTACAGGACTTGTGACTATTTTTCAAATATTGGACCAATAACACCTTGCAGATAAAACTCCTCTGAGACAAATTAACTGAAAGCTCTCATTCTTGGTACTTTTGTGTACCATCATGTTTAGTTGACTGTGTTATTCAACCATTTTGATTAATTTGACCAGTTTTACAGGAGTAATTTGGGACTTAACCATTTTGTTCACTTTAGTGACAATACCACCTTGTGAACGCAACTTCTCTAAGACTTTTATAGAAAGCTCTTATGTTTGGGAGCATTGTTTGACATCATGTTTGAATAACCATATTATACTGTCATTTTGATATGAATAGTTTAATGGGAGTTATGGGACTTTATCTATTTTTTGGAGTATTATGACAATAACACAATGTAAATGAAACTCCTTTAAGAACATTTGACAGAAAGCTCTCATACTTGGTAGGATTGTTTGCCATCCTGTTTAATTGACTATTTAACATTCATTTTGATGTGATTAATTTATTGGGAGTGATGAAACTTTTTACTATATTTTGACTATTGTATCATAATGACATATTGTGACACACAATTTAATTCCTAATTTAAAATTTTATACAGAGCGGGGGATATTTGGCTATGGTGTAGCAATCTTGCTGTCAATTGTACATGTAGTGGTAACATTTTGGTCTTTTCAGCACTTATTAGTATAAAGAAAGATGTCTTTTTTGGGGTTTGAAGAAGCTCCTATGGAATTGCATTTACATGTAGTGACCAAAACTTTTTTCAGAACCCAGCACTGATAAACCAAAGTAAAATGAACAAAATTTTATTTACCAGCTGATCTGCTGATTTTTTTTTTTTTGCCCATGATAAGCTTTATGGGTTATAAATTACTGATCCGTCATGATTTCGGACAGAAAATGGCAAATGCTACATGTATAGCTACAAATTGTATCCTACCTCATATTGTGTAAATGATTTCTTCTTGTTCTTCATCTAGACATTGTCTCAATACGAGGCCAAAAGTTTTTATCTTTTGACATACAGGTACATTGTATCATCAGTACCATTACATGAATTTGGCCTTTTACCTCAAGGGACTATATTGATCACATCTATCCAACTTAGCGTCGAAAGAACAGATACCACAGATACATTTAAGTCTGATTCATATTGTGACTTACGTGTCCAAATGTACATCTAGAAGTTGACAATAAGGGTTGGTTATGAACTAAATTTACAACAAAAGAGATGATTTTAATTATCAAATTGTGAACTTTCCATTTCTGTGAAGCAACATTCCAGAAGCACCTGTATATTGAGAACAAATATCTTGTTGAAAGTTGAAATGATATTCCCTAGTTTGCTTTTCCTATCATAATTTTCTTGATGGATGGTTACTCTTAAATGTCGAAGGAAGCTACACGTAGTGAACTGAAGGTTCCAAATTATAAATTGAAGTCTTTCTACAGGCATTTGGGGAATTGACCTCCCTTTTTCTTTATATTTTTTGTGTTTTAATTTTATTAAGTAAATATTCCTTAATATTTTAACTTATTTATGTGTTCTTGCTCTTATCCATAGGATATTACAATAACTATGAATTATATATATAATGCCCCTCTATTCTTATTTGTCAACTATTTTCAAAGAAGAATTGATAGAGGAGCATCATATTTAATTTACTGTTACTGTAAAATTATGGATAAGAGCCAGGTGATAGGTAATTCAGTCACCTGTACTAGTAATTATTTTTCATGTACATGTACCTGTAAAAATCATACATTTTCAAGAAAAATTTCTTGATTTAAACATGTTGAAATAATTTATAAATATAGTCATGTTTAATATATTTAATATATCTTAGTTTGCAATGTAACAACCCTTAAAGGACTGAATAAGTAATTATTAATGTTAATTAGTACCGGCAATATAACACACATGGACTAATATCATTTATCTCTATAATATCAATCATGCAAAATGAGAAGAGTTTAAATTAAATAAAATTACTGTCCCCCGGGCAAAGCGATGCGGGGGACATAGAAATACCAGGCGTCCATCCCGTCTGTATGTCCGGTCTTGTTAGCACTCTCACGTGTACAATTCCTGCCAGATTTTTATGAAATTTATATTATAGGTTTATATCATCAATGTCTTTGATGAGTTCAAAAATTAGTACCGATCAAAAAATTTTAAAAGATGTCCATTGGAAATATTGATTATATGGAAAATTGCATTGTCAGCGCTCTCATGTGTACAATTATAACCAGAACTTTATGAAACTTATATCATAGGTTTATATCAGCAATGTCTTTGACACTTTCGAAAATAAGTGCTGATCAAATATTTTTAACGAGTTATGCCCCATGGAAACATTAATTATAATGGAAATCACATTGCATTTGCTCTGAAGCCATCATTTCTCTAAGATATTAATAAAAAGTTTTGAAAAAAAACAAAAAAAGTGCTTTTTTTTAGTTATTGCCCTTGTACCTTGGATACATGTAGATAAAATATTTGCAACGTGGTGGACATTGGAACTCTGTTCTTTCAATTTTACTAGAATTTATAGTAAAGACTACGTTAGAAAATTTCAATCAACAAGTTTTGACTAGCATTGGCCTGGGTTCTTTATACAGTAAAGCACTGCTACACAAATGTAGTAAATACTTAGGTAGCCTGACCTTGGCAACATTACAGGTGCCCCTAGTGGAGCAGAAACTGCTTATCCATCTGGAACCCCTGATTTTTCTACTAATTTTGTTTCTAATGGGTTACTGTTTCTTTAGTTGTCAGTGTTGAATTTTCAGCTATTTATTTTTCACAATTTTTTAAATGATTTTACCTCTACCCCCTTCTAAGCATCTGCTTTGCACACTTTTGAAAATGGTTATCAATTAGGATGACCCCTTACTGATCTGGTATATTATGAATCCTAATCACAGGATATAATGACTCATCAACTTATTTCAACCAGCGTAACACACTGATGTGACATGTCACTGATAATGCAGAAACTGCTAACCCTTCCAGAGTACCTGAGTTCATCTTCACTTTTTGGTTGCATTCCTGGTACTCAATCTTTAGTTTTCAGTGTAATGTGTTTTGGACTGTTGTTTGTATTTCTATTGTTTTTCATCGTAGAATTGTTATCTATTTTTCTTAAGACCTTTGGTTTTTGATTTCCCCCTTAGTATTTTCTCTCTCTTTCTTTTAGGTCCAGTTTGAGCTTTTCTCATCACTTGTTGTCCTCGTGTCTGATGAACCAGCGTGCCAACCAACATTGCTAAAAATAGAACATAGGGGTTGAAATTGTAACTTTTTATGCACCCACCAAGAGGGGGCATTAATTATATAAGTGTTACCCTTGTCCGTCAGTACGTCCTTCCATACGTCCCAAAATTAGTTTCCATTTTCTAACTTTAATTTGCCACAACCAAATTTTATGAAACTTATTCACAATGCTTATTACATGTACCACAAAACACAGATCAACTTAAAATTTGGGTGGCGTCACTTTTACCATTCTTGAGTTAGGTCCCTTTATATTTATAATGTTATATGCAAGCGAGGGCATCATTTGTGTCCCATGGACACATTCTCCATTTATTATTATCTTGAAAACCTCTATAGAAAGAGGAAATCTAACAGGGTTTAAAATGTGTAGATCCACCTACTGTCCATTAACATCAAAATTGTCAGATGACTTCTTATAAGAGTTATCACCCTTAAATGATGAATTTTACCAATTTTTGTTTTCATTTTTGCCTATAATCTACAATAGAATCTATAAAAGATAAGAGAGAAACTTTTAGTAGCAAAATAATAAGCCTTTAGTTTGCCTATTTATTTCAAACTTTTTTTTGTTCTTTGACAGTAAGCTACAATGTACAACATGTACAATCTATAGGCTTTTGATATCTGGCATGTGTGTGCATAACCTCAAGACTATGGGTTACATATTATTGGAGATGATTTCTGACCTTGACCATTAATCTTAAGATAAACTTCTTTTTTCATGTCAATCCCTAATCAATATGTAATTTTTTTCTCTCCATTTAACACTATACAATGACTGTCCATGTCATGTCAATTCCTAAACAATATGTAAAATATTTTTGTCCATTATTAATACACTATACAAAGAATGTCCATGTCATGTCATGCCTAATCAATATGTAATTTTTTCTCTCCATTTAACACTATACAAAGACTGTCCATGTCATGTCAATTCCTAAACAATATGTAAAATATTTTTGTCCATTATTAATACACTCTACAAAGAATGTCCATGTGGTTTAATCCATTAATTAGCATGACAGTTAAGTAATAAGTGAAAATACAGGGGCACCTGTGGATGTTATCTCTCATAATATAGTCTCACAGGTACAGGACCATTTCTAGTTGTAATCTCTCCAAACTGGTCTCACATGTACATGAGCACATCTAGTTATAATCTCTGAACATAGTCTCACAGGTATAGTAGCACATCTAGTTATTATATCTCTGAATCTAGTCTCACATGTACAGGATCACCTCAAGTAATACTCTCTCTGAATCTAGTCTCACAGTGATACCTCTATAGTTAAAATCTCTCTGAATCTAGTCTCACAGTGGTACCTCTAGTTAAAATCTTTCTGAATCTAGTCTTATAGTGGTACCTCTAGTTATAATATCTCTGAATCTAGTCTCATAGGTAAAGGATCACTTCTAGTTATACTCTCTCTGAATCTAGTCTCACAGTTGCAGTACTCTCTCTGAATCTGATCTCACAGTGGTACCTCTAGTTATAATCTATCTGAAATTAGTCTCACACGTACATATGCACCTCTAGTTGAAATCTCTCTGAATCTAGTCTTGCAGGTTTTGGAGCACCTTAAGTTGTAATCTCTCTGAATATAGTCTTACAGGTACAGGAGCACCTCTAATTGTAATCTCTGTATTCGATGTAGTCTCAAATGTTCAGGAGTACCTCAAGTTGTAATCTCTCTGAATACAGTACTACCGGTAGTTTCACAGGTGCAGGAGCATCTCTAGTTATAACCTCTCTGAGTATGGTATCAAAGGTACAGGAGCACCTCTAGTGAGTTTGTGATCTCTCTGAATATTGTCTCATAGGTACAGGAGCACCTCTAGTTATAATCTCTCAGAATCTTATCTCAGAAGATAAGCATGATAAGCAAATCTTAATTACACTTTGACCTTATCTTTCTGTTTTTTTTATTGTTCATGACAGAAAATATGACAAATCATTTTTGTATGTTTAGTTCTAATTCAACTTTTTAAGCATGATTAGTAATTTGTTTTGGTTATTAACTTGGAAATGTAAATTATAGTAAACCAACAAATCAGGTCTGTATCAGGGGATTGTACGATATTATCCCAACTTTCAACATTAATTACAAAATTATGAAAAAAAATTTGGTTTGTGTATATATGCTATAGAAACTTTGCAGCGATATTATTGTGGAATATTGATTTTAAGCAGTAGCTCTCCCTTGTGTCAGTAAAACACAGCGTAAACATAAAGAAAAACCCCATAGCTATTCTTGTATATGATTGACGTCCCGTGGTGTTCATTCAAATCCCTCACGACACTTTCTAATGACATGACTTCCATCAAAGTTTCCATGGTTACCATTATGTCTGGAAAATAATTGAAGAGGAAATATTTTATGGAATGAATTCTTTTATCAGAAAGATATTTAGTGATTTAATTTTTATGTGTATGCAGATTTTTTTAAAGACAATAAAGAATGCTTTTGATATATTTACTTTTTTCACAAATGTAAGATTTATTAATTTTAAAGAGTACATTTATTTCATGCAAGTTATTTAGCTGAATTGATTGATTGATTGTTGTTTGCTCATAATCATCCAGGAAGGATATATTATCATGATCATTAGAGAAGTTCTGCAAAGATCATCTACCAGGGAAATGGTGGGAAATTTGGACTGCCACCGGAAGATTAGAGTATGTTGAATAGAGACAGACATTTTGTCTTGCAACAGGCCACCCATTGAACCCTAAGAGAGTTTTTTAACAAGGTTCTTTAACATCCAAAGAGCTGGCACACTCCCTACAAGAGGCATCAGATTTAGAGTCCCTACCTTAATTGACCCATGACTGAATTTTCAAATGTAGATGTACAACTCAGTCAAATTGATGACCCCTAATCATGGGTTTACTACCAGAGGAAAAAGTTCTGGTGACCATTCATCTATACCCTGGCCAACCCTTCATGATTTGAACTTTATTGTCTTTTGGTGCAACATATTGTAGGGGATATAGATATAATCCATCTTTTTTGTCCTTGCATCTGTCTGTCCTTTTTTGTACCGTAATTGCTTTCACATGTATAATTTTTGCCAGATTTTTATGAAAATTAATTCACAGGTTTATTTCAACAATGTCACAAATAAATGTTAAAAACCAGAGTTAAGAAGTCAAATTTGATTAACTGCTTTTAAAGGAGTTATGGCCCTTGTTCATTTCCAAGGGAAATATAAATTATTTGAAATAATGAACCAATTTTTACCAACATTTTATTTTTTGTAGGAGAAGATGAAGAAGACCAAGAAACAGGTAAATTCTATTGTAACTTTATGTACCACCTTTTTTCATTAGTTTCAATGTCAGATTCACAGTTGACATGCCACAGCTAAAGGTTTCACCTCCAATCATTACCTACAATGCCAGATCCACAAGCTTAGTGTTTCTTGACAAATGATCATCTAGAATTCAGATCCACACCTGACATGTCACAGCATATTTATAAGTGTATCACCTCAATTTATTACCTACAATGTTTGACCCACAGCCGACATGTCAACATAAAAAATATGTTCATTTTTGAGAATTTACGTATAAGTGTTCTTATTATGACGTCACAATTGCCATCAATTTTGATTTTCCACTAAGTTTAATGAAAACAGGCCAACTTCCATTGGTTTTTAGGACTGGAAACATAATTTATATAATGCATGTGTCAACCAAAAAGATCTTGTAACATTATGTTTATAATATGACTTGAATATTTAGTTTGTCTTACCCTGCACTCTATATTAGCAAGATCACTTTCTTCAATGTTTGTTGGTGAACCTTTAACAACTTTTAGCCTTAAAATAATGAGATTGAAATTGGACAAAAACCAGGTCCTTACCTACACCTACCCCTTCAAAACAAAGAATGTATGCTATATCAAGTTCGGAAAAATTACATATATTTTATGCAGAGATTATTTTACTGTCAAAATCTTAAGAAATAGTAGAGTTATGATTATAAAAACAAAATGACAGACATGACAAAGTATTTGCAATAGATATTTAGTTTGTAGATAAAACAGGTTCTAAGAAGTTTCTTGATATCTTCAGTTTCATATGAATTAAAAACTGAAATGTCTTGTTCTAAAGTTAACTCTTAATGACCCATGGTTATTGGTACTTTTAAGATTAATCACCCTTTTGTAAAACTGGAAATCAATCAATCAAGCAGAAAACTTTTTATTATAAATATACATTTAAATTATCTTTTATTAATGTCATGTCTTGATGTAGAGGCAAGACTTAGGCATGCTGTTTGTGATGTTTGTGTTTGCAGCATCAACAATGTGTCTTAGAATGTGATTAGATCAGTTTATAAGGAACCACTTATGGTATTCGTTGGTATTTGGTATGTAAATGTTGTTGTATTAGCAATGGCACATCTCATTTTCATAAGGATGATTTGTTATTGTACTCCATTCTTATATTGATTGATTGAATGTTGGTGATAAACACCACTTTCAGCACTAGGCTATATCTTGGCAGCTAGTTTTTATTGGTGGAGGAAGATGGAGTGCCCTCTAACCTTTGACAGGAAAACTGACATACCTGACACATGCTTGTTTATGACACTCACAAACTCTGTGTCAACAGGCTATTGGTGATACTGTATACAAACTACTTAGACCACTCGGCCACAGAGGCCTCTCCATTCTTATAACTAATCAATATAAAAGACATTTAACAAGTTTGAAAATTCAATTTCTGTCTTTGTATACAATTGGTCAATCTCAGCAGCTATACAAGATAAGCATGGTCAAGTCAGAGATGTGTGAACATTTCTGAACCGCCCACTCAGTCAACTTATTTAAATATTTTTCCACAGAAGAATGTGATGATAAGAAAGTTATGTTTGACGAAGAGGCAGACCAAGTTATTGTCTCTAGAGACACACCATCCGAGTATAATTGTGATCTGTGTGGTGACAGTTTTAACAGCATGGACCAGTTCATGGACCACAGGAATACAGATTGTCTAACTGGTGAGTAATACGTCCATGGACCACAGGAACACATATTGTCTTACTGGTCAGTAATATTTGGTTAGTAATTTGACCGTGGACCACAGGAACATATATTGTCTTTCTAGTGAGTAATATGTCTGTGTAACACAGGAACACATATTGTCTTACTGGTGAGTAATTGGGCCATTGACCACAGGAACACATATTGTCTTACTGGTGAGTACTGTAAATTCAGAAATTATTGCGATGTTTTTATTATTGCGAAAAATGCGATGGGGTTATAATCGCAATAATTTAAACTCGCATTTTGGAATTTTTTATATGAATTAAACAGGATTTTTCTCAATATCGCAAAGATTAAAATCGCATTTTAGTCTAAAATGACAAAATCGCAATAATAAATGCACGCAATAATTTCTGAATTTACAGTAATTGGGCCATGAACCACAGGAACACATATTGTCTTACTGGTGAGTTATTGTACCATAGCCACAGGAACACATATTGTCTTACTGATGAGTAATTGGGCCATTGACCACAGAAACACATATTGTCTTACTGGTGAGTAATTTAGCCATGGACCACAGGAACATATATTGTCTTTTCTGGTGAGTAATATGTCTATGGACCACAGGAACACATATTGTCTTACTGGTGAGTAATTGGGTCATTGACCACAGGAACACATATTGTCTTCCTGATGAGTAATTGGGTCATGGACCACAGGAATATATATTGTCTTACTGGTGAGTAATTGGACCATGGAACACCGGAACATATATTGGCTCACAGATGAGTAATATGTCCATGGACCACAGGAACAAAAAATTGTCTTACTGGTGAGTAATTGGGCCATTGACCACAGGAACACATATTGTCTTTCTGGTGATTAATATGTCCATGGACCACATGAACACGTATTGTCTTACTGGTAAGTAATTGGGCCATTGACTACAAGGAAACATATTGTTTTGCTAGTGAGTAATTGGTCATGGACCACATGAACTGAACACATATTGTCTTACTGGTGAGTAATTGGACCATGGACCACATGAACACGTATTGGCTTACTGATGAGTAGTTTGGCTATGGACCAACCACAGGAAGACATATTGTCTTACTGGTGAGTAATTTGGCCATGGACCACAGGAACACATATTGTCTTAGTGGTGAGTAGTTTGGAAGTTCTGTACCCTTACTCAAACAAAAAGACATTGTTTATCTCCTCTTAGACATAATCAACTCCCCTTAAATCAGCACATATATGGACAAATCAGCACAGAAAAATTTATAGTTTTTAATCAACTTGCAACTAAAACAATGTTTAGTTATAAGGATTTAACATGCAGATATGGAGTGGTGGTGTTTTGTATGTTTTCCGAAATAATAAGAACAAATTTGACTCCTTTGACATTGTCAGAGGGAAATAAATGCATCCATATGTATATCAATAACACAGATCAATATTTAAAATCAGAACTAAAACCTTCTTAAAAATTTAAATATACCATTTCCTTCAAGAATAGAAATATTTATGAAAACATGAAGCATTCAATTGTTTAGATGTTTAAAGTCATGAAAGATAAATATAACTTTGCTAATGGGTTTCATGTAAAAGTTTAAAATTTGAGTTCCTCATGGGATAAAAAGATCATGTCCTCTGAGCTATGAATGATAGTGCAAGTTTATAATCATGATGTTTTGTCTTTTTTGTGAAATATTGTTATGGAATTATATAGTACTATGATCTAGCTAGTTTTGAACAGATAGATTGCAGATCACAAACAGAGCATTACTGTTATGGAATCTATTTTTGAAAAAATATTCATTTCAACTTTGACTGAATATACAGAGCTTGATTTGAATCACTTAACAATACTTCTTTAAAATTTTTACCTATTAGTCAAATAATGAAACATACAGAAAGCTTATGAAATTCTGAAAAAGGGGGAATTTGACCTCTGTCTATCAAAACTGTTCTTGATTGAACATTTTCCATATGGTTCAAAGCAAAGAAAGTCAATGTGTTCAAAGTAATTTCAAAATATGTTATAAAAGAATAATCTTTGATAATATGGCCCCTATGCTTTGGCAATGCTAGTTTTTATAAAAATCAGTGGGAGGCCACCTCTGAAATAGAGACAGTTGGCTTTTCAACATCACTGAGGACATCCTATCACCTCTCTTTGAAAGAAAAAAAATCACCAATTTCCTTCATTTTCCTTAATCTTGAAAAGAAATAACTAGAAATTTCCTTTACAGGTACAAGTTTTTTCATGTCCTATATTTTACGGAACTGAAACTTAGAATAAGAAATATTTTCCATAGATCTTAGCATGAAATTGATAAAAAATGTGAAGATGTCATTTTTACCTAGATCTATTTCACAGTTTGATGTGTAGGGCTAACAGGTATAAAGATAATGGAAATAGTTTGGCATGTTTCCACCAGGGGACTCCTGCTGGTTTATTTAATTAGCGTACCAGTGGAGTGTTAAACCCAATAGAACAATACCCAGCTGTATTCCTTGGTAACTTAGGAAACCTAAGTCAGCATAAGGTTTAATCAAATCCCCATGATAGGTAATTTCTGATATAATCAATTTTGATGCATGTTGGTTTTTATCAGTTTAACATTTTGTGAAATTATTATCCATGATTTATTAAAAAGTAAAGGTCAAGTTATATTATATATATTATTATGTGTTTGGTACTTTTTAAATAAATGCATTTTCTTTATTGTAACCATTGATACAGATGATTTTAATTGTTGTCAATCAAGGAGTGAAGTTAAGTTTGTTTGAGGCTATAATATCATAAAATTCAGTACAAATTTTGAATATTGGTTCATTAGCATGGGTAATTTTTATACATTGAAGTGACCCAAACCCTTAGATTAAAATTAATATTTATAAAAGACTAGACAAACATATATACTAATTTCAACTAATCCACATGCTAAATAAATATAAAAGTAAGATGTATGATAAAAACAATTGTTTCATAAGAAACATACAATTAAATTTAAGCATATGAGGGTTTAAAATTGAATAATAAATGTCATTTTTATGTTACTGTATAGAACCTCTAGGATGGTTATTATTAATGCAGTTATATCTTGGAAGTTTTAAGTTCCATTGACACGTCTCTATACAATCCTAATGAAAATGAATCCCCAGGGGTTCCTTAAGTTCATCAGTGAAAACATTCAAAATCCCTAGTGAGATCAGTAGAATCAATAGAATTCCAAGTGTTATGGGGATCCCAATAGGTTATGAAATATGTACATGAGGTCTGGCAGTGAACTTTTGTTTTGATATTATTCTGGCAGCCCTATAAATCACATTTCTTATGAAAATATAGTGCTTTACTGCATCAAAAAGATACAAAGTTTTTTTTAATAAGATATGTCATTAGACAAAGAAAATGAAAAATTTGAAATTTTAATTTGAAAAGAAGCAATATAGAATTGGGTTTTGTTTTTAGGTGAGGCCAAGTTTTGTGGATTCATAGCTTCATCAGATAATGTTATTCTGCTACTTATCCTGCTACTATGTTGTACATAATTACTTAGGTCAAATGATTTTCCTTAAACATACTTTTTTTCTGAAATAAGGCCCAAAAAATTATGAATTTATTTATCAGACAAAAACCACAAGACATGTTAATATGTGATACTTGACCAACTTCAATAATATAATGACATTCTGTTTATTATTTAATTACCTCTTCCTAAAAATTCCAGAGCTCTTAAATCTGAACACTTAGCTGTAAGTTTGGAATGTTGAATTTTTTCCATATGTTGTCTTCGTTTTCTTGTGTCTTACCATGGTTTGCAAAAGGCAAAGTTATCTTGATTTTGTTTGAATTATTTTTTAAACATTTGTTTGCTTTTTGTGATGCACTATGTATATATGACTTATGTGTAGAAGCCTATTGATTTTGAGGTTCAAAGATCAAGGTCACTTACTTAAAATAGATTTTTTTTAAAGGAAAAATGGTTTCCAGATGGTGATTTTGGGGTCAAAAGGTCAACTGTTACCTGTTAATTGAAATAGTTTTTTGAAATAATAATTGAAAACTGGTTTCTAGATAGTAACTTGAGTTTCTCTTTCTTGATTAGAATGAAAGTTATACAGATTAAAGATATAGGGAAGGGGAAGAAGTCTTTTGATATTAGGTCAAATGTCAATGTCACTGTAACTAAAAATAGAATTATTTTTTTTTTTTTGATATTGGGGATGGTATTCCCTATGAAATGAACACATTTATTGTGGTAAAAAATTAACAATAACAGTATGTTAATTTGTCCCACAAGCATACTTCGGTATTTTTAAATCCTTCAAAATTAAATATTTTGTCGCATTAAATGTGCAGTTTAGGATGCATCAGTTGACAGTCACAGCACTTGGTTTTTTTATGCCCCATTTATGGGCATTATGTTTTTCGGTCTGTGCATCCGATCGTCCGTTAGTTTGTTAGTCCTTCCGTCTGTCCGTCTGTCCCGCTTCAGGTTAAGTTTTTCAGGTTAAAGTTTTTGGTCAAGGTAGTTTTTGATGAAGTTGAAGTCCAATCAACTTGAAACTTAGTACACATGTTCCTTATGATATGATCTTTCTAATTTCAATGCCAAATTAGAGTTTTGACCCCAATTTCAGTCCAATGAACATAGAAAATGATAGTGTGAGTGGGTCATCCATGTACTATGGACACATTCTTGTTATTGGCTTCAAAGGATGTTTAATAGTATCAATTTATGAGCTTCAGTCTTGCAAATGACATGCAAGATGCTTATTTCTTAGCAGTATTATAAATTAACTGCATGCCTGTTTATACATTGTACAGGGAAACATCAGACTTATTGTTTTATTGAGTAATTTAGTGGATTTTTCCCATTTTAACAGCAATTGCTTCAGATCATTTTTTTGGAAATTGCATACTTTAAAATTTCATTTCAATTTTTCTCTGTATATCTTTCAGTGTGAGTGCACTAGTCTGTATAATGAATAGAAGCCTGGTGTCTGTTCGTTTTTTAGAGTTACTTCCCTTTCTGACTTAGATAGAAGACAATTTAGATGTATATTAAAAAAAAATTGGATTTCAAATAATTTTTTTTTAAACAATCTTCAGAGTTATAATAAACTGAAAATATGAATTGAACATGAAAAAAAGATAAATGTCTACCATTAAATATCTTTTATACTAAGATTTTGTAGATTACCTTCGTCAATTAGTTGCTGTAACTTGAGACCTTTACTTGAAATATTACCATTACAGTGAAATCTATTTCCATATATAGAAATATGTTTTTATTGTCATATAAAGAAATGAACATTGAAAGCTCAGAGGCAGGATGTTTCATGACATAAAAATCTCCTGGCGGTATTTTGTCATGCGGTAGAATTAGACTGAACATAACTTTCAAAATCCTGGTAGGATTCTCATTCAAGAAACAGCGGGTCATCTTAGCTATTCTCTACCACGATGCAATTAGGTTGCTTTATGGAATAAAATATACGACTTTTGGGCATCCTGTTTCTCATACTAAAATAGCATTGAGAACGTAACACAGTGGGTTTAATTACACTATACCACAAAATGTTTTCTAGTGGGAAATGAAAGACGACGGGTGGTTTTAAATTATGGACTGAAAAGGTTACATCTATCAGTGTGATAAAGAGATTTTACCGATCAAATTTTACAACATGGTGTGTCATTTAAATCCAAGTGAATTCTTTCATTGATGAAATTAGTTAAATTATTGAACTTTTTTTGTAAATTTTATATGAAATTGATTTAAATTTAAAGTACATATCCCTGTATAATGATGAATTAAATAGGGTTAACAAAACTGTCAGCTGAAACCAATTGCTGTTTCTATGCATAAGTATATAAAGTTACATATACATTTGTGTACTTCTTAAAAATCACAGAGTAGGAATTAAGAAAAAAAATATCTAGATTTTACTTTTCTCTTTCAATTATAAAGGCAACCTTGGGGCACAAATGGTCAAAATGGGCCAAAGAATTCAAAATAATTACTGCATCATATGTGTAGCAAGTGTATTTTGGCATAGTCCTGGAGCTCTTTTCAGAAAAATACTAGAATGCTCATGACTAATGAGCATTTTTTCTCTTAAGATATTTGTGAAATGAGTTGCTGAACTATATAAAGCTCTGCCTCTTTTATCACATTTAATTTTACTAGAAAAAGACTCGTAAGTCATGAATATTTCAGTATAACTTTCAATTTATTTTAGTCAAAAGATTTTTTGTAAAAAAAGCCACTGTTGTATATCATAGTTTTCTTTCCAGATCTCATAAACTAAACCTGATCACAATGATAGAAGTCTGAGTGCAGAATCCCGTTAGACTTTGGCTGATTCAGCTAGATTTTAATGGCATTCTATTTCCTACAGGGAATATTGTAGTTAAAGTCAAAGGAAGAACAACTAAAGTAGAATACATTATTCAAATCACAAGGGTATCAGTAAACAGGGATGCAGTAATTTCTTTTCGTCATTCGATATTTCCCTTGAGAGCTGTAGAAATAATTACCTCGGCAGAACTCCACTTACTTAAAATCGAAGTCTAAAATCTCGCAACTATTTTTAATTCATTGCAGACTAATCTTAATACAAGGCTAGGTAAACTTCTTATTTAAATGCATAATTGCAATTATGGAAGTAAAATTGAAGAATTTAAAATTCTCTTGAGAATTATGAAAAAACAAGGATTGTCAGATAATGAAATGATAGATAAAATGATATTATTATATAGAAGACGACTGTTTTTGTTATAACTATACTATTTGGTATCATAAGAAAAGAGGATCAGATGCAATATATTTAAATGTGCAACTCTATTTTAATTTATGGTGCCGAGTTATCATTGTCAGATTTTTTAAACATAATTTTCTTATGAATTATCTGAAGCTTAGCGTAATGCAAATACAGCAGGTAGTTATATAGTAGCTAAATCTGTTTGACATGCTCCTTAAGAGACGCAATTGCAACCATATTTCTGCTCATACAAGTTTCCAAGAAACTGTCCATGTCAGAAATAACATTCTTCTGTGTCCACACATAACTTTTTTTAAATGTGTTTTTGCAAAAGAGAAAAAAAAAAGACCTGAGTTATAATTAATAAAATATCGAAATTCTGCAAAAGCAAACCAATATTTCATCATTGTATAAAGGGAGATAACACATATACATTCCTAAAATCCAATAGCAGTAGTTTCATGAATACTTCAAATTAATCAGTTGTAAGGTAGTTGATTTTCTCATGCACACAGTATTAGCCCACAAAGTTTCTGATTTTTTGCAAAAGAGAAAAAAAATCTCTTAGTAATAGAGATAACATACAATCATATTGTGCAGCCAAAATTATCACTGCCTATGGCTGTATGGTGGACTTTGGATATATGTATTGGTTAACTAGAATTGTTGTGTTGCTGCCTTATTTGGGTTTTACAAATCCATTTTTTATATTGATTGATACCGTTTGTTTTCTTTCTTGACCTCTAAGTTGTTGTGGTATAAGAATGTTTTATAATATCCCTTAACTGCCTAGATAGTCTTTGGTGGATAGTTTTCTCATTGGCAATCATACCATGTCGCCTTATTTGTAGATGTCCCTATCAGGTGAAACATTCAATTAGCCTTAAACTTATATTCAGGGTCATTGATCATGCTGATAGTTAGGTGGTAAGGTATGTTTTTGTCTTGCCTGCAACGAAAATCTAATCAGACAAAGGGATTACAATCTGACATTGGTTACTGCATTTACTATTTGAATAAAGCTTTACATTTCAGGAGGTAAAAGACCTGGATGCTTCATACCTTGTATGCAGATGCCTTATGTTACAAAGTTTCTGTCTGTCATATGTCCATTGTCCTTGATCTAATTTTCATCAGTGACTGCTTGATAAAAATGTTTAGTTTTTTTTTTTCGTGTGAATTACTCATTTATGAGTAATAGGATAACTATGTTTGGTATATTGAATGCTTGCAAGGTTTACATGTTCATCAGACAGGGTTTAGCTGACCTCGACCTCATTTCATTGATCAGTGATCAAGGTTAAGTTCTTGTAGTCAAGTCTGTATCTCAGATATACTATAAGCAATGATCAATTATATTTTGTGTATGGAATGATTGTAAGGTGTACATGTTAGACAGAAAGGTTTCATCAGACCTTGACATCATTTTCATGGTTCATTGTTCAGTGTTAAGTTTTTGTGGTTTGTTCTATTTCTTAGATACTATAAGCAATGCCATTATGGGGCCACTATATTTGGTGTATGGCATTATTGTAAGGTGTACATGTCTGTCTGGCAGGTTTTATCTGACCTTGACCTTATTATCATGGTTCATTGGTCAATGGTAAGTTTACATGGCTTTGTCCATTTATCGGATACTGTAAGCAATAGGTGAAAGATATTTTGTATATGGAATGATGGTAAGGTATACATGTCTGTCTGTCAGGGTTCATCTGACCTTGACCTCATTTTCATGGTTCATTTGTCAATGTTAAGTTTTCATGGTTAAGTCTGTTTCTCAGATACTATATAAGCAATAGGGCAGATTTATTTGGTATATGAAATGATTGCATGGTGAACATGTTGTCTGGCAGGATTCATCTGACCTTGACCTCATTTTAATGATTCATTGGTCAATGTTCAAGTTTTGTAATTAGGTCTGTTTCTCAAATACTATAAGCAATAGGGTAACTATATTTGGTGTATACCCGTACATGAAGTACAATTGTTAGGTGTACATATCTGTCTGGCAGGGTTCATCTGACCTTGAACTCAATTTCATGCATCAATCGTAATGTCAAGTTTATGTGATACTTGTAGAAAAATCTTCATATAACAGACTTTTAACATCAAGTTCAATCATAAAAGGTAAAGCAGGTGAGACATTTCATGGTGTGAAATCTTGTTTACTTTCAGTAAGGAATTGGTGATTTTTTTATTTGGCGTTTTTGTAAGGTACATACATCCATCTAACAGGGTTGACCTTGAACACATTTTCATTGTTTATTTGTTTATTGATCAATATGAAACTGTTTGATGAGTTACTTTTTTTTGTAATTTCAGTTGTCAATTATATGTTGTATGTTACCTGTCTTTCTTCTTTCTTTAAATCTTGATTCCTTAAATAAAAACCTCAAAACTAGTTAATTGTGCATCCTCCCACCAAAAAAAAATAAAATAAAGAAAAAATGTAATAAAGGTATTATTACAGCTGATTTTGTTTCCAAAAAAAAAGGTCCAATATTTCCTAATTCTTAGTGGGAGGGAACCCTAACATCAAATGCTGGAACTGGGCCTGTAGTCATCATGAGAAGTGGTGTTGGGTAAAAATTCAATATGGAGTTGTGATATAACGACTCTGGCAAATTCAGATTTTTTTTTTTTGCCAGTATCTCTTAATGGTAAGCTTGTCATTGGGAATAGATGCTTTAATAGTCGAACTGCATGCTGTCAAAGGAAGGAATCACAAAACAATACATTCTAAAATTCCCAGTGGTACAAGAAAAACAGGATGCTGAAATTTCTTCAAGTAATTTTATATTTCTCAGAGGAATACAAAAATAATTACCACAACAAGACCTTACTTTCGCTATGTATCAATCAAGATTTGGAATTCTCGCTTGGATAGTAATAGTTCATCCTGGGCTGATCATATCCTAGAATTCCAATACCATTATTCCTTATTTTATGAAAGTGTAATATTTGGATGAGATTAGTTAAGTAAAATCTGTGAATGTTAAAATCCCTGTGGTAGTTTTGGAACATTGATGTATGAATATCAAAGGCTATTAGTAAAAACTAGATAATGTTTCTATGACACTAGGGGTTTTACTTTAAATTTATTGTTGGAAATTTGCTTTTTAGTCTGTTTTTCATTGTTTATAATTGTATTGTAGGTATTTTGAACGTAAAACTGTTAGCAGGCATTTTATGATATAACCATGAAAATCATTTGGACATCTTTGTAAATAAATTGTGAGAAAAGTAGAGAAATCATTGATAGGTTTCAAATAGACGGAAGATAAACAAAAGCTATGTCTTACTTAAAACATATTGAACCAAAAGTTTTTTATTTTAATGGCAAAACCAAAAAGAAACCTAGAAAAAAAATACAAATGATAATATTGTTCAAGTTCTATATTTCATTTTAATTGGATGAAAAACAACATTAGAGGTAAATCTTAATTCTAATTGGAAATTTCAAAGAGATAGAGTAAATCTACCCTTTTTATGTCCCACCTAGGGGCATTATGTTTTTCGGTCTGTGCGTCCGTTTGTTCGTCCGTTTGTCCGTCCGTCCGTCCGTCCGTCCGTCTGTCTGTCTCACTTCTGGTTAAAGTTTTTGGTCAAGGTAGTTTTTGATGAAGTTGAAGCCCAATCAACATGAAACTTAGAACACATGTTCCCTATGATATGATCTTTCTAATTTTAATGCCAAATTAGAGTTTTGACCCCAATTTCACAGTCCACTGAACATAGAAAATGATGGTGCAAGTGGGCAGGTTAAAGTTTTTGGTCAAGGTAGTTTTTTATGAAGTTGAAGTCCAATCAACTTGAAACTTTGTACACATGTTCCATATGATATGATCTTTCTAATTTTAATGCCAAATTAGAGTTTTACCCCAATTTCACGGTCCACTGAACATAGAAAGTGATAGTGCGAGTGGGGCATCCGTGTACTATGAACACAATCTTGTTTATTTCATAAATTTGAATATTTCGAAAAGCCTATGTGATATTCTTAAACATTTTCAATAATTGTACATTTTTCCATAAAATCAAAATTTGCACATTGCATGAATATTACTGTTTTAGACAAATTTGACACAATATTGCAAGAACACATTAAAACTACTTTTATTCCTTGCCAGTGCAACAGTAGGGGTCAATGTGGTTTCAGTCTGTGTTCATCCTTCTGTTTGTCCATCCTGTATCAGGTGAAAGTGTTTGGCAAAGATATTTTACCATGAAGTTGTGGTCTTATAAACTTAAAAATTAGTACATATGTTCATTTTCATATGAACTCTTCAAATTTTATGGCAAAATATAAAATCTTACCTCAGTTACTTGATTCACTGAACATGGGAAGGCTTGGTGTTCTAGAGCTTAATGGACACAGATTTTTATTAGAATATTTATTTCTTTATTATTTCTGGTTTTCTGGTCTTTGTGTCCATCCCTCTATCTGTCTGATTGTTTGTTTAACCACCTGTCTGTTAATCTGTCCTGTATCAGGTTACAGTTTTTGGTTAAGATAGCTTACCATAAAGATGTAGTCACATCAACTTGAAACTTACAAAATTATAAGCCTGGTATATTTGAAAAGTTTTTCTTAGTACACTTATATATTATGATGATAGTAGTTTTTAAATTATATACCAGATTATGGTTTTGACCTTGATTCTATGGTTCTCTGAACAAAGATACTGTGAAATTAGTTCATTCCCAGGTTTAAGTTTAAGGATAAATATGTTAAAGAATTAATATTTTATTTAGATTTAGCTCAGTTGGTAGAGCATTGGCTTACTGTGCAGGGGTTACAGGATCAAATCCCGGCTGGTACAATAAGGAATTTTGGAAGGCAAATCATGCTCTCTGATTACACCTTTATGTAGCGATAAATTAACAAAATGTAACATTATTTGTGTAGAAAGTTAAACTGTTATTAAAGACTTTTTCTGGTATTAGCTATAGTATTTCAATCTCATAAATGGAAAAAAGTGAAATAACAAAAACACTGAACTCCAAGGGAAAATTCAAAACGGAAAGTCCCTTATCAAATGGCAAAATCAAAAGCTCAAACACATCAAACGAATGGAAAACAACTGTCATATTCCTGACTTGGTACAGGCATTTCCTTATGTAGAAAATGGTTGATTAAACCTGGAAAAGATTGTTTCTGCCTAAAACCTTTAAAAAATATTAAAGATGGTAAATTGTACAGTAAAACCCAAATTGTCAACAACACACGCTTGCTATCAAATGAATTACATGTAAATATTTTAACAATCTGTAATTTGCCTTTTAATCAAGGTAAATATAATGACTTTACACAGGTCATTGTTTTATGCTTTGAAGCAAATTTCATTAAAACTTGGTATTATCCGGGTTGTTTCTTCAAAGAAAAACCTATCTTTCTGAAAGGAAAAATTCATGAACTCTATACAAAAGTATAAAAGACCATTTCAAGCTTATTTAAGGACAACAATTTTAAGATAACCATTCAGAAATTAATATTTAGATGTTGGTAACTATTCAGAAATTAATACTTACATGTTGGTAACCATTCAGAAATTGATATTTACATGTTGGTAACCATTCAGAAATTAATATTTACATGTTGGTAACCATTCAGAAATTAATATTTACATGTTGGTAACCATTCAGAAATTAATATTTACATGTTGGTAACTATTCAGAAATTAATACTTACATGTTGGTAACCATTCAGAAATTAATATTTACATGTTGGTAACCATTCAGAAATTAATATTTACATGTTGGTAACCATTCAGAAATTAATATTTACATGTTGGTAACCATTCAGAAATTAATATTTACATGTTGGTAACTATTCAGAAATTAATACTTACATGTTGGTAACCATTCAGAAATTAATATTTACATGTTGGTAACCATTCAGAAATTGATATTTACATGTTGGTAACCATTCAGAAATTAATACTTACATGTTGGTAACCATTCAGGAATTGATATTTACATGTTGGTAACCATTCAGAAATTAATATTTACATGTTGGTAACCATTCAGAAATTAATATTTACATGTTGGTGACCATTCAGAAATTAATATTTACATGTTGGTAACCATTCAGAAATTATGTTTTAGGTAACCTGTCAGAGAAGAACAGCTGGCATACAGATGGCTTTGACGAAAACAACAAACAGGAACATGACTCTGTGGATTCTCCTGATCTTGACAATGGAGAGGATCTCTCTGGTGAGGAGGAGGCCATGGAAGAAGACTTTACCCCAGAACAGGTCCCAGGGGCAGATGTTGTATCAGAGAATAATCCCTATGGCTGTCAGTTCTGTACAAAAGCTTTCCCCAGACTTTCATACTTGAAAATACATGAACAGGTAATAGTACTTATACATGGAAGAAATCTAGGCACCTTGTAAGATTAGAATTTACCTTGCCTCAGATTAGTTAGTATCAGAATTCACCTTGCCTCAGATTAGTTAGTATCAGAATTTACCTTGCCTTAGATTAATAATTATAAAAATTTAACTTTCTTCAGATTAGTTAGTATCCGAATTTACCTTGTCTCTGATTAGTTAGTATCGGAATTTACCTGGCCTCTGATTAGTTAGTAACAGAATTCACCTTGCATCAGATAAGTTTGTATCAGAAATTTTCTTGTCCCGGATTAGTTAGTAGATATATCAGAATTTACCTTGCCTCAAATTAGTTTGTATCAGAATTTACCTTGCTTCAGATTAGTTAGTAACAGAATTTACCTTGCCTCAAACAAGTTAGTATCAGAATTTACCTTGCCTCAGATTAGGAAATATCACAATTTACCTTTCCTTAGATTAGTTAGTTACAGAATTTACCTCTCAGATTAGTTTGTTTTAGAATTTACCTTGGTAAGATATTATCCATTTTTTTGGTTGGTGGGATATGTTGAACAGTGTATTGGCATGTTAAAAAAAACTGATTCTTATCCATACTATACTAAGATAGAGTTCATATAAAGGGCAGATGAATTTTTACAACATCAGTTGTATGAAAAACATTAGTGGGATTTCAGGGATTATAGATTTTGTTGTCATGGTTATGTGACAGCAGGGTTAGATACACCTGACTCCAAAAAGTTTATTTCGTCACCATCAGTGAATGACAACACATTGGTTAAAATGACATCTGCTCTGCACTTGATGATCCTTTAGGAATAAAACTACAAATTTATTACATATGAGACAAAAAACCATCTGAAAAGATCTTTTTATGGCATATTTGATAGATTTTTCAGATTTAAGCTTGGATTTGAGCATCTTAAATGATCAGATAAGTTCAAATTCTTTATTATAAACTAATTGAATCGACTGAAGTAGACGCTTTTAAAAAGTGTTTAAAAAATGTAAAAAATCTTTTATCAGATTTACTTCATAATATTAGGGCAAAATTAGCCCTTACTGGACCTTTTTCTTTACCCAAATTTTTACTTTTTGACAAAGTTACAGCTATCCATAGGAGCAATTTTGTTTCATATATTTACTACTTTCTTGTATGTTTTTTCTGACCATGCCCAAATTAGTGGTTTTGGTAACTTACTCATTGATTTGTACCTCATGTTTCTTTTCATTTATATTAAAAAAATCAAGTGATGTCAAAAATGGATTGCATCAATTTACAAATATCAATAAATATTCTAGTTGTTTAAAGCCAACTTTAATCAAGGAAATTTGTCCTTTCTGCTTCTTTTCACCCAACATTAAGAAGTCAAAGGACATACAATGTTAGGACCTGTCTTCCTGTGAACACATTGTGAACTAGGTGTATAGAATTCCATATTCAAGTATAAAGCATGTTCATTTTCACATCACATAAACATATGTTCTGATCTCTAAGCTATATTATGACCCAGGAACTGTTGCACTTTGAATATTTATTGGGTCTCTCACCTTATATTTACTATTTAGACTAAATTCACTTTGACTCTGACGTAACTGTTGGAGTAAGATCACATTCTATCAGATTTCATTGTCAGAAATACAGCTTCGGTCAAACATGGATTGGAATTCATTTATTTTAGCTAATAATTGTGACAATACAAATTGACCACTTACAAGAAAATATGTATATATTTATTCAGTTTTCCTAAAATAGAAGTCTTTCTTTATGGCATTTTAAATTTAGCATTTTCATGTAGTAATGTATATGTTATCTTTATTAGTTTAATCACCATTTTGTGATGTTTTAACACATGTTGATGCGAACAATATGTTACTCAGTAGAGAAACTCATTATAAAAGCCAAAAGTTCACAATGGTGTCACATGTGTAATTAGCAGTTTACATTAAATGTTTTCTTATGATAATATTGGAAAAAACATGATTGAACTTTGAAAAGTGTTGAAGGTGTAAGTTTTGTAGACACATTGGATTTTGAATTTTTTAAATTGATTGTTGGATATTGAAATCTGTAAGTATTGGATTTGATTGGTGAAATTGAAAAACAAATCTAATTAGAAATACATATTTGATAAAGTAATAAAACATCTGAGCTATTCCAATAGATGTGCTAAAAATAAAAATGTATTTACAGAAAAGAGTTGAATTTGTTAAAAGGAGAGGCTGTTTATGAGATCGAGGGTGTGGATGGGGGTAAAAATTTACAGAATAGAGAATAATGGGCAAAAAATATAAAGAATAGAGAAAAGTGGACCAAAATATTAAAGAGTAGAGAATAATGAGAGCTAAAATATAAAGATTGGAGAACAATGGGCAAAAAGTCTAAAGAGTAGGAAAAATGGCCTAAAAAATTAAAGAATACAGAAATGAAGGATCCCAATCCAGACCCTCGTATATGCAATGATTGATGTCCTTAATTATCCTCTCACAACAACCAAAACCTGGAATTTATATTAACCTTTAAAAAAACAATATTCTAAATGAAAATATAATAAAATAAATACATTGTAGTTGACTAATTACCAATAATCACTTTTGTATTACATTAATTGTAAGGCATCAATGGAAAATAAAGGGTATGGTGTATTTATTAATGAAATTACCCTAACATGTCTCAAAAAAACTTTTCATTGTTGTTCCTCATCTCAAAATTATATTTAAGCCTTCAAAACAGAACAAAAGCTCACACCTCACTGCAAGTTACAGACAGCCTATAGCTATCATTTAATAAGTGAAAGTTTTGGGAAAAATACTTTTGGTCATAAATTTTGGTGAAAAAATTGTTTCAAAAAGTCTGTTTGTGTTTTTAAAGTAAATTAATTCACAATTTTTTAAATTTTTTTTTTCAATCAACATAAAAATCCAGCTCCTCCCCTAAACCTTAAAACGGTTGGTACCAGTATGGGTGGGGTGGGTTGGGATTTGGGGGGATATAAAGTTAGTAAAGAGGAATAAATTGAAGGAAAGTTCCATTCTTTACCTACTATAGTTATCAAAATCACTACAACACAGATGAATTTGACTTTACTCTTGTGGACATTGGACAGAGGTTTGATACAATGTTATATGCAGGTGTACATGTGAATAGGATGTTCTAGTCAATCAGAGTTTTCCATCAAATTAGGGTTTTACTACTTTGTAGCAATATGTTTGAGTGCAAGAATTATGGAATAGAGAGAAAGAGTGAGACACTGAGACCAAAAATATTAAACTTCAATTTTCTTTTTTTGAAAAAAATACATTCATTTTATGACTTTATTTTTATAGATATTGTGAATGAACAATTTATTTGATTTCAGATACACGAAGATAAACTACCCTTCAAATGTGATTATTGTAAAAGATTATTTCGACACAAAAGGAGCCGGGACAGACACGTAAAAATGCACACAGGAGACAAGAAGTACAAGTGTATGCAGTGTTCTTCTGCATTTGCAAGGTTACTGTTAAATAATGCATTTAGATCAAGGGAAAAGCTGTTTGAAAAAAAAAAAGATTCTGTTATCTGAAGACAGCAAAAAAATCTACAAATACACGTAAAATCGGACTCTCAAACATATATAACAAGAATGTGTCCATAGTACACAGATGCCCCACTTGCACTATCATTTACTATGTTCAGTGGACCGTGAAATTGGGGCCAAAACTCTAATTTGGCATCAAAATTAGAAAGATCATATCATAGGGAACACGTGTACTAAGTTTCAAGTTGATTGGACTTCAACTTCATCAAAAACAACCTTGACCAAAAACTTTAACCTGAAGTAGGACAGACGGATTTTCTATGTTCAGTGGACCGTGACGGTGAATTGGGGTTTAAAACTCTTAATTTGGCATTAAGATTAGAAAGATCATATCATAGGGAACATGTGTACTAAGTTTCAAGTTGATTAGACTTCAACTTCATCAAAAACTACCTTGACCAAAAACTTTAACCTGAAGTGGGACAGACGGAAGATCGGACGAATGGAGGAATGGACGGACGAACGAACGAACGCACAGACCGAAAAACATAATGCCCCTAGGTGGGGCATAAAAATAACAAGTTTTCATACATTTGGTTATAACTCTTCAGTGAGTTGAAGTAATAATTATGAATGAAATGCATTGACTACAAGTAATATTCCACCTTAATCATAATCAAATTAGCATGCATTGTAGACATATAAAGTAGTAAGTGAACTATTTAACCATGTACCTAGCTGATGGATCATGCTTTTATCTTTATGCTTATTGTTCTTTTTGTGACTCTTTTAGATACACTTTACCAAACATCTAATCTGATTGTTTGTACTACTTATCCAATAAGTGACAAACATGACGATAATAATGATATATGCTGATAAAATGAGTGTAGCATTGTTTCACTTACACATAGGTTACTCTAATTTCCAAAAGGTCCTGTTACTTATTTCACAATACCTATATATCTAAGTGAATAGAACAAGAATGAGATAACACAAAAATGTCTTTAGCTGTTCAGTAATAATGACACATTTTATCACACTTATGCACTTAGATTTTTCTCATATGAATTAAAAAACAACCTTCAAGATGAAAATTAACAATGCCTGTCCTTTTCTGTCTGGTTATTCCCCAATGTACTTGCATCTCCAGCTCAAATCTCTAATTTTAATTTTCAAATAACACCCTTGAACTGTACAAATTACTACTGGTTGTAAAGTTGTATGACCTTTTCTGAAAGGCAGGTCAGCGTATAATATTTTCATGATTTGTTCTTTTAGGAGTGATCACTTGAAGAGCCACATGAAAACACATGACAGTGCAAAGCTGTACCAGTGCCACCTATGTAACAGAGGGTTTACATCAGGTCCAGCACTGACAGCTCATCAGGCCATTCACAAAAGTGACATGGAAAGTCTACAATCTGTTCGTTGTATGAAATGTGACAAGTTTTTTCTATCTGCTACAGAACTTCAAGCCCACATGTCTGTTCATAGTTGTGAGGGTAGTCCTGCAGAAAAAGTGTTCCAGTGCACTTACTGTGGAGAAATATGTATGGGGAAGAAAGCTTTAGACCAGCATGTTGAAACCAGTCACATGAATGACAGAAGGAACCAGTGTCCAGTCTGTCAGAAAAATTTCTTCAGTTATGATGCTCTTTGTAATCACCTGAGTGTAAGCCATAGAGAAAGTCCTGTATATAATCCTGACCAGAGTCCTGGGAAATCAAAAGACATGTTAGTCTGTCCGTACTGCTTCTGTAGTGATTTTGACTCGCTTGAAGTTTTGGAATTACACATGCAGAGTATACACAATGTACGCTCCACAGAAGTGTACACATGTAACTACTGTAATGCACCGTACCATAACTTGTACAGTCTACATGAACACATGAGAGCAGTACACCAGAACCAGCCATGCATGGACATTAAATATCCATGTACACTCTGCTCCAGACATTTCTCAAGTATAGAGTCATTATCTATTCACAAGAAAGTTGCCCATTACAAAGAAAAAAACTCTAGCGGAAGTTCAGGTTCAAGATCAAGCTCCGTAGGTTCTGATAAAGATAAAAGTTTAAAAGTAAAGCAGGATATTAGGCCAGAAAGAAGAACACCTGATAAAACCGTTCTAAACTTTCCAAAAAAGGAACCCACTGAACTTGTAGAAATTAAAGTTCCAACATATACTGCAAGCCATCTAAGAACTCCTAATCAAACTTTTAGCAATCAGGCAGACAGAAGACCATCACCGAGCAGTATATATCTATCAAGTCCAACTGATGCCAAGCGAACTATGAAAGACTCCCAATTATCAAAGAGTCCAAGTCACAACAGGTCATCACACCAAGAGTCCATCACCTGTGACCACTGCAATGCCACATTTTATGACATTAAGAATTTCCAGGCTCATGTTAACTTACACATTTCCTCTGCAATGGTGCAGTTTACGTGTAAAGTGTGTAAAAATCAATTTCCAACAGAGGAACAATTAGAGAAACATACATCAACACATTTCCTCAGCATGACCACAGAGTATGGATGTACTACTTGTATGAAGTTATTCTCCAAACCAGATGAGCTTCAGAAACATTTGATGGACATCCATGCTCATCATCTGTTCAGGTTTGTTTTAGAAATGATGTTCTACACTTTCCATTCTTGCCAAAAAAGAAAAAGATTTGTAGATCTGGTGGAAATATTTGTGCTTGTAGAATTTATTTAATATTCTAAGGGAAATAACTCTAAAATAATTTGAAGCTTTTACTAAAAAAAATCTCTCGCCTCAGAAAATTGAACAATTTATACTTTTACACTAGTATGTTGGATCTCACAAAGCAAATTTCTATTCATATTAAAAAGAAGTGTGTTTGTTTCGCAGGGCTGAATAAAATTATTTTATTTGTTAACCATTTATCATTGCTTTGTGTAGACATGTTTTGGTAAACAATAAAACAAAAAAATATGTTTTCAGGTGTTCTCTATGTAAAGAGATATTTGATTCCAAAGTTAACATCCAGGTCCACTTTGCTATAAAACATAGTAATGAGTGTAAGCTGTATAAATGTACCAAATGTGACTCTGTGTTCCGATCTGAGATGGAATGGGAGGTCCATGTCCGAGTCAACCATCTACATGTAGCGAAACCTTACAGGTAAGCTTTACATTTCATTGTTAACTTTCTTGTTATACTTTACTTCAGTGTGATATCTGTACCATAAGGATACTTGGAATAAAAGTCATTACTTTACTTCAGTGTTTATTAAGATATCTGTACCATGAGGATACTTGAAATAAAGGTCATTACTTTACTTCAGTGTTTATTAAGATATCTGTACCATGAGGATACAGGGAATAAAGGTCATTACTTTACTTCAGTGTTTATTAAGATATCTGTACCATGAGGATACAGGGAATAAAGGTCATTACTTTACTTCAGTGTTTATTAAGATATCTGTACCATGAGGATACAGGGAATGAAGGTCATTACTTTACTTCAGTGTTTATTAAGATATCTGTACCATGAGGATACTTGGAATAAAGGTCATTACTTTACTTCAGTGTTTATTAAGATATCTGTACCATGATGATACTTGGAATAAAGGTCATTACTTTACTTCAGTGTTTATTAAGATATCTGTACCATGAGGATACAGGGAATAAAGGTCATTACTTTACTTCAGTGTTTATTAAGATATCTGTACCATGAGGATACTTGGAATAAAGGTCATTACTTTACTTCAGTGTTTATTAAGATATCTGTACCATAAGGATACTTGGAATAAAAGTCATTACTTTACTTCAGTGTTTATTAAGATATCTGTACCATGAGGATACTTGAAATAAAGGTCATTACTTTACTTCAGTGTTTATTAAGATATCTGTACCATGAGGATACAGGGAATAAAGGTCATTACTTTACTTCAGTGTTTATTAAGATATCTGTACCATGAGGATACAGGGAATAAAGGTCATTACTTTACTTCAGTGTTTATTAAGATATCTGTACCATAAGGATACTTGAAATAAAGGTCATTACTTTACTTCAGTGTTTATTAAGATATCTGTACCATGAGGATACAGGGAATAAAGGTCATTACTTTACTTCAGTGTTTATTAAGATATCTGTACCATGAGGATACAGGGAATAAAGGTCATTACTTTACTTCAGTGTTTATTAAGATATCTGTACCATGAGGATACAGGGAATGAAGGTCATTACTTTACTTCAGTGTTTATTAAGATATCTGTACCATGAGGATACTTGGAATAAAGGTCATTACTTTACTTCAGTGTTTATTAAGATATCTGTACCATGAGGATACAGGGAATAAAGGTCATTACTTTACTTCAGTGTTTATTAAGATATCTGTACCATGAGGATACTTGGAACAAAGGTCATTACTGTGATGTATTGGATGTAGTTTTTTCTTTGAATATTCATTTGAATATAAGGAGACATGGTATGAAAATTAATGAGACAACTATCCACCAGAGTCCAAATGATGTGGATTTATGCGACTATAGGTCACCATAGGGCTCCAACCATAAGCAAAACCCATGCTGTTTATTCAGCTATAAAAGGCCTCATCATGACAAAATGTGAAACAATTCAAACAAAAAAACTAATGGTATAGGGATCTTGAAAAAGAGGAAGTTATTGTGTGCATTTATTACTATACACAAAACAGTAAGGTTTACTAGGACATCTGAAGTTTACCAAGCCTTCTAATTAATTGTGTCCTTACATACTGCTTTTTGTAAGGTCATGAAGACAATAATTGCAGAAATCCTAAAATGGATCTGTACAATAGACTTTAATTAATATGTGCCAATTTAAGAAGTTTAATATCTTCAAACTGTGATTGAATTTGAATTATTATTGATAGTTTCATTTTTACAGTCATGATTGCACCCTTTTTAAGAGAAAAACAGAAAGCAAAAAGTGCAATCACTTGTATCTAAAATTTCTCAAATGATCAACAAAAAATAACATGTAAAAATGGAAACATATACCCTTAATTATCAAATTCAAAGTAATATTTGTTTTGCCTATGAAAGTTTGTTAACTTTCCTACTGTTTTTTTTCATATATATATTCTTAATGTAAATGTAATAAAAACTATGTTGATTAAAATTTCTGTTCAAATTTTTTTAAGGAAAACACACAAGATAAATGTATTATTTCAGAACATGCTGGATTAATTTGTCATTAAAAAGGAAGACCATGTTTCCACTCAGTTTTCAAGTAGCATATAATTATAAAACATCAAATACAATTTTTAAAGTCTAAAACACTAGCTGAGAGGTAAAAAGTAATGATAAATATTAGGCCTTTCCTTTGCCGAATAAACAAATTTTTACATGTTCTAGAATATCTGAAATTGTAAGAAAAACTTAATAAAAAGATTTTGTCTTTTGCAGGTGTTTGTTTTGTAAGGAAAGTTTTACAAGTGAAATGGATCTACAATGCCATTTAACAACACATAACAAACTGTATCCTTGTCCAATGTGTGAACAATCATTCCATGTGGAATACCTGCTGGACCTTCATATGCAGAATGCACATGGTAACTCTACTGATAAGCAGTTATCTCCCTTGAAAATTAAAGCAGAACCAAACCAGGCAACACCCGAAAGGTCAGAAGTTCAGATTCCACAGTATTCTCCTAGTTCAGCGCCAGGGATTTGGAAGAACACAGAAATGTTACATACTTGTAATATATGCGATATGAAGTTTGCCCAGCAATCTGGTCTGATGAAACATAAGGCTATCGATCATGGATTGTCAAATAAGCGTAGATGTATGAGTCCTATTGCTAATGGTGATGAATTTATAAGTGCTCCAAAACAGGAACCTGCTGATGTTCCAATGTCATTTGCATCGACCTCTATGTCACTCCCTGTTGTTGTTGTGAATGATAAGTTTCATTTAGCTTGTAAATACTGTAGTCAAACATTTAAGAACAGAAATGACTTGGATAAACATACCAAAATACACCTGAATAATGGTAACTTGAAATGTAACATTTGTGATGAAGTTTTTGAAACCAACGGTAATTTAGCTGAACACAAATTGTCCCACTGTAAAATACAGCAAGGGAATGAATGTGTATTGTGTAAAATTCCCTTAGCAACAGAAGATCAGTTTTATTTACATTCACAAGAACATGGATTCCAGAGTTCATACATGCAGTGTATTATCTGCCGACAGACTTTGGTTACCATGACAGAACTCCAGATGCATGGCAACCATCATTTTCAGATGAAGTCATTAGCAAACTCTTGTTGTGTTTGTTACAAATCATTTGATAATAGGGAAAATTTAGTATCAAAGATCTACAGCAATGGAGGACAATACTTTGTGTGTAAAACATGCTACCATGGTGACAGATCATCCTATCAGTGTAAAGACTGCAATCTGATGTTTTCATCTAATGAAGAATTGGATCGTCACTCAAAAACTCACAAACAGAGATACCAGTGCATAAAATGTCATGAATCCTTCAACAGTGAGGAAGAAATTCAGGCCCATGTGACACAACATTTGATAAATGAAGGAAATATACAGGAATGTAAGCTTTGTAACACATCCTTTGATTCACCAGCAAAATTACAATGTCATCTCATTGAACACACATATCAAAACTCAGAATATGCCTGCATTGTTTGTTTGAAGGTTTATAAAAATGCAGCTGAAATTCAGGCACATTCCTTTGAGCATGATTTAGAAGCAAGACTTTATCATTGTTCTGAGTGCAGCAAGAAGTTTTTCTTTAGTGCTGAACTTGAAAATCACCTGTATCAACATTCCACAAAAACATCAAAATCTCCTAACCCTGTGGTAAAATCTCTCAACTTTAAATGTGATAAATGTGACAAAGAATTTATCAGTCAAATCAATTTAAACAATCACCAGAAAATCCATGAGAAAAGAGAGCAGAATTACAAATGTTCTCTTTGTTCTGAAGTATTTGACAGTATGGCTTGGTTACAACAACATTTCTTCTCCAGTCATTCCAATGCAGACTTGAACACTGAGAAGAAGACTTACAAGTGCACAGAGTGTGGAGAAGAATTTGCTTGTACCAGTAGTTTACAGGGACACATGAGGATACACAAACCTGGTAATTGTTTAGAGAATAGACCTCTTGATTATATCACTGCTCAATGTTAAATGAATTTTGTCACAGTCCTGGAATATTATGATTTAAATTCAGGGTATAAATTATGCAACAGTGTAAAAAGTGTTTAGATTAATGAAAATTATAGCTATGCATTTATAGGAATGAAAAACCTATTGTCAGTTCAATTTCTTGTAAAAATCAAGACTTTAAGCTATTCAAAGGGAAATAACTCTTGTTCTAAAAAATGATACAAGTATGAGAGAAGAGTTGGTCAAGAAACTGATTTAGGTTAATTTTTCATGTAATGTTTTTGCCAGTTTTGATTTGATGTATTTTTTTTGGCTGAAGGGTCATTATTTCCTATTTGTTTTGCAAATACCGAAGAATTGCACTGTTCAAACCTTATTTTCTAACACTTTGAAATTGTACTTATATTTCAAGTTCTTTCATAGCCATATCACAATTCATCATCCTAATTCATTGACTAAATGCATTATGAAAGATTGCTTTGAATGCACTTTCCCAGCTCCTTAATTCTACTTTTTTGCAATAAAGTTATTACATGCACGTAAATCTTTCAAGAAAAATCTAAATTCTCGTTTTACAGGGTCAAAGTTTCCATGTCCAGTCTGTCAGAAGGTGTTTGCCTTGGCAAGGAACTTAAACATTCACATGAGGTCACATAGTGGAGAGAAACCTTATGAGTGTCCAGTATGCCACAAAAGATTTGCAAGTAAGTATCAATCTTGTTGATCCTTTTTGCATTTTGTTTTGTGACTTTTGAGATAACAACTAGTCATGTAATACCACACATGACATAAATTCAAATCATTGAGAAGCATATATAAAGAGTTTTAGCTCGGGCAATTCAGAGGATCACTGTCAGATAGTCATTTTATACTGCAGCTAATTTGCTTTATAGCTTTGTCTGATCATACTGATGGTTATCATTTCACATTTTAATTTTCTTCTTTAAAACCAATAGGACCATTGCAACTGAACATTTTTGATCTTGGGAAGTTTCAAAGTTTCTTTTTGCTAACTCACCATTCATCCAATATTGTCACCAGAGCCTGTGCTGTTTTGACAATAACATTAAAACAATGTTGAATATGACATTTATTGGCTGTTGTTGAATAGTACCTGTGTGAAGACACATGTTCCTTTTATGCTTATCAAAGGAAAAGGGCCATTAAGGTAGATAGGGTGTCTTCCTCCATCTTGGATTTTGAAATACCAGAAAGCAATCGGTCTAGATCTTTAATAGAATGTGCAAATTTTGAGAGTAGTAGGTAATTCATGTGTAAGAATTTTCATTTCAATATAGAAAATGACATGTTTTATCATATTTATGGTTGTATTTTACAAAAAACAGAAAACTTTCGTTTGATTCAATTTTTTCCAACTTTGCCACATAAGGGGAGGCAACTCAAATGAAAGGGCAGATAATTCAGATAAAGGTACTTTTATAATAGAATGTGTTAGGAATTTACCTATTTTATTATGTAGCAAGAAAACGGGTTCGGTGACCCCATTTTTTCTTTTTCTTATCTGAAAGCATACTATTAAAGCTACCTTCTCATATTTTATCTCAAAATTCTATGGTGAAGTTTTCGTTTTATGGCTGAAAATTGGGTTTTCCATACATAATCTATACAAAATCTGTCAATTTTGAACAACCTGTAGCGTGAAAATAAGCCCCGTGACCCATTCTTTTTATTATTTTTTTTTAAAAAGCATGATATAAACTACATTTTGGCAAATTATTAAAAAAATCTATGGATTATAATTTAGACACCCCATCTACCTTAAGGCACATTTTTGGTCTAAGAAAATCTAGTGTTTGTGAGAAATTCTTCCAATTTCTTCTTACTGTATTAGATATACAATATTATTTTATTAAAATATTTCCGTCAAATATAAAGCTGTTAATTTGGTGTGGCCATACAAATCCAAAAAAAATATTGTTTGGTCTAGCCAACTTTCATCAGTTTTGTAGATATGGTTTTGCATATTTTATGCTAATAGGAACCAAAAAAATAAAATAAAATAGGAAATGCACACAATACCATTGAAGATTTACTGAAAATCAAGAAAATTTAGTCAGCGGTCCTGAATTTACCTTAATCAGGAACGCTCATTCCCAAAAAATTGAAAGGCAAGGATGTATAAATACTTGAATAGTTAAAGAGCTATATGTTTTAATCAATTTTACACTTGTTTAAATTAGAAGTGAAAAATGTGGAAAAAAAAGAATATTTATCAGTGTCAGAGATGATAGATATTCACTTTATTTTATAGGAAAAGAGAACAGAAAAGCCCATATGAGATCTCATGGTGGTATTAAACCATTCTTATGTCCTATGTGTGGAAAATCATTCACAAGGAAATGTCATGTTAAAGAACACATGAGAACACACTTTCTACAGGTTTGTCTTTTAGGCCTTCAAGATTTATCTAATGACCAGTGCTCATATTATTTTTTATTAAGAACAATGTTGGATTAATTTGTTTATAAATTCTTGGTTAATTAATGTCTTTACAGGTTAAGCATGTCCTGTAAATTATTGAAGATATACACTTTTTTGATTTACTCATTTATCAGAATTCTGCTTATATGATAAGTTTTCAAACATTTCAAAGGCTAAAACATCTATTCAAAGTATCTGATAAAACATTCTGACAGATAAATATTATAAGTGCAAGAGAAGTAAATTTTTTTTATATAGGACTCTGGAGAAAGTACTAGTAATATTTCAATATACAATAACCTACATAAGTACTAATATGGAATTTAGTATCGAATGATATTTTAACAGGATGAAAGCAAAATAGAATCTTCAGACAAGAAGGAAAATGATGATACATCCCAAACAGGCGACCTTGATAAAAGACTAGAGGGTGGTATTATTGTTGATCCCTTATCACCAATGGATGATGATGAAATCATAAGTGCTACAAGTGAGGATAGTTTTGATACAGAAGGGTTATCTGCTCTTGGAGAAGTAAATGATGAAGAGTTTTCTTATGTGGAAGAATCTGACTGTGAAGACAGTGAAATAAAAACTGAAATTCAGGAATAGATACATATATCATGATTTCAGTTATTAAAGCTTGAAGAACAAACTTTTGATTCTATACTATTTATTGATAATTATTTATCATCTGTTTTTATCAGATGGAAATTTGAATGTTATTATATGCTAAAATTGATTTACATTGACAGTTTACTAGGTTTCTGTTATAAGGAGCAATATTGTCAATTTATATCCATTAATTTCGACTTTTCAGAACTTTAAAAGTACAACTGATCAACTCAGATTTTGGGTAATGACAAGGGTATATAAACAATGTGGTCTATTGACATTGTCCTAAACATTATTTATTGTCCTTTTCTGTTATCTGCAAGTTGTATAAACTGGTAAAACAAAGAAAGAATAAAAAGAGCAATATAAGCTATTAAAGCTATGTATCTGTGGTCTTTTTTTAGTCATTTGGAGGAAAAGGTCCATGTAAGCTATTACCATCATTTGGCATCAATTGTCAGTCTGCTGTTAGCGTTTTCAAATTTTTTCAGATAGATAAGATCTACAAATATTAGAAAATCATAACTGAATTCGGGGAAAGACTACTTATAGCCCAAAAAATAATAAATTCAAGATTGCCTTTTAAACATTTGAACATTAAAATGAAGTGTTTACATAATTGGATTTATATTTTAGTATAAAGTATTTCAGCATTTGAAGGTCCACAAATTGTCCATGATTAGTGGTGTATGTTAAAGACTGCTGATCTATGTAAACTGTACCTCAATGTTATACATATAAGTTTAAAGCAAACAGAATGTAGCTTCTTTGGTTTTGTCAGATTAGGATAATATGTAAGAGTCAAATATTCATCCAGCTTCAAATCTGTGTCCTTTTCACAAAGTTATTCCTTTTCCTAAATTCTTTACAAACATTACCGTTCTAAAAGAGATTCAAAAGATATGAATGTGACATTCAAACTCATTTAAGTCGAAAAACAAACTGACAACACAAGGGCAAAAAACTAAAAACGACAAAAAGACAAACGGCAGTATATAAAACACAACATAGAAAACTAAAGACTGGGCAACAGAAACCTCACCAAAACCATGGGTGATCTCAGGTGCTCTGGAAGGATAAGCAGATCCTGCTCCACATTTGACAGCCGTCGTGTTGCTCATGTAAGTACAAACCTGGTGATAAGTCTAATTTGGTGGGACAGATTTGAGGAATAGAGGACGGAGTGTGGTTATGAAAATTGGAACATATCTGTCGTCATCTGTGAAACAGATATTCCATAATGATCAACCAACTTGTGATGGTGTCAGTAAAATTTTCGAAGGGATGACTTCAACTTCACTATTTGGAACTCTTGATTTAATAACTCCCTTGTGAGCAGCAACCCTCTATCAAGGAAGTCATGATAGGGAATGCAAACTCTGGAATATAGTATTAACTGGGAGATGTATACTCTTTTCTTTGTTGCAATGTGTATGTTCAGCTGCAAATGTTTTACTTGTTTCATTTTGGACTAACATCTAGTTTTTGTAGGACTAGCATACGCATCATGTGCTGCCTTGAAAATCTTCAGCTCCTTGTGTTTCATTTAACTAAAGCATTTGCTTAGTGAGTGAGGGTTAAAGGTTTGCTTGCTTATAAAAAAGGGGTTATATTGGGTAAAATTTCACAGGACTGAAGTCTATCAATAAAAAATTGCAAGTCTAACACATTATATATATACAGATAGGTCATATAGAAGGCATATAATGATAAACATAGTAAATGACACTATTAAATTTAGGCAACAGTAGTTTACTGATGATGTATAGGAGTTATTGCCCTTAAATGACATTTTTTTACCAATATGTTTTTGGCAAATGAAACGTTTTTTGTTGTTGCTTAAAGTGTGATAGATTAAGCTTTTATATAAGACCTGTAAAAAAGTTCATACAGGCAAATGGTAGTATAGAATTAAATTTTGATAATTGAGCATATTGTTCATTTTTTGTTTTCATTTTGAATATAATAAAACGTTCATGATTAGTACTTTGTCATTCTATACTATCTAATTATGAGCAGTCTGAAATGTTGCCTTGATCTCTCTTTGTCATAGAAAATTGAATCAGCATGACTATCAACACAACTTTCTTTTACTGAAACCTAAAATACTAGAGAGTAAGGAAATTAACATCCAGTCTGAAATATTGAATTTTTCGTTAATTGCAAATAGGAATTACTTGGATGCAAGTTAATGTATATTGAAAAATGTATGCTCCTGGTGAAGAGACTGGCGTAAAACATCAGTATGAGTCAATAAAATTTGAAATGTTTGAATGATTCATACTTAGCAAGTATTAAACATCTCTTGTGCAAACAGGGGCTTAATTTATGAATCTATGAACATTGTCGCCATCAATACTAACATTGATTTTATTTTTGATAAATGAAAACATAATTAAATAGGTTAGGCTATACCGGTAAGGAAGCTTATGGTCCTACATTATGGACACAAATATTTTGGCATTGTACAAGATCATGCATTTCTCAGACTGCTTATGACATCTTTACACTGAATCCATTGGATGTGTACTGATTTATATTTTAGTCTGGAGAACACGGTTTATGTATCAGTTGGAATTGGCTTTGAACTAGCTTGTAGTAACTGCGAGTACTCTATGGCCGGTACCTTGTGTTAAGATTGCATTCATAATGGCTATCAATTTTCCGGACATCAAATCTACTTTTGAGATAAAAAAAACATAGTGCATTGTTTACAATATTCTATATATCTTATCCATGAACATTTAAGAAATCTATAAAAGAAAAATACACTCAGATATTCAAGTTACAAAATGATGCGTATGTGTATAACCATGCTTGTCAAGAAAATTACATAGATTGTGCAAGGTGCATGCACCTATAATATGTTCTAATAATATAATTATGTCCATATGATGGTTTTTTTGGTCATATGCATCTATATTAAAGGATATTTGACAACCCTGCTATGAAAAATGTTCTTGGGAATAACTGAGTCATAGTTTAAAAGCACCAATTGTGATTCCAAATATTATATTAACTTTAATTCAAATATATCAACATTAACTGTGTAAAATAATACCAATCATACATTTAAATATACGTCCAAGTCCAGTTAAAAACTTTGTTCACTATCGGTTTCCGTATTTATAAATACGACGTCAGAACATCAGTTTGTCGGATTTCTAACTAAATAGCTTCAGATCTTATTTGAATGACCTACTACAGTTCTTCAATGGTGTAAACTTTTCACTTACACCTTACCCCAATACCTCATGCACGATACAACATTAAACCATACACCATTGCACCATACACTATCAAAAATGTTCATTACCGCTTTCCAATTTAAATTGTAAGATTCGCATCATTCAAGAATACTCACAATGTAACATGTTTGAGAGAATTGCAAATTTTGATATATCTTTTATAAAGCGAACTTAAATTAAAAAAACTATTAACCTTTCTTGAGCACCACACACTATCACTATGAACCTTACACCACACACCATTACACCATACTTGTATGGGAAAGTATACACCATTCAAGGGCTCTGCATGTACTATCACATAATTAACCAGAAACGAACAAAATAAAAAGCACATATAAGTATTTAGATAATGAATTCAATGTTAGAGGGGCATAAGCTGTCAAATTCATGTTCACCGATTTGACTCGAATTCTCATATTTGATTAATAACATACCTAAACGTATATCCAAATGACAAAAATTCTAAAATAAACATGATAGAATAATAAAAGTTAACAATGCATGGACTCTATAATATATACCAACATTTCATGTGTAATTTTGCCTAGACGCCATCTAATTAACTATCGCGATTACCTCCGAAGACTGCCGACGGTCATATAACCTGATATAAACATAAATATAAATAGATAGAGAGCACATGCAATTGAGTTTCTCTAGATCTGTTTGGCTCATATACGTTTAAAAAATAAATTAATGATCGTTTTTACCTGTATAAGGAAGGTTTTTTGTGAATCGAATCAGTCAACCATATTGTACACCCTTGTTTCACTTTCGATGTTGACATTCTTTTCCTTTTAATAGCTGAACACGTCTAGTACATGCGTAACCCATCTCTAACTAAGCGGTTGGTTATATTAAAGGTCACATGAATATGGATTCAATGAGGTTAAATTATTGACTTGCAAGTCAATAATACATCGGCAATATTTTTTATCCTATTTTGACAAATTTGGGCCAAACTGACTGCTTATAACGGAATATTATTTAAAATTTCGATTTTATTAAAACTGAAAAAAAGATTCGTTTTAAATTTTGTCTAAATCGTAGCTAATGCCCCTTTAAAGAGTAATTAGACAATTCACAATAGACAATGACAAACAGATTCTTAAATACATATGTAAAATCGTGTAATAAGCACATACTCATAGTCAAAGCCTTTTTATATTAAAATGACTGCAATGAATGAAAATAGAGAAAATGTCTGAATAATGCATTACATGAGATAAATAGATATAAGATATATTATAATTTGGCACCAGAAACTAATGGAATATCATCGCTGTCACATACTAAGTATTCAAAATCACTGCAAAACAATATGTGAAAGAAGAAGGCTGTACAATTAGAATTTATTTCATGATTTTTATAAAAAGAATGTTAATTTTTTAATGTAGTTTTCATATTGTCTTTAGGAACATGAAAATACAAGTACTGAATATATGTTTTCTAATTCATTGAGTACAAAAAGCTTTCGATAATCATTTCTGAAAGCCATTCCATACGGATGATTAATATCATTACCTTCGTCCAGGATGACACCAAGGAATTTTCCATTTGATGTCAGTCTTTGGATATTATTTGAACCTTTACAGGCCACGTACAGGTTACCTTTCTTTTCAGTTATCACATCCCGAGGTTCTATGAGATGCTCTGAAGTGTACCTTAATCGTTCCTCTCCTTCCAAGGTTACACAACCTATAGCATTATAAGTGAAATCTATATAGTAGACACTATCATCAGGACCGGGATGTAGATAATGTATATAACCAGTTCCTGGTATCTTCACTGTGGTTATATGGTTCCCGTGCTTATCAAGAATATAAAGGCACCTACTATCTACACCACAAAGACAAATCTTCTGACTGACAATAGTGATACTATAACAATGATCTGGTATAGAATGTGTAGAACCAGGGGTCATTGTTTTAATATCGATGAATTGTATAGAATTTATGATATGGTATAGTAACGACAGCTTTGTGTTCACCAGGTATTACAGCCATATATCTCGGTTGACCAAACAACTTACAACGCTGTAAGTAATCACCACATTCATTGTAAACCAGTAAGAAGGTACTGTTGTTTTTACAAAATAGGAGACGGTTATCATCTGTTATACCAATACTCCATACATTGTCTGAACCTTCGATGTCTATTTTACGGCCTAAAGTAAACTTCGTAGGCATTTGGGAAACTAATAATGGAACTTGAACTTGTAGAACGTTTTGTGGCTTATAATCTAGCTGGTATTGTGAAGATTGTATCTCAATTGATCCTATAGACCTAACCGGAATCTGCCCACCTGCTGGTGGTCGGCATATAATTCGTCTCTTCTCTAGTGTTGGTATGATGTATTGTAGGTTTGATTCATGGTCCATAAATTTCCATTTGCATATATTCATCCAGACAAATATTTGCTTATCTGAACCATGCTTGGAGTTTCGGTACCATTGCACAGACATGTTTTGTATTTGACTTGCTATTTGTAATAATTTGCTTTTCTTTGATTCTGATTCCGCTTTTTCTTTTGTTCTTATGGCATATACATCTTCTCTAATTTTGTTTTGGAGTTCGTCCAATCGTTTAATGATTCCAGCTTTATTGATTTTTACCTGCTTGTTTACAATCTCTACATCATCATCAATATGTTTGATATTTTCATTCTGACATGTAATTGCTTTACCTAGTGTCGTTTTAATGTTAGATAAAGCATCAGAAAGGTCTTGAAACATAGTTGACTGTATCACGTCTTTTGCTGCATCTTCTAATGGAATAGATTTGAGACATGTTCCTCGGCTTTGCAATAACGACAGATTAAACAATCGTGATCGACACAAAAAAAATCGAAAGCCCAGTCGAGGTGTATGGAACAAGTAGTTTGGAAAGTGTCTCCGTCTGATAATCGTGAAGCTTTTAAAGAATGACCGGAAAAAGACTCATTCAAGCTATGAGCACTGATACATTGCTGGCAGAGATTTTCCTGACACTCACTGCAGAAAAGGATAGCTTCTGTTGAAATATTGTTACTGGTACAAAGGTCTCATGGAATTGTTGATTTATCTTTTATCTCTAGAATTAATGAAAGAATGTTTATGAAATACATATTGGCAATAATCTCTTCACCTTTGTACATCATTCCAACTGTTTTGATTCAAGCGGCACTGATGAGTCTTTTGTAGACGAAACGCGCGTCTGGCGTACAAAATTGTAAGCCTGGTATCTCTGGTGAGTTTTACAACAACTGTGTCGATGCCACTGCTGGTGGACTTTTCGTCCTCGTAATGTTACACCAACACGTACAGTAGTCAGAACATTAACGTGCATGACATATCATTGGTACGTTCATTTATTGTAAACATACCGTTTATAAAATGTAGTAATCACTCGAAACACTAAGGTTATTATAAACCCAATGCATAGATTGTCTTCGTCGTATTTGACCAAAAAAAATCAACCAGAGATACACCTCATCAATCTAGAAATCCTAAATTCTTCAAAGGCTTCATACATTTTCATTTCAATTTTTCGTAGATCGGATTAATTGGTTGAATGTTGATAGAAATAATTGAATTCTGTCAAAAAATTAAAACAACACGTTATTAATTTAATGCGTAGGATGCGCTTTTCTGGATTTACCTTCATTAGGAATGCCAAAAGCCGAGGATGTATAAGAACCGAAACTGTTGCAGAGCTATATGACCAAAAAGTACCTAAAAATTAGCCAAATTCTCTATATAATTTCAAAATTTATAAACGGACAATTTCAGAAAGGTTTGTTATAAATCATGTCAGTACCAAAGTACTGACTACTGTGCTGATGATACCCTCGGGGACAGATAGTCCACCAGCAGAGGTATCGACCCAGTGCTGTAAAAAATGAAAACAACACGTTATTAATTTAATGCGTTCGAGGCGCTTTTCTGAATTTATCTTCACCAGGAATGCTCAAAAAAGAATATTTGAAAGCCGAGGATGTATAAGAACCGAAACAGTTGCAGAGCTATATGACCAAAAAGTACCTTAAAAAATCATCCAAATTCATCTAAGGTCATCTTTGCCTGAGGGAGTTGAAACCTTAGTTTCTTTATAATTTCAAAATTTATAAACGGACGATTTTAGAAAGGTTTGTTATAAATCATGCCAGTACCAACGTTCTGACTACGGATAATCACGCCTTTTTTCGTCAATTATTTAATGCTAACGTGTCATTGAAACCTTTCTTTGGCAGATAATATTCAACATTTGTGTAATTCTGATGATAATGCTTAAAATTTGACTATTTTCTCGATGTTTTTTTAATTTTTGTTCATAATAGCAATTTAATATATATATATCGCTTCACTTTTTACACCAAAAGGCCGAAAAATGAGCTATTATAAGTAAGGCCGAAAAATTAGCTATTATAAGTTAACTACGTTCATGTCCGTATATTAAGAATTTATCCCCGGTCTTAGTACGAATCGGGCAATATTTAGGAAAATTCAGGCATAAAGTGTAACATTAGAGCAACGTTTGTTTTTATTATTCATAAACATGATAAAAGTTTTATTGAAATTTGGAAATCTGTCATATTTTTCACGGGATGTAGGGTACTATCTTTGGAGAATCCTACATATATTCATATAAAGATGTTTTAATCCAGGGACAGAGAAACTAGAATAGATCAAATTTGGCGCTCAATGTAGCGAGCGTTACGCCATAGACGACGAGGCGTCAACGTGGGTCATTTGAATGACTAGGTCAGAAGTCCCGTTTATTGACGTCGTGGTAGCCAAGTGATGCATTTACTAAAATTGATTCCAATGATCGGCATACTAGGATTTTGATGTCGTTGGATTTTTGAGGTAATGTTTACATATCCATTCTCGTTTTATTTTATTTTTATTTCGACTAAAAGATGCACTTTTCTAAAGTTCTTTTTATATTTAGAATGTACTAAAAATATGATAAACGTAGGCATTTAATGTTATTACAAAGAATAATACTTACGCCGGCTGAAGATCTCATTGGTTACAACAAGTTCCACTTTAATTACTGTGTTGGTCTTTGTGTCAAGCTGGCATTTTTCAACCACATCTTTGAAGAATAATTTAACAGCAAGACAGAAATCTTTGTCATTTTGCATGATCCGTTCTGAAGCTGACGTTTGTATTACCAATGATCCTTTATAGACAAACACTATACGGAACCACTGTCCTACCAGTGACGAAACATTTTCCAATGTTTTCGTGATGTAGTCAACGTTCCAATTGCTTGGTGTTGCTAATTTCCATTCGACATAACAAACATCATCGACTGAAAATAAAACTTTTTTTCAATTTTTAACTTTTAGTAATAAAGCCAATTATTCAAGCTTGTTTTGTTAGTAACTGTTCAGTACGATTATGTCTAATCGTTATAATAGTTGTAATATTTCATTTTCTTAATTAAATACTATAACACACCCGCGATATCGCGTGTCCGTCACTGAGTTAAAGTACCTACGTCTTTTTTATAGTCTGGATTTTTAGTATTCGTATTGTCATCTGATAAAGTCATGCTGATTATAAGGTGCACAGTTTTCTCTGCTTTCAAAATCTTTTTATTTGAACTCGTCAACCCGGAACTGGTTAATTATTGGTAATATAGTGTAATTTTGATCAACATCATTGTCCTATATATATTAGTTATTTATAAAGTTGAATTCTTTGATTCGTCGCTTTTACGTCATGCTGGCTAACACATTGGAAAGTACCTACACCTTATTTTTAGCCTTTATGATTATTCTTTTCATGTTTATTTCATTTTATTTAGGCTTAAGATCGGCATTGGGATTGTTAAAGTAAAAGTTTAAGCCACAAAATATCCCTTTTTGATTTCATATTGTCACCATTTCAACCTACTATCAAAAGTATCATTTTGCATTGTCCAGTTAGATATACCCCGTCGAACACTTAATTGAAGCACATTACTGTAGGATATTCAATTACAGCTAATGACACCATTGTGTATCTTGAGTACTATGTAATGTCTAAATTCAATGGTAATGTATCTCAAGGGCATTTTATAATTGTTTAACACAGTAGACCATCTGATGTGAGAGTCACTTTGAGGCCACCAAATATAGCCGGAATTTTGTTATGATTTCTGAGCAAAATATAAATTTTCTTCCTTCCGACTGTCTGACGATTTTAGATATTTACTGGGTCTCACAAATACTGCCATGAAAAATTTGATGACACCAGTCAGGAGTGTTGTTTCTGATGTTTTTGTTTTGAGCGACAGTACAAACTAATAGTCATAGCTACCTTAGCTTACTTCCTGTAATCGCCCCTGCTTTCCAACCATTGTGTCTATTTTTATTTCCTTGTTTAAGTTAGTGGCTATCCTATCGGTTGCTGCACTTTGCAGTTTTTTTTTATGTATTTTTTTTATTTGTGTGACAAGTTGTCTAGATAGGCAAAGGATAGAAATGAAGAAAAAAAAACTGCCCATCAAAATCCAGCGAATCTTTTAGGTTTCATGAAACACAAATTACATTAACCCCTGTATGACTAGGTTCTAAGAGGTTTTAAAACGAAGTACAGGTGAGTTCTGTCAAATAGAGTCAATTTTGTTGTGTTAGGATGAATAATTTTACCCAAGTGTTATGCTGAACCTTAACAAAACCCATCGGTTAACAACACATGAAAATAACACTTTATAAATTTTGTGTGTCCGAAGTGATTTCTGGATTTGCCTTCAACAGGAATGCTCAAACCTAAACCAATGATATAAAATATACGTAGAAAGGCTAGGAACAATATGACCAAAAGGGACCTATAAAAAATAGCAAATTTACCTTAGGTCAACATTGCATGAGGGAGTTGGATCCTTAGTTTGTTACTAGGTACTTAATTTATCAACATGTGAATTTTTGAAATGCATGTTATAAATCATGTCAATACCGAAGCTCTGACTACTGAGCTCATGAAACCCTCGAAGACTAACAGTCCCCTATCCGATGTATGGACCCACTGCTAGTAAATAAGAAAGAAAGCATTATCAATAACCAGTAAGTAATACTATTATATTATATATTCGATGTATGTATGGACCCAGTGCTAGTAAATTAAAGGAAAACATTTTTTTAACCAGTTAGTAATAATATTATATTATGCTTAAAAAGTTAAAGTTATATTGCTTTTTTCATATACCATATACTTTAGAACTTTGTGCATGCACTTTGAGCTTTACATATATGCTCACATGCATAGAATATGATAAACTCTTAATCGAAAATTTAATCGAACAAAATGTTAGAAAATATGCAACGTAAGTTTGTACTTCGTATACAATTTGCCGACATGTTACAAAGCTGTATTTGGACATTATTATTTTGGTTTTTTTTTCGTTTTGTTTTCTCAAAAATGCTTTTCTAGCCAAATCAAATCAAATTGTTAAAAGAATGAAAACTTACATGTATAACGTTTCTGCGAGTTCCACACAACAACACTTGTATGAAGCAACGAAAATCAATGTAAACAGATGTATTTCAATCATTACAGATAACACGCAATCTTTATCGATGATTACAAACAAATTACTGTGACTTGACTATAGGTGTTGCTGTTTACCTTTACCTACTGTTCAACCAGATCTTAAAATTGACAATACAATTGGGACATTTAAATTGACCAGTTGGTATTGTTAGAGTTGAGTCTACCTTGATGCTACCTGTACAGTTTTTTATTCACCTAACCCAACCTTACAGCATGCATTTTTCCTGGATTTTTATCTTCAGCTTGGGTTATTCTATTATAAAATTGATAGGGAAGACAATATTATTAATTTTCATTGTTTTAAGTCTCCAATATGGATGATAAATCGAATTTTGACCCAAAATTTAAATCAGTCAAAGATTTTCTTTACAGCATGAAAATATGTGTGACAATTAAAACTGTTTTTAAATAATAAACGAATCTTTAAATTGTTAACCCTTATACATAGTATTGTCCAGTTGTCAGTGAAACAAGAAATAGCTATTCAGGTGTTTTCAGTTTCAGTTATCAGATGAACAGTTCGCATCTCTTCATATATCCCTTCAAATCTTTCATTTAGGATTATCATTCGCAGTGTTTGAAATCTATTTGAATTAATGTGCATAAAAAATTGGGATTTATTTTATTTGAATTCACTTCTTAGATGCCATTTAATTTTGCTTCTTAAAATGTGACTTTGACTGGATTATCATAAATGTATCAAGGAGTAAATAATTCATTCAAAATGTTTTGTATGGGTTTTACATGATGATGTACATGTAAAAGCCAAACTAATTTTGGAGTATAGCTTGCAGTATTTTTCTTTGAAATCTATTAGGATTTTTGTGCATAAAATTACTGTGTTCACTAAAGGGAATTCACTTTTTAAAAGATGGTATTTAGTTAATCTAAAATGTAAAAAAAAAATCAAAACTGGAATGCAAGTAGGAGAAATAAGTTCAACCAACATGTTTCTGTGGCTTTAAATGTTAAATGTGATTTTAAAAATAATCATTATTAAATTCTGGATTTAATATGAAGATGATTCACCTGTTTAATTTTGGATATATATCATGGAAATGAAATAAAATGTGAAAACAGTGGATATAGTCAAATCTAGTGATAAAGTGAATAATAAAATATTCCCAAAAAATTCATAACATGAGGATAACAAATTTGAATGTGACATTGGAAATAATCTTTATAAAACTCTGGATCTGATATTGTTTAATTCGGATATATATCATGGAAAATACAATAAAAACTGAATAATGTGGATATAGTAAAATCAAGTGATTTAGGGGAAAATATGAATAAAATATCCCAAAAAATTGTAATGTGATATTGGAAATAATCAAAAATAAAATTCTGGATCTAATATAAAGACTCTGCACCTGTTTAATTGGGATATATATCATGGGAAATTAAAGTGAATACTTTGGATAAAGAAAAAAAATCTAGTGATATAGTGAAAAATGTAAGAAAATATTCCAAAAAATTAATAGATTTAGGAAAATATTTCAAAATTACTTCAAATAATGAAACTGGAATACTGGATGGAATATAAAAAATCTGTGTCAATAAATAAATAAATAAACAGTTTATTCATAACTATTATTTTTTATATTTCACTATGCATAAACACTTTGTACAAGGCTCATGTCAATAAGTATTAAACAAATGTTTAAATGAAAGAATGTACACATTTGTTCTGGTTTTTATTAATCCTGGAAAATTATGGAAATTAAAAAATAACTAAGATTTACACAAGAACTAAAAAAAATATTTTGAGTTATCTCCTATTTGAAAAAGTCAAAGAGATGAAAGAGGACTTTTCAACGATATAAAAGAAATCCAAGCACTCATAGTATTTGGCTATGAAAAAATTAAGAGGAAACGTAGTGCATTATATGACATGCAATTAAATACCCTTCTAGAAAAAAAAAAATTATATATTCTTGTTCTGGCTTGCTTACTCCTTAAATTTGAAAATGACATAAAGTAAAAATCTCTCGTATATCTTCTAAATGTAAAATTGTTTCTTTGGCAATTGTATGGCCATTTACGGATACATTCATTTCATTGAAAAAATGACTGTAATTTCAATGTATATTTCCTTTACTTATTTTTGGATTCTTTAAAGAAAAACATTAGGAAATGAAATTAAAAAAACAAATCAGCAGTTTTTAGCAAAAACTTGAACATGGAATCATTTGCATATTGTGGCCATACTCAAGCTTTTTTCATACCATATACAGTGTATGCTAATTTAAACTGTAGGCATGCTATGTTATTTACTGAAATGAGCACTGTTCTTATAATTTCAAATGGGTCAGATTAATAAATTTCTTAATTGATCATGTACTATTTAATTTCATTTCCTAATAACAGCTTTACATTATTATTGTTGTTATCATTATTATTGTTATTGGAATAGATAAAGGCAACAAATAATAGCTATCGAAATGTACAAGGCTTATAATTAAATACGCCAGACGCGCGTTTCGTCTACATAAGACCCATCAGTGACACTCAGAACAAAAAAAAGTTCGAAAGCCAAAACAAGTACAAAGTTGAAGAGCATTGAGGACCAAAATTTCCAAAAAGTTGTGCCAAATACGGCTAAGGTTATATGCCTGGGATAAGAAAATCCTTAGTATTTAGAATAATTCATACTTTTGTAAACAGCAAATTTATAAAAATGACTATATAATAGATATACATGTTAACACCGATGTGGTGACTAACTACAGAATAAAAACGAATATATAAAACAACCTAAATCAGCGCATTAAAAAGGCACAGCTGAACAACGTATTATATGTTAGCCGAAGAAATCGACGCAGAATGTGACGTCACATTTAAATTTCTATAAATTTCCAAAAAACAGGATTGATTCAAGATTAGGTTTGTAATACTGATATAACATGTATTAACAACTATGAAAATTACAATACTTATTCATATGAAAGTGTGGTAGTAATTAGATAATTAATTGTATTATCAAGCTATGTCGGTATTTCTTCTAAATCAAAGTGTAAACCAAATACATTGTATAAATTTAGTTGACCCAATCTAAAATCTTATAAATGAACTGGGTGATTAATTATCCTGGATCTTTTTTAAAATATCAAATGATATTTTCCTGAAAATTTGCTGTTTTCATCTATAAATAAACAATAGTCAGTTTAAAGTTTGAACAAAATATAACCACTGAACAGGTGAAGTCACTTCATTGACCTTTCATAGGTAAATCCATCAAGGTAGATACTTACTGGTTCAGTGAGATTTAAATCTGGCAACTGGTCAATTTAAATGTCCCAATTGTGTTGTCAATTTTACAATCTAGTCGAATAATAGTTAAAGGTAAACATCAACACCTATAATCAAGTCACAGTAATTGTGGAAAGAAGTAACGGGTTAAAAAGTTAAAAGTGGAAAATGGAATCAAATGTCATTTAATTACGATCTAAGGTGGTGAAATAAACAAAACGATTATTAGCTCTACATCTAGTAATCTGGACAGTTGGGTCTAATGTGACGTACTGCCGTATATACTGTAAATTCAGAAATTATTTAGGTTTTATCAATGATAATAATGCGAGTGGATGATTATCTCAATAATATCAACTCGCATTCTAAAATATGATACATACATATGTTTGCAGTTTTTTTTTTTTATGAAATCGCAATAATTCATTTCGAATTTGGTTGGTCACGTCAAAATCGCAAGAATAAATGCTTGCAATAATTTCTGAATTCAGCTTTCATTAACCTTAAAGAAAGAACAAAAAATTAATATTAGAAGTAATAATTTTTCCAGAATTTGGACTTAAGTTACCTGTACATGATTAAACTTACCTTGAGGTGATTGTATTTTAGACGACATCGTTGCAGCCGATGCTAGTTCACCCTTTACTACCGTCTTGATCTCAAATATGATATTCCTTATGTCTACACAAAATTCTTCTTCAAGACAAAAAATATTTTTTAGATAATTATAAGAATATTTGAATGGTAGCTTTAAATACCACCTCCTGGTGAAACGATTTAAAAAAAATGTTCATGTCTGACTTAGTATTTGATTTGAGTTTAATAAACAGATGCATTCACTTACGAGTTATCTAAAGCTAAACCATAGCAGTGTTCTTTACCAAAGAAGTCGAAAATCAGAAATCCAACATTATCTTTTTTTTTACAATGCATTCCGCATCCATATGTCTACAAATTTGCCCTTATTATCCTAAACATTGTTTTAAACAATTTGCCTTTATTATCAGAAAAATTGATTTAACCAATTTTCCCTTAAGTTTTAACTTGGTATATCGTGTCGGCCTTAGTTTGTCGACACACCTCTTCTCGCTCCCTATAAATCCCTATATTTTTGATAAAAGTTATTTAAAATTATCACCAATTTATTATATATGTATCCGCATTCATTTTTTATTTTTTTTTATTTTGACAAATTATTAAAATTCATCAAAGATACCAAGCTGATAATTCACAACACATTCGAATAATTCGTTCATTTTTTAAAATTATTATCGTTATAAAATACGGAGGACAGAAAAGTTTATTTAATGACAGTAGACATAAAAATTATACCAGTCAAATCAGACTCTTTACGGTTGTGAAATGTGTTTATGCCAACTCAGGAACTTTGTCAGTAGTTCGTGGTGTGGAATTTTATGTTGATGGCTGATTTATGGTAGCCTCTGTTTAGACATGTTGTGATTTAAAGGTTGACATATTGACTAGTCTTCTTTCATTTCTGTAGACATTATGTTTAACTGCAGGATGTCTTAACGGTTATTTGTCATTTGGATGTTGCCTGATTGACTTGTATACAGACTTTCTTTCTTGTTTTTAAAATTACCTTTGTGTTTTTTAAGTTGATCTATTATTTCACTTTTCATTGTGTCGGTATTTTCTGTTAAATTTTGTGTTTGATCCTTCGTGATATTTTCAAGAATCTACAAGAAAAGAAAATTTATAAGTTTGCTAGGCAAAACAAAAATGTAAATAAAAGAATGAACTGGTCAAAACATTTTTCAATTTTCATGTTCGTACCAGTCCGATGATTTGTTTAGCTAATAATATCAAGGGCTCCTAGGCACGGAAACAGAAGACATACATGTAGCATATTTGTTTCTTGTAAAGTGAAGTAAAATTCATTTAAAGTATGTTGCATCGTTTAGCACGAATACATTATCATGATCTCTGTTAAGTCCGATACTTTGATAAAGTAGATTTTTCACTATGATGAACTGAGACGGTAATAAAAAGAGAGGCGAAAGATACCAAAGGGACATTCAAACTCAAGGGGAAAAAATGAACTGTTTCTCGTTTCTCGTTTTTTATATAGATTAGCCCGTTGGTTTTCCTGTTTATATTGTTTTACACTAGTCATGTTGGAGCCCTTTGTAGCTTGCTGTTCGGTTTGAGCCAAGGCTCCAGGTTGAAGGCCGTACTTTGACCTAAAGCTCCGTAATGTGACCTAGCTAAGGCTCCGTGTTGAAGGCCGTACTTTGACCTACAATTGTTTCCTTTTTACACATTGTGACTTGGATAGAGAGTTGTCTCATTGTCACTCATACCACATCTTCTTATTTCTATTGACAACATCAGGACTAAAAAAGAAAAAGACCAACAGACAAACAATAGTACACAAAACACAACATAGAAAACTAAAGACTGAGCAACACGAACCACACTAAACACTGGGGTGATCTCAGGTGCTCCGGAGGGTAAGCAGATCCTGCTTCACATGTGGCACCCGTCGTGTTGCTATTGTTAGTACAAATCCGGTAATAAGTCTAATTCCGTAGGTCACATTCGGGAAAGGGGACGAGATTGTAGTTAAGACATTTGGAACATATCTGCTATCATCTGTGAAACGGATATTCCATAACGGTCAACCAACTCATGATAAAATTTACGAAGTGATGATTTCAACTTCACCACTTGGAACTCTTGGTTTGATAGCATCCTTGTGAGCAGCAACCCTCTATCAAAGAAATCATGATAGGGAATACAAGCCTTGGGATATCGTATCAACTCGGAGTGCAGGCGATGCTGGAATGTTGCTAAATAGAAATGGAAAGTTCACAATTGGGAGCTGAAATCATCTCTTTTGTCGTAAAGTTTTGTTTTCAACTGATCATCATTGTCAATTTCTAGATGTAAGTCAATATATGAGGCAGACTTAACTGTATCTGTTGTATCCTTTATCTCAAGTTCGATGAGATAGATGCGTTCAACATAGTCACCAAATTTTGAATTATTTAGTGAGAGAAAATCATCTATATAGCGGAAAGTAAAGTTAGAGAGGATACTGGTAACTTTTTTCTTTCTTCCTAAGAACCGTGGCAAAACATAATATTTACAATTAAACTGATTTGTTTCATGACCTTTTCTCATGTCAATCACTTGAGAGAATCCAAATATACTATAGTATCAGTTTATATAAATAGCACTTGCGCTGTTATTATTGTAAAAACATATAAAAGTGGCATTTTAAGAAAGACGTTTTCCTTAAAATTGACTAAAATAGACATTTGAACATTTATTTTTTAAGTCAAAATATCTACAATAAATTGAATAAAGTCGTTATATGAATTTGTTGTCATAAATATTTTCTTCTATCACACTTTACATTTCAAAAAGATTACACACTCGTTGCAATTAAAATTAAATAAAGACATATAGAAAAATACATTTAATAGCCACATGAGGCATAAATCAAATGCGCAAAATGACTTTCAGTCTTATATCCACAGTCATATCTGCCAAAGGACGTTATGCAAACCACAGCAATAAATCAATAAATCAATCACCAGTTGCCAAAAAAAATATATTTTTAATGCTACGGTATGACACAAAATCTACGGTTTTCTCTATCTTATGAAATATTGCACCGGATGAAGACAACCCATCGTTTTGCCAAAATGTTTTATTTATTTGATACTTTAAAATTAATAATATAATCAAGGATAAAACAAAAAAATATGAACCCTAAAAAAACGAGGCCGGTGCGAATCCACACGCAGTAAAAATGTCTTAATCGGTTATAGGACAGAATTGGTATGTTTACAGATCAGACGACTTTTCAGGTATTGGAAGATCTAAGACCGCAAAACCCTGTCGCCATTGAGTACATCATACTGAATATTTGAATATATATGTTTAGTAACTATGTTGATCGAAACGATCCTATTGAACTCGAAATAAAATATACCATAGATACAATTAAGTCAGCTTTTTAAGTTTGCTGTTTAATAAACATTGGAACGTTAAGATTACCAGTTAACTTCAATACATAAACAAAATGCAATTTATAATAAATAATGTCGACAAAAATACTTTGTCCTATACAAAAATAGCTATTTAAAATAATACATATAAAAATGTACAACAATGGTAATTAGGGTGAATAAATATTCTAATTTGTTAAGGATGGTTTTCTAAAAAGGTCACACACAAGGCGTTATTACTACAATCCAAAACCACACAAGTATAAAATACTCTTAAACGTCGTATATTTGAGATTTGGCAGTGCAACTTTGTTTCTTCGAGCGCCATTGATGAATTTTATGTAGACGAAAGGCGCATCTGGCGAACAAAAGCCTGGTATCTTTGATTAGTTTTAACAACCACTGGAGAGATGCCACTGCTAAAAGATTTCCGACAGTGACAATCCTTGATTTGAAAACACCTTTCAAACCGACAAATTCCTTTTTTAGAAATAGCTGTCTTGTCTGGTTCATTAAAAGTGAAACTATTTGGCTCACTAGAAATACAAACAATATCAATGAATCGTAATAATACTCTAAATAATTCTCAAGAAATTAATTGACCCGTGGCCATTATAAATTGGGAACGGTATGTATATATACAGTAGTAAGTTATCAAAGATAACATTGTTTTTAACTGTAAAATAGAAAATTATTCTCTCCTTATGTTAAATCGATACAATGCACAACTGAAAACAATTCAGAAGACCAATTTAATTATAAAGTGGTCTAGAATATAAAATAAACTTTTTAATGTAAAAAAAAAAAAGAACTGGACGGATATTACTGGCGAAGCAGTACCTGCTTACTCTTCCGAACCAAATTAGTTCATCTTCGGTTTTTAGGTTCGCATTGATCAATCTTTATGTTTTTGTGTTTTGTGGACTGTTGATTGTTTTTTTTTGTCGTTTTTCATTCAAACTGAAATACCTGTATGAACGTATCGTTGCTGCTTTTGATGAACTCTTGAACAGTTGATATATCACTTCTTTTAAAAAAGGATATTTGATCTTTTATCATCTTCAAGACTTGACGACCCACTACATTTGCAATATTCAAAACACACTGTTCAGAACGATCGAATATGTTTTTGAATTCTGTCTCTGTGACTTTTGGATTCGAACAATGCGCAAGCTCATTTCTTGCATTTTTGATATCTTTTATCCATTTTGGATTACCGGAAACGGTTCCAGGTGGACAACACGTTCTTACTACAATATAAATAAGTGTTATATCCATGTCATCTTCTTTTACCTATCGCTTTGATGATAAGTTGCATAAGCAGTATTGTGTTATACGTTCTCCTTGTTTCTTTTGATGTTCTGAATTTTCTTGTTCCTTGACGATTTCGAATAATAAATCAAACTGCGTAAAATTAAGATGGCTTCGTTTCCCCGGAGATTCGATACACTTATTCATGCACTCGCAACACGGTATGGTTGGATATAACTCATGAAACAAAATATGTTTATGTTTGTCCAAGAACATGTAAAATTCTAGAGAATTCAATACTTTCATTTCAAAATAAAGATGCAGTGTTTTCGTAGCAGGTCCAAGTAAAAATGTCAGCAACCTTAGGTAGTTCTCCTTTTCTTTCTCATCAGTATCTGCCATATCTTTAACGAAATTTCCATAATTAAAGTTATATATAAACTTCATTAATATACAAATACGCTTTCGATTAGCTTAGAAAACATCTCTTATATGAAGCATTAGCTTCTAACGGGTGTATATACATTGTTAATAGAATAAATTCCAAGTAGGGTTGTGCTGTCTGATTTGTTTTCCTTATAAGAGTTTTATTTAAAAAATTTAAGATTTTATGTATAATTCATAAACACGTCAAACAAATTGTATAAAAAGATACATATTGATGATTACTATTTAGTTTTCAATGAAGGAATAGAGTCGTTTCCAAATGTCAAGATCTGAATCGCACCAGAAGATATTTCGATATGAGTTAGTAATTAAGGGGAATATAACATAGAGCATTCCAAACCCGCAAATAAAGGTAAACAGATATCACATTTACCGAACGAAAGTTACTGGAAAACAAATACCAGTCAACAAAACATTATACAGAAAACGAATGACTTTGCATCAAGAAATTAACCAAAACGCAGAGGTGATGCTTAGCGTGTACAGAAGATTCATCTTGGGCGGTTGACTTTGTTTTAGATATGTAAAATATGGAAAGTCCAAAGTTCAAATATTGTTCTATCAAATAACATACAAAAACTGATCATTTCAAGCATGAAGAATTACTTGTTGATATTGTTCATAATATTGACTAGTACAAAAGAAACTTTTAAACTATTTAAACTTTGAATAGCTATTTCAATCCAGTTATAACCTATTTTCGAAAGTAAACATCAAAAAGTGAGCAAAATTAAGCGATACACGATTTTAAGTGTTTGGAATTTTGAGCATACAATCCGTTTTAGGAGCAATTATGTAAAGACGTCTCGGAAATCGCCAAAAAGGTGAAAAAATGTGAATTTTGTTAAATCCACGTGTATCCAATGACAACAGTTTACTTCATCTGATCACTTCCTGATATGGTTCAAAACCCCAAAATTCTTTCACCATGATGTTTTATAACACAAGCTATTGAAATGTGTGTGTATACAATAATCGTATGGGCATATGATATTAAGTGTGTTTGTAAAGGTAAAAATGAATAATGAAAATGTTATATTTCAAAGTACTGTTTTGATTTTAAACTTTCGAAATGGTCTAATACAAAAGTAGTGAACATAAAAATTGTTGACATAGATAATTTCTAATCTATTCAAAGTTCATTAACTAGAAGACCTTTGTACACGCCGACAATATGTAAATTTGATACTTTAAGGTATTGCTTCAACAAAATAAACTATTGGTGATGTTTTGTCTACCACATAAAGAGGGCACCATAATTTAGTTTTCATTTATTCACTGCACTGGGTCGATACCGCTGCTTTTGGACTTCTACTGCCCGAGGGGACCATTAGCTTAACAGTCAACTGATTGCAATCTTTTTCTTCAATTGTCCGTTTGCAAATATCTAAGAAACTAAAGTTTCAACAACTCAGGTGAAGTTGACCTTAGATCTATTTAGGTATTATTTTTAAGTCCTTTTGGTCACATAATCCTTCAAAAAAGTGGGACGAAAGATACCAGAGGGACAGTCAAACTCACAGACCGAAAACAAACTGAAAACGCCATGGCCAAAAACAAAACGACAAACAGACAAACAATAGTACAGATGACTAAACATAGAAAACCAAAAACTAAGCAACACGAACCCCACCAAAAACTGGGGGTGATCTCATGTGCTCCGGAAGGGTAAGCAGATCCTGCTCCACATGTGGCACCCGTCGTGTTGATTATGTTATTACAAATCCGGTAAATAGTCTAATTCGGTAGGTCACATTCGTGAAAAGGGAAGGGTATTGTAGTTACGACATAAGGAACATATCCGATATCATCTGTGAAACGGTTATTCCATAACGGTCAACCAACTCGTGATGGCGTCCGTAAAATTTACGAAGGGATGATTTCAACTTCACCATTTTGAACTCTTGTTTTAATAGCTTCCTTGTGAGCAGCAATCCTCTATCATGATATGAAATACAAGCCCGGGAATATCGTATCAATTGGGAGATATATACTCCGTATGCAGGCGCTGCTGGAATGTTCAACTGTTTCGGTTTTTATACATCCTTGGCTTTTAAATATGCAGATTTGAGCGTTCCTGGTGACGGTAAATACAGAAACGAGCTTCGGACGTATGAAATTATAAAGTGTTGTTTTAATTGTTTAATTCATATAAACCTAAATATGAATATAAATACTGTAATTATACAGGACAAAAAAGTAAATGATTTATCTAAGCACAAATACTTTTTCCTATAAAAATAAAATTTAGAAAGGGTATTATCACGTTGTCTCATATGGAGACAGTACCACTGGACTAATATTTAAAAACATTGAATCAAAAACGATAGTAACCATAAATATACTAGTATTTCAGATTAGTTCAGACTAATGGGCTTCAGTTTAAATTTAAAAATGGATATTCTAAAAAAAATTTATTAGCAAGTAATACTTTTAAAAACTACAGCACAACATGTAAACAGTAATTGGAAACTTCATGTAAAAAATAACATACCCGATCCGGTTAATCAACAAAATATATATGTTATGATTGCTATTTAATGGTGTGTTTTACAGGTTAATTGTTTCGTAGTTGGTTATTTCATTTTGTAAGGGAATTCGACGTTGTTTGCAAAGGGTTAAGCATGCCGGACATTTTTGCAACATCATATATTTCACCAGGAAGGGCAGCGTTTACTCTGTATCTAGAAATTATTTGTATTTGCTCCTATGTATAATTAGTTTACTAAAATGTGTGATAATAGTGTAGTTTTGAGTATAATTAATTTCTCTTAACTTTTAAAGTCCAAACGTTCTGTTATTTAAGCATTAACGATAAAAAAAGCTCTTAATAAATACTATGCTTATAATTAAGAACGCAGATGCTGGAACAAAAAAAAACCAGTTTGAAAGCAAAATCAATAAAAAAGTTTACGAGCAGTGAGAACCTAACATTCTAATCTATCAACCTTAGTATTTGAAATGATTTAAATATTTATGAACAGTAAATTTACAGATGATGACCGTATCAATGATGTTAGTGGCATGGATTACATGGTTGTGATATTTCAGTAAGATACATACCAGGGTTACACTATTGTCGACAGAAAAACAGTGACATCAACATTATATAGGATATATTATTTTTGATAACAATTTTGGCTGAAGTTTGCTCCGCAGTGTTAGCAAGAATTGGATCGACCAATGCTCTAAATAATCCCTAATAGACTCGTTATTTTCAACGAATCTTAAGCAACCCGATTATATAAGTTATATATGTTTAATGTTCAACTTGCTAGAATTCTCTACGCATGTATGTGAAAAAATATTGTATTTGGAGGAGGCAGAAAAAAATAGTTATTATTCTAAAAATATTAGTATTTTTCCCCATTTAACCGAAGTTCAAATCAGGCGTCCGTTTAAACAAACTTTACAAACTTTCAGTGCAGTTTTCACTGATATTCAACGGACAATTACTATATAAGATACCTAAGATGACCTCATTTCATAAAAATTTTTTTTTTCTCGAGTTGTTAGATCTTTATATGCCAGAAAGTAGTGTGATCTGTACATTTACCGATTGTGTCCAATTCCCGATTGTTATATTTTTACTGTGCTTGGATTTTCATGACGCCCACACTGTCAACACACCCTGTATCGCTCATTTCGCTGTTCATGCGAATCGAATCCCAGTTTTGTTTGGATCTTCTTTATTTAAAAATGTGTGACATTCGAACATCGGTTAACTACTGTTGCTTTGAATTATGCACTTTACTATATTCCGAACGAATAAGTAGGTCTTCAAACGGAGGTTCCATTCTCTAAACTTTAATAAAAAACGCATGACCGAAACCTGTATTTCTTGGCTGCTTTAGAATTAATATTGGAAATCGTTACATATTTTATTCACTAATAGGTTGCTGTTATTGTTTTTTTTTATCATAGATATACATTTTTGTTTAATTCGTCTGTCTTTTTAAAGCCCACTTTACAATTTAGTCATGGTTCAACTTTATTCTTGATAGGCATAAAGTTAGATAACAGTAGTTTACCGATGTACAAATCTCATAAATCGATCAAAAAGACCAATCAAGGTAACAAACAAAAAACGAAAGAATCACATGCATCGACCGCCGTACTAATTCACACGCAGTCCAAATATTACAATCGGAAATAGGAAATTATCGGTAAAATTACAGATAAGGCGACTATTCGGGTATCTAAAAAATTGACTGCAAAAAAAACGTCGCTAGTGAGTTGAGACAAAGGTAAATCATATCGGTCAACCAATTGGTAAAGATGATTCTGTAATTGATGGAGTGTCGATTTCAGTTATTCTTTCTGGAAACTCTATTGGATTATATTTTGCGAAAGGAGTCCACATAGTGCGATCATGCACAAGTGTAACGTTTCAATTGAGATAGGTAAACGTCATCCCATAAGGTAGAAAGTATGTTCCTACTAAGGAAAATGAAGTTGACAATTGGAAAATTGAAATCGTTTGCCATAGATTCTAGATTGATTTCGTACCATAGTGTCAATATCGAGGAAGATATCAAGACATGAAGCAGACCTTCTAGTTTAAGTAGTTTCCTAAATCTCAAGTTCATTGCAAATTATGAGGTGCACGAACTAGCTAAAATGTGCGTTATTGATTGGCAGGAGATCATCAATATATATCTTAATTTGAAATTAGAGAACGTTGCAAGAGTTTTTTTTCTGTTTGTCTTTGAGAAGGTTTTGTATGAATTCTGCATCATACGAGTACAAAAACGTGTTGGTCAGTTGAAATATCAATCTACCAAGGTCAACAAATATGTTGTCAATCAAAATGTCTAGCATTTGGATTATGTCATCTTCGGTGTATTTGTTTTTGGAATCAGTGAGGTTCTTCATAAAGTAAGATTTTTCATGTCCAAAAACATGAAATTTCTCTACGATTCCAATTTGTATTCGATCTTTCATCATGGTCCTTTGAAATATGATGGACATGTCCTTGTTTTTATAAGGTTTATTATTTGACTGATTATCGTTTTTCTGATGTTATTTGATGTGATATCATTTCATAAATTGTGATAAATGGTCTTAATTTGTACTTGTTCCAAAAAAAGGTGGGCGTCTACCACCCATTCATATATTGTAGCAACTAAAAGCAAACGTTTGACTTGTTTGAAAGTCTTTTTTTATTCATTGAATTAGAAGTTAAAATCAATTGTCTAATGAACTTTACCAACATAGTGTCCTGTTGGGGGTGTAATTCTTTTCCTTCTTTTCCATTAGGATGAAATCTGGAAGTCACAAAATCCTTGAGAAGACGGCAATTACCTTTACAACGCTCCCGTTTTGTAATTTGTTTTGTTCTAAGGCATATCTACTAGTAACATTGAAAACAGTAACCCGTTTTCCTCTTTTTGCTTCCTTTTGCTATTTGGTTGCAGGCACATCATATTTAAACAAATAACACAAAATGGTATTTAATCAGAATTCAATCTTGTAACTACACCATCTGCATGTTCGTATACGTTCAATTATGTGAACACTTACTTACACAGAAAAAAAAGATTAAATAATAAAAGTGCATCATAATTGGTTTTGAATTAATTTTTATGAGTATGTGTATTATAAAAACATTGTCAATTAAAAAAGTAAAAAACAAAACATTTTGAATTAATTTGATCTGTTGTTTAGCTAAATATATCACGAAATAAAATAACCACGACAACCAACCCGTCCTCTGTATGGTCAAAGATTAAAAATCGTCGTTTCAGGACCATCACTCTTATAAGGAGTTGACTGACGATATCTGCCATTTGACTTATTTGTATATCTTGTCTTGCAGATCATTTTGCTGTTTTAAAGTTTCATATAACTATCATATTTTTGAAGATAATCAGCAAAAGCGAAACAAAATTGGTAAAGATAGCCCTTTTAGGACAATGACTACTAAAAGATATTATCTGACAATATTGTTCAAAATAGACAATATGTACATCTTTGCATTCTATACATTTTTGCCCTGTCAGCTTTTTGCGGCCAAGTCGGTTGGCCAACATGATCATTGGACCCGTCATTTAACTACATACACCCAGGATTTTGTGCCCAAGGTTGGTTCAAATTTTCCAGGTAGTGTTAGGGTCAAAGACTTTTGTAAAAGTTAACCGACGATGATGGACGACAGATGACAACGATGACGCCAAGTGATGGCAAGAGAAACATGGCCATCTGTGGCAGGTGGGTTTAAAAAAGATTTCCATAGGAATTTTAAGGAAAACCTGCATCAAACTTATCCCATTAGTATTAGAACTACAAAAAGAAGACGTGGATACACTTTCCGAATCGATTTAGGCTTTGGGGTTGTAGATACAAATTACAATAGAAAAAAAAGTGAACGGGTTACGACCTTTCAGGCAACTGAAATTACACCAAAAGACGAAGATCTTCCTACACTCTACTGGATATTGAAATTACACATGTGTCCTCACGAAGAGCGTAATATTGATTGGTCTGCCAAGTGATGGAGTACTTCTGGATTTATAGCATGAGAAGGCAAGAACACTAAAACCTATGGACCAGGAGGGGAGGCAAATTAGAAGATAACTGGGTCACTACTTTACATCAAGGGCTGGTTCTGTGCCATGACAGGACAGGATTTTTGACTTCAAAATTGAAAATATAATATATTTCCCACAGTTAGCCGCAGGTTTTATGCCATCGGGAAGTCTCGTGACGCCTTCGTGACCTAGTAAAACAGCATCGTATTCTAAATACGACGCTGTGTAGCAATCGTGTGGCTTTCGTGTGTCCTGTGGGTAAACATCTGAATAAAAATTTACATCTTTGTGCAGCCTTCGTGTGTGCTTTGGGTGCCATCGTGTGACCTTCTGTAGGCATTGTACTTGCTTCGGCTGATGATTGTGTGTTGACCAAGTTTGGGGCCATCTTCGCGCAAAATTCGAAATTTGATATTCGTATGGCTATCGGGTGTCAATTTCGGAAAAGTGTAGTGCCTGTATTAGGAAAGGACAAATTATATTTTGAAAACAAAAACCAAATCCGATTCAAACAAAACTGACATCATCAAAATGCTTGATTTTTGTATTGATAAGATATTTGTTTCGTTTAGAGGACGTATTTCTTTATTCATACGAGGCAGACTTCAAACAAGAGCTTCACATGAAGAAATATAAAAAAGAAAGTAGCATTATCCTTTAACGTCTAGTATATATTGAATGTCCTCTCCCTAAATAATGCAAACTTTTTTGACTGTGTTGAACGTATTTATTCAATCGAACATGAAACTAAGGACACCACAGAAACAATCAAGTTGCCTCCTATCTGGTAGTTCAGGTATAAATTGACAATGTGGATCCTTTGAAAACAAAACCTAACGACAAGAGGAATGATATCATCTCAATTTCTATGTTACCATATTCAAGAAGGACATGCATATGGAGTAAATATCTCCCAGTTGATACAATATTCCAGTGCTTGCATTTAATGTTTGAATTTCTTTGATATAAAGTGCTACAAATAGGAAGCTGTTGAACAAAGATTTCCAAGTGGTTAAGTTGAGATCATCTATTTGAAAGATTAACGAATGGAATCACGAGTTCGTTGACTGTTACAGAACATCTGTATAACAGATGGTCATGGATATGTCCCAATTGTCGTAACCAAAATATCTTCCTATGTTACTAGATTGTGACATCACCGAATAAGAAAGATTAACAAGTTTGTACTTACCACGAGCAAAACGACGGAGGCAATAGGTAGAGAAGAAGTTGCTAATCTTTCTGGAGCACCTGAGATCCACCTCGGTTATGACGCGATTCGTGTTGCTAAATTGTGATTGCCTAGTCTATGTAGTGTAAAGTGGATATTTTGTCTTTTCATCATTTGTTTTGGTCATCGCGTTGTCAGGTTCTCTTCGATTTATGAGTTTTGAATGTCCTCTTGGTATGTTCCGCCAATTTTACGTATATCTATCTTTCTATTGAGACGAATGTAATAGATACGTAGAGGATTTTAAACATGATGCTAAATTATTGAGTTATGTATATGCTTGTCAATTAACTGTTCTATAAATATTCACTTGATGGCTTGTCTTGTTATGACCAAATATCCTTGATTTTTGCAATACAAAATGTGAACACGATTGTTGTTATGATACAATTTATTTCGAATTGTTTTATGAACATGTAAAAACTAATAAAGAATATAGGTTTTCGCATTCATTCAGTACAAATAACTTTCGAAAATCATTCCTAAAAGTCATTCCACACGGATGATTTATACCGTTTTTTACGTCCAGGATGACGTCAATGAACTCTCCGTTTGATGAGAGTCGTTGAATATCATTTGAACCTATACAAGCCACGTACAGGTTACCTTTCTTGTCGGTTATCACATTCCGAGGCTCTATGATATGTTGTGAAGTGTATCTGAATACTTCTTCTCCATTCAGGGTAACACAACTTACACCATTATAAGTAGAGTCTGTATAGTATACACTATCATCAGGACCTGGGTGTAGATAATGTATATAACCAGTACCTGGTATCTTCACTGTAATTATATGGTTCCCGTGCTTATCAAGGATATGTAGGTTTCTACTATATATACCACAAACAGAAATCTTCTGATTGACAATAGTAACACTGTAACAATGATCAGGTACAGAATGTTTTGAACCAGCTGTCATCGTTTTAATGTCAATAAATTGTACAGAATTTTCCTTAGGTAGGGTAACGACAGCTTTGTCTTCATCTGGTATAACAGCGATATCCCAGAGGTCACCAGATAACTCACAATCCTGTAGGTAATCACCAATGTCACTGTATACTAGTAGTTTGGTACTTTGGTGATTACAGAGTAGGATACGGCGGTTATCATCTGTAACACATAAACCGGTGACAGACACACCGCCAAATTGTTTGATTTCTACCTTATAATCTAAGGTAAACTTCGTTGGCATTTTATAAACTGTTACTGGAACTTGAACTTGTTGAATATTGGTTGGCTTATAATTAAAATTGTATTGAGATGATTGTAGCTCGATAGATCCTAGCAATCTAACTGGTTTTGGAACGGCCTTTTGTGGCATGAATGTGATTAGTTTTTTCTTCAGTGTTGGTATGACATCTCGTAGGCTGGCTTCATGTTCCATAAATTTCCATTTACATATATTCAGCAGGACAAATATTTCATTCTCTGAACCATGTTTGAAGGTTTGGTACCATTGAGCAGACATGTTTTGTATTCGACTCGCTATCTGTATTAATCTACTCTTTTTGGATTCGGATTCAGCTTTTTCTTTCTTTCTTATGGCGTATATATCCTCTTTAATTTCGTTTTGGAGTTCATCCAATCTTGTAATGATTTCAGCTTTGTTCAGTTTAACCTGCTTTACAATAATTGCAGCATCATCATCAATATTGTTGATATTTTCATTCTGACTTGTAATTGCTTTACCAAATGCGGTTTTTAGGTTGGATAAAGCATCAGAAAAGTCCTCAAGCATTGGTGAATGTTTTACATCTTTTGCTGCCACTTCTAATGGAATTGATTTCTGACATGATGTATGCTCTTGGTCCGTGCAATAGCAACAGCATAAACAATCGTGATCAACACAAAAGAAATCGAAAGCACAGTCGCGGTGTTTAAAACATGTGGTTTGGAAAGTTTCTTTGCGTGATACTTTTGGATGTGTTAAATTATGTTCTGAAAGTGATCCAGTCAGGACACTGGTGCATTTGTGACAAAGATTCTCTTGACACTCAATGCAGTGATGGATTGCTCTTGTTGAACTGTTCTTACTGTTACAACAGTCGCATGAAACGGTTGGTTTATCTATGTTCTCTAGTAAAAGAATAAAAAATATATTTGAGTATCAGTTAAAGGGGAAATTAATTAAAGCAAAAAATTTAAAGAATATCGTATTCACTGGAGCAGGAACAGATTACTTCCCCAGAGCACACGAGTTCATCCACAGTTTCGGAGCTACTTTTATAACCCAAACGTGATTTGTGCCACTTTCAATTATCTGTTATTTCCCGCGTTGTCTTTTTTTTCACACTTGATTCTGTATTATTGCAATTACTACAATTTCTCACTTTATTAAAGTACGATACATTGTCTATATCGTGTTTTATCTAATTCACCTTTATTTTCCATTATGTTTAGCTTGTGAATTTCATGCACTCTTAAGATTCCGCTTCCAGTAATCATTTGAACCGATGATGATTATTCAAATTGCAATCGATATCTTACATTCTTAATAACAACTGGTTCAGTACGGAAACTCCTAGACTTCTAGTTCTACGACTGGCAAAATGTAGACCGTTCATGTAAGTATACCACTAGGTTATTAATAATGTATATATGTACTTAAATCAAGTTTGCAACTCCCTTAAGCTATATATATCGGAGAAGATTTGTTGTTATGACATTAATACAACGCGTATTATTCTCATATAAAAATTAAATGAGCCTAGTCCCATATGAGTGTCAATGTTGCATTTCTTCTTTGGTATAGTTTGATTGTTGTTTAATTGATGTAGACATAATTTCACCTTTTTATACTGTCCGATACATTCTTAATTCTTCTCTATATTTATGCACAGTCTACGCGTTCCTGTTTAGGCTAATCTGAAAAAAGCGCTATGAAAGCACCATCATTTATAAGTGGTATTTTCATTTAGTATGTTATTACAATATTTTCAAGTAATTTGTTTTATGGTTGTTTTAAATATTTACGCCGTGAAAGTATTTCATTTGATACGACAAGTTCTAATATGATGATTGTTTTGGTTACTGTGTCAAGGTCACACCTCTCAACGACATCTTTCAAGAATAAGTGTACAGCAAGTTGGAAATCTTTGTCATCCTTCACTTTATGCACTGGAACTGAGGTATAAATTACCAATGATCCTTTATAGACAAACACTATACGGAACCATTGTCCTATCAAAGATGCCACATTTTCTAAGGTTTTTTTGATGTCATCAATGTTCCAGTTGCTTGGTGTTGCCAATTTCCATTCTACATAACATATATTATCATCTGAAAAATTGAAAAAAAAATTATCAAGATGCTCGATTTGTTTATTCACAACATATTCTTACGGTTGGGTGCCTGTGAACAGACAGTCACGGTTCCAATGGGAACAAATTGTCCTAATCTTCTGGATTTTTTCTTTGTGTTTATTTTAGGCACACTTCATATATAGCATTATTCTTTTACTTCAAGAGGGATGGGATATATGGTATTGATTTATAAAAAGATGTAAAAATTGTTAAATTATTGTCTATGCCTTAGAATTCAATTGTATATCTGACATTTTTGCCAATATGGCAGCCATGTATGATTCTAATGTTTTATTAAAGTTGTTATGCAATTCTGACAAATCAACACATTGAAAATTTCCATTTCGTGATAATACGAGTATGAATTGAGTTCGTATGCGGACAAAATTAGATTACAGCTTATGGGTATACTTACTTTGAAGACATTGTCTTTCTTCGAATGTCGAATTTGTAGGTGATGCCAAGTCACTCTGCACTACAGTTTTTACCTCAAATATGATATTCCGCATGTGAATACGATAGTCTTCTTCAAAATAGACATAAGATGATAATAAAATTCAGTAATAAATATCGCATTAAAAGGATATTTGAAATAACTCAACGGTATGCCTTGATATACCTCACCTTGTGGAAGTTTCATTTGTTTTGTTAATGTAAAAAATCTCACGCTTAATTTCAGTTCAAGTTTTTTTTCTGCTTTCATGGTTTAGAGTATCTATATATTAAACTTCATTTACAGGGTTGTGCTGCTGACAACAGAGTAATGACGCCTGAAATCATCACTACATTAGTGTTACGGTCGACGAGAAGTAATTGGTTGACCAATACGACGTATCTGTGTCTCTTCTCACTAGCGACATGTTTTCGCAGTTTTGAATTTTAGGTACCAGAATAGTAATCAAATTTATAATTTTACCGATTGTGCTGTCTCCCCTATTGAAACATTTTGACTGCGTGTAAAGGAACAGAGGGCCCTAAAGAGAACCTGAGTATCTGAGTTCCCCTGATATTTTAGTGGGTCTCACGTTGCTTAATCTTTAGTTTTGTGTTTAGGGTTTTGTTCTATTTCGTTTGGACTAATGACTTTTTATTGCCCCTATGATATCTTCTTTCTCTTTATAATACAGAAAATTAATAACGTGTTTTCTAAACAAACGTTAATATGTCCATCCCTAATATAAAACAATGAAGAAACAATTATTTTATAACAACTACATATTCACACACACACACACACACACACAAAATTAAACTTTTCACTTATATTTTATAAAGTGAAAAGAGAAAAAGGATTTGTTGTAAGTTTTTTTCTTGTTTTGGTTTATTAAAAATTTTCCTAAAACTGGACGTGTAGTATTTTCTTGCAATGAATTATACCTTTGAAAGAAAAAATTGAATACATCTGTATAGTACATGTATATGTGTTGTCATAGTACGTTTGGCTATAATAATGATAATAAGAATGAGAATAATAGATAATACGAATGAAAATAAGATCAAGGATCATAATAAAACATCAAACACTGGGTCAATTGACATTTTGTACTTATGCAAATATCATTAAAAATATATTATTTATGGAATGTAACAAATGAATTTGCTTGAACAATTGAAATTACCTCTATATCTTCTAAGTTCATCCACAATCTCATTTTTCATTGCGCCTGTATTTTCTGCTATGGTTTCGAAGTTTTGTGTTTGTTCCTTCATGAAATTTTAAAGAATCTATAAGAAAGTTTTTATTCGTCTTTATTCAAAATATAGATATATATTTTTCTCTCTTGACATTAACAAACAGACATATTCAAAGATAAACTATAAGAAATGGACACCATCCTCGAGAATAAAACCGCTCAATAGAATAAAAGAGGCATACACTTCACATTTTCACAAAAAGTATCTCTTGTTCTACTTCTGTTTGTTTATTAGGTTAAAGCGACTTTTTAATTAACTATTTTGAACATGCTAAACAACTAGTCAACACATTTTTTTAATTATTCATTTCTTTTCTAATAGTGCCCTTATTGAATAATAATCTCCTGATGTACAAATCATGGTGGCCGGAAATAATTTTTTCTTCACATTAAATCTACCAAACGAAGCTGGGAAACTGATTTTTTTTTTAGCTGATTGATGTATGATATATTACCATTCATTTCTGTACGTATATATCCCACAGCCGTTCGCAAAAAATAAGTGTCAGATGTAAACATGAACTAAGTGTGTTACCGTCTATAACACTTTCAGGTTTTCTTGTGTATTCATTTAAAAATTTAGGAATATTTACCGTAGTTGCTTTGATTTTGTGGCAGTATAAATATGTAGTTGTTCACAAACAAGTAAGTGAAAGAAAACCCTGATTACTTTTAAGTCGAACTTTTCTTGGGATGAAAGTACTCAATCGGAGTTATTTTTCGTATATCAAATTAAATAAAACGTCGGACGTTATTTAACAAGAAGAGTAGTAGCATTATTTCTCGTTAGCTATAAATTGCAATAGACGATTTAGATCCAATAACAAAGGTCAATCATATATATTTCATTTTTTTGACTCAGAACAGCATATGCTTATAGTTTAGATGATAATTCCCAATCAACCGCAAATTGAGTGGCCAATTACCAAACTTTTACCAAACATTGAAATGCTCAAACTGATAATATTTATTTATTTCTTGGTGTTACTAATATCTATTTTCCTATAATTATATTTCGTTTCATAAATTGATAAGGTTTGTGCCATGATTCGTAACCATTGTACATTGTCATGGAAATAGCTATCTATTGAAGCTTTTACAATTGACAAAAATACTGCCATCTGCTGATTTTTAGCTTTTGTATGTTGAGAAATTTTTATTATTTACAGAAAGACATCAATTTCCATTAAGTGTAGAAGGCCAAGCAATATACAAGGTTAATACATGAAAAAATGTTTTTCTAAGTTGTTTAATGCTTAAACAAAAATAATGTCACGGTTGTTCCTGTTTAATAACGTATACAAAATATATTGATTCAATATTTGAACAAATGATGTTTGCATTATTTCCTTTTGTATCACAAAACCTGCTTATGTTAGCACATTAGTAAGAAGTCGTGATATAACATATGATCATGACCAAAGAATGATATTGTAAAAGATTGAATTAATATATACATCATCACTAGTCGAACGGGATCTGCTTACCCTTCCAGTGCACATGAGGTTATCTCCTACGTAACAAGTGGTGAATGTATTTCAAACAAACTTTCACGAATCTTTCTTGATATAATATCATTGTGACCTCATGTTTAACTCTTTGATCAGAACTATTTCTGAGGTTTCCCAATTAAAACCAGGGACTTTGCTCTTTCATATTATAGTGATGAACACTCCCAATAATCCAAGATAGTCAATGTTTTCAAGTCTTTCAAAATTATGTTAATTGTATTGGTAAATGAAAAGAATTATATAATTTGAACTCTTAAAGTGACGGTAAAGTAAAGTAGTCCGGTAAAACTACCGCTTAATTTGCGTTTTAAAAGGAAACCTTAAACAGATATTTACTTATTTTGAGGTGCAAATAACATTTGAAAAATGTTTTAGCAGCATAACTTACAATTGGCAGTTGCCATCTTTTTTCTCCAAACCAATAGGGCAAGGTTGGATCAACGGAACCGTTGCTAAATTCTAATTTGATTATCTTGGATTTAATCTTGCCAGATTTGAGCAAGTGGTATAAAGAAACATAAGCATCTGTGGGATTATTATATATAAAGCATAGGGATAAGATTGTGTATTTCTGTGTAAAGCTTATATTATAATTGCTGTAACCAAAATCCCGTTTTCCGTTTCTCGAATGTGACCTACGAAACTAGACTTATTACCGGGCTTGTACTTAAATGAGCAACACGACAGGTGCCACATGTGCAGCACGATCTGATTACCCTTACGGGGCGCATGAGATCACCTCCGCTGTTTGGTGGGATTCATGTTGCTCATTCTTTAGTTTTCTATATAAAAAAAGGAGACGAGGTATGATTACCAATGAGACAACTATCCACCAAAATTTAAATGATATGGATGTAAGCAGTTATAGGCAACCGTATGGCCTTCAACAATGAGAAAAACGCATACCGTATAGTCGGCTATAAAAGGCCCTGACATAAGAAATATGAAACAATTCAATTGAGAAAACTAACGGGCAAATTTATAACAAAACAATTTACGAAAAACAAATATGACCGACATGAACCAACGACAACCACTGCACTACAGGCTCCTGACTTGGGACAGGAACATAAAGAATTAGACGGGGTTAAACATCTTTGTGAGTGTTCAACCCTCCCCCTAACCTGGGACAGCGCTGAAACAGCACAACATAAGAATATCATGTTATGTTTCGTGAACTATAGTTTGTCTTTTCGTTGCTTTTCGTTTTATGCCATAGCATTGCCGGTTTGCTTTCGATAATGAGTTTAAATATCTCTTTGGTATCTTTCATTTCTCTTTTTAAGTTTAACTAAAAATGCCATTTTAGTGATCCTTTATGCAAATAACTGGTTATAAATTTTAAGTCCGGTTCATAGGCCAGACTCTTTTATTCTGAATACCACTTTTTGATTATAGTTTTAGTCTGAGAAAGAGAATTATGAACAAGACTTATACTGACAATTCTTAATAAAATCTCGGTAATAGCTCTAACATCGTATAACATGATGCCTACAATGAGTACGTTTTATTTCATTATACTTTCCTAAATCACTGCAAAGTAATCACTGCTAGAATAACTTTGATAACGGGATATGAAGTAACCACTTATATACTTGTATCGTTAATTTGTTGAATACATCATGCAAAAAAGGCATTCTATGAAAAAGAAACAAATTTTGAAAAAAAGCCTCAAATCAGCTTTTAAGCAATTCCATATTATAATGAAATATTTCTACTTTTTAAAACAAACTTTATAAGACCGATGCTTTTTTATTGTGCTTTTGATATTCCTAGTAAAGTCACATGAAACAAGTTACTTGTATTTAGAACGTTATGGAAATCATTGAACCAATGCATGCATATACACACTAAACTAAGTACTCTATGCACGATTTTTTTTTACATTTATTACGAATCTGTAACGAATTATCGACAAATGATATTTCATTCAGTGATTGTTGATCGAAAGCTAATTAACGTTTGTTGCCGAAGTTTACCGGATTGTATTATTGATAAACAATCAACATAAAATCATGGAGCAAGTGAACAATAAGTGAATTGATAGAGATATGTTGATAGTTTTAAATTGTTTTCCATGCATTCCAATTTGTTAATTAAATTTTTCCATAACAGTTGTTAAATGATTTAGTGTATGCAATTTGTTCTTTTAGAATCATATTACCACTTACCTTACAGTGCATGTTTGTTTCCATTCTTTCATCACGGATTTTCAATGAACGAGGTTGTTAAATGTGATATGTGCTTTTTTGTGCTTCTTTGTTAAATTTTTGTTTGTTTTTGTTGTGATTAAGATTGTGACACAGTGTTGACTGCTGTACCCCTATTTTGACACTTTTACCTATTATGTCTGTTTGTTTTATTAACGCATCGTTGTCAATATAATGGAATTTGATGCGACTGTCATACAAGTGAGAGGTTTAGCGTTATAAAACCAGGTTCAATCCACCATTTTCTACCTAAGAAAATGCCTGTACCAAGTCAAGCACGTTTGATGTGTTTGTGCTTTTGATTTTGCCATTTGATTAGGGACTTTCCGTTTTGAATTTTCCTCGGAGTTCAGTATTTTTGTGATTTAATTTTTTCCCTCGCAATTGCGCTGTGCTGTGTCCGCGAGAGATCTCGTATTTAAGATCACTGCATACGGAAAAATATCGGCTAATGAGAGTACGGGAAGACAATAATTCAATAGCAGTGTAATTCTCAAAATTTTGATAAGATAAAGGATTTCTTTTATAAGAAAACTATAAAAACTTTGCATAACGAAGATATATGTTTTAACTTACAATGATTTATAAAATTTTATGACAGATAATTACAATATGATTTTATTCGTATTTTCATGCCAGTATCGAAATACTGGCTTATGGGATAGTTATACCTTCGGGGACTAACAGGCCACCCAAGCAGATGTGTCAACCATAAGTATATCTTATCGGACTTCATCAATTGTTGTGTCTGGACCATGTGTTGTTTGTTTCTCATTGTTTGTATGTCTGTTTATTTCAGAGGGGGTGAGTGCTGTTGGTTGATTTGATCTGTTGTTCTGTACGATATGCTTGATTATTCCTGCTATATCTTTTGGCGTATGAATAATCAATCTATGAACAAAATTGATAAAAGTCGACAATATTTGCAGAAAAGCCCAAAGATTATTGTTCTACATATGTATTACCTGTTGAATAGTAGTGTTGCTGCTTTGAACGAACTGTCGAATGCTCGATAAATCACTTGTTTTGAAAAAAGTTATTTGAGCTTTTATCATTTTCAAGGCTTGACGACCCACTACACTGGCTATATTCAAAACACATTGTTCAGTGTTATCGAATCTTTGCTCGAATTCAAACTCCGAAATGTCTGGGCTAGGACAATGAGCAAGATAGTTTCGTGTATCTTTAATTTCTTCAATCCATCTTGGATTACCGGATACTGTTCCTGGTGGGCAGCATGTCTTCATCAAAGTGAACAAGAGAGTGATATCCATATCGTCCTCTGTAACTGATTGCTTGGCTGCAAAACTACATACACAGTGATGTGTTATCCGTTCTCCGCGATTCTGTTTATGTTCTTGTACTTCCTGTCCGTTGATGACTTCGAATAATAGATTAAACTGAGTACGATTAAGATGACCTCGTTTCTTTTGGGATGCAATATGATTATTCTTGCACTCACAGCATGGAACAGTCGGGTATAACTCGTGAAACAAAATATGCCTATGATTGTCCAAGAACATGAAAAGTTCTAAGGATTTCAAAATTTTCATTTCAAAGTAAAGATGAAGTGCCTTTGTGGCAGGTCCAAGTAAAAAAAGTCAATAGCCGAGTGTAGTATTCCTTTTTCTTCTCATCAATATCTGCCATATTGATAGCTTCTCTTCTACAAACAAGTATTATATAGCTTTAATCAATATATACACAATGAAGTCATTCGTTGGATCAGCATCACAGCTTTTTCTACTCTTATCAGTATTTTGTATCATGTTGACATACAATATTTTCGTTTGACTATGTGATACAATAGTTAAAACAGGTTTATTCAAGATAAAAAGATAAAAAAAAGTTAACATCATATATAGTACTAAAAATTGTATTGAAGTTCCTCAAATAGTATTTAAAGGGGCATTATCTACGATTCAACTTTTTTGATTCGAGCGTCACTTGTGAGTATTTTGTAGACGAAACGCGCGTCTGGCTTACACAATTGTCATCATGGTATCTTTGATGAGTTAATTTACAACCTCTGGATCGATGCCATTGATAATGGAGGTTTCATCTACGAGGATTCACCAGCCCAGTATTCAGCACTTCTGTGTTGACATGAATTTTCATTCTATTAACAAACATTTTATTTTTTAGAAATACTCCAAGGATTTTCAACACCAGGAATAGATTACCTGAGTAGTATTTGTCAAAACCTTTCGGAATTTTGAGTCCTTTACGCTCCTCGACTTCGTACTTATTTGGCCTATTTGACTTTTTTGATTCGAGCGTCAATGGTGAGTATTTTGTAGACGAAACGTACGACTGGCGCACACAATTTAATCCTGATAACTATGATAAGTTTATTTATAGAAAAAATTTAAATGTGATTATCAAGGTTATTTTGTTTTCTCTGTAATCGAAACCCCATTACTAGAAACCTGTTTTAAGAAAGATTTAAACTAGGGATGTCAACGAATACTCGAGTACTCGAGTATCATCGCTCGGTAGTACCGAGTATCGAATACCAAAATTATACTCGACTATTCGGTTTCCTGTTAGAATGTTGTTGCCTTCCTAAAGAAATAATATTTTTATTAAGAGCGCCCCCCGAGAAATTAAATATTAATCAAAATTGATCAAAATAAGAATGCTTGCGTTTAATTGTCATTTAAAATTCCTCCAAACATAGGTACAATATGAACAAGAGCACCTTTCCAAAGCTTACACTTTTAGCTAATCGTGTCTTAGACATTCCACCCCCTCTGTACCGTCAGAGCAAATATTTTCATCAGCAGGACGGTTAGTTATGTAACAAAGTTGAGAAATCGACTCGTCACAGAAAAAGTTGAGAAGATAATACTTCTAAACAAGAACAAATTCGTTGCAGCCTGTGTCGACCCTCAGTAATGGTAAAAGGCATCAGTAAGTTCTATTCTAGAGGTGGCGTTAATCAGATGTGGATACTAAAAAATTCCAAAGATCTTTTAGAGTACATACAATCTAAGACTCTCTCATCTTGCAATAGTATTAAAACATTTGACTTTTCTACACTTTATACTAGTATTCCCCATTCCAAACTAAAAGACAAATTGAAAGAGTTGGTATTACTTTGTTTCATTAAAAAGAATGGCGAACGTAGATACAAGTATCTTGTCTTGGGGAGGGATAAATCTTACTTTGTAAAGAATCACTCTGACTCAAACAAAAAATTCTCTGAAACTGACATTATCAAGATGCTTGATTTCTTGATTGACAACATATTTGTTACGTTTGGAGGACGTATTTTTCAACAGACTCGGAATTCCAATGGGAACCAATTGTGCCCCTCTTCTTGCCGACTTGTTTCTTTATTATTATGAGGTTGACTTCATACAGGAACTTCTTAGGAAGAAAGATAAGAAGTTAGCAATATCCTTTAACTCTACGTTCCGCTATATAGATGATGTTCTCTCACTAAATAATACAAAATTTGGTGACTATGTTGAACGAATCTATCCCATCGAACTAGAGATAAAGGATACTACAGATACAGTTAAGTCTGCCTCATATCTTGACTTACATCTAGAAATTGACAATGAGGGTCGGTTGAAAACAAAACTTTACGACAAAAGAGATGATTTCAGCTTCCCAATTGTGAACTTTCCATTTCTATGTAGCAACATTCCAGCAGCGCCTGCATACGGAGTATATATCTCCCAATTGATACGATATTCCCGGGCTTGTGTTTCCTATCATGATTTCCTTGATAGAGGATTGCTGCTCACAAGGAAGCTATTAAGCCAAGAGTTCCAAATGGTGAAGTTGAAATCATCCCTTCGAAAATTTTACGGACGCCATCACGAGTTGGTTGACCGTTATGGAATAACCGTTTCACGGATGATATCGGATATGTTCCTTATGTCGTAACTACAATACCCTTCCCTTTTCACGAATGTGACTTACCGAATTAGACTATTTACCGGATTTGTAATAACATAAGCAACACGACGGGTGCCACATGTGGAGCAGGATCTGCTTACCCTTCCGGAGCACCTGAGATCACCCCCAGTTTTTGGTGGGGTTCGTGTTGCTTAGTCTTTGGTTTTCTATGTTGTGTCATCTTTACTATTATTTGTCTGTTTGTCTTTTTATTTTTGGCCATGGCGTTGTCAGTTTGTTTTCGATCTATGAGTTTGACTGTCCCTCTGGTATCTTTCGTCCCTCTCTTCTCATCATCACTCCTTTGTTGATCATTAAATGTTTTTTTTTACGATTCCCAAATACTATTGTTTGAGTTATCATTTTTTTATAGATGTTTATTTATTAATTGATTAGATCATTGCCAGTTTACATAATTAGTACATGTGGTAACTGAGCTATTAATTATGGTATAAAATTCCTTGGACTTTTATCTAGTCTTAGGTTATAATGTTGAGGGTTTTACGACCATAAGACAACGTCCCACAATACGTAAAATGGGTATAATTTTGTGTTTCAATTTTGTAGATGTTTTTCCGAGCGAGTACTCGAGTATCGCTCGGTAAATCCAACGAGTACTCGATTAGTAAATCTTCACCGAGTTGACATCCCTAGTTTAAACTCATCAAAGATACCAGGATCAAAATTTGAAAATACGAAATTGATGAGCATTGAAAATAACAATTCCGAAAAGTTGTTACAATAGTCTCAGACGATGATTGGTATATAACATGATGGTTATAAATCGCATTCAATTAGAATTGGCATGGCTATCACAAAAGCATAAGCATATTCTTAAGGAAAAATAAAACAAATTTGGGCGTTATTCAAAAATTATGTATATATGTATAATAGTGGTCTGCTATAGTTTGAGGAAGCTAAATTACAACTCACATTTCTTAAAACGTTCAGACATTTAAAATCTATTTCAGATCAAATTTGACAATTAAATACATCAAATTAATGTCTGATATTGATTAAATTAAAACAATTGTGGCCAAAGTCTGCCAAACCTTCATTATCTTTTATCATGTTTGTACCTCAAGAATAACTGTACTTTATATAGAAATATCTTAATGTATCTATATTGAAAAAACAGCAGATCTTACGAAAGGGTAGTTTTAGTTTAAACATATTTTATTTGCTTAAATATTCAAAAGGCATGAGACACACGTTAATCAAATTTATAAAGTCATCCCCCGGAAAAGGTATACGAGAAAGCTTCGCATGAAACGTTAAACCTCTTGGAGTTTTGGAAAGGTAAATGTTTGTTCAAATATGACACATATTGTATAATTGCATAATTGATCATTTGGTTTCCTGGAGGGGATCGGGGACGAAATTTTCCTTTTCACCTGATGCTAGGCTGGCTTATTTATTTCGCATAGCACAGCTATCTAAAAATTTATTTTCACATTTTAACTATATCCTGCATTTTGTATTCACCTTCATCCAATCTTTGGACAGCTTATCATTTTCAGTTCTTTCTAGACCATTATATTGAGTTAAAAAACCCTACTGCACCCCAATTCCCAGAACAGAATATCAAATGATTGCCACCTAAAGCCAATGTCAAAATCAAGAAATCGATAATGATAGTCAAAATGAATATATTTCGATTTGTTTGGACTTAAGGCTCTACTCTCAAATTTATTAATAAAATTGATGTAGAAATTAAAAATAAAGAAAAAACTCAATCAATTAATGAACATAAATGAAAAATAACATACCAGATCCTTCTGTTATTGCTATCTTTGGTATTTGACATACCGGTTTATTGACATCACGATATAGTTCATACAATATAATGTGACAATAGTTTTATAATGAGGTAAAAAGGTTAAAATAATGGGATCTATAAAATAAAATGTGGTATGAATGCCAATGAAACAACTCTCCACCAGATACCAAATGACATAGAAGTTAACAGTTATAGGTCATTCGGTCTTCAGCACTGAGAAAAACCCATACCACATAGTAAGCTATTTGAGGCATCAAAATCACAATTATAAAACAATTCAAACGAGAGAAATACTTACGGCCTAGTCTGAAATGTGTTTTACTAAACAAGGACGGTAATTTGATCTATTTCCGCATTTGAAATACATAATTTATAATGCATTTTACGGCGGAGATGGGGTGATAAATGGATAGAATTTAATAACGAGGAAGCCTAGTAAATGTTAAATAAAATTGCTCACTTGTCAGACGATATGAATGTAAAAAATAAGAATAAATTCATTACAGATAGCAGGCTTAAGGGCATACGATACAGTTACAGGGGAGGTAATGACGTTGCTAACATAAAATATTGTTTTCCCGACGTCAAACTGTGACATATCGGGAAAAGATGCATTTTTCGACTGATTTTTATCATTCAGACTAATTTAACTTGAAAACGAATACATGGACCCCTCTTTTTAAAATGACATAAGATTTGATTACGTATGAAGATTATTTGTACCAACTTTTATGAAAAAGTCATCGATGATTTTTTTTAAATCAGATAAATATACAGCAAAAAATGCCGTTTCTTTTCTAAAATCATAAAACTTTGAAAAAAATTAATTATTTCCAAAGAATTGTTATACAAATTTTATTTACAGCATACATATGTAAAGAAGATATTCCATATGCTTTTACAAAAATCCGCTAGTGTTTTTCTTTTGAAACAAAACAGATAGGTATGTCTATCCAAAGGATAGAAATGTCCAAAAAACCGAAATTTTGAGGAAATGTCTAAAATTTCGACCCCATTTATCTCTTAAAATACCACATGAAGATATATTTTTTATTACATATTTGAACTTACCAGGTGAAAAATAGCTTGTATGCAAATTTTCGTAAAAAATCACCTTGGGATCAAAACTGTATCGTTTGCCCTTAACATTCTGTAAGCCAGACGTGCGTTTCGTCTTCTAAAGACTCATCAGTGAAAACACGTGTTTATTTTTCTATCCATGATATACCATACTCCATAGCTTTTATTCCATTCAAGGAAGACTGTTATATTAAAGTAAAGCACACTAACCGACATTTCGACATAATTGAACGATTATAATGTAAGACAGCAAAGTTCTTAAACATTCACATTTTGAAGGTATCAAACGTTATATATAAAACTCTCCAGCCAGAGCTAAAACTAAAATTCGCTCCATGAGAGCAAATTAACACAAGGCCAGATTCATTTCCCATTAACTACCTGTTTGCCGAATACTTATATGTTTTAACACGCGATGGTCAAGAATAAAACAAATATCGCATTATTTTAGTGGACTACAAATAAGAGTGTCCTGAAATTTATTATCAGGTCTCATTTGAAAATAGCTATCAGTTCTACTTCTTATAATTGAGTTACTTCGTATAGGGCACTGAAAATCGATGCATCCCTATAATTTTATCAGATGGATTTTTAATGTATTATGATTGCTTTGAGGTTGAAAGAAAATTGATAACGTCTTACCTTTAATATGAATAATATCTTTATTTTGTAATTTTCGTTTACAGATTCGTTTAGAGACTAGTTCTAAATCTTTGAGTGTCACGTGATGTTATCACTTATACGGAAGAAATAAATTTCATTTATCCAGGACACTTAACAGTTTGAATGACCATTTGGTCCGTTTATATATCTTGTGAAGTGATGGGGTTGAATCTTAACCAATAAAGTATCAAACTGTATTGCCTCCTTCAATTTGATTTGGAAAAGAAAGCAAGACAAGTTTGCCATTGTCAATTCATTTTTGAGTTAATTCAACACGAATGGTCAGGTATTGTACGTTTAAATCAAAATGTCACTCATTTGATGAGTCCGAAGTGCTTTTGTGTATATTCCTTCTTTAGGAACGTCAAAACATAAACATTTGCAAGCTAAGGATGTAAAAGTATGTAGCCACCTTAGAAGTGTTATGACCGAAGAGACTTAAGGTGGCTGGGGGTCTTAATTAAAATCCATAGAATTTTTTAATAATTTGTCAAAATGAAGTTTTTATCATGCTTTTTTCCAAAAAAAATAATAAAAAGTATGGGTCACCGGACTTTTTTTCACGCTACAGGTTGTGCAAAATTGTCAGATTTTGTATAGATTATGCATGGAAAATCCAATTTTGTGTGATAAAAAAAAAATACACCATAGAATTTTAAGATAAAATGTGAGAAGATAGCTCTTATAACATGCTTTCAGATAAGAAAAAGAAAAAATGGGGAAATCGGACTTGTTTTCTTTCTACATATTAAAATAGGTAAATTCACAACACTTTCTATTATAAAATAATTTTATCTGAGTTATCTCCCCTTCTATCTGAGTTATCTCCCCTTATTTGATAAAGTTGAAAAAAATGAATCAAACAAAATTATTATGTTTTTTTTTAGAAAATACAGCCGTAAATATGATAAAGCACATAATTTTCTATATCAACATTAAAAGTCTTACACATGAATTACATACTACTCTCAAAATTTGCACATTTCATCAAAGATCTAGACCAATTGTTATCTGCTACTTCAACATCCAAGATGGAGTAGGACACCCGAGTCACCTTAAAAAGAATAGCAATATTCATCTTAGGTCAACTTTGCTTGATGGAGTTGAAACCTTAGTTTTTTAATAATTTCTTAATTTATCAACTGGGAACTTTTGTTATGAATCATGTCAGTACACTGAATTCTAAGTTGATGATACCTTTGGGAACTAACAGTCCGCCAGCAGAGATATCGACCCAGTGCTAGTAAATGAAAATAACTAAAAGACTCAAAGTAGAGGGAAGGGCAGTTCAGAATTTTAATGTAATTTTAAACTGTTAGAAGCTCTAGGCATGTAAATGTAGAAAATATACCGCACAACCCTATGTTTTGACCTTCGCAAAAAAAAAGTACTTGCATGTGATATTGCCATTCCAGGATATAATATTTTACGAAACTTTATAGGAAAAGTGCACAGTTTTAGCGGTAAAAGAAGTTTATATTTATAGAAGTGCAATCTCTAACAATATTCATTCCGATAACATCATTTTTAAGGACCTGATTAAAATAAGTCACTCTTAAAATTTTCTCCTTTTCCTAGGATTAATCAACTTTATAAGGTTTCAAGGCCCAGCCTAATACACCTTTTTAAAACGCACATACAAAATTACAAGTTATGTGTAACAATAGAGAATTACTCTTAAAATAACAAACGGTATCAATTTAAACACCCAGTTTTCTTTCCTGTTGTATGAAGATTTATAGGTAAAGGGACTCTTTAAAATGGACGACAATTAGAATCAGTACATTCTATAAATAATTAGTTTTTAACATTGTTTTATTGGTCATTAATTTATTGGTCAATAATTTATTGCTTTGTTTTTTTTTTTGCAGGAAGTTATTGTGTAATTCTATTTTTGATATTTTTTCTAAAGCAATTACTGATCTGCTAGCATTAAAAGGAAATAATTTATATTTAGGAATTGTATATAATTTACAGAAGACTCTTTATGATTTATACAACTCTGATTATGGCCCTTTAATATTATGTTTTTGACAGTTTTTTTTCCAAAATTCCACTTATCTAACGAATAAATGTACACATGATGATAAATTGATATTACAGGAAATTTTGATTAAAACAAAATTACTTTAAAATGTCAATATGAACCTTGATAGCACAAGTACGAGACAAGTTCAAAAAAATATATAAGAGTTAGTGTATTCAGTATATATCCAAGTCAAACCTTTTAAAACACTATAATAGTATACAATGTAGAGGCAATTTCATGGCACAGATATTAAAAAGCTTGATTTGGTGGTAAGCATTAATATAATTTCACAGCGTTCACTTCATACTAACAACCTTTCACTAAAGCAATTAGTCAAAATATGTTTACTAGTTGATCAGTTTGTAGAGATATTTCAAAATGGAATTAGGGAATTTGTTTAAGCAATTGGTATTGTGATATGGCAAAACTATAGAAAATCTTATTTTTGTTGTTAGTTTCATCATTGTCACAGCTGATGTATCAATGGCATTCATAACAAATCTTCTAGGTAGTAAGTAACATATTTTTAGGGTTTTTTGACATAGTCAGATTCCCACGGATTCATAATTCTCGAAAGCCTAGAAAATTTTCTTTGAATTACAATGATCAGTATTATTCGTTGAGCTTAAATTTTTCCATGTCTGTGCGTTTCACAAGCTTGATACACGTACAAGTAATCGCCTACACTTGCAGTATAATCAGAATAATTTGTTCTCTTTCTCACTTATGTTCACCACTTAGTAGGCAAAACTTTTCATTGGCGAACAGTTTTTTCTTCGACATTTCCATCTTTTCTTTGTTCATCTAGTTTTAGCTCTGGCTGGAGAGTTTTATATATAACGTTTGATACCTTCAAAATGTGAATGTTTAAGAACTTTGCTGTCTTACATTATAATGTTTCTATTTAAAAAAAAAAATCAACTACATGAAAGTATATCAAGTACTTTGTTTGTCTCAGAGATGGTCAACTCCATCTCGATTGTTGATTTTCACCTTGTCATTTTACTTTATTTTTCTTTTTAATCTTAATCTTATTTACTTTGTTCCAGAAATCACGATTGTTTCAATTGTGTTTTGATTATTTTTCTATTGAAAATTTAATTAATCCGTAAAAACATAGAAACTTTTGACACATTCTTTTTACCTCGAACTCTTACTCGACGTGTGAGTGAGAAAAAAAACGGGCATAGAAGACTTGTTTTGATATATATGCATGCATTGGTTCAATATTTTACTCAACATAATAATTACCAGAAACTCGTTTCATATGACTTTAAACTCGAACTCGACATATCACTCGAACCTAAAATCGAAATCGAACATTAACCCGGCCTCTTTCTTCAACCCTAACTTTAACTCGATAGCAAGTCACACTCATACAATAGGGTTTAAAAGTTGTGTGCACCAGATTTTTAAGTTGTGCGCAAACATTTTTGAAAGTCATACTCTCGAGATTTTTAATGTGGTTCGCACGATGTTTCATTTAGTTCAGTAAACTATCCTATATCAGAAAACTTTCAAAGAAGGCACAACGAGAGACACCAGCGTGGTATTATACTGTAAATAAATTGTCGTCAATGAATCAACCCAACAGTCATGCCCTTGTTTGTGTAACTAGGCCCTGTCATTACATACAATTCTAAAGAAAATGAGACAGTTGAAAACTCTACTTGTCATGTAATATGTGGTGCCGCTGGAATATATCTCTATTTCAAGCTTCATGGTATATAATAAGGACGAGAAATTTAGATTAAATATACATGATATATGAAAACGTTGCTTATTCTATCATAAGTATAAGCAATCTGAAACTACTGAAACAGATGTTAATATTTATGTAAGACGTAATTAAAACTGCAGTAATGTTGTAAATGATATTCTATTTGTCAAATCTATTTTAACTCCTTGAAATAGTGTAAGTAGCTTTGATCTATTTTTTCTAACAAAACATAGATTAAATGTATCTTCAATTTTCTAATATTTGGAAAGGGTTGGGTTATGGATGTTTTAGCTGCTTACCCAGATCACAAAAGGATTGAAAAAGGTTTTCTTGTGAACTTATTATCTGTAACTTCCACTCAGAGAAACTGCAAAACAGTTGAATTTCTCAGTGTTTGCAGATGAGGTATTTTGTTTTTTGTTCTTAGATTTTCCACTGTATACATGTAGTTCTCAACTGACAAATGAACAATAAGCACAAAAGCAAAAAATTCGCTATCAACTCCTAAAAATATTCTTTTTCTTGGTATCTTTTATTTCTCGGGGTATATAGTAAGGCAAATATATTGTTCATTTCCATGATTCAATTTACCTCGAGTTTCCAATTCATGAATTATAAATATAAACAAAATACCCAATGGAATTGTATTGATGTTCCACTGCTATGTTTCCAGGTTTCACTTTCAAAAGACAATTCACTGTCACTGTAATTTTGAATCCTGTTTTGTCGGAAGTACACCAAAAGACATACACTTTTTTTTTTGTTCTCAGAAGTGAGCTGGCTAAAAGGTTTTTTTAAAATGAAAAAAAAAAATTAGGGTATTATTTTAGTGATTTAATGATGAAAATGACCTCAAGTTAGTATTGTTGACTTTCTATGTTTCAGTCCTTGTGATATGAGTTAATTGGGACCATCTTCGACCATAATCACTAACCCCGAGTCTTGATGACTGTCTTGAATGTCTTGCGGGTGTTTGTATAATGAAAAAAATATTTAAGATCCAGATCAGAGAAATGTTTAACCAGCTAAAAAAAATGACGGGCCCCCTGAGGGGTGATAACTCTATCTCAGTTATCAAAAATGAAGTGAAGTTGAAATTTTACCGATTAAAGATAACGAGGGATGGTATGATCGTAAATAGGACACTGAAATGTTGATTATGCCTCATTTAAATAACAAAATTCTGCTTGTAAAAGACATATCAACCAAGGCGCATTTATATACCTTGCAGTACTTCAAAAAGATCTTTCAACAATTACTGCTTCAAATAAAACAATTGAAAAGAAAACAGTTAATTTAAAAGTTTACATGATAGATTGGCTGGCTCAATGATACGACGAATTTGATTATACTTTACTACTGACAAAAACAAATTATTCGATATTGCTGGAAGATATTATACAACCTTCGTATAAAAAATGAATCAAAACTATCAAAACTATGTGTGTTGAAAATGCTACATTGTTACATTGTATGTTTGCAGGTGTCAAAAATGGCTTTTACCATCTGGGTTGATCCAAGACCAGGCATATGTTGTAGACAGCCCGTATGTCCACCACTTGTGATTTGACGGGTTATCCAGATGATTAAGATTGTGTAATAAACAGAATATCGCCATCAAGATTTTATGTTATTGAAATAAGAAAAATGAGAGGCGTAAGTTACCAATGGGATATTCAAAGTATCAAGTCGAAGACAAACTGACAATACCATGGCAACGAAAAAAAAAAACGACCAAAGACAAACAACAGTCTACAAAAAACAACACAGAAATCACAAGACTGAGCAACAAGAACCTAACGAAAACCAGGGGTTGTCTCAGAGGCTCCGAAATGGAAAGACGATCCAGCTCAACATATGACATCCGTCGTGTTACTCTTCTAAAATATGTTGATATGTTATATCAAATGATTATGCATCACGTAAAAGCGTATAAGAAATTGACTCTTTATCTATGATGACCCCTACGACACCCATAACTTCGCAAATAATCGGTCATATAAATTTTCTAACCCTAACTTAATGTGAAATTTTGAAATGAAAACACATGTTTATGACAAGAATGAACACCACGGACATTGAAAAATTAAAAAAAAATCACGAATACATCACTTAAAACTAAACCAAGAAGAAAAAGAACCCTTTTAAACACAACGACTGTAATCTCCAGTGCTCCGGAAGAGTAAGCAGATATTGCTACACATGTGGCACCCGTCGTTTTGCTTATGTCAGTACACATTGGGTGATAAGCGAAAAGAGGACGGGATTTTAGTTACGACAATTGGAACATATCTATCGTCATCTGTGAAACAAATATGCGATAACGGTCAACCAACTCGTCATAGTGTCTGTAAAATATTCGAAGGCAACACTAAGAACCATTGGTTCAACAGCTTCCTTGTAAACATTAACCTTCTATCAAGGAAATCATGATAGGAAATACAAGCTCTGGAATATTGTATCAACTAGGAGAGATGTACTCCATATCGCAGCAAGCGCTGCCGGATATTTGCTTCATAGAAATGGGATATTCCCAATTGGGAAGCTGAAATCATCTCTTCTGTCGTATAGTTTGTTCTCAATCTATCCTGATTTCAATGTTTAGATGTAGGTCAAGATATGAGGCGTCTTAACTGTATCTATTATATCCTTTATTCTAAGTTCGATGAGATAGATGCGTTTAACATAGTCCCCAAACTTTTAATTGTTTAGTGAAATGACATCATCTATATATAAAGTGAAATGTGAAGTTAAAGGATAATGCCAGCTTATTTCTTTCTTTCTTTCTGAGGAGTTACTGTATGAAGTCTGCTTAGAAAAATTAAAGATTGCATTCAAATACAAAAATCTATTATCGACTTACATCTAGACATTAGCAATGAGGGTCGGTTGGAAACATAACTTTACGACATAAGAGATGATTTCAGCTTTCCAACTGTGAACTTTTCATTTCTATGTAGCAACATTCCAGCAGCGCCTGCATACGGAGTATGTATCTCCCTGTTGATACGATATTCTAGGGCTTGTATTTCATATCATGATTTCCTTGATAGAGGGTTGCTGCTCACAAGGAAGCTATTAAACCAAGGGTTCCAAGTGGTGAAGTTGAAATCGTCCCTTAAAAGTTACGGACGCCATCTCGAATTGGTTGACCGTTATTGAATATCTGTTACACATAGATATGTTCCAATTGTCGAAACTACAATCCCGTCCCCATTTCCCCGAATGAGACCTACCGAATTAGACTTATCACCGGGTTTGTACTTATATGAGCAACACGACTGTGCCACATGTGGAGCAGAATTTGCTTACACTTCCGGAGCACATGAGATCACCACCAGTTGTTGGTTGGGTTCGTGTTGCTCAGTCTATATATTTTTATTTTGTGTTTTGTGTACTGTCTGTTGTTTTTTTGTTTTTTGCCATGGCGTTGTCAGTTTATTTTCGACTAATGAGTTTGAATGTCCCTTTGGTACCTTTCGCCTCTCTTTTTCTTATATCAAGATATAGCCTGAATATATAAAAAATAACGGATTCTTAAGCAAAATTCTACATTTTAACCAGTTACCAGATGAATGCTATCCTTCGAATAAAAAAATATGATATTGCGGGATTTATTCTCGTTACTTGCAGACAAAAATTACATCTGGAATGTCCGGCATCTTATAACATTTTAACCATATGATTGCTTATACTGAAAAAACATGCTAAATTTGCAATTTCTGTATCAAAATATCTTCAACAGGAACATATAGCGTACAATAGCAGTTTGATTTGATGGAAATATCTAAAGCGGTTGAAAATGTTTTAAGAATTGTTATCGACTTTTTAATATTGAAATTGAACTTAAAGCAGAGAATGCAAGAAATACATGAGAAATTGGCCCTACTTGTTTTAAAAAAATGTCTGATATACAAACTTTATGCCTTAAAACACAATTCAATGCAATCTGAAAAGTCACTACTATAAATTTGAATCGGACAAATAGTCGACATCAAAATAACTATAAAATATGTTATATAAATATATCTAAAAATGTTGTTAATCTGGTTTAACATGGTTTCAAGTAGGAAGAATGTACTTCACCCACATTTTGTTGGAAAGTAAATTTTACGTGAAATAAGGTTGTACAAACTTGGCAGGGATCTAATGGAGTACAATCTAAGATAAGATTTACATACATGTGAACACACACAATAGTTACGTTGATACTATTTGGTTATTGTAGAATGTGAATATTTTGTTAGTTTTTGGTCGATATGTTTACACTAATTGCTATAGTTTTTGTACTAACTGCTGATGGGTCAAACGTGAAAAGCAGACTTGCAGCTGACGATGGTGAGTAACAATTCAATTCTAAAACATACTGATATTATATGCATATTGAAATCTGTAATTCAAGTAACATTTTCTTAAACCAAATACAACATATCACTAGTCACACAGCAAAGTTGAACTTTATAGATGGATTTTTCTATTATTTTTAAGACCATTTTGTTCATAAAGTTCCTCCAGCATCTAATGTTTTCAAATTTCATGGTTTGAGTGTTCCTGATGACGCAAATCCAGGTAAGCGCTTCGGACTCACCAAATTTGGAGTAGGGCCAATAAGGCCTTTATTTGGCCCAAATATAAGGGCAAATTAAAAAGTTTCCATGGATATTCCTTAATTTGTCATAACTACACTAAGGTACAAGGTGTTCGGAAAATAAAGACAAATTTCACATTTTAAGAGTAACCATGGAAACAAACTATCACGAAATTTGATTAATATGTAGATATTTTGTATTTCCCTTGTTTTACACCCCCTTTTAAGTATATAAGTTTATAGGAATTTCTCGCTGCATTGAAGACCTGTTGGTGACCTTCTGCTGTTGTCTGTTCTATGGTCGGGTTGTTGTCTCTTTGACACATTCCCCATTTTCATTCTCAATTTTACTATTTTGGAAAAGTATGTGCGTACCCAAGAAACAACTTTATATTTGGTAGGATTATGTCAACAGTTATAATAAAGTTTCTCTTAAATTATTTTGTTGATTCTCGGCTGCGCACGATTTTTCCACAATGGAAATAATAACTGAAAACTGCACAAATTCTGCCGTTTTTTTTCATTTTCATGAAAATTGTACATATTATGACGTAATTGTGACGTCATAACATCAAAAATCTTCTGTAATGAATTTATATTTCTTGATTTTATGCATTTCCAAACATTATGTGCAATTTTGAATAAGTTCACAACAACGTTTTTTCTTGGGTCAGAACTGGGCCTTAATGTTTCTATTTATAAAGTGTTATTTTCAATTAATGGATTACTCAAAATAAATTTTCCGCCATAATTCTTGTCGGCGCAAATATCAAATTTCCAAACCTCCGGTACAGACAATCTCTTATGGTGTTATTTCACAACAATTTTTATTATTTTTTGTCATCCAATAGTGTGATTTAATGACTCTAATTTATTTTCCTATTTCTAAACCTCTGAGAATCGTGCATCAAGGGGCCGCATGAGTATGCATTTATAATTGGATTTGTGACTATCATTTTAATTTTTCCCATCTTAAGTATTTATTAAGATGTCAATTGTAACTGTTACTGAATAATCCAAAATACATGTGCATCCATACAATATCATTCATGCATCCAACAGGGAAACCATCAAGTTTCTAAAACCTTTGTCGCAGACAAAGTGCTAATATCACAAGAATTTCATGTTCCTTACATCAAAATTACTGAAAAGGAGTGAGGTTAATTAAGGATAATGGGGTAAATTTAGGATTTTATTATTCAAGACGGATGTTTGGTGAATAGGCAAGAATTTGGTCAGAAATGTATACAAATAGGTTTTGGATTTTAAACATTTTGGCCTCGAGCATCACTGAATGGATATTACTTGCCGAAATTCATATCTTGTGCAGTAAAATTGATACCGTTAAAATCATTACTACATCTGGGTTGATTATCAGCTGGTGGACTGTCTTCGAGGGTATCATTAGTCCAGTAGCCTGTACTTCGGTACTGGCTTGAAAATACGGATATTGTTTTATTTAAATTTGCTGTTATAAAATTTCAAAATCATTTTGAACAAAGGAATAGTCCTCCCTCGTGCATAGCTCTGATTCCTTATCTAGGTTAGCTGTACTTTTGGTCCTTTTTGATTTTATTAGCTCTTCGTCGTTTGTATTAGGTTTTGGATTTTAAAATGTTTAGCCTCGATCATCACTGAAGAGATATTACTTGTTGAAATACGCATCTGGGGCAGTGAAATTGGTGCCCCTTATAATGTTACAGAATATATAGGAAAGTTGAAAACGTTAGAAGTGGACATCCATAAATTGTATTCTTAAATTATCGAACGAAAATATCATTTGATTTGAAGCTTGCTCTTCTGGTTTAAGTCGTACACATTTACTACAGTAGTATTGAGTTCGAATAAAATCAATAGTATAATTGGTATCATTTCAATAAGCGGTCTCAATAATTAGCGACAAGAAGAATTTTAGCGACAAGAAGCGTCAAGAAGCGACAAGAAGACTATTTTTTTATTAAAATTATTTCTGCCCATATGTTAAAAAAAAATAAATGCATATTTTTTAATATTTATTTGGAATAAATAATCTTAATAAAAAAATGTTTTCTTGTCGCTAAATAGTCTTCTTGTCGCTAAATTAATCTTCTTGTCGCTTCTTCTCGCTTCTTGTCGCTAATTAGTGAGACCCTCAATAAGTATTACGGTGGAACACCAAAGTTGAGTTAATATCTTTAAGGCCACACCAAAAAACTCATCATAGATACAAAACTAGACGAGCAAAAAAAGTAAAATAACAAAAATACCGAACTCCAAGGGAATTTTTTAAAAATGGCAAAATCAAAAACATCAAACGAATGGAATGGAAACAACTGTCATATTCCTGACTTCGTACATGCATTTTCTAATGTAGAAAACTCATCAGTGGCTGAAATGCATTGAAAACCTAAAGTTCCAAAAAGTTGTGCCAAATTTGGCTAAGGCAACCTTTTCCTGTGATAATAAACCAGACACAAAGAAGAAAAACAAACGTATGAATTGTAAATACCCGTCAGAGGATTCCAAAAATAGCAGTAGATAGAAAGGGTAAAACCAGGAACATGACAAAACCTGTAATCGTTTTTGACAAATTGGATCTATAACAGGTTAAACATTTAGATTGAGAATTCAGAAACTGGGCCAGTCTAACTGAGAATTAACCTAAAGTATTCCCGGGGTCGATCAAAGAAATTGTCATTGTAACCGTTTCCTATTACTGAGTGGTCGATAACTCTTTAGCGGACTGTTCATATAACTTTAAACATCATAAACTTCTTCATAGTAGTACGAAGCAGAAAAAGGACAATACCTGTATTACGCTAACTAAAGCCGGTTCTTAACGTGCTAGTTCACAAGTATATAGACCGCAGGAAGACATGTCACCCTACCAAGAGCCGACCAGTATTTGCTCTTAATCATTAAGCTTAGCAGAGAAGCAGCAAATACCATTTTTAAAGTCTTTGGTTTAACCGACCAGCATTCGAACCCACGACATACCACATTCGAGGCGAACACGCTACCACAAGACCACATATGCGGTTTGTTTCAGTTTGAATAAAGGTAGTGAACATTGAAAAAATTTCTTTTGAATATAGTATCATCTACTTGGGGTCAGGAGTTTCGGTATGTTTTAATTTTTACCTTTTCTGTTGTCTTATTCTAAAATTCCTTGGAATTTGTTATCAACAAACAGATATTTTTTGTCGAAATATGGTCCTTATGCATCAATTTTGAATTGTAATACTGTAGGATGGTTACAATACGGAGACCAATGTTATTTCTTTGGGCTAAATGGAGCAACATGGTTTGACGCGGATGTAAGTAAACAAATAATTTGAAACAAAAGGAAGGTCTGATTATAAGCGAAAACACGAAAAACAGAAGGTAACCAAAATTGACACAGTTTTGTGGCTTAAAATGTATCTTAATACTAGTGTTTTTCTTTATGAATTTTATATCTTTCATATTATATCAAATGTTTGTGTCTTCATTACCACGAAACAAAATGGACCAGTCTTGTGCTTGTTCAGGATGAATGGATACTGCTAACGACAAACAATGTATAGTTATCAAGGTAAGGAGATGTGGTGTGATTGTCAGTGAGACTAAACTTTACCAAAGACCAAAGATGTACTAGACAACTTCAGATCTCAGTACGGCCTTCAACAATGTGCTTGTTTTACGATTTTCTGCGCACACATTTAAGTAAGTAGTGAGATATAATGACATTATTCTCTTCTTGTAAACGCTGCTATGTATATCATTTCTCGGTGTAACTGCGACAAAATGTTCTTTTTATTCATATGATAATAATAACAGTGAATATTTTTAATTTTGATTTTTCATCGTTGTTGATCTACATGTACATGTAGCTACCCATAAACGAGCTTGCCCATGAACTGATGTTTGAGATTGTCAGACAGTTCCAATGTAAATAATAAAAAGTATTTCTGCAAATATTTCTGTTTCATATGTGCATGATATTTTGTTTTGTTTGTTTATGGGCACTTTTTATCATATTCGGTAAACATCTCACCAAAGCTTTCGTGTTCATCATTATAAAAATATCATGTTTGTACATGACGAATTCAAAATAAGTTTCTATGTCTATGTCTATTCAAAGTGATTTTACAAGTTCTGAAATGTTTTACCAATTGCAGAAAAGGAGCGTTTCAATATTCCCTTGCAGAGTTCATGATTACAAATAACACATTTAGAAATGAAAAAAATATGTTTACGTTTTATTGTGATTAAATTCAAAATATTGAGCATGAGTATATATAACTTCTTGACATTAGTCGTAAGAGATTATAGTAATTGCATTGTTTAGGCAACCTGCATGGGAATGGAAAGCCATTTAGTGAAAATTGAAAACAAATGGATAGACAATTGGTTATGGACAAAACGGCCATCAGGTATTAAATGGTTGCACATTTTTGTATGTGTGTACGGTATAATTGCTAGTTGATGGTATCCATTAACATACTGCTATATGTATACGGTTTTTGTTTCTGTCCCCAACCTCGATGTGGTTATATTAGAGCACTCTCCTCTTCATTGCTACAAAATTAAAAATTCTGCATAGGGCAGATTAACGAATGTGTTTCATGGTTTTCTTTTGTAATATCATAATCAGGTCATTGTTTTCGATATTCAAATTTGACAAAAACTACTATCAGATTTTCTGTCTATTAATGACCATCTTGCACCGCTGTAACTATCTTCCTTATAGGCAATATACCAACTTTGTTGAAGTAATAAACCTTAAATACCTGCTTTCTTTATTTATGACTATCAGTTGAAGGGTTCTCTTTGCAAAGACTTGTCAAAGAATAGTTTCAAATAGTTCCTAGATGATCTTTATAAGATGTGTCACAAAGTATATCGTCGTGCAAAATCTAAGACATTGTGCAAATCAGTACTAAACGTTCCTTTTTTCACTATTGAAGCTAATGGAAAATTCTTCTCCTAGTGTACCATTTGTGCACCAAGAATAATAATAAAAAAAAAAGAACCAAAAAAACCTGACAAAAATTACAAGACAAAACACATACACATACACAAAACAAGACACACATACATAATAGACAAAAACCAAACAACAGATAAAGCTTCGGAGCATTTTACGTAAAGTACAGGAAAAACAAACTTGCCCCATCACGTGACTTAAGAAACACTTCCTTATATTCATTTTAAACAAAACAGTAAAAACAGGTAAAGGTTTAACCTCGTCACATATTCATGTACCTGTTAAAAGTTCCTCGTCCATTGTTGTATAAAGTTAAAAACATCTAAATGATATTGATGTCATACTGTAATAGTCTCTTTTAAATCTATTCATAACTTGTATGCGTAAGTATTGTATCTACATTTTGCTATTGTTGGAAATCGTATTTTGACCCCTAGTCTAGTGGTCTTATAATTTTTCCTGTCGTTGAGATTTTGTTACAATGGCGTGCCCCAAACATCTTTTTTTTTTATATACGACAAATACGAAAAAACAGGAAAAAGGTAGAAATAATATTCTAAAGGAGTACAAAAACAAACACAAAAAACAAAAGAATAGAATGATTTATTGTTTGCTGAAAGTCGATAATATTTTGTGCATATCTAGCTGGACAACAAAAAAAAATTCAATAGGCTCGTGATACAAATTGGTCAACAAGTCTAAATGGCAACCAGGTTTATGGACAGTGATTTTCAACTACCACTGTATCAAAAAGGTACCCGAATAGAGAAATCTGGTTTGCAACAGGCCAAGTTCTACGATCTATTTAAAGTGTGGCTGCAAGAGTTTTTTAATGTCCAAAAGAGCACTAAACGAGACAACGGATTTAACGTCCAGATTCCGACCAGACGCAGAAAAAGTAAAAACGCAAATCAAAATAATACAAAAACAAGAGAAACCCCAGCAAATTGTGTTTTGTTTTTATAAAAGTCTAATTACATAATTTATAAACTTAGATTTAGAAAGATCGTGTGGATTTCATATGGTGATACAATGCGTTATAGTTACACGACCGATAATTTGATATACTAGTCCATTGTAACTCGGTCATTTCGATACGCTTTAATCTCTGAGGTATCTAAGACAGTGTTTCAATTATTGCAAATACAACACATACACAAAGATACATTGTGCATTTAAGTGGACAAAATCTTATTATCTTTTTTTTCAGCACAAAATTATTACTGGATAGGTTTAACAGACATAGAGAATGAAGGAAACTTTACCTGGAACATCGACAATACTGTTGCAAGTTACACACAATGGGCCTCAGGATATGGCAAAATTGCAGAAACTTATGATGTAGTAGCCTGGGGATGGAAAGATGGATGGTTCGATTATCCCCCGTCGTACAAATAAGGATATATATGCCAAAGAAATTATTGTATGTTGTATGTGTGGTTAAAAACATTGTACAGTACTTTGCTAACTTCTTAACATAATTGGATAAAACAAGCACACCGTCTTTGATTTAGCCAGTAACATAGATATACTGTTCCCAGATTTAGCTTATATTATATCTGTCATATTTTCATGACAACATAAAACATATTCAAAATTTGCGTATGGGCATTCAATTTAGATAAAGAAACTTTTGGAACCGGAAATCTGGTATAAAGGAAAGAATTATACACTAAGCAGATAGACATCCAATCTGGTGTCCTTATTTGCAGCTTTATGTTATGTAGGAGAATGTCTAATATTAAGTTGAAATATCTTATAAATATGTTTGAGTAATACGTCAAGCTGGCTGAGTATTTAAGATAAATTTGTATAACCTAGATGAAAGAAGGTGTTTGTCAAAGAACTGATAACTAGAATAAAGATTTGTACAAAACTAAAAATTGTACACACCATATTCATGCATCCATTCTTTCGGCCAGACGAACTATAGAAGAATTTGCCTTTGTAATTGTACCAATGTAATTGATATGCACATATTCAAATTAAGTTGTTAGTTCAGATAAGTATCTACAAGAACATTTTTCTATTCTTTCTAAATCTGGAATACTTTCTATAGTTTTCAAATGAAACCTATAAATTAGGTTCTGAGATGTCACTTGAATTTAACCCATTAGCAACACCCTTTACTATTCCACTTTCAATAGTTGCTCTCACCAACACATGCGATAAATTCATATGATATTTACGAAATTGTTATTCAGAGCTCTAATCAAAACCTTTTACAATTGTACATGGTTATAAATAAATATTTTCTTTCATGGATGAGTTGGTTTACGGTTGTTGATTCAGTGAACTATTTGAGACAATACCTTTTTAGCTCACCCGGCCCAGAGGGCCAAGTGAGCTTTTCTCATCACTTGGCGTCCGTCGTCCGTCGTTAACTTTTACAGAAATCTTCTCCTCTGAAACTTCTTGGCCAAATTTAACCAAACTTGGCCACAATCATCATTAGGGAATCTAGTTTATGTGTCCGATGACCCGGCCCGCCAACCAAAATAGCTGCCATGGCTAAAAAGAGATCATAGGGTAAAATGTAGATTTTGGCTTATATCTCTGAAATCATAATATCTAGGGCAAATCTGACATAGGTAAAATTGTTCATCAGGTCAAAATCTATCTGCCCTGAAATTTTCAGACGATTCAGACAACCCGTTGTTGGGTTGCTGCCCCTGAATTGGTAATTTTAAGAAAATTTTGCAGTTTTTGGTTATTATCTTGAATATTATTATAGATAGAGATAAACTGTAAACATCAATAATGTACAGCAAAGTAAGATCTACAAATAAGTCACTTGACCAAAAAGGTCAAATGAACCCTTAAGGAGTTACTGCCCTTTAAAGTCAATTTTAAACAATTTTTTGTAAATTTTTGTAATCTTTTACAAAAATCTTCTCCTCTGAAACTACTGAGACAAATTTAACCAAACTTGGCCACAATCATCATTAGGGTATCTAGTTTAAGAAATGTGTCCGATGACCCCGCCTACTAACCAACATGGACGACATGGCTAAAATAGAACATAGGGGATAACATGCAAGTTTTGTTTATTATTTTTTAAACCGTTATAAAAAGAGAAAATCTGAAAAAAGCAAAAATATTCAGAATAATTAGCTCTACCAATTGTCCATATACGTCAAAACTGTTAGACAAATTCTTATAGGAGTTATTGCCCAAATGACAAATTTTATCATTTTTTTCCTTTTTTGCCTATTATCATAAAAACTATTGATATTTAGAGAGAAACATTTTTTTCCCGTTATGCCTTATATGATTTAAATTATAATAGATAATAAACACTTTAAATAACAAAAATGATCAGCAAGGCAAGATCTATTAAAAAATTCAAATTTTGCCGATATAGTTAGTAGACTGTCACTCTTCATAGGAGTGATTGCCCTTAAATGAGCAATTTTTTTACCCTCTTTTGTGTTTTGGGCAAAAACTAAAGAAGATAGAGAGAAACTAAACAGAATAAAGATCAGTTATACAAGATCAACAAAAATAGAGATTTTTTTGTCATGAAGTTTATTCTCGACTACAATGTTGGAGAGTGTCCTTTGTTTGATATGCACATCGACCAAGGTGAGCGACACAGGCTCTTTACAGCCTCTAGATGATTTTCATAATTCATTTATAAAACAGTGGCTATACCAAAATCATTTTCTTTTCAGGTCAGAGAAAAAATCAAGACAACAACGTCATTACCAGCAGTATGTAGTTGTTTATATGTGAATAATTAATACTGATATTAATTTGTATGTTGATTCAAACAAATTTTGCTGTCTAAAAAGTAGAAGATTCACGTCCATTTCAAAACTCTGTTTAGAAATTCGTATGTAGCATCTCTGCACGAAAGTTTATAAATAACTCTTTCTTTCATTTTCTATATTAAAGTGAATGAAAATAAAACACTTTATGAATTTCGTGAGTTCGAAGCACTTTTTTGGATATTCCTTCACCAAGATTTTTTTCTCTCGTGTTAATCATATACCGGTATCATGCTTAACAATATGTATATATAAAATTCTTGATATTTTTAAATACTTTTCCATCAAATATTTTGTTTTACAGTGTTTCATTTACTAAAATTGTTTTTAGATATTTCACAGCCATTGCGAAGTAGAGATTTCATGATGTTAGGCTTTTGTATTAAATAATTACAAACTGTCCCACAACAAGAAAGTTTTTTGTATTCAAAGATATTCGATTCCTGATCTTATTTTTCAAGCTTTAAAAAAGACATTTCCAACTGTCCATGTATAACATGATTGATTGTTGCTTGCTTATCAAGGCAAATATTTCATGCATATTCAGGACGAGAAGAAATTAACAATTTTAAATACTGGATAGTAGGTTCAATTGAATGAAGGGAGGGGAATTTTGATTGCCATTGGCATTGTAAATGTGGCTATGTTGGATAGGGCAGACATTTTACTTCCAATATGTCACATTTTATTGCCTCAAATAGTTGTTAATTTTACAATGGTTCTTTAACTGGAGCGGGAGCGATATAAATCAACCTATACGAGGCTGCGTATTTATACATCCCACACATTTTTAAGCATACACTCAACTTTACATGTAGCTATGGTTTTAATGCCATACTCGAGAGGTCAATAGATGACCATATTTCTATATCACAATCAACCCTTTGAAATTCCCTGGAAGAAATTTTGCATTGTTTTGATTTTTCGTCTGCTGTTTAATGCTTCTTAGATGTTTTTGTTTTTGTTTCGCGACATACCGAAAAGATTTTTGATATTGTACAGTGATTACGGTGCCCCGGTGTAACCGAACAGTTATCCCTATTGAAATTGTACACTGTTTTTTTTTGTTATCGATACTCCTTCAAAACCGTAATCTATTTTCATATAATACGGTCCTTAGTCATCAACATGAAAATGATGTAAAGATCAAAGGTCAAGGATATGTTCTTAATTTTACTTGTTATCGCTACTGTACAGACACCGAACCAGTTAACGATGGAAGCTTTTTGTCAAATTTCTAATTGCTATACGACGAAACTTCAATACATTTGGTTCGGTGCTCTAGGGATTTTCTAATTTGGAGTCTCTACTTTATCATTTGAAATAACCTGTTATGCTATATTACTCATAAACCATGCATATTAGAGGCCTGAGGTATTTTAATTTGAAAACCATAAAGTATACCTTGAAATAGAGGTCCGAGTCAAAAGTCAATTTGACATTCTAGATTTCGACCTTTGCGATTTTCGGATCTCTTTAAAACTGTAAGAGATAGACAAAGAAAGAAAGGAACAAAATAAAATTGAGAATCGAAACGGGGAATGTGTCAAAGAGACAACAACTCGACCAAAGAGCAGAAAACAACTCAAGGCCACCAATGGGTCTTCAACACAGCGAGAACATCCCACATCCGGAGGTGTTTCGACCTTATGTCGAAACTCTGTTTCATTCAGTAAACTAGATGTGTCTGAACGACACGATTGGCCCCGCTCGCAAAGAATTTTGCAGCCATGCTTAAAAGTGGAAATATGAGAATAGAAGTCCGTATAACTGTTATTTTCACGAAATTTTCAAAGTGACGGAATGACGGAATGACGGATAAGGGTTAACATATATGGCCCCGACCATTTTGTGGCGGTGCCATAAAAATAATCCGATGATATTTATAAGAGTTATTGCCCCTTGAAAGTTTAGATTTGTGACTTGTTTGTTTTATCTTTTCATATTGATTCTTTGAGCTTTTTGCATTAGGTTGAGAGATATATGACCTTATATAATGGTTTACTTTTGTAAATTTTGACTTGGATGGAGAGTTGTCTCATTGGCACTCATACCATATCTTCTTATATCTATTGAAAAAAGTCACCCTAAAGTAACTTTTTGTATTCCTACACTTTACCACAAAGGCGAGGATTTAAACTTTCCCATGTTGAACTTTCAATTTTTGTGTATCAGCATTCCAGCATTTCCTGTATAATGAGTTTATCCCTTTCTCAGTGTATTGGTTCCTAATATTTTCTAGTCGTCTTTATTTGAACACGATCATTGCGGTCTGTTGGGTCTGATCTGTTCTTATGTTAAGGGCCATTATATAGCATAGGATTTTAACCAAAAATATTATTTTAGATACTTGTAAGAAATGTAGTTAAATTTTACTGATGTTCAAATCTCATGCATCGGAAAAAAAGAAACAAATCACGGTAACAAACGAAATCGAAAGAAATCGCATGAACTCCGAAGGAGCGAGACTCCTGCTGTATACAAGCATCACCCGCCATTCACATATGTACAAATACTAGTCGGTCAGTAGAGGTGCACAATTAGTACCCATTGAAATATAAATTAACCGAAATCAACAAATATGTTGTCGATTAAAAAGATTTTTTTTTTATGAAATCGTCTTTGGTGTATTTTTTTTTTATTAGAATCGGTGTGGTTATTCATGAAAAAAGATTTTGAGTGACCTAAAACTAGTAATTTGTATATCTACGATTCCCATTTTTGAAGCCAAAGCTCTGTCTTATGAGACGATTTAGTCGATCTTTTACTTGAGTATGGAGAATAGAAGGGCGGAGCGTATAACAATCAAAAGTTTTGACAATATTGCAAAATTTGAAAAAAATATGATTAAGGATTTTATAGAAGATCGTTAGAATTTTAAAGAATCCATATTGGATTGACACCACTAGGTGAATATACCTCATCACTATATTTTTGAAGGCCAACTTTTACTATAGAAAGAATGGTAGTAAGAACTTAAGAACGATGTTTAATCAAAGATATGGACGATCTGTTTATTTTTCTTTCTTTATAGTGATTTTTTGTGAAGTTTAGGTATCCAGTATAATGACGGAGACTTTCATCGTCCTTTTTATGTCAATACCGAAGGAGAGAAGGACGGATTTGTGATTTTCTTAAATCTCTTTCGTGAAAGATATAGAGGTTTATGTGGGAATCCCAGATTTACAGTTATAAGCACTGACGAAATTCTCAATTTTGGGACAAATCCATGAACATTAGGGCGAGGTTTGCTTTATTTTTTGTTAACACTGAGTCTCAATCCTCCCAACCATATTTATTAGTGTTAGAACAAACTATTTACAATAAAATTTAAACAAAAAAGGCATTTATTTTCTATTTCCGGTGTTAAACATTTTCTTGTTTCTTTATTGCAGGAACCGGCTGGTTGAGATTTGGCAATGAATGTTATTTCTTTGGAACAAATGGAGTAGACTGGTTTACGGCTGACGTAAGTCTATGAAACCTTTGATTGATATTCATTTCCTTGATATGTAAAAGGAGAAGTATGAGTCATTATCTGGCCCCTAAATTTCCAAAAATGGAAAAGAAAAAATCATTTTTTTTTTCAAAATTATGTCAGTTCTTATAGTTTATAAATAGGATGATTTAATATCGACACTTTAAAAAAGAAATGTGATTTCTGGTGTCGACATGTTCACATATGTAGCCATTAATTGTCATTTTAAACGTAGGCAAAATTAGATAATTTATGAGCCAAATCTTTATCGAAAAATATATTTCAAAGACTTAGAAAATATCTGTTTGAGGGTACGGCCTTGCTCAATATCTCATATTGATAAAATTGAGAATGGAAATGGAGAATGTGTCAGAGAGACAACAACCCGACCAAAGAGCAGAAAACAGCCGAAGACCACCAAGTGGTCTTTAACACAGCGAGAAAATCTCGCACCCAGAGGCGGGCTTCAGCTGGCCCCTAAACAAAAATGTGTACTAGTTCAATGAAAATGGACGACATACTAAACTTCAAAACTTATAAATGAACTAAAATTAAAAAAAACATATAAGACTAACAAAGGCCAGAGGCTCCTGACTTGGGGCAGGCGCAAAAAATGCGGCGGGGTTAAACATGTTTTGTGAGATCTCAACCCTCCGCCTATACCTCTAGCCAATGTAGAATAAAGAAACACATAGCAATACACACAGTAAAACTCAGTTTAAAAGAAGTCCGCATGAATTAACAAAGGACTACTAGCAGTTACCGACATGCCATCTCCAGACCTCAATCAAACTGATTGAAAGATTATGTCTTCATCATATGAAAATCAAGCACAATTTCTTTTTAACAGAACGTTTTTTTTTCATTATGGGGTTTTGTGGTTTTCGCAAATACCGCAATGTGATTCTTTGACAGGTTGATTTTCATTGCTAACATTAATGGTCGATAGAATTGGCCGCTAGCTTGATTGGTCGCTGGAATTGGTCTCTAGCTTGAGTCTGGTCCGTTAGGGGTTTAGTATCATACCATCATAAAATATATGAGAAGAACATAACCCGTATCATGCCAACGACTGGTTTAAGAATAAATGTGTTTATTTTCGATGCAAAGACCCTATGAGTGAATCAATATTAATACCAAAATATGCCGTCTTTAATGACCTGACAACAGTATCATAACTATTTCCCTTCTAAATAAGTCTGTTTAAAGGTTTGGTTAGCTTTTGAGGTGAATGTCGACATTTTTGTGCTTTATATAGAATATTACCATAAAAGATTGCATATGAAATACCTGAACGTATAAGATGTCTGCATGTTGATTTATATTTACGAATGATGTCCTTGTACCGATGATAAAATTTAGTAAATGTTTTGACTAGTTTGTGATATCGAAAACCCTGGTGTCATAATTTTTTAGTAATACAGAGATTTCTAAAACCAAATACGTTGTTATATACACGAACAAATCGAACAAGTTGAGATATATAAACACCATAAGATGGTGACAAGGGAACGTCATCATCTAAAAATGGATAATTAACAATAGGAAATGAAAAATCATCTCTTTCATCATAAATTTTGGTATTAAGCTTTCCGTTAAAGATATAGATAAAAAGATCCAGGAAAAGGCAGTGTTCACTGTTAGTATTAGCTTTATTTAAAGTCAGTTCATCAGGATAAATCTCTTTAGTGTACATACTGAAGTCGTCATTATTGAGAGCCAATATATCATCCAAATATCTAAAAGTGTTATTAAATGTATGTATCAGATGTTGTTTCGATTGGTCTTTGCTGATTTTAGTCATAAATTGTAACTCATAACAATACAGAAACAGGTCCGCAATAAGTGGTGCACAGTTAGTCCCCATTGGAATTCCGATAACTTGACGATATACGGAATCTCCATAGCGAACAAGAATATTATCGAGTAAAAATTCAAGGGCAGTTATCGTATCAAAGCAGGTCCAATTTACATAGTTCTTTTGTTTGTTGTTACAAAAAATGACCTAAAAGAGTTTGAACATATATATTCGCATTCTGACTTTTTAATGCTAATTTAGATAGGTGTGTGAATGTTTTCTTTATAAGATTATGAGGCTAAGTGGTATATAGGGTAGAAAAATCAACTCTTTGAATTAACAGATTCGAAATCACCAATATAAGCATGCAATTTATCTAGTACTTCCAACGAATTTTTGACACTCCAAAAGTAATTAATTCCACTATTTCAAAGGCCTTATTTGAACAATTTATTACCATGTTGTTTATTGTACCAAGTGTACTAGTAAGTAGAGTAGACAGTTTAGAAGTGGAATAATGGCTTGAAGACGAAATAAATCTATACAATTTTTACATTTAAATGCAAGACTTTTGGATTCACTCAAGCAAATGTACATTCTTATCAAGAAAAAGTTATCATATTTGATTGAATGGTCTTTTGAGAAATCTCGTTGCAAATTTATTTGCTGTAACTCGTTTAAAGCCTTTTTCTGTAACGAAAAAGGACACTTACTGGAAATGTGAAAATATGATTGAAGCTTTAAATTTTCTCCTGGACAACATATATGTACGTTTCGGCGATAAAGTGTATCGACAAGTAGTAGGTATTTCTATGGGCACTAACTGCGCCACTTTAATAGCAGATTTTTTCCTGTATTGCTATGAATCTCATTTTATGACCAAACTCAGTAAAGACACGTCATTGTTACATGTGGTTGATACATTCAACAATACCTACCGTTATCTGGATGATATTTTTTCGTTACATAATCCAGAGTTATCTAAATATACTACCGAAATTTACCCAAAAGAACTTACTTTAACTAAATCTAACATAAACAGCAGTAGTTGTCCTTTTCTATATTTAGACATCTCAATTTCTAAAGGGAAACTCCATACTAAAATTTACGACAAAAGAGATTTTTCATTCCCTATTGTAAATTTTCCTTTTTTAGACGGCAATGTTCCTTTGGCTCCATCATACGGTGTTTATGTATCCCAACTCGTTCGTTATGCCCGTGTGTGTAGTGATGTCATAGATTTTAACGAACGTAATCAATGCATTACAGGTAAATCATTAAGTCAGGGATTTCGTTACCATAAATTACTAAAAACATTTACTAAATTCTTTCTTGGATACAAAGATTTGATTAGTAAATTTGGCTGTACCTGTAGAAAACTTACTAAAAACGGTATTTCACATCCTAAATTTTACAGTAATATAATACTAAAAGCTCGGAAATCACTATGTGATCTGTGTAAACTCATCGAACCTCTAAACAAACTTATTACATTTTGTAGTAAAGGTTATCTTACCAATATTGTAATTAGATCTTTGAATATAGTTTACATTGGCATTAATATCGATTTTGTCATCAGCAAATTAAAACATAACTAAATTTGTATTCTTTCCAAACGGGATGTATAAAGACACACCCACATTTATTTTTGTCTATTAAGAGGTTAACTCCTAACTATCCTACTGCTTGTCGATACATTTATTTTTGGCATTGCACAAGTCATGTCTTCTTTGACTGTCCATGTCGTTAAAATACCAAATCCCTAGGATGTGTTTTAGTTGATTTTAGTCTCTGATGCATGATTTTTTATTATTAATTGTTTTTGGCTTTTAACTAGCTGTCAGTAACTGCGAGTACTCAAATCGTGCTTTCTTGTTAATTTGTCCTGTTGATACTATTTGTAATGCTTTTTTGTTATTTAATGTTTACTTATTCAGGGTTATATCTGGTTTATATACCAGCTTTGATAAGTGTTTGGTATTACTATAAATTTTCACTTCTTCGAACTATGAACATCAAAATTATTTATTTTGTAAAAATATGTCCTTTCTCCTTTTAAACTGTATACCTAGCAACAAAATTATTTTCATTTACCTGTGTATAATATTATTCTAAATGGCGGACTTTTGTTTAAGGTTATTGTTGTTTTTCTGAAAGTCTTTAACATTTCACAGCGGTATAATACTGTTACACTAATTATTCATCCCTTATTTTATTGATTTTGTACTTACATTGTATCATAGATCAAATTTATTCGTTCAGTGTATGTTCACTTGTGTTAATATGTCTTTTGATTGAGTTAAGCCATTTCAATTGATATTTTATAGTGTGTCTTTCTATTTTGTGATGTTACACTATTGTTTCAGATAAGGGTAAAGGTTTGGTAACATTAAAACGTTTAAACCCGCTGCAATTGTTTGCACCTGTCCTCAGTCAGGAATCTGATGTTCAGTAGTTGTCGTTTGTTGATGTGGTTCATAAGTGTTTCTCGTTTCTCGATTTTTTATATAGATTAGACCGTTGGTTTTCCCGTCTGAATGGTTTTACACTAGTAATTTTTGGGGCTCTTTATAGCTTGCTGTGCGGTGTGGGCCAAGGCTCCGTGCTGAAGACCGTACTTTGACCATAATGGTTTACTTTTATAAATTGTGACTTGGATGGAGAGTTGTCTCATTGGCACTCATACAAAATCTTCTTATATCTATTGTTATAAGACTTCGTTTGAAAATTACAACTCTTAGTTCAGTGAATTTCGTTGGCGTCTGTCTCTAATAAATGTTGATAGTTTGATGTTATAAGCTTAAAAAAGAAGCTAATTGTTGGTCTAAAGCAATATCTGTTTAGTTTTTTTTTTTAAATGTTGAATTTTTCTTGGATATTTCATTGTTATTGGTTTTGAACAGTAAATTTCCCCCCTGTGTCGGAATTTCATAAACAAAGTGGAACAATAATACCAATGTTTCACTTAGCAAAAAGACCCGTCTGATTCAACTTTGTAACGAACGTCGCGCGTTAAACGAACAGACCGATACAAATTCCTTATGTCCTCCACACGCGCTTGGGTACAGGATTTGTATATGTTTTTTCATAGTTTGATTTGACTCAGAATATTAAATTTTCTATTCTTCTACCACATACTTAACAACACTATACTTGTCTTACCATGTTTTGTGTGAATTTTTCAACTCGGATAAAATCCCTAATTTTACTATTCCATACTCAAAAACAACTGAGGAACTAATTCGAAGCTGTTTTCTTTTAAACTTGCATTTACGTGCCTGGAATTTCGACTTTAAGATATATAATTTTTCCCAATTAACTCTTCCAGTTCGTCTGAGGTATATAAATGTATGGATGAGTTCCGAAAAAAAAAAACCGGGAAAAGATTATTTTTCTTAGGTAAAAGTTCGTGAACAAGTAGCCTGTCCTGCATTGTTTTAAACTTTCGGGAACGTAAATGCAAGTTTAAAACAGAAATGATTCGAGTCAATTGTATTGTTGTTTTAGATATTGATAGTAAAATTAAGTTCAAATTCATGAAAATTATTGTGTACCCAAACCCAAGCACATGTGGTATACACCACCAAAAAAAAACACGAGAAAAAGATATTCTGCGAGATTGCTAAGGAGGCAAACAACTGGGTTAAAATAACGGAAATAGATAAAAATAACATTGTTTTACCCAGCGTTATCCCGCTAGAAATCAGTAGTCCTTAAGCACAATGCAACAAGTAAATGTAATGTTTTTTCTTCGACAGGATGATTGCAGACAAAGGGGAAGTCATTTAGCAAAGATGTACAACAATACATTAGATGAATGGCTGATGACGAAAAAACCATCAGGTATAAAGACAAAGAAGTTAAAGAAACCTCTTTCAAAAGTTATAAACAATAACCGAAAGATGAATAAAAAAAAGTCGATCGCTATGAATGAAAAACAAGAAGAAGACCTATTTCAGTGCGCATGTCATTTATTTAAAAAAAAAAAAACATCGTCAGGTGCGCCACTTGAAACAAAAATTTTGGATAGCCAAAACTATTCTTTTCATATATACTTCATCTTGTTTTTTTCAGCAAATTTTTGTTCTTCTCTCAGTGGGATCCGAACTCCTGTTTTCTGACATTATGGCAACACACCATGTACTGTGTTAAGTGTTTTAGACCACAGGACTAGTTTATATGAAAATAAAGCGTTCGTTAGTCGAGAAATGTCTTTCCTCGTCGGTTTAAAAAGTAAAGGTTGCAACACAGTATTTTTCGTTATTTATATCGTTTTCAACTGAAATTTATTTTACAGCCCAATCGTATTACTGGATTGGACTAACAGACATGACAAATGAAGGACAATTCAGATGGACCGTCGATAATACTTCCCTTACATTTTCAAACTGGGCGTCAGCCTATGGCACAGCGAAGGGGTCGCCAGACAGATCAGACGTTGTAGCATGGGGTTGGAGTTCTGGATGGTTTGATTATCCAGCTACAGATAAATATGGATTTGTTTGTCAAAGCAGGACCTGTAAGTAATTTAATCTCATATAGATACATGTACCAGTACTGACATTAGGGCCCATTCTTAAGATCTTTTGTTTCCTGTTGATTAACAACATTGTGAATTAGAGTACATGTAATTTCTTACGCATTTTTAAATTTACAGCAAAGCTATATATAATTTATCTTGTCTGCTGAGTTTATTCCATAACAGAATTCTGGTTAAATTGATAAATTCCGTTGCCAGTGTGTCTTCCCTGTTAAAATTTTTATTTTTCTTCGCTCGTGAAATCTTAACATGACGCTGATACATGCATGTATCGTAGTTTGACATATTTTGAAAAAACTACTACAAAAAGCTATGATGTTTTGATAATGCCTAGTAGACGATCTAAAAAAGAAGTAAAACTGAAAGCAATCAAGACCGTTTACTTATTTGGAAACACGAGTGAGTGAGACTTTCATGTTCCCTATTGTGTTCTCAAACAATGAATGTAGCATTCAGTGTAACAGTTAGAATTATTACAAATATCGTCGTACATTCATTTCTTAACATTGTGTACCGCCTTGCATCTATTTGTTTTCTTTTTCAAGATGTTGATACTTAATAAATTTAGCCCTGATCATTTTGTCGTGTTTCTTTTATGTTTTCAGGTGATGATGCAAATTAACAAAGATCGAAGAAGACAGTTGAATTACAGTAACTAAAATTGTGTTGTTGAGTAGTTTGTTATTAACACTACACATGTTTTACCATGTGCGCTCAAAACAAACAAATCAGAAAGGGTAATGTTTAAAATCGAAGACATCCTTACCTAACAGAGCATCCTTAATTTTTAGTTGGTTTCCATTCGTTTGATGTGTTTGACCGGTACCTATACAACACGACAAGCACTTAATCGCCCCAGGTCGAAAAAAAGGATGAATGAGACTAAGCAAAATCTGCCATCAACATCTTATTCTCCATGTAACAAACATATTAAGATATGACATAAGACATCGAATAACGAGGTTCTTGAATCGGGGCAGGCACATGAATTAAGAATAAACTCATCATAGATACCAGGATTAAAATTGCGCCAGACGCGCGTTTCGTCTACAAAAGACTCATCAGTGACGCTCGAATCAAAAAAAGTTGAAAAGGCCAAATAAAGTACGAAGTTGAAGAGCATTGAGGACCAAAAATTCCTAAAAGTTTTTGCCAAATACAGCTAAGGTAATCCATTCCTGAGGTAGAAAAGCCTTAGTATTTCAAAAATTCAAAGTTTTATAATCAGTTAATTTATAATTATGACCATATCAATGATAAATCATGTCAAAAGAGAAGTGCTGACTTCTGGGCTACTAAACGGGTTAAACTAGTTTCTTTAGATCACACTCCTACCCATTTTAATCTCGATAAGAAAACTAACTGAAGGTACACAAGAGAACAGGTTTATTAGAAAATAAACTCCACTATACATTGATCGCTTTTTTTTGTTAACTTTCATAATATTAGTGTTAATAATTGAGATTTAAATAATCAGTAAGGGTCTCGAAGGGATACTCATACTACATGTATCTTTTGTTAATTTAACTTGCACGCGAAGTAGATTAGTAAGTAGAGGTAAGAAGTAATAGCGTTTCAAACGTGACAAATATGTCGGACGTGGACTCAAATGTTTTACCTTGGCTTCAATGCCTTAAAGAACAATTTGGATGATGTAAGCGTATTAAATCATTTGTTGTTCCGTCTGTTTCCTTACTGACGATAATTTAATTGTTAGTAACTATTGTATGTTAAAACTATAACTTAGTTCAATAGAGAGAAAAAAAGAGATAGAAAATACCAAGGGGACAGTCAAAAACTATAAAAAGAAGAAAAATTGACTACAGCATGTCCAAAGGAAAACAGCAATTCACAAAACACCACACAGAAAACTAAAGAATGAACAAGAAAGAACCCCACCAAAATCGTGGGTGAACCCAGGTATACCAGAATGGTCAGCAGTTCCTGCTCCACTTGTGGCCTCCGCCATGTAGCTCATGGTAAAGCTTGGTTCATGAGTCATCGATAATGTATCATAAGTGGCGGATTGGTGAAAGTATCTTTTCTTATCTAAGACATCATCAAACTCATGTAGAATGCTAATAATGGTTTTAAGGACAGAGGACAGATTAGGTGCGGAACTGTAGCATGGTCTTTGTTATTTCTTTTTATAATTTGCAGACTATTTGGTGCTGTGCATCTAATAACACACAAAACAGATCCCAGTAGATTCAACACAGATATTAAAAATAAAGTCGCATAAAAATGTAACACTGAAAAATAAAGCTTATGTTACACAAACACCCGTAAACAGACCTAGGAGTGAACCCACGTGCTTCGGAAGGGTAACCATTTCCTGCTCCACGTGAGACAAGTAGGCTTTATCTATGATCTCATTATTCTAATATTTTATTAAGTAAGTCGCTTTCCGCGAGGTCCCAATCGGGTGAAAGAGGAGAGATGATTGTGATTACGACAAGTGGAACATTTTCGTCGTTAACTGTAACACCAATGTTCCACAATGGACAACCTAATTATGATGGCGTCTGTAAGAATTTGAAAGGTGACTTCACCATTACCATAAGGAACTCTTCGTTTTAATAGCTTCTTCCTAAGCAGAAACCCTCTATCAAGAAAATCGTGAAAGTATACGCAAGCCTTGGAATGTCGTATCAACTTGAAGATATTTACACCAAATGCACGATGGAATCTTGCTACACAGAAAAGAGAAAAGAATTCACAATTGGAAATTCGAATCAATCTTTTTTTTGTAAAGTTTATAGTTCAACCGATCCTCAATCCCTCAATCGGTCAGATGAATATAAAAAGAATAAGATGTTTTAAAATTATAGCCGAAATGGAAAAAAAGATCGAATAATGATAATGATTGATTGCTACTTGCTGAACGTTCTTGTACATCTTCGCTATCCAAGGGTTACGATCCAGTCCCCTCCTCTCCACCCTTGGTAGATAAAGCCAATATTTGTGATTACAATGCTGCGCCATCTAACGGTAGATAAAAGTCATGCCCATTCCGACTACATCATTCTTGACCAAATTGCAGCACTTCAACTCTCTTCAGTGTGGAGGTGTAAAATGTTTGTGTCTAGTGTTTACAAATTTCGTGAAGCAGGAACCGAAAATATTGACATTCCAAAATTTCCACTAAAGCATACCTAGGAACTTCAATTAGTTGATTAAGAACTTTAAAATTGTCAATAAATATCGTCTCATGTTTCGGGGGTCAAGACTTGTTGCCAAATCAGCACTTGGCAATTGCTTGTTTACATTTTCTTCATTTACATGTGATGCTCTTAAAGGCGCTATTTGATTAGATGCAGCCAGTTATAACTACGACCAATGGAAATCATTTATTTACCTCGCGGATCCGAAATTCTATCTTAATCCACCAAGGGTGGAGAGGAGGGTACTGGATCGTAACCCTTGGCTAGCGAAGATGGTCCTTGTAAAGAACTTGTTGATTAACATAAGCACTTGTTGCTTGTTTCTGAATCCTATTTGTGAATGTGAATATATATTGTAATTTGTATAATTCATAATAATAAAATATTGTTTACACTAAAGAAATAATCCCGTGAATAAGCCGTTTGAGTTTTATGAAACTTTAAAGAATAACTATTACCAATTCAAGTTTCATATGTGACAGCTAATTGATATCTTTTCTATTCTTACAAGAATATAAACTCTGATATTTTGTTGCTAGATTGCTTTGTCAATCGTTAAGAGAATTTAACCCGTTAATCCTACGTAATATGCATAACCAGTTCTGTTTTATACAAGAGATGCATAATTATACTATTTAATGATATTGTCTCTTTCTGTATCCTTCACCAGAGACATATGTATATTTAGTATATATATATGTCTTTGCCTTCACTGAAATACAAATGATAAACACTTGATCAAGATAAACTACTTTGTCATTAAATATATATTTGTATAGAATTGTGAAGAGAATACCCGAGGCTGTCACGGTCAATTTATTCACTCCATTACCTTTTATTAACATCACGGTAAAATTGTTTAATGTCTGACCTGATGAACTTTTAAATAACTTGAGCAAAGAGTCAGAATTAAATTGAAATTGTCTTACATTCATAAAGGTTCACTTCGAAATAAACAATGTACCGGTAGTTCCAAAATCTAACTTAAAAATGGATAAATAATAAGCATATATCATACTTAGATTAAAAGGACTCAAAGTGAAACTTCTATCCCATCCCCCCACTTTTGCCCCCTTTTGCCTATATAGACAATATTGTGTGGATATACGAATAAATCAACTTATAACTGTCAGTAAGGGTGGGGTAATATTTTGTGGATTTGTGGATATCAGAATAAATCAACTAAATAAATAACTGTCAGTAAGGAAGCAATAATATTGTGTGGATATACAAATAAACCAACTAATGATAAGGAGATAATATTGTGTGGGTATACGAATAAATCAAAAAAATAAATAACTGTCAGAAAGGAATGGATATACGAATAAATTAGCTAATAACTGTCAGTAAGGAAGGGATATGGTTGTTTGGATATACGAAAAAATTAGCTAATAACTGTCAGTTAGGAAGGGATAATGTTGTTTGGATATACGAATAAACCAACTAATAATAATGGGATAATATTATGTTAATATAAGAATAAATCAACTAATAACTGTCAGTAAGGGAGGGATAAAATTGTGTAGATAATTATTATACAAACTGTATAAAAAAACGGTCGAAATACAAAATACGACAACATCATTTGCTACTATAACCTGGTTTCCATAACTTATGACAAAGCAAAATCAGAGATGTTGTTCTTAAAATTTTTGTAACGGTATAGTAGTTGACATCAAGGAATAAGCGAAAAAATGATAATTATCCAATAACACATTCTGATATTCAAGCCAGGATATCGTGCTGTATAATTCGAATGATTAATTTTGGATGTAACACTTCTTCTGATTGGCTGAAAGTGTTTTGTCTATCAGTTCATAGACATAATTTTGTCTTGTGGCCGTGACGTCATCAACGTTTTTTCATGATTTACTCCTTAAAAATGGAATTTAGAAAAATTATAAGGACTGACTGTAATATTTTTTCTGTCTATTCGAAATAACCTCAAACATGTGGTGCACACTTTTAAATAACTCGCTACGCGGTTTATTCAGTGTGCACCACATTTTTTATGTTATTTCTTCATATTTTATCATAAAAACGTGAATGTAATTGAGAAATAAATTGAAACCTTTTAATCCTTGATTTACTTTGTAACTGTACAATGATTAAAAGTGTTTTAATGTGTCGTACATGTGATATTTTGTATTATGAAAATAGATATCTCTAACTCGTATTTCTTCAAAAGTAAATCTCCAGATAGTCTTTCGATCAACAGTTCATGAATGCCCAGGTAAATACCTTTTGTTTGATTTGAATCATGCGCTTTGAACGAAAATAAACACCATGGAACACGTCATAGTTAAAACCTCGATAGAAGTGAAAGGGTACGGTACATACCCGACTTTACAGACGAAGCGACAGGTGAGTGTCTTGTCTTGTATAAATGGTGAAATTGAATTTATATATACATAAATATACAAATTCTAACAGAATATTTTATTTATTATTATCTCTGCCTTAAAACTTTTCAATTTCTATTTGTTTGAAAGAGATGAGTAGTGATACAGCATTGGAATGTCTTGTTTTTATGTATTAATTAAGAATGAAGTATTTGCATTCATTGTTAATTATTTTGTGGTAGGGGTGAGCAACTGAGACATTCAATATCCCACCTATTCTTATATTAAAAAAATCATACCCTACCATGGAAAGTAAAGATAGTTTAGTAAATAAACTGACGCATTTATGACTATGAATTAAGTTGCATTTATTACAAATACTAAATATTTCAGATTCTAATGAATAACAATCAACCTTATCATATATTTAATCAAAATTTCTCAATCTTATCATATATTATGAACCTTGAATTATTTACCTATTTCAGAGGTTTATAATCAGAAACTGAAGCATTATGGTTAGACCTGTTTATGAACTTTAGAATTATGATGACATTTCGTGTTTTGACTAAGGTCAAGGCAAGCCCTCTGTATTTGCAGCAGTATAGTTATGTCCATATGTATTATTATCATTTTACCTATAGGTCCCTCTGTATTTTTAGCAGTATAGCATCTACAACAAAACATAGTATATGTTAATTACTTAATCAACAAATCAAAATGAAGACTAATTCAATAAAGTCGAACGCTCTTAAAGTATCGAAGTACAGATAATAATACATGTACTTGACTTGATAATCTCTATTGTTTCACCTAAAATAGTCTTTTTATTGCCATATTGCAAACAAATATGACATAATAATCTAAAATTTTATTAACGACCACACACTCGATGATATGTATACCGAAAGTCCATATTAAAACCTGCACAAGGATTGGTATTTGTACACAGGTGATAATTTGGAACTTTCTTTGACCGTATGTAAACAGTTGTTCATATTTATCAATATACATATTTACGATTAAACTTTCAAATACCGGCAGTGACTGACCCTAAATCTTTACAGATAAACATAGTGTTACGTCATATTCTGAAAATGATCGGGTTTATTCTTAGTCACCTGACTAATTTATGATAAGGTGAAATTATATAATCCAAAATCGTTTAAAAAAATAAGTGCAAAACAATGGTACAATATTAAGTTAATTCAATAAGAAGATTAAAGGCTTTACTTTAATTTATTTTTACAATTTGTTGACTAATATTCAATATATACACACTCCTTGAAAGGTCAAGCTTTCACAATAGAATAGTGTAATCTTTGTCCGTGTACATCGGACCTTGTTATTGTCCGTTTGGGTTCCATAAACAAATATTTGTGGCCTTGAGCTGTTTTCTGCTCATTGGACGGGTTGTTGTCTATTCGACACATTCCTCATTTCCATTCTCAATTTTATTCAATTATCCAAATTTCGTGTGGGGTATTTGAAGTTTTCCTACCATTTTCTACTAGTTATACGAACCCTGACATATCTTGCTAGAATTTATTATCAATGAATAATAAAATTTTCCATAAGATAACTTTAATAAACTTGTATTTTTTTTAATTTTCTTTAAATTTTTCAGTCGACTTATCCAAATATGTATTTACACACTCCTTGAAAAGTAAAGCTTTCACACAATGTGATCTTTGACCGTGTACCATGTACCTTGTTATTATAGTCCGTTTGGGTTTTATAAATTTTCAATGATACAAATTTCATATGTGATAACTGAATCTTCCCCAGCTTTTTCTCATTTCTCATTATTATACGAGCTCTGACATTTCTTACTAGAATTTATTATCAATGAATAATAAAGTTTTCCATTTGGTATCTTCAATAAATATTTAACAATCCAACCTATACAAAGGGCAGTACAGTTTATGACTACGACAACAATAGTAATTTAATGGTCACTACCAGTACCATTCATTCAACTACAAATAAAAGACCCTGACCAAATTCATATTTAAATTAAGTATGTTGTTTACTAGAGAACATCTGACCTGTTGCTATCACGGTCATTTTATCCCTCTACCTTGTTTGAAATTTTTTAACAACCTTTAATCTGAACAAATTTTTAACTGCTAGTACTAAAGCATAAAATCTGAAATAAATAATAATGTATAATACACTGCAAAACAAGCTAACATCATAATAAAATCTATCTCTATACCTGAAAGTTAGGTTATGGTAAATAGATATATTTTTTTCTGAGACAAGTTCCTGTGTGGATGATGAATAAATGACAGGGAATTCAACCTCGCCGTAATAATTATTATATTGTAGTGATATAATCATTTTCTATCAGTATACTCTGGTTTGTTGTTATATATTATACTAAATAAATATTTGTATAACAGTTATATATATATATAGCAGATCATCTTAATAACTCTACCGGCACATTTTCATCCATTTATATATCATTCTATTCTACTATTCTAATTATAGTGCAGTGCAAGTGCATGGTGGACACTCTTCTGTAATGATTCGTTTTTCTAATAGATTGGATCTGAGTAGGCATTCATATTTTCCCGCTTTTGTTGCAAAAAGTTCTCGAGATATTCTTCCTCATGCAATAACACAAATTTTCGGTATTCATGATTAGTTACTGATATATATATTTCTCACGACAAAACATTTTCATATCATTTATCTATGTTCTTAAAAATTATTTTCATGAATATTTATTGATGAAATTAATATATAACAAGCGATAAGGAATGTTATTTTGCACTCGATAATATCCGCGTAATTATACGAAATACGTTCAGTTATCAGTCAAAAGCGTAAGGAAATTTCTGCGGCAACATAACACCGGTATGACCTCTCAAGGTCACATCCGATGTAAACAAATGATTTTTGTCGAGCCTGCGACTTCTGTCGCAGAAGGCTCGACACATGTAGGGATAGTGATCCGGCGGCGGCAGTTTTAACTAACGACTTAAAAGCTTTATATTTTAGAAGGTGGAAGACCTGGATGCTTCATACTTTGTATATAGATGCCTTATGTTATGAAGTTTCCGTATGTCATATGTTTATTGTCCTTGCCTTCATTTTCATGGTTCAGTGACTACTTGAAAAAAAGATAAGATTTTTTGTAATGTTTCTCTCTTATTATGATTAATAGGATAACTATATTTAGTATGACTTTTTGTGCGTACCTTACAAGGTCCTCGTGTCTGTCAGACAGTTTTCATCTGACCTCGACCTCATTTCATGGATCTGTGAACAAGGTTAAGTTTTTGTGGTCAAGTCCATATCTCAGATACTATAAGCAATAGGTCTACTATATTTGGTGTATTGAATAATTCTATGGTGTGCATGTCCAACTGATAGGTGTCATCTTACCTTGACCTCATTTTCATGGTTCAGTGGTTAAAGTTAAGTTTTTGTGTTTTGGTCTTTTTTTCTAATACTATATGCAATAGGTCATATATATTTGGTGTATGAAAATATTTTATGATGTACATGTCAGTCTGGTAGGTTTTATTTAACCTTGACCTCATTTTCACGGTTCATTGCTCAATGTTAAGTGTTTATGTTTTGGTATGTTTTTCTTAAACTATAAGCAATAGGTCAACTATCTTTGGTGTATGGAATGATTGTAATGTGTATATGTCTATCTAGCAGGTATCAACTGACCTTGACCTCATTTTCATGGTTCATCGATCAATGTTAAGTTGTCCTGGTTAAGTTCGTTTCTACGAAACTATAAGCAATAGGTCAACTATATTTGGTGTATGGAATGGTAGCAAGGTGTACATGTATTTCTGGTTTGGGTTATCAATGGTCAGTAAAGCAGGCGAGACATTTCAGTGTGTACACTCTTGTTAATGATTAATTTTTGAATATGTATAGAAGAAAAAGATCTTGACGTACTAAATACTATGAAGCTATCTCCTTTCAAGGGGTAACACAATTTAAAATATGTTTGGTGGTTGAGTTAATACAATCAAATTACTCGGATGCAATAATATAAAAATGATAAAAACTTTTCCACCAAAGTAAACGATTATATCTCTTTCCAACCTTTCATGATGTCCTTTCAATGAATTATTCAAAGTTTGATAATTATGAAGGATTCTTTTGTTAAATATTTGCGCATCAAGATGCAACGTCATGTATAGATTATCGCTACTTTCTAAAAAAAAATTGATCTTTAATTATCGTGTTTTCTGTGCATTGGTATCTAAAAATATTAGCTGCAAGCCACCAGGTGAAGCTTTTTGGGTGAGTAAGCGCAGCGAACGGGCAAAACAACTTCACTTTATGTCGAGCGGCTAATATTTTACGATATCAATATACAGAAAACCTGATAATCTGTTTATCGTACTAAATCTGGTCCTTTTGCTCATCTTACAGACAGTTAAACGCTTGAAGTAAGTTGATTTTTCTCACAAATATTCATCCCTCAAATCCGCGATACGAGAATAACGTAAAGAACGACCGAGTAGGGTGATATGGGCTCAAGCACTAACTCTCTCTAATTGAATTCGCGGCCTTCAACAATGAACAAAAACCATACTGCACAGTCAGTTTTTAAAAGGCCACGAAATGACAAATGTAAAACAATTCAAACGAGAAAATTATGGCCTGATCATGTTAGTATGGATTATGCATTTTACCATATGAGGACAGCGCCAAAGGTTTTCGGTATTTATAACTTTAAGCTTGTTTTTATTACTTGCAGGATGAAGCTACAAATTGCTGTTTTATGTTTTGTCTTCATAGCGCTTGCCTCCGCAAAAAGAAATAGACGGGGAAAAGACAAGCTGAGTAAGTAAACCAATTACCACACACTCTCACATCACATTAATTTCGAGATTCATTGTTAATTTGAGCTGAATATGATGTCATGTAAGAACAAGGAGGCTTTGTGTGCCGTACTTCATATCTGGTTTAACCTAATGCTTTCATATAGGAAGTAAGGAATATAACAGACACTGTCAATCACCGATTGTTCAATCACAGTCAATTGAAAGAGACTTTTCATGCCGCTTTCATATATACATGGGTTGAAGCTGAGTACATTTGATAGTATTTCCTCTTTCTTATATACTGGTGCAGTGCATTGATTTGTTTCATATTTTTCATGTCGAGGCCTTTTATAGCCGACTATACGGTATGGGTTTCGTTCATTTTGAAGGCCGTATGGTGACCTAGAATGGTTAACTTCTATATCATTTGGTCTTTGGTGGAGAGTTGTCTCATTGGCAATCACAACACATTTTCTTATTTTTATTTTCATTGCGCACTGAAGAAAAATTAATGGTCATATTTGCCAAGTGCGAATTTAAAAACATACACCCAAAAAAGAACATGCAGACATTTCCATTTGTCGAGAACAGTAAAAAATACATCTCTTGTATCAATATACGACCTTATCTTGCATAACTTTCTTACAGACTGAAACAACTTATACGGCATGTACTACCCACTTGATAACAAATTGAACAAATGGTCTGGGTATATCTATTTACTTGGGTTTAAATATTAATTATATTTAGATCTATGTTTCATATTCCAATCGTACTATTCGTATATGTATATGTATAATATATAATTTTGTTAAACTGTATGAGATGAACTTTATTATGTAGGATGCCGATACGAGCGTGGAGACTGGGGAGACTGTGACTTAACGTCAAACACTGTATCTATGACACTGACCTTGAAACAGGGGTCACCTTCGGATTGTGTACCAACTCAAACAAAGTCCATCCCATGTGAACATCTGGAACAAATCAAAGCATGGAAAGCAAAGAAGTTTGAAAGAAAAGCAAAATTTGCTGAACACAGGGAACACAAAAACAGGTGGAAGAAACACAAGAAGGGTTTGAAGGAGAAATTCGGAAGTAAGTGAACAATATTTCATCACATACTTACAACATATGAAAAGAAGAATAAAATAAAACCAACAGGAAAGGTGGACATTATTATAGTCTAGTAAACGCTATCTGTTCAGGTATTTTCGTAATTTAACACTGTTTTTTTGTAACAACAACGTATGTTCGTATTGGATAGAAAATTGCAGTAAGAGTTGTCTTTCTTTTACTAGTTTTAGCAATGAAACTCTTATTATGGGTTCTATACCTTTTAAATAAAAGGTGTTCATTGTACATGGTGGTTACTTAATAAAAATAATGGATGTCATATACAAGTGCACTATTAAATATTTTTTCCATTGAAGAACATACTAGTATTACCCGGAAAGATCTTTATTGGTATGTTGTTTATTTACAGTGGGCTGCAGATTCGATGTGTCTGTAAGTGAATGTAACCAAGAAACAAACATGGTAACCAAGACATTCACTGTTACTAGAGGAGATCCAGCAACATGTCAGCCAGAATCTATCGCTTATTCGTGTGAACTTCACGAGAAACTCATGAGATGGAAACAAAAAAGACAAGATAAGAAGAAATCAAAGAACCACAGAAGGAAGGAATGGAAAAATAAGAGAAACGAGAGACGACAGAACAGACGCGAAAGACTATCAAATTCAAATTAATTATATAACAAATAAGCTATATAGTTACTATCATTAACAGTGAAAAAACAAATTAATCACAAATTCAGTTAGATATGATCTTTTTGACCCGAAAGCAGTTTTTTTATATTTGTAAATGTTATGTTTTATGTTACATTATAAATTAAACTTGAGACATCGAAAATATATACTGCTAAAAATGTTTAATCTTGCTTTTAATTTAATGTCAAAAGAAGTATTTGTCTGTGTATCAGAATCATATGACGTATTTTGTCAAGTTTTTATTGTCTGTGACATTTATATTATAACATTGACTGTAAATGTTTTTAAGTGTATTTCCAAAATATTTTTGTAACTACTTGACCTTATGAAAATCCATTTAGACTGCAAAACAACGACTTAGCTATTAAATCATGAGTCTGAGTGATATTATGGAATTGAAGAACCTAACGAACTTAACACTTTACTACTTGCAACTATTGTGGTGCTTTACCATATTTGAATTTGCACAAATTTACTTTGTGGAATGCACTTTACTTGTGATAACGTTGCTACATGAAATGTGTTTAAAAGTATATTCAAACCTTGATTTCATTATCAACACAAGTTAAAAAAAAGGAGGTATGGTCAATTTCCCCTGTATTTTGTTTTTCTGACAGGGTCAATTTAAAAAAAAAGTCAATTCCTACATTAGAATGTCATGCTCTTCAAACATTTTTCCAAAAAATTACAAAACTTCCATAAAACCAAAATGTAGTTCAGCGATACATAAGGCCGTTGAAGGCATTTCGACACAAAGTTACAAATTTTACATGTTTTTGTAAAATTTGCATCGACGGATGTGATTAACCACAATAAAAGAATTTGTTTCAGAAAAGCATTATATTCCTTTGTTTTCAACAAAATTTGGGTTTTAGTTCACAGCTTTATTAGATAAATGCTCAAAATTTGAAAACATCTGTTAAAATTGCGGTTTGTGGTTACTTCATGTATTTATAGCTTTTCAACCCACAATTTTTTTGTCGAGCCTGCGACTTTTGTCGCAGAAAGCTCGACATAGGGATAGTGATCCGCCGGCGGCGGCGGCGGCGTTAGCTAACTTTTTAGAAGCTTTATAATTTAGAAGGTGGAAGACCTGGATGCTCCATACTTTGTATATAGATGCCTCATGTTACGAAGTTTCCGTCAGTCACAAATCCAATATCCTTGACCTCATTTTCATGGTTCAGTGACTACTTGAAAAAAAGTTAAGGTTTTTTGTAATGTTAAATTCTCTCTTATTATAAGTAATAGGATAACTATATTTGGTATGTGCGTACCTTACAAGGTCCTCATGCCCGTCAGACAGTTTTCACTTGACCTCGACCTCATTTCATGGATCAGTGAACAAAATTAAGTTTTTGTGGTCAAGTCCATATCTCAGATACTATAAGCAATAGGTCTAGTATATTCGGTGTATGGAAGGACTGTAAGGTGTACATGTCCAACTGGCAGGTGTCATCTGACCTTGACCTCATTTCCATGGTTCAGTGGTTATAGTTAAGTTTTTGTGTTTTGGTCTATGTTTCTTATACTGTATGCAATAGGTCTACTATATTTGGTGTATGGAATGATTGTAAGGTGTACATGTCTAGCTGGCAGGTTTCATCTGACCTTGACCTCATTTTCATGGTTCAGTGGTCAAAGTTAAGTTTTTGAGTTTTGGTCTTTTTTTCTAATACTATATGCAATAAGTCAACTATATTTGGTATATGGAAATATTTTATGATCTATATGTCGGTCGCACAGGTTTTATTTGTTAAGTTTTTGTGTTATGGTCTGTTTTTCTTAAACTATAAGCAATAGGTCAACTATATTTGTTGTATGGAAGAATTGTTAGCTGTACATGTCTGCCTGGCATGGTTCATCTGACCTTGACCTCATTTTCATGGTTCATTGGTCAATGTTTAGTTTTTTGGTTAATGTTAAGTTTATGTGACAGTTGTAATAAAGCTTTATATTTAGGACTAACAACATAATATCAGTGATTAATAAAGAAGGCGAGACATTTCAGCGTGTGCACTCTTGTCTTAAAATGTCCTGTACCAATTCAGGAATATGGCAGTTGTTATCAAATGGTCCGTTTCTATGCATGTTGGCGTTTGTTTTTGTAGCAGTTTAGTGTTTCTGTTGTTCCGTTGTTTTCCTCTTATAGTTCATGTTTTTCCCTCGGTTTTGGTTGGTGCCCCGGATTTGTTTCCGCTTTATCGATTTATGACTATTGACCAGCTGTTTACTACTGTTGTCTTTATTAGTCATTTGCAATAAGCCATGATATTGTTAGAATCTTAACGTGGAGCTATGCTACTGCAAATTTCAGTAAAGATTGAAAGACTTTTTGAAAATGGCATTGTGTGATAAAATTTCAGGGCCCTATCTTTTTGAGTTTGCCTTAAGTTATCATGATAGAATGGGAAATTATTTTCTTTAGATATGCACGAGTAACAGGAGACAGCAGTTTTATCAAGCGTTTTCAAAAAGTCTTATAAAAACAATTTGTCACAATGCTTGCTTTCCTGCAACAGGTTATGCAAAATAATTTCGTTCTATAGTTATTGCATTTATAAAATGAAAACGTCCACCAGCAGTGGCATCGACCCAGTGGTGTAAATAGTTATTAAAGGTACCAGGATTATAATTTAATACGCCCGACGCGCGTTTCGTCTACATAAGACTCATCAGTGACGCTCAGATCAAAATAGTTATAAAGCCAAATAAGTACAAAGTTGAAGAGCATTGAGGACCCAAAATTCCAAAAAGTTGTGCCAAATACGGATAAGGTAATCTATTCCTGGGATAAGAAAATCCTTAGTTTTTCGAAAAATTCAAAGTTTTGTTAGAGGAAATTTAAAAAAAATGACCAAAGAATTGATATTCATGTCAACACCGAAGTGCTGACTACTGGGCTGGTGATACCCTCGGGGACGAAACGTCCACCAGCAGTGGCATCGACCCAGTGGTGTAAATAGTTATCAAAGGTACCAGGATTATAATTTAATACGCCAGACGCGCGTTTCGTCTACATAAGACTCATCAGTGACGCTCAGATCAAAATAGTTATAAAGCCAAACAAGTACAAAGTTGAAGAGCATTGAGGACCTAAAATTCCAAAAAGTTGTGCCAAATACGGATAAGGTAATCTATTCCTGGGATAAGAAAATCCTTAGTTTTTCGAAAAATTCAAAGTTTTGTTACAGGAAATTTTAAAAATGACCATATAATTGATATTCATGTCAACACCGAAGTGCTGACTACTGGGCTGGTGATACCCTCGGGGACGAAACGTCCTCCAGCAGTGGCATCGACCCAGTGGTGTAAATAGTTATCAAAGGTACCAGAATTATAATTTAATACGCCAGACGCACGTATAAGCAACGTCGTAGTAAAATAGATCAATTTCCAGTTAAAATGAGAATAGAACATGGCATAACAGCATTATTTCGATTCTAACAGGAACATTTAGGCTGTTTTTTTCGTTCGAAGCGACATATAAAACACGTCGAAATGGCACTCATTTAAATTTGATGAAGCAAAAACCTTCTGGAATGAACGAAATATGATAATTACATACACCAAAGCATTAATCATCGGGGACGGCAAACAAGAGAGAAGAAATAAAATTAAATAGATGAAGAAATTGAACAAACACTGTTCAGATTTTATTAATTTTATAGTAATATGCTATAAATAAAAGACTATTTGGAAAGGCAAAACTGAATATGCTAAAATATACAAAAAAAGGGGGAGGGATGCAGTCACAAATAACAAGTCTAAGAATTACAGACAACACATAGTCTAAAGAACATATAGAGACGATAAGACTTACTACAATTAACAAAAACCTGACAACAACAAGTTGAGCAAAGGAACCAAATTATAAACCGGAATCTAACTTAGTTAGTATGGAGGGGTAAGTGCTTCCCCTGAAGTAATGCCACTCGTCATGTTGCTCCTGTCATGTAATAAAACGGGCACAAGACTTTAAGATGAAGAACTACAATAAAAGCGCTGTTCCTTTGCTTTTTGTGTGTTTTTTTACTGTGCATGTTCTGATTTTGTGTCAATGACGGATATCCCATATCCTTTGTTTTTCTAGAAGTAGCATTCGTTATCAAATATCAACAACTAAAGAAAGTCCATCTATACATTGTATGTAATTTTATCCGTGGTTTTCTGTAACACAGATATTCAATAACGGTCAATAAAACTATGATGGTATCTACACAATTTAAAATTACACTAAACATTTTACTATACTTTTAGTTTCGTTTTTGTCACTTTTAAAACAGTACAAAAATATATTTACCTTCACATTTCTTATCTTTAAAATGGATATTTTTAGATTGTCAAATAATTCTTAACTAGGACAAATATTACAATTGGACATAATGTTCCATTTCCGCTTATATCAATAAAAACAAAGGATGATATGGTTTGGTTGCCAGTGAGACAACTTTCCAAAAGGGACCAAAGGACGAGGTTTTTAATAACTATAGCAGTCTGATAATGGCTTACATCCACTTCATTTGAACTATGCTGGATATTTGTCTCATTTGCAATCATACCACATCTTCTTTTATTTATATTGATTACCTGGAAACGGTTTGACAGAATATCACCAAACGTGCACAGATTCTCTGTAGAACTTGAAGTTGTTCGGCTGCTATTTTGATATTTGTTCCGATTGATGTTTGAGATTTCCTTTACAAAACTCTGTGTGTGTGACATGTATCTTGCAATTTCTGCTTATTTTATTAAGAAACGGCATGCAACACATGTTTACTTGGAAAACTCACGTTTTTATTGAGTAGTATACAGCTTGGATAAAACCATAAAACGTAGTTTAAATTAAAGTATGCAGATTGGGAAACCTAGAGTTAACAAGTATACCAGTATATAAAAAAAATTGAACAAAGTCCTTAGATACAGATGAGTTCATGCAAACAGTTTCACTTGTTTAGTAAAACACACGAATTGCTTTAGTATCACGTTCGAAAAGGGAGATAAACAAGTGTATATCATACTATTTATTCCTTTAATTGATGTATCGATTATTGCTCCATATTTCTTACCAGTTTTGGTAATGTTGAAGAAAAATATGGTGTTTTAATTCACAACAGAAAAATCCGTCACGCACTTGACAAAATCCTAAACAAAAGAATCGCGTGTTTTGGAGTATTTTATTATTTTTTCATGTACTGGGAATGCAGGTTGAATCCTGCAGATTGAAGTAAAAATACAAACATGACATGAAAAGGAAAAGAATAGATGTGTACACAATTATTTCTGTATAAAATTGGTCGGAAAAGAGTGATGTTGAGTGGTAAAACATGAGAAAATGCATAACTAAAATTACTAGAAAATAATTAAAGAGATGCGGAAGATACCAAAGGTATAATTGATTGCCATTTTTACGTATATCTTTCAGAAAAGTGAGGAGTAAGTAGATAATTACTTAAAAACATAATGTCGGGAATACATGTTGGCATAATAAATAGGTTATAAAAACAAAGGGTCGATTGAACGATGCTGTTCATTATCCGCAGAACAGGAAACGCAACCAAAAGGCAAATCTCAAAGACATTTCATTTTAGAGAATTCTAATTCTAATTCGGCATAGGTGAAAGAAAGAAAAACCAAACCAAACAGAATACTTGAAATAAATGAATGCTAGCTATTGTTCATGAAAGCATATTTCATAGTACTGTAATATTGGTAGTTGTACTTTTTGATAAGATTATCGTTTAATGTATACATTGACATATAAAATCACGTGCAAATTGAAAGTAAATCCGTACAAAAAGATCTATTTATTAGCGATTTAATACTCATCACTTAAATTAATCTGCTGTGATATTACATATCGTGTTAAATTAGACTCTGGCGAATATAGTTTACAAGTCTATTTATAGAAATAATGTCCGTAGATATATTTCTCATACAAATCTGAAGTGTGTCCCGGTAATATTAAATTCAGATATCAATTCATTTAGTTCCAAAAGGCCACTTTATTATTATTAGTGGAAGAAAATCACAGTCCGGTTGGTAATTGATAGAAAATTACATCGTTGACGGATATAAATATCTTAATTATTTTAGGTAGACTGCCATTCAAATCACAGGATCCCATTCATATTAATCACAATAAAATAAATTTGTCATTTTCTAGCAATAATAAGAGTTCAGAGTCTAGTCGTGCTATTTTTGTACCAAATGGCTGTGATATCCCTCTCATACACTTGCACAGTACGAACTTATTTAAAAAATCATGTTTGTATTAATTCCTCTGTATTAATGAATCTTGGCTCATAAATCCTTTTCCTCTTTTCTTTTTGTTGTTTATGGATTTCTTTATATCTTACTTTTCTTTGGTCAAAGCAAATACAGTGATGGTACATATTTTGCTACCGCTACGTAAATCAATCAATTACCAACGAATTAATATTTCTGTGTTACGATGTCGAATTATCACGCTTATCCTACAAATATTCATCTAAGTGGGTACATTATTTTTTTGAGGTAAAAAGATCATTTAGAAAAGCGAGATAAGCCGTTTTTAATAATAAACATATACACATCTAATGTAATAACCTGTTTTTTACGGTCTTGTTTTGTTTTGATTGCACAGGACCCACATTGAACTTAAAAGACACGTTAGGATGCCTGCAATCCAGCGGCAAATATCTCCTGCGTATTCAGGACGAGAACAGATTGAGGGTAATATCAGCTAAGTAGTCAGACTTCGGTACTGACATGATTTATAATAACCTTCTAAAATTGTCCGTTTTTAATTTTGTAATTATAAAGAAACTAAGCCTTCAATTCACTCAGGCAAAGTTCACCTTTTATGTAGGTTCTTTTTGGTCATATAGCTATTCAACTGTTTCTTATACATCATTGGCTTTCAAATATTCGTTTCTGATGAAGGTAGATCTAGAAAAAGCGCTTCGGACGCATGGAATTTATAACGTGTTAATTTCATTTTTTTTTATTGACGAGTTATTTAATTGGTAGATTCTACAAAGTAGAAAAGTGACTGCGATGAAGGTTTTGAAATTTTGACTGCTAAATGTTAAACCACTGATCATACCAGCATCCCATTCGCACTTTGTAAATGTACCTTATTATATGAGGTGAGGAGTAATTGAATTAAACATTTTTTTTCAAATTGATTAATCATCCTTGTTAATTGAGGCACTTGAATCTGATATAGGAGATAGAAAAAGCCAGAAAGATTTGAGTTTAACATTTAGATATATTGTACTTTCCATAAACAATCTGCCTTTTTTATTGTGTACATACATCTTACCGTAAAAATTTTGGCAAGCAAGAGATGAAAGAAACAAAAACTGATGAAACATCTTCTGCCTCACTTTTAAACATCTACCTTAATCGTAACACTAAAGTACAGGTACTGACGAAGGTACTATGGCGACTTAAAGTTTTGGAAAACCAACTATTTTAAACATTTACAAATATTAAAACAAACAAATACAGTAAAATTTAATTGATTCAGGTCTATATTGTATTTTATTTGGCTATTTCAAACCTTTTTGATAGGAGCTACACAATATTATGCCTGGTATCTATGATGTTTTTATTGTCTGAAAGATCAAAATTTGAAATCTATGTATGTGGATAAAAAATAATACTCACCCAGTACAGTCAACATTTAAGTAACTGTTTGGCGTTTAATGCATTTTCATTTATCATGGCGGGAACATTCAATTTGACTCATACTGTTTAGGATAATGCACCCTTCTGTTGTTTCAATGCTAAACATATGGACATTTTATAGAAAATCCACAGCCTTTACCCTTGTACTCTAATATTCGACAATTCGGTGCTTGATACCATAATCGGACAGTCCTTTTAAAGTGGTGATGCACCTCCATATCTGAGGATATTTACATGACATCGGGGGTCTGTGTCTCATTTGGTCTCCTGGGAGAAACAGGTAAACCATAAGTCGGCTGACGAAAGATGCCAGCTCCTACTGACGAAGTCACCTGAGTGTGTACCAGACGGCTTGTGAAAAGTACTGGCGACGTAATCGGAGAGGAAGCAACTACTAAGTTATTTCGAACTGCGGTGGATTAGTGCCCTAACGCTCTATGCCAGTCGTTCCATCAACTGCCTCTTGGCTGAACCAAATACTATCAAATGATTGGTTGGCTTCCTCACTAAAGGACTTGATGTCACCTCTGCGTTGGCTGACGTGACGTTCACAGAAGTAGTCACTGGCAATGCCTGGTGTAAATGAATCTCTTCTCTATCGGAATCACTCTCTGGCAATGTAATCACGGATTTGTGATGCTTCCTCTTCTGGTTTCTCCTGAGGTCTCTTTCAAAAGGGTCTGCATACGTGCTCTTTACACACAAACGAGATTGAAACCCTCTTCTCCTCACAGCATTTCACTATGGGATCACTCCACTCATCTCCTTACTTTCTGAATATCTGATTCTAACTTACCTGTTTTCTCAGGACTCTTTTTGGGCAACAAGGTTTTCAACCATTAGTATCTGTTTTGGAGAAGGTCGCATTCTATCGACATTTATGACTTGACCCACCACCTTGCGTCCACAGCTTACAGTGAATGTGACACTTGAACTTATCTTAAACACTTTATATGGACCACGCCATTGATTGGTAAACATTGGCGAGAAACCCGGGGTTATTAAAGGGAAATAAACATAAAACATGTTACCAGGTTCAAACCTCGACATTTTTGTCATGGTTTTTCTTTATTAGCCATGGCGTTGTCAAGTTATTTTAGACTTATGAGTTTTAAATTCTCTCTGGTATCTTTCACCTCTCTTCACTGAATCGTTTAACCATCCCGTCTGATTTCGAATGATAAGGAGTCATATGGATCTTTTCTATCGAAAGCCATTCGCACATTTTTTTTAACAACTGGCTCTTGAATTGACCACCTTCATCGGAATGGATAACAGTTGTTACCACAAACCTAGAAAAACTCCAGTCATAAGAATGTTTGCAACTGTAGTGGCCTCCATGTTTAGCATGGGTGACGTTCAGTTCACTTAGTATAATAGTCACTAATAACTTATATACTAGTATATTTATTGCTTTTGACACTTTCAGGGAGTTCCCCAAGGATATCGATAGCAATTATCTCCATGTGATAACCTGACTCCCTAATTTGCATTGGGGCTTTTCTTTAAGGAAATGGTTTCTTTTCATATTACAAGTTGAACAACTACCAATATGACTACAAGTACTAGTGTCACCTCTAACACCCGGTTAATAAAATGTTTTCTAAATGCTAGCCAAAGTCGTCATAATGGCCTATTATCATGGGCAAACTGCTATGTCGTTTCTTCATTGGTATGATAATTTGTTTCAAATTTGCTTCCAGGTTTTCCCTACACAATATACCATCGTGAAACTTTAAAATATTCCGTTGTGACCAAAGGGACAACATAATTGTGTTTGCCGGTCTGCTGGTATGACAGTTTTGAGCCAATAGTCAACCATCCTATGATAGTCTGCAAGTCCTTGTCTTTCTCTGGCAATTGACGTATATTTAGCTGAAGATCATCAATTTTGCCTCCCTGTAATTTTATCATATTCACTGAATGAACTGCTTCCCAGTTCTCGACAAAGCCATACTGCTTACAAGGAATACGACTCAAAGCATCGGCATTGCGATGTTGGGTACCTGCGACTCTTTTCACAAACAATCTTACTATTAAAATTGATCGTAAGTTATACTAAAATGTGTATGACTTACGAGTATTTTTACTCTTAGGATTTTTTGTGAAAAGAGCCGCAGCTCTATGCGTAATAACCATATAGTATGAACTTTTAACTTCCAGCCAATGGGCTAGTTTTCGATCTGGGATTATAAATCTAATAAGCCATTGTAATGAGCTGTGATCTGTTTGAATTATAAACAGCCTACCGTTCAAGAAATGCCGAAAATGTTTAACAAAATGCTAGTAGTTCCTGACTAGTAACACAATACCGGCGTTCTATGTATGAAAGGGTACAAATGTATGACCCCCATATGCAATACCCTGTTCCTCGCCATTGATAATCTGTTACAAAACACTACCTATTGCTCTGTTATTAGTACCCGTATCAAGAATGAATGTTTGGGAGAAGTCAGAATGACCAAGGACTGGGGCACTGACCAAGAAATGGGGGCACTGACCAGTATGCCTTTAAGCTTTACAAAAGTCTCTTGGGTTTCATTTTTCGATAGAAATTCACGATCTTTTGCTGGCATTTGGGGATGACACTTAGCCGTATTTGAAAAAAAATGCTTATGTATCTGCGATAATATCCGCACAAATCTAAAAAGGATCTGAGCTCTGTAATGTTCTGGGGAACTGACCATTCTTTTATACACTTGATTGTATCAGGGTCGGTGGCAACGACCGATTCTGATATAGCATGTTCACGATAGGTAACCTCCTTAGCAATATATATATAATGAAATACTCTTTTGGGTTTGAGATTAAGACCTGTACGTGCATGTACAATCACAAAAACTTTGCGTAAATTATGTATCATTTCATCAAAAGTCTTAGCCATAATTATGATGTCGTCCAGATCTATGAGAAAAATGTCCCATTGGAGCTCAGCCATAACAATTTCCATTTATCGCTCAAATGTGGCTTGGAAATTTGCAAGACCTAATGACATATAGCGAAACTGATAGAGACACATGAGTGTCGCAAAGCCCGTTTTAGCGCGATCTGATTGCTCCACCTATACCTGCCAATATCCAGAACATAAATACATGTGAAAAACCGCTTGTTCCATGACAACTATTCTAGATAATCATCAATTATGGGAAAATACACTCATCATTGATACCAAGATTTTAATTTTATACGTCAGACGCGCGTTTAGTCTACAAAAGAATCATCAGTGGAGCTCGAAACAAAAAAATTAAAAAGGCAAAATAAAGTACGAACTTGAAGAGCATTTAGGACCAAAATTTCGAAAGGTTTTGTCATTAACAGCTAAGATTATCTATTCCTTTGGTGGAAAATCCTTAGTATTTCAAAAGGATTAAAGTTTTGTTAACAGTTAATTGATAATTATGACCAAATCAATAATAATTCATGTCAATACAGAAGTGTTAACTACTGGGCTGTAGATGCCTTCGTGCGGGAAGAATCCTCCACCAGCAATGTCATCGACAAAGGATACGCATCTTTGATAGTACATGCGCTTAAATGTCTATATTCGACACAGAATCTAGTGGTCTTATCTTTCTTTTCTTTCCTACATATTGGTAATACGTTGATCATCTTCGTTACTTAGATCTATTGGGGTGTGCTTCGGTGGCTGATTTATCGGCCTTGTAGCACCAGTGTAAATAATGTGCTTCACAATATTTGTTTGTCTACGATCTGAATGTGAAGCTGCATCGAGCTCTTTACGCATACTTGCCAATTGGTCGTTGAAAGCCACTAACATACTCTTAATTTTATTTGACAACCTATCATGAGACTCCGACTCTCTGGACCCCTGGTCACTGCTGTCAACAACTCTTTAATGGGATTCCCCTACTTCAAATTATACTGCTAAACAAATGGTTGAATTAAGGTCAGGAGGCCATGATTGTTTGATTTTTATCCGCATTTCGGTGTAAATCAATGGTACTAAGAAGTGTTTTTTAGCCAACGTTACCTTTACTTCTCCTGGGGCAGAGGGACACGCCTTATTCAGCAGCCGACGTATTGTTTATACTAACTCAGGTAGTGACCCCGAAGCCCTAGGTTTCCTTTCTTTTAATAATATTCTTTACATTGATGACTGATTTAATGGAGCAAACCTCACTTCTAGATATCGAACTGACCTGTAAAAATGCCTTTTATTATCATGCCATAAATCCTTAATAACACCTTGAGCCTGACCCGTCAATGAGTCGCTTATAAGTATTAACCTTTTCTTGATTATCCCAACCGTTCATAGAGTAACGTGCCTCAAAATGTGACTTGTAGTTTTTTCAATCACCTGACCAATCGTACGTTACAAATTTAATATCTCTACGCTTAGCAACACCTGCCCCCGGTGCCTTCATCTTTGATTTCTTATCGAAAGAGCTGACAGGTCTTCCTTAACAAATTCAAAATCCTAGGGTTTCAACTGTGTTGAAGCTCCTACATCTGGAAGCCTGGAAGACGTTGCGCCAATACCGATATGATGTGGACCAAATGGGGTACTATGAATTTGGGATGTCTTTTCAACAGATAATCGGTCATTACGCCCAGTGGGAATAATTCCTGAGTCACTTGCAAACTCGGAAATAGGTGTCGAATGTAAGTAGCGACTCCTTGACAGGGTGGTCTGAAGTCCCATGTTTAAGCCTTGACCATCGGTTCGATAAATTTGTGACTTTATCAATATCTATAAAGCAAACAGATGCCTGAGTATCTATTGACTGATATATCTAAATAACTAACTAAATACAGCGAATAAATCCCATCACTGCTACAAATTTGCAGGGGGTCGTACACGCCAGACGGTACTTTATGTACCCATGCATGGACCCGTACAAGGATCACCTCCCTGAATTTTTTGTGTATCGTTGGATAACCCTAACAAATGGTAACGTGACTGTATCCTTAACTTAACTTATACTCTGATATACAAGCCTAGCTTATGAAAATGAAAAAGATTACTTCTGGTAAGTATACTATATATGACCCCTTAACCTAACAATAGATTATAAGTACAAGGTACGGATAATTTGAACCTTGACTAAGCCTTACTCCAAAATAAGATATAACTGTATTATCTATTTGACTTACAGTACGTTAGTACTTTGATTCTAAGGTAATAATTGAAAGTATAGTAATCAGTGCTCCCCTGGTCCTTATTCAGGGTCAAGGTATCTCTGGCCCAAAGGACAGTATGACGTTGTCACCTTAGATATATATCACATAACAATATATCATCAACTTATTCAGATTGTACAATTGGCTTTGGATTATTTAAGCTGATCCAAAGATCCTTGGTAAAACACTACTTCTCATTTAGAAATCGCTATATTTTAATTTTTGTATGTCCTTACTCTATGAGCTCTAACGACTGAACTGATTAATGCTGTGCGAAACCTTATTTACATACTGGAATAATCTCCAACCAAAATGCATATAATCTCTAAACAGAAATAAATCTGCTCTGTATTACTATTATGTTTTAATGTCACGCATATAGTACTTCAATATCAAACATTTGCTTTTCATTTATCAAGGATTGGAACCAGTACCAAAACTTCGGTAAACGCATTTCCGTATAACAGCCGTATTTAGCGCACGTTACTAACAAAAGAAAGTGAAAGTAGAATTTGTCATCTGAACATTTTTAGGATTTAAACATTTGGCGACTTCCTAACCGAGAAACTTTATACTTCCTAATTTCATTAAGGTAACTCAAAATATTTCATCACATTAGAATATGATGTAGATTACAGTCAAACACAAAATAAATTTACTACGTTCGAAGATGTTGCTGATATAACCTGTATCAGAATCTTTGAGATACAAATTTTGTAGCGCCAAAAAAAAAACAAAAAAAAAAAACAAAACAAAGAACTACAACAAAAGCAAACGCAAACATAACGGACTATTTGATAACAGCTGACATATTCCCGACTTGGTACAGGATATTGTAAGAAAAAATGGTGGGTATCCCCTTTTGTTCATTTTCATAAATGTTTGTTGTGTATCTTTATTGATTATTTTTAGATATCAGCAAAACCTTGACATTTATATAGACACTTGTTGACCTCTAAGTGAATTTTGTGTATGCCACACATATACTTTTTTCATATTATATTTGGTAGACGGTGACGTAATATGAGTTGTAAAAACGTGTTGCATAGTTCATTTGCATTGTAAATTGCTATACAATAAAATAATTAAAGTAGTAAACTAAATACCAAAGCAAGTCGTGATATTATTTGCATTTGTAATCTTACGGGTTTAAAATAATCATATACTTATTAAATATTTACAGTGAAGGCATGATTAGGAACGTAAGTCCTCATGTGATATGCAGTTGTAATCCTGAGGCTTTGAATTCATAATATACTAGTACTGATTATTTTTTTTTTTGTAGTAGAGAAATGTTAAACAAACAAAAACTTAAGCCTGCATCATATATATCAAAATATTTCTAAATTGCACATTAAAATTTAACACGTCTTCAATGCAAGTTTTACGAGACTAGAATATAATTAAAATGGTTATTATATGAACGTGTTACATTTGTTTACAGAAAAATGTACATTTTAATGTGAACAGTGATAAAATGACTACACTATTTTTTGGTACAAAACTATAGAATGAAAAGAAAAGGATTCGTAAATTAAATGTTTGCTTTGTTTCATTATATATTTCTTAATGCTTTAACGCTTACTTTGCTCTTCAAAAAATAGTGTAATAATTTCTATCAAACGTTTCAGAAAGCGAATTTAGTATTTTTTTACATCTCAATACTGTCTATTCTTAGTGTAATATAAATATATAGTATACCGCTATTCAAAAAGTCATAAATCGATTGAGAGAAAACAAATCCGGGTTACGAACTTAAAACCGAGGGAAACACATCAACTATAAGAGTAAAACAACGGAACAACAGAAACACTGAAGTGCAACAAAAATTAAGAATGTGTCCATAGTACACGGATGCCCCACTCGCACTATCATTTTCTATGTTCAGTGGACCGTGAAATTAGGGTCAAAGATCATATCATAGGGAAGATGTGTACTAAGTTTCAAGTTGTTTGGACTTCAACTTTATCAAAAACTACCTTGACCAAAAACTTTAATCTGAAGCGGGACAAACGGACGGACGAACGAACGGACAGACAAATGAACGAACGGACGGACGAACTAACAAACGGACGCACAGACTGGAAAACATAATGCCCCTCTACTATCGTAGGTGGGGCATAAAAACGCCAACATACATAGAAGCGAACTATTTGATAACAACTACCATATTCCTGACTTGGTACAGGACATTTTAAGAAAAAATGGTGGGTAAACCTGGTTTTTTTGCAAGCCAAACCTCTCGCTTATATGGTAATGTTTAAAAAATATCGCTAAAATGACAGAAATACGTGACAGAAATACAGCACAAACGAACGCATGAACACTCAGCACAGAGAAACGCACAAATAAATAATATAATATTCGTTACAACATGTAAACCGCAGAATAACAACGAACATCTTCCATTAACGACAGCACAGGACATCACAAACAGCGACGTATTTTTGTGACGAATATATAATTTTGATTTTCATACAATTATTTTCACAATACTAGTCTTAACAATTATCATGATTATGACGGTATTGAAAGACTATTTTAAATAGATACTGTGACGACGTCATAATTATTTGGACTAACACAATACTTTATCATGGAAAATGGAAATTAACTGGACTATACTGACAAATAAGACTGATGTGAAATGTACCGAAAATATAGAATTCAAACCACAAACGATAAGACATAACACAATATCCAACCGAAACCACAACAGAAAGATCATAAGTAAATACATGAATGTTGGATGTATAAATATCGAGACACGTCGAATGGCAATGCAAATTGAAATTGATAATTGGGAAGTTGAAATCATCCCGTTTGTCATAGATTTTAGTGTGAAGTCGTCCATCTATGTCAATATTGAAGAAATATCATGGTATGAAGCAGTCCTTCTAGTATCAGTAGAAATATGGGTTATTCAGTGATAGGACATCATCAATATAGCTGAAAGTAAAATTAAAGTATTTTGCAAGGTGATTTTTCTTTTTGTCTTTAAGAAGGTTCTGAATGAATTCTGCTTCATACGAGTACAAAAACGAGTCGGCCAGAAGGGGTGCACAATTAGTACTCATTGGAATACCGACTGTCTGTTGAAATATCAATCCTTTAAACTCAACAAATATATTGTCGATTAAAAGTCCAGCATTTTGATAATATAATCTTTAGTGTATTTTCTGATAGAATCAGTGTGGTTCTTCACAAAATAAGAATTATTATGACCCAATACAAGACATTCATATCTACGGTTCCCATTTTTATAGAAAAAGCTCTAATAAATGAGATGGTGAAGTCGATCTTTTAATTAAGGGACCGGTCATTAATTATCTCCTAGGGGGGGGGGGGGGGGGGGGGGGGGGGTCACTGCTTTCCAGGTTGATCAAGCAGTTGTTTGGGCCCTTTAGAGCTAACTTGCTGCTTGCTGTGGGTTCCACATGTTGAAGGCATAGATGTGGTGCATCTGAATGTTATTTCTACTTTTGCATGTAAAATAAAAATTGGATTTGCATATAAATGGAAATAAATATATTCAGCCCAAGAAAATGTCTCCTAGTTTTACATTTGCTAGAGCTAGCCGCTTTACGCTTTGACTAATTATATTTTCAAGTGACTAATGAATTTTGCCAAGAAATGTACAAAATAAGTCACTTTTCATATGTTTTTCTTAGATGTTATAGGACTAAGAAACTAGGAGAAGTGACTATACAATTGGTTTCAAAATCCTGGCTTCACCACAGCAAAAGTAGACTTTCAGTTTTCTCTCAAGTCTTTATGCAATATTTTTTTACATATTATACATCTTCCACCATATAAAACATAATTCATAAAAGATTTAAAAGTCGAACGGGTTTCACAATTGTGTTGTTATTCATTCAAAGGTGACACCATTTGAATTTTTCAAGATGAACTCATGTATATTACAAACTGTGTTGTTTTATGTGTACAAAACATTGTATTGACCGAGATAGGTGGTGATGAATCTGATGACAATGATGATGATGATATTGGTGAAAATGAATCAGATGAGGGTGTTGTTCATTTTACAACCAGAAGTGGAAGGCGGGCCACACGATTTAATTTACATAACTAATGATTATAATATATTATGATATTTGTCACATTGCTATTCATCGTGTTCATTTGATTTGAATATCTAATTTTCCTTTCATTTTTTACATTTTTTAAAACACTTTTGAAGACCGCAGAATATTTTCTTCACATTCAAAATTATATTCAAGAACAAAAAAATCATTTTTTAACATCCTGACATTCTGTATGTATACAATAAAAAGTAATGCTCAGATATCAAAACAAAGTTCAAAGTATTTACTCTTAAAAACTGTAAATGACAAAATTATAATTAAATAACCAACTGAAACTCCAAATAGTTTTGAGTTTGACTAGATGGTGCATATCATTGGATGAAGAATGAGCTAATTATGCCACATTTTGAAATTTGGTTTTATATAAAATATAAAGGAAGTTTTGACATTTTTGAAATACTTTTGGTCCAAGTCTGTATTCATTTAATTGTTTTTGAAAAAAAAACTTTGGTGTTGGAATCTTCACTATAAATGAATATTTTGTTTAACTTAATTTGCACTATATGATATACTGTCTCATGGTTTTGTTTTATTATAGAGCAATTTTATTATATTAAAGGGTATTTTTAATATACAAAATTTGTGATTTAAAATAGCAATCATAATGCTGACTTGAGATTATTATGGAACTATTGTTTTAGAATAATATTTCAATATAAACTTATTGTTGATATTATAGTACATTGTATTTATGGCAAAAATTCTTGACACTGTTTATTCAAACAATGGGTATTTGTCTTGTTAAAGACTGTGAAGTTACATCAGGGTCTCCTTGTATCGGTTGTTATTGTCCTCAATGTATTTCTCTGTGTATGTTTATCAAAATACCTTAATTCCATTCCCTTTGAGCTATTTTACCTGTTAATAGGAATATAAACAATAAAAAATGAAGATTAAATCATTTAAAATTTTTCAATTATAATAAAAAAAGAGGGGGGTCAAAAGTTTTTATGTAGTTGAAAGAAGGGGGGGGGGGGGGTTAAATTTTTTAACACATTTTGAAAAGGGGTCAATTATTTTTTATCATTTCAAATTTACATTTTGCCGGCCTCCCTGGAGATAAATAATGACCTGTCCCTAAGCAGGGGGAATAAAGCGTAGAAAAATGAACAACACCCTCATCTGATTCATTTTCACCAATATCATCATCATCATTGTCATCAGATTCATTATATTGTTGCTGCAAAATTGCAGAGATGGTGATCTAAGATTTAGAAGTAGATCTTTAGAATTTTTGAGAATCCTCATTTGATTGACACCACTGGTTGAATATATCTCATCACAACATTTTTGAATGCCATCTTTTACTGTAGAAAGAATAGTAGTCAGCACTTTAGAAAGATGTTTAGTCGAACATCTTGATGATCCAGCTATGTATCGTTCTTTATACGGAGTTTTGTGAAGTTTTGGTATGCAGTAAAATGTCGGTAGATTTTCTTCGTTTTCTTTGATGTTAATACTAAAAGAAAGATTGGCAAATTTGTGATTTTGTATAATTTCATCCTTTGTAAATGATGTTAAAGAATATGTAGGATTACCATTTGTGCTGTTTATTTCAAGCTCTTTTTGTGAGACATTGCAAATAATGGTTTTTACATACGAAGACAATTTTATTGAAGGCCTTATCAACGACATATTTGTCATGTAATGAGAATAAAGCATCAACAACCTCCGGCTTCTTGAATGGGTTAGAAACCCCTGTGTTCATAGTACATCGTAGTTTCTGAATGCATGATCGAATAGCTTTGATCCATTCAGACAAAGTGTCCAGTTCTGGTTCGTCTGGTTCGCGCTTTACCCATTTTCTAGCTTAGTCATCAACTGCATCCATCAGTTACCTTAAGTTCTTTTTCCAGTTGATGGGCTGAGAAATTCTATATTTTGATTCCTCTCTTAGTTGTTCATTGGTAACGATGCCAAGGTCGCCAGTAATAACATGACCACCTGGTCTAGAATTGTATTTTGACGTCCTTTGTTCTGTTATCAAATTGATACCTTATTTTTGCTTTTGTATGACAATATGAATCGCTGAAATACCTTTCTTTTCTGATTTAATCACAAAAACCTGAACTCTTGCTGATAAAGACATCCCATCTACGTAAATCAAAGTAATTTCTATGATTATTAACAATAAATTATAACCGTTGTGTATCAGACATCAGTGATGATATCGATGCTCCACAGGCTGAATAAACCCTATCAGATAATCTTCTGTTTTGAGTACTTACACTATGGTGTCATTAAATGTAATTGTAAATTCTGGATGTATCATGCTTCACTATTAAAAAAATCACATTTCTGAGGGACACCTTCATAAATTATTAAAGTATATCCTTTTGCATTCTCCATAATATCGTGGAGTACATTATATACACCAATCGGGTTAACGCCCTATTGGGTGTGTCTAATACAAGAATGTATTAAAGTGTATACGATATCGCTTTCTGTCCTGGACTCTTCTGATTGGTAGATAATGTTTGTAATAAATATTTTTTGATAGATGAATCAAAATTAAAATGTTTTACTACAGGGTTGAAAAGTCATGGGGTCAGTTTAGGATTTAAGTGCGAATCTACATTGTTTGTAAATAAGGCCATGTGAATGCCCAAAAATGCCGCATGACCCTATGTTTTTATTGTTGCAAAAGATGGGGCTACATTTGTACTTTAATGAATGATATATGAAAGCTTCTGATTTCTAAAGGTAAATCTGGTATAAATTTAATTCAAGACATAAATTTGCATTAAAGTCAATGGGATATTTTTTTACTGAATTTACCCCTATATATAGGAAAATATGCACTTTGTCACTGTACTTTTTCAAGGCCTCACAATAATAACAAAGCTCATTTCCTGTAAATGTTAATGCAATGGAAGCTTTTAGGAACCAGTTAAAGTTGTTTTTCATACAAAATTCTATGTTTAACTGCGGCTGGCAAGGATGCACTGAGTATACTGTGGGAGGAAGCATGGGTTTAATTGGAAAAATCAGTTTTGTGTCCAAATTGAAAGGAACAATAGAAATAACACTTCAGAGTTATAAAATTTATGAAAGACATAAATATTCTCTCCATTTACATCAAATTTTGCACATATTTCTTCTAATTATGTGTAAAATCATATGCAAAATCAGAATTACCTCCCTTTGACAAAGTGTATTTTTTAGCAGTGTTCCCCATGTAAAGTTGCAGATTAAGTTGTTGCTAAGCACTTTTTCAAGTATTTTAACACTCGAATAATCTGACCGATTGAAGATATTAATTTTTTTTTAAATAATTCATTGCGTTTCTTAAATTAAAAAAAATTCTGGACAGCTTTGCAGAATTAGATACCCTTCATCTATGAAACTTATGTTGAAATGTTTGTTTTTGGATTTCTATGTTAAATGATTGCTTTTTAATATTCTGAAATGTTACTTTAATCTTTCAAATGCAAAATTTGGTCATACCCTGTCTTATTTTTCATATTTGTCACTGTTTCTGTTTTGCCTGTACAGTTTTGGCAAAGAAACAATCCTGATGTTGGGTTAACAGGAATTTCTGCCAAATGTTTGTCATTGACAGATTTTGAACTTTACATGTAATTAAAACACAGATTTAGTAAAATGAAACTTTATTGTTGTTTTTTGAGGTATGAAACTGCTTAAAAAGCCTTTGAAAAGCCTTTTGGGGGTATTTTCAGGGTATATGTTCAAAAACTTCCATATAAGGCAAAATTTAACTAAAAGTACATCAAAACTTAAGTTCTTTGATGTAATACTGGTCAAATAAAACACATAAAACAATTCATATTTAATGAGCATATCATTTTACATCATTCTTTTGAAAGCAGTCAATGTGCAACTTTATATACAAAATATACATTGGCCGCAGTATGGGCTGTAGTATAAATTTTCCTATATGTTTACAAATTCTGCATTTATGAATATTGTATTGAAACTGGATCTTAAAAATTGGATAAATTACATGATCCACACAAAAAAATAGGAAATTAGGCAAAAAAGGTCCCTTATAAATCACAAAATCTCAGAGATGAAAAGAAAGTTTGAATTCAACTTTTGTAATTCTCTTTTGTTTTATTATATTTTTTTTTGTATTAAGATACCAAAAATGATTACGACGTCAGGTTCCTCGGCGGTTATAACATGACCAGCGGGACTAGTCTTAATTTTTGCATGCATTTATTTCTGTGATTGTTAAACAATGGACACAAATACAATATTAAGCATCACGTTTATAGAAAAACATTCAAAAAAATTTTAATGCGTTTTTTTTTTAATGTGAAACCTATTTCGTCGCAATTTTCGCAATAATAAAAACATGGCAACAATTTTGAAAGTTTCGTATAAATGTACGTGGATGAAGGTCAAGAGCTAAACTAGGTTATGAGGATTACAACATTTAACTATTAATCGCGATTATTAGACCAGTAAATGTTTCATAAAGGAATACATAATAAAATCAGAACATGAGACACTTTACCTTGAATTTACGGTAAAACAGTGAACAAATAGACGGGTGACATATGTACAGAAGGCAAGGTAAGGCCTATGAATAATAACCTATTGATAGGAAACTATGATATCAGTCACTTTGTTATCGTTAGCTTTAAGTCATATGAAATTTTATCTGAAAGCAAGACTATAGGAAGACTCGGTGATGTGCTATGCCCAGTACAAAATTGAAATTTTAATGCAGAAACACTATACAGATATGCGAATTTATGTATTTATAATACATTGATAAACTTTCTTCTTTTTAAGTTTTGTTACGGTGGTTACATAATGATCAAAATAATAATATGCATTTGGAAATCAAATTACTAAATGAAATTAAAAAAAGGAAGTCTAAGGCCTTAAGATACTTAAATTATATTGGATAAATTCTCTAATATAACTATGATAATTACATCACAGTCGACATATTGATATTCGTGAGCAAGTAAGACTTACGTTTCTTTTTAATTTCAATCTTCTTAAATGTTGAATTAATTTTTGGTCATACTTGTTTTTTTCAGAAGTGTATCGAAACAGTTAGTTTGATATTCATAGGATCATATATTGGATCGTTATTTCAAAGTATATAAAATCTAAAGTAATTTTCAAAATGAAAGTGTTCTTTACTACATATTTGTTCATCAGACAGATGGCAACGCACAAATAAGATGGTTACAGTTTATTCAATACGAGATTTCTTGATGAGTGGCCTAATTTTGACTTTGTTTTTAATACAACAAGAAGGATATTATCGAGCAGATATATAACGAATGCCATTTTTGCAAGTTTATATGGCGTATTTACGTTAGTTTTATTGCTTAAGCTGTAGATATTTTGCAATATAATAAATGTTTAGTGTGATTTTTATCATTACAGCTCCTAGATACTAGTATCCATTGCTTAAAGATGCTGTCCATATTGACATTGATCCTCATCGTTCCATCTACATACGCTGGTAACTATAATTAAACAGACAAAACCTCTTGTTTGCAAATTATTATTCGCCATTTCTGTTATTGTAAACAATACCGTTTGTATTTGAATTTAGTAAAATACTTGTGCATAATTAAAATAAAATAAAAGGTTTTAACTATGAATTCAAAAATAAAAGTTTTTTTTTTGCAAAACTATCTCAAACATGTTTCTTTCATTTTCATTAATCAATAAAAGAGGACCTCAAAAGTTATGTACACATACTCAGTTTTCTTAATTTTTCAGAACAATGGCCAAAAGGGACCTTTACACTAGTCAAATCGAATGCAGGATGCCCGTCTGGGTGGGCGGAAGGATGGCGATACCAGGATAATGAAGACAAAAAAAATGATAACTTCATTACATATGATCATCATTTTTACGGTATTATATTTAAAATTGAGAATGGAAATGGGGAATGTGTCAAAGAGACAACAAACAGACCAAAGACCAGAAAACAACCAAAAGCCACCAATGGGTCTTCAACACAGCGAGTAAATATGAACCCGGAGGCGGGCATCAGCTGGTCCCTAAGCAACAATGTGTACTAGTTCAGTGAAAATGGACGTCATACCGAACTCCGAAACATATTAATGAACTAGAATTAAAAAACATACAAGGCGAACAAAGGCCAAAGGCTCCTAGACTTTGGACAGGCGTAAAAAATTGACGTCTTATAAGCTAGAGAGGGGAAAGATACAAAACGGACATTCAAACTCCTAAGCCGAAACCAGGTAATTTCAGGTGCTCCGGAAGGGTAAACAGATCTTACTCCACATGTGGCATCCGTAGAATTGCTCGTGTAAGTATATTCATGTTGATAAGTCTAATTCGGTAGGTCACAATCGGGGAAAAGAGAACAGGAGTGTGGTTAAGACAATAGAACGCGATTCTTCGTCATCTGTGACACAGATATTCCATAACGGCCAAAAACTCGTGATTGAGTCCGTCCTATTTACAAAGGGACCTTCATCACTTGGAACTCCTGTTTTTATAACTTCCTTGTGATCAGCAGCCCTCTATCAAGGAAATCATGATAGGAAATAAAAGCCCTGGAATATCGCCCATTATTTTCAAGGAATGGACAGTTATTTGGACTTTCGCTAACTTAAAATACACCTTAAATATTAGAACGAATCTTTAGATTATAACATTTTAAAGAATTTTATTTCATATTGTAATGGTTTTCTTTTCATTATCCCCGTGGTGTAACCAATAATCCACAGGCAAAATTTAAGATCAAGCTGACCATATACTCACTTAACGAAGTATTTATGAACAGTTGAATAATTACTATAAAAAGATCTTGAATAAGTTCATCCAGATTCATGTTTTAAGTCATTGGATACGCACGTCTTTCTTGTGGTGGGATTGAAAGGATATTTACGTGTGTCTTTAAGTGGTATTTCGGGAGAGAGAGAAAACTAATATTTATTCATATATGTTAATGGATTATGTGTATTTTTCGTTTGATAAATCTTGGATGTAGAATCGTCCGAGAAAAATGACATGGTACAAATAGAATAAATTTCCAGGTATGTAACACTCTAGTATAGGTTATTTAACTAATAAGGGTGTGGTCGATTTGGAGTCATATCCGAAACAAAATATGATTCTATATTTCAAACCATTCTATTAGATCAAATAAAATTAAACAAGAAAACACTGTTTCATGTTTCATGCATTATCCAACATTTGTTTTTTCGCTCCCTTTGCTCATAAAAACGAAAAAAAAAAATGTTATGCATGTTTTAGAGTCTTAAATAGCAATACAAGCAAACTGAAAATATTTTTTCATTCTTCCCTATTATCAGAAAAGAAGAAAACAATTTTAGAAAAAAAACCCGCGTGATTAAAAACATTTCTAGATTGCGTTTTGTATGTCTTTAACTTTATTGAGTGGAGAACTACTTTTTGATTTCATTTAAACATTTCAAGATTAACGCCGTCATTTGCACTGTCGATATAACTGTTATATTTGCCACTGGACATATAATAACAGTGAAGGAATTCGATTGTGTTACGCGTTTCTGTTGAAAATTGAATAAACATCCCGCCCAATATTTAACACAATCCTTATTCAAATGTTATCCATACCCCTCAAATTCTATTCATTAGTACAATATTCAAATTATAACAACGAAAAATCAAATAATATCCCGAATACGGCATTTTGACCATTTCAGTTTCTTGAACCATTAATCCTATTTAACCACAATATTATTGTAGAAACTGAGTAATATTTCTTTTTTTAATGTACATATTAAAATGGAACAAACGATTTTTGCTGTACAAATTCAAAATACAACACTTAAAATTTCAAGCAAATGATATCTTAAACATTAAAAGCAAATCTGTAAGTGAAATATATGTTTCTCTAATTTTCCCTTTTGTATAATGTTATTGTGTTCAATATTACAAAAGAATCTAACTGAGTTAACACATTTGATATTTTGTAGATGCACAGAAGAGGAATGGCACTCAATGGAAAATATGCGTTTTTATCCGCTTCAGTTGGATACTATCCGTGACAGAAATTAAGCAAAGATTTGCCTGCATCGGAAAACAAATTGTGGATAATGTTGTGGAAGTTTAGTGAAAACGAAACTATAAATTATATAATGGAATTACGACTCGCAAATAAAAGCTGTTTATTAATAATGAGATATTTGCTGTTCATTGTATTACTACGAGGTCATCCCAATTAAAAAAGCAAATCCATTTAATATCAGCCGTTTTAGTAAGTTTTCATCTTCATTCAATATCGCGTTACGTCCTTTAGAATTATTTCCATGGGTGAACACTTTTTAAGAAAATGCCCATGGAAATACCCAAAGGGCAAAACGTCCGGATGAATGAAGATGGACAATAGAAAATAACTCTCCATTCCTGAAAAATAATGGAGAATTTGAATAAAAGATTTACGTCACAGGTGTATTTTAACCCAAGTTGGACGTGATAGATGCGTTCACCATAGTCAACAAACGGAAAGTGAAGTTAAAGGATAATGCTTACTTCTTTTATTTCTTCATAAGAAGCTAGTATGCAGAATATTTTCAACTTAATTTAAGTTTATTGTTCCAGTTTAAAAGCATGATACTTAATATTATGATTACAAATCACGCAATAAGTAGTACGTTAAATATAACTTGAGAATTACTCGATCACCGAAAGATGTCTGCATGTTTGATTTATATCTAATAAAAAAAAAATTGTTATGACTGACAGGTTCCTTTGGGGTAAATATGGAATTTCATTATTGTACCAAAGACGAAAATACCATACTAGGAAATGAAACTTGGCCAAAGGGAAATTACTGTATTCTAAGACAAGGACTATCCTGTCCATCAGGTATTTATATATTTACCATAAAAATACTCAGTAAAATAGGTACAAATGAACATGTTCTGTATTGGCAATGTGATAATGGCACTTTTTAATTTCGAATTATCAGTTTAAAAATTATAATTGTTCTAAATCAACAATAACAGCTTCTTGAAGGAAAAATAACCCATATATGTTTTCACTACTTATATCTATGTCGTTTATATTTGAATCTCCGAAACGTTCTTTGGATTTGAATTTCAATATTGTGAAAAGTATATTTTGTCACACATGTTCCCCTTTTACCCTGTCATGTAAAATACGACATGCAATCAATGGATTGGCCAAGACATAAAAGTGAAGATCATTAAACGACATGCCTATTCAGGACATAGTATCAATATGATAATATTGTCGAGGTTATCTAAGATAATAATGACCATTGCAGTTGATGGTATTACTTTTAGTAGGTTTCGAGACCGGAAGTATTTACTGGGATGATGAAGATGATGACAACGGAAACACACTAGACGGAGTACTTCCAAGTGGATCCTATGATAGAAACACGTTTATAGACTATTGTTGCAGGTATAAACTTTGAAAATTAAAAAAAGGTATCACTAATTGGGGCTTAAGTTTAACTTTACATGAAAGCGATAAAACGATATAGCAAGGACGGACAATTTATCTGCACACCAGCATAGGACACTCAATAGACGAAAAGCGCTTAGCATTCAAGCCGTGTTTTCATATCGACAGAGTCTATCCATTTCGTAAATAAATCCAACAGAGATGACTTAAGATTGATATCATCAACACATTATATTAGCATCTATACAAAAATTGATAAAACACAAACCAAGAATACTTACGAGAGAGGAAGAGAATTATTTAAATGTTGAACTTTTTCCATTTAGAAATGTTCAAATCTCAAAAATGGTATATAGTCATCATGCATTGTTTCATTATTTACAGATCTGACGGATCAGACAAAATCGGGATTATTCTTCCAACAAGTCAATCGTTTTATCTATTACGCTTCACATCACAATGTCAACAGGTACAGGGTATGTTTGTTAGAGAGGAGTCAGTGGAGACAGATGACGAGGACAAAAATAACGAAAACAAGGTTAGCGGAAGTCATCCTCTGAATGATGGAGGCAAAAACAACAGGCTCTACTACTGTTATTATTATACATAACTTAAACATAAAATATAAAACATAAAACATAAAGCGTTATAGAATTTAGTTTTTGTATACTTTTAATTGCCGTATTCTGCGTATCATTTTGTATTCATTGTATTTAGATTTATAACTCTTGACTGTGTCTTCATGTAATTAAAAAAAAATTTTTTGATATTAACTGCTGGGCTTCTAATATAAAGATTGGCAGGTTTCTGTGGTCTTATCCTGCTTTCGGAATTTTCATCGCCATGACAACTTTGGACGCATATAATATATGAAATGTTATTTTAATTTCTAATAATGTGAAAACAAATAAAATTGCAAAATAATAACCCCAACATTGAAGGTGACACTTTAAAAAAATCAGTCTGCCGCTGAGAATCCTTTAAAATGAACATATTGAATTATTTCCAATTTTCAAACATTGTCATCATGGCGATTCATATATTGGATAAGAAATATATAACAGTATTTGCTACGTTGTTAAACATTAGTAAGAAGGCAACCGATTTGCACAATTTAACTAGAGAAAATAATTTACAATATCACTTTATCTTAATACTTAGAACTTTTCAGAACTTCTCCCTTATTTGTTATAATGTTTATGTCATCTTAAACATCCTTAATGAACATCATCCAAATTATCTGAAACGTATAATATTTGGCTGCTTCGATTTGTCTGAAGTTAACATTTTTTACCTCTCATATGCAAAATATTAAGGAAGTTACTAACAGCATTGCAAAAAATACAATGGTCAGAATAAGCTTCAAAAAGGTATTAGTACGTCGGCTGAAAAAAAAATCAATAATTATGCTCATTTGCACCTTCAAATAAACACATTTAGGGCTGTTTATCCCCCCCACCCCCTCCACATACACACATATTGTGAACATGTTTTACCCCACCTCTTTCTTTACGTGCCTATCTCTAGTCAGGAGCCTGTAATACAGTGGTTGTTGTTTGTTGCTGTAAATCATATTTGTTTTTCTTTACCTAACTAAAGCAGTTAGCTCGTTTGAAATGTCTTACATTTGTCATTTCGATATGGGCTTTGCTCATTGATGAAGTCCTCATTGAGTCATTTTTAGTTGTTAACTTCTACGTTATATGGTCTCTGGTGGAGAGTTGTCTCTTTGGCAATCGTGCTACATCTTCGTATTTTTGTACATATTGAATAATTTTGGATTTAATCAAAATATGTTTTTGTTTAAGTGTGTTGTCACACGGACGAAGCGCTAGATATATAAATATGGTATCACACCTAAGCTAAGAATATTAGCCTTTAAAATTTATAAGGTTTAGTGGAAGATATTAGCAAGCAAAATCGAGAGAATTGTGCAAATCATGATACAAGCATGAAAATTAGCACGAAGCATCATTATTATATACTTTTAAAGAAACAACTGCTGGCCATTAAAAGAAATAATTTGTTCAAGATAGCCACGGGCCTTTTTTAAAATGGCTGTTTTCCAGTTCGAAAATACTAATTTTTATGGAAAAATGTTTTTCTCTGACCTTTTTTTAGTAAAAAATTATCAGGTTTGGTGGCTACATTCCTTAGGTGTGACGTATATACTAGAAATGAATATTTGACATGTTTAGGGTTTGCGCATGCGCGAAAATGTTACAAAATTCACACAAAAACCTTTAAAGTATTCACTATGTACTTTGTGCTTTTGGATTTTAAATGATATTATGAATTGGTTTTATAACATTTTTCAAGGTTATGATACACATGCGTTTAACAATTTCGCGCATGCGCAAACTATTTATAGATATAAAGAACGATTTGCACGCAGTACCAGGGCATACTGGTGAAAATTGCTGCCGTTTATAAACACGGCATAGGGTCCATTGTTAGCTTTCATTTTAAAGTCTCCCAAATACTTTATGGTTTGCCCCTTTGTAAAAGCCATAAAGTCATACCTGAATCGACAGGATGTGCCAACGCGGGATAGCCGAGCCATGGAGGAATGGGCATTAATCCTATGGATGGTGTACAGATCGCACGGGAGTTAAATATCAGTGGATGAACGATTGGGCTTGGTGTAGGTACAACATCAACGAACCCAGTCAAATCCCATGCAATAAAGTGCAGTTTCAGATGGTAAAAGGATAATGCCTCGGCCTGTTAACAGTATTTTTCCATTTTCCAAACATTATTATAGTGTTTTTTTAGAAAAGGTTTAATTTTGTTTTCTGTTTTGCAATTATTATTGTTATTGTTAGAGTTTATATTTGATTTGGTTTAATTTTTCATAATGGCGAAAAGAATTCGTCTGTCATCAGTCTCAACAGATAATTGGGAAACTTACTGGTCAAAGTGTTATTTGTGTCAGGAAGACACAGTTGAAACGTTAAACTCAACTGCGATGGGTATATAATGTTGGCTACAACCATTTCTAAGTTTCACGAAATGAATAGCTTAACTATACCACTGGACGTTAGAAGGTAAAACAACGGTTCCGGAATTAAAAGCACATTTACAATAAATGAGGCAAATTACCATCCAAGTTGCCGAATTAAATTTAACAACACCAAATTGAAACGTGCCTAACATCGATACAAGTCAACGAAATCAACAAAAAGTGAACCTGTTTGTTCACCTAAGTTCTTTCGCCGTTCAGTTGATCATTCAAAAACAAAATTAAAACAAGATATTGTCAAGTGTTTTTGTGTGACAAAGAGGCTCCGCTTTCGTCACTCAGGGAAGCAATGACAATAAAGCTGAATGATAGATTGAGAAGTTGTGCTGAAACTCTCCAGGACAAACAGTTATTTATTAATATTATATTTACTGTTAAGTCTGTTTTTAGTTATATCCATTTTACGTGACTCTGTATTTATGTATCCCCTCATACTTTGAACGACGAAATTTTTTTATGTCTACCTGTGCGAATTTCAAACGCGCAATTTTACGCCAGTACTGAAAACCTTCCATCCTTTATGGGTGTATTTTACATAGATAAATAAAATCGTATAATATAAGCAAAATGAGGATTTTAAATTTGATGTATGCCTTTTTGTGCTTCTTCGTTACATTTGTTTGTGTTAATAGTAATTAACACCGGACACGACTCAAAAAAAATGCTACTTGCAAAGATACCAGATCCTCAAGAGCATATACTTAAGGTCGGGAGGTGTTGTTGGTTTTTGAAAAAGATGTTGGTCCAGCAATAGCATTGACATGTAATTACGACGACACCATACATATCGGAAAAACTGCAGAAATTATTCGGGCACAAATTAAGGAACATAAGGCAAAATTTTCTGGTTCATTTTCGGCCGAAGATATCCAATCATGCGTCCCCCCATTACTGCTTGAACTTATGTGCATGATTGACCATGGCCCAGATATTCAATCTCAATAAGAGAACAGTGTATGCAAGTCTGATCTAGCAATTGCTCAGCTGCTAATGTACAACAAATCATGCAAAAACTCCGAAAGTATCAGAACAACAGCGGCATGTTGTAGATCGTGAATTTTTGTATCTATATCGGCTTTTTAATTTTTGCAAGGACCAGGAAGCGTCAATTGATCGATACCTTATTTCAATATGGTTTATGTATTTCATATCACCGGGTATTAGAAATATCAACTAAACAAGGAGAGGCTGTGGTTGAACGCTTTTTGTCCGAAGGTTTAATATGTCCACCTGTTTAAAAAAAAGGGCTTTTCACTACAGTTGCTGTTGATAATATTGCTCACAACCCTAGTTCAACAACTGCAAAAGCATCATTTCATGGGACGAGAATTTCTATTTTTTCAGCACCCATCGGATGACAATAGTGAGATTGTACCTGGAGTCTTAATACTGGGAAATAGACCAAGTTCAAGGCAAGTAGATACATACGCCAATATAAGAACTGCCTACTAAAATAGATATAAGAAGATGTGGTATGAGTGCAAATGAGACAACTCTCCATCCAAGTCACAATTTATAAAAGTAAACCATTATAGGTCAAAGTGCGGCCTTCAACACGGAGCCTTGGCTCACAACGAACAGCAGGCTATAAAGGGCCCCCAAAATGACTAGTGTAAAACAATTCAAACAGGAAAACCAACGGTCTAATCAATATAAAAAACGAGAAACGAGAAACACTTATGAACCACATCAACAAACGACAACCACTGAACATCAGGTCCTGACTTAGGACAGGTGCAAACAAATGCAGCGGGTTTAAACGTTTTAAAAGGCGCCAACCTTCACCCTACCTGAAACAATAGTGTAACATCACAACATAGAAAGACACACTATAAAATATCAATTGAAATGGCTTAACTCAATCAAAAGACATATTAACCAAAAATAAGTGAACATACACTGAACGAATAAATTTGATCTATGACACAATGTAAATACAAAATTTATAAAACAAGGGGGTTAGATGTAAAACAATATCAAAAAGACAACCATAACCTTGGACAAAATGCCGCTACACAAAATAACGTACACAGGTAAATAAAAATAATTTTGTCGTAAGGTGTACATGGAGTACGGAAATAATTTGTACAAAATAAATAATTTTGTTGTTCCTAGTACGAGAACAAAAGTGAAAATTTATCGTCATACTAAACACTTGGTGGTATATATTAAAAATAGCGAGACTAGATATAACACTGAATAAGTAATGATCAAATGACAAAAATACATTACAAATTGTACCAATAGGTCAAATTAACATGAAAGTACGATTTGAGAGTACTCGCAGTTACAGAAAGCTAGTTTTAAGCCAAAAACAATTAATAATAAAAATCATGCATCAGAGACTAAAATCAACTAAAAGACTTAAAGATTAAACCTACACCTCCAAATAACCCTAATACTATACTCAAACTACCATATCATGATTATCTTGAAGAAAGCCCCAAGTGTGAATATGAATGGCTAAACCTAGTTCATCTAACAGACGAGAATTTGGATTTCGAAAACATATCTTGGACGTCATTCCTCTAAAAATCGAGGCCCTTCTGTTCAAGTAAATGTAACTTCTTTGATGCCACTGTTTGAAGAACACGCCCATTCAGTTGCAATGATCAAGCATTCGATGGATAAGATGAAAGAGGTGGTAAACTTTCTTAATCCTGGATAACTACCAATTATAACTGCAGATCAACCACGTTTGTTTATGCAAAGCAAATTCAGTGGGCGTGGCAAGATTTGTACGGAGAAGATAAATTTATCGTCATGTTTGGTGGATTGCACATTGAAATGGCTTGTTTCAAAATTCTGGGTGACATTTTTGCGTGATAGTGGATGGACAAGTGCCGATATTGCAACACATGGAATGGCAGATTCTTTTCTTGTATGTTCAAATGTACATAGGACTAGACACGCGCATCAGATAACTGCATGAGTTTTGTTTGAATTGTTAATGTCGGCTTATGAAAGCATAAACGCAGAAAATATAGCTAATGACTCTGTGACGTTCGATGATTTGATAGACTGGTGTAAAGAAAGAGAGTCATCTCGACCACAGTTTAATTTCTGGCGTTCAATTATGAATTTAGAACATCGTGTGCTTTCGGTAGTACGATCATTTCGTGAGTCAGATTTCGTACTTTACAAACAGTCCATATCAAACATGATAGTGTATTTTTTTTGGTCTTGATCGTGTAAACTATGCTCGATCGTTACCGATCCATCTCCGAGATATGGCTTCCCTTCACGAACACCACCCACAGGTGGCAATGGAATTTGCAAATGGTAATTCCACTGTACGTTAGACCAGCAAGTTAATTTCTAATATCGCAATTGATCAGGAACATGAACAGAATAATGCAACTGTGAAGGGCGATGGTGGTGCCAAAGGTTTAACCGAAGATCCCTCAGCTTTGAGACGATGGACGTAGTCAGTAAACTGGTAGATGAATTTGAAAGATCGTGTAGTTTGAGTCATTCTTCAACAGATGAACGACACCATGAAGACTCTACGAAAACACAAAAGAATGTCTTCGAAAAGATTCAAAGGCTTTCTAAAGTGATGAACGAGTTTGGAAATCCATTTCTAGAGGAGTCATCAGATTGGTACAAAATTGACTCTAAGGAAATTGTCGATTCGGAAGCAGGTAAGATATGTAAACTCCAAGATATTGGGTCCAAACAATACGAAGATATTTTGAAACAAATGCAGAACGAAGGAGAATCTGCTTTTTATGACCCGTTGAAAAAGAAAATTTTCCCATTATTTAGCCGTAAAACGAAACCGGAAACGTCTTTGTCAAAAACAAAGCTAACGAACCTTAAAAGTGATTGCGATCTCTTTTCTAGACTTTTCATATCACGTCACAGTAGACAGCGTGACTTAGAAGATTTCTTTAGCAATGAAAATCAAACTGCTCCACCGTCTTTGCCTCAGGATGGCACTTTAAACAGTGGTATTAAATCGCAGCTAATGGATATACTTGAATCATTCTGCGATTTGCCATCAACTGATCCACATTCTGACGCATTTATCATTGATGGGGCAGCAATGGTTAATTCCAGGCCACCACGTGGGGCAAATACATTTGATAATTATGCAAATGATGTCATACTGCCTTACATAAAATCTTGCACCGATAAATATTCATGAGTAGACATTGTATTTGACGTTAACTTAAAGAATAATTTAAAGGCTGGGAAGAGAAGAAAGCGAGGTGCTGGTACTAGACGGAAAGTTGTTGGTTCTGGTAGAACGCCAAGGGTTTGGAGTAGTTTTCTCCGTGAAGATGACAACAAAACGGAATTGTTCAAGTTTCTTGCCGACAGAATTGCTTCTTTAGAGACTGATAAAACTATTTACGTTACTCAAGGTAAAAATGTTCTTTGCAATTTCCATACGGATACTTTAGAGATATCCCCTTGTAGCCATGAAGAAGCAGATACATGAATGTTTGTCCATGTTAAGCATGCTGCAGAAAATGGTTGTAAAAAAGTAATTTTAATTAGTACTGACACGGATGTAGTAGTATTAGGAATTGCAGCATTTGCAAGATTAGGTGTGGACAAAATGTGGATAGGTTTTGGAAGGAATAAAGACTTTCGATGGCTTCCAGTACATGACATATCAAATGCGTTAGGTCCTCATGTAGTTGCTCTTCCTTTCTTCCATGCATTCAGTGGATTTGACACTGTGTCGGCTTTTCGTGGGAAAGGGAAGAAGTCAGCTTGGCAGACATGAAAAGTATTTCCAGATGTAACGGACGTTTTTGCCCGCTTGAGTATGAGCCCAAACTCTATTGAAGACACAAATATGGACATCAAAGAATCATTTTTGTTTGCATCATGTATGACAGAACAACAGCAACAATTGCTGTTAACGAGGCACGATTTGAATTGTTTGCCAGGGAGCAGCGGCCTTATGATGTTATTCCGCCTACCGGAGGTGCTCTTCTGGAACACACTAAAAGAGCAGCATATCAAGGCGGACATGTTTGGGCTCAAACGGATTTATGCATTCAACAGGTACCAAGTCCTGAACACTGGGGTTGGATGAAAGAAAAAGACAATGACAGTTGGAAACCAAAATGAACTTCTTTACCTGCCGTTGCATCCTCGTGTCAGAAACTTTTGAAATGCGGATGCAAGAAATCCAGCTGTGTTGATAACTGAAAATGGTACCGTTCTGGCCTTCCTTGTACGGGTTTGTGTACATACAACTGTCAGTTAGATAATTATTAGATAAAGCAAACTGTCTTTCTTACCAAACTAGGCATTTGAACTGAACAAAGTAAGTGATAGCTCTTATTAAGTTGATGGAAATGATAAAAATTGACATTTTCGACGCTTTTGTCACCATTTTGGATCCGAAAGTCACTTTTTTCTTTATTAATGTATTGTCTTATCGTACTTTAGGAACTGTAATTTACTTTTTATCAAAACTTACATTGGATTATACCTTCAACACAGCTTTCAAAGGATTTACGAAATGTAGCCAATTGGAAATGACGCCATTTGCAAAATGAATGGTGGCCATCTTGAAAAAATGATAAATTTTTATGGCCAGCAGCTTTTTTTTTTAAATCCACATTCAGTCAACCTTTATACCAAATTTCATGCTTGTATCACGATTTGCACAATTATTTACAAAATATCTCCCACTAGTTCAAGTCGTTTTCCTCACATTACTTAGACAATATTGAAAAATATTACATGAAAATTTTGAAAACGACCATAATTTCCTTCAATTTCAAAAAGAATGTCATCACTTCTGTGTTGACAAGAATTATTATAAATATGGTCATAACTATAAACCAGCTGTTAACAAACTTTGAATTTTTCGAAACAATAAGGATTTTCTACCGCAGGAAGAGATTACCTTAGCTGTATTTGGAAACACCTTTCAGATTTTTGGTCCGCAATGCATTTTTAGTACATGTTTTATTTTTATTTTGGCCTTTTGTAGACGAAATGCGCATCTGGCGTACAAAAGGCTAAGCCTGGTACGTACAATGTATCTATGATGAGTGTACTTATAATTGTTTTGTTTTTGTTTTCATAAAGCATATACACCTTCTTCAACTTCTACTCGATATGTGTTTGTGGAATGAATTTGCTCTGTGATGTTAAGACTGTTGGTCAATTTACTGAAAACAGAAATGATATTTGAATTTCGTTTCAATTAATGTCTATTTAGTGTGTGTGTATAAAGGCAACAGCAGTATACCGGTGTTCAAAAGTCATACATCTATTGAGAGAAAACAAATCCGGGTTACGAACTAAAACCGAGGGAAACACATCAACTATAAGAGGAAAACACAGGAACAACACTGAAGTGCAACAAAAACAAACGCCAACATACATAGAAACGAACTTTTTGATAACAACTGCCATATTTCTGACTTGGTACAGGACATTTTAAAAATAATGGTGGGCTGAACCTGGTTTTATGGCTAGCCAAACCTCCCGCTTATATGACAATATTAAAAAATATCGCTAAAATAACAACACTACGTGACAGAAATACAGCACAAACACACGCAAGAACACTCATCACAGAGAAACGCACAAATAATATAATAGTCGACACAACATGCAAACCGAAGAACTACAACGAACATCTTCCATCAACGACAGACACCACAGGACATCAAAAACAGTGAAGTACTTACGTAACGAACATGCAATCTCGAACTTTATACAATTATTTTCACAATACCAGTCCAAAAAATTTAATGACAATGATGGTATTGAAAGGCAATTTAATAATTATCAGACTACAAACGATAAGACATAACACATTATCCAACCGAAACCATAACAGAAACATCAAAAATAGATACATGAATATTGGATGTACAAAATTTGTCCGGAAGTTTTGTTAATCCAAGGGACACTATTTTTTCCCGAGTATTTTCAAAAGAGAAAGACGTGTAAAGACGTGATATGTTTTTTTTTCAACCAAGGTAAAAACAAATTTTAGATCATGATACTGACTTCATGTAATCATAAGAAATAGAAAGTTGAATACACAGGCGCTTGAGTATTAGATTCGGATTATATTTTTTTTTCATTTTTGCCCTAAATATTTTATTGTATATATTTATACCACAAACTTAACATTGCTATGCTTGTCTTATCTTGTTTTGCGTGAATTTATCAACTCTGATACAATCTCTTATTTTTATTCATATTTTAAAAGAATAACAGATACAACTCGAAGCCATTTTGTTTTAAACTTTCATTTATCTGTCCGGAAGTTTTGTTAATACAAGGGACACTACTTTTCCCCCCGAGCATTTCTAAAAGAGAAATAATCTTTTCCGGCCTTTTTCGGAACTCATCCCTATATTTGATTTAGTCCACTCGAAATGCATATTGTTTTCACTTTCAGTAATACTCAGTAGACATATCGATATTTACTAAGATTTGGCTGATAAAGGGCGCGATCCGGCAAGCATGATCCAATAAAATACAGTTTGTTGTATATTTCATTTAAAGATTCTTTATATCATTTGCGCTTCAAAGTCTTTGTTTTCACGTCTAGCATTGTAGGGGTAATAAAAGCAATAGTCTTTTATTTACTCTTTGTAGAAAAAGTCAGAGTGTGTCATATGTCAGTCCAAAACTCCAAACATGCCAACATGAAATATACTATTAGATAATCAAATATAGTTTAAGATAACGACAGAATCTCTAGTAAATGTGTCAAAAAAGTTCGTGTTATTTAAACGAATGATAAGAATCGTTAAATACACTAAAGACCTTAACTCCCTGCATACAATATTAGGGTTGTTATAAACGGATTGATGTATGAATGGAAGGCTCGTCCTGTGCCAAATTTAATGCCTATATATAAAAAAGAAGATGTGGTATGATTGCCAATGAAACAAATCTTCACAAGAGACCAAATGACATAGAAATTAACAACTATATGTCACCCTACGGCCTTCAACAATGACCAAAGCCCATACCGCATAGTCATCTGTGAAAGGGCCCGAAATGATAAATGTAAAACAGTTCAAACGAGATGAACGCTGAGTCAGATTTTAACTTGCTAGTTCGTTCACAAGGCAACAGTCCATAGGAAGACATGCTACCCTACCCAGACACTATATTCTGACTCCGAGCCGACCAGTCTTCGCTCTTACTCCTTTATGCCGCGTGAGAGGCTAGTGATATAGTAGTTCCACTTCTTAGACCACTCGGCCACAGAGGCCCCTTTAGTCAATGAACCGTAGACAAATTTAGTTATTTTGATACACCAGTTTTATTTGAAAGGAAGCATAAAACAAATGTATCATTATGAATGGTCGGTCATGCGTTTTATTGAGATTCGGAGCCATTGGTATCCTTGCGATAGAACATTTACAAAATAAAATAAAAAGATGTCGTAAGATCAATCAAATAAGCACACTTAAATCAATAATGATGTCATGAAATTTTATTTGCTGACAGATAACACCTTTATCAAATTTTCATCTATTTTACAAATGGTTTGTCGTGACTGAAATAGAAAAGAACTGAAAATTGTACGAAACATGTTTGAACTTCAACTATATAGTATGTTTTTGTTTACGTTAACATAATTATATAAGTCAGTTGTACTGGTATAAAAAAAAACATTACAATTAGCTGCACTTTAAGATAATTTATGTTCGTATAATCCCATTCTGTCCTGTTTGTCATTGTAATATTGTATACATGTTGTATTTGCCTCTTGTTACAGCGTATGCTGGCTGTCAGATTGATTAATAAAATATTGAAATCTTGAAGTGTAAAATCTAATGAACAATCTGTCGTAGAGTTGTCACTTGTTTAGACGTACTTATCAAAATAATTATTTCTGTGACTGCATCTTACGATCCTTCACGATAGATCATTTAGCTAATCTGCAATCAATTCCATCTTCATGCCTAATATATCATGTACTGTGTTACAACTCTAGATTGTACTGACGAGGAAAGGTAACACTAGGCCACCAAAAGCTGAATTTTTAGTTCAGTGTAGGTGGCCGAGTGGTCTAGAGCATTGGACACACTGCAGGCGGTGTTGTCTCGATATCTCAATAGCAAGAGTTCGAATCCCGGCGAATTGGCAAATTTAAAGAAAACAGAAATGAAGGACCTTCCATCCAGACCCTCATAAGAATAAAGAAAGCTTCATTCAAAAGCCTTTTTTGACCATACAGATCAACAAATATGGCTTCCAAACAAGCACAAACATAAAATAGAAAAGACATATAAATCATATAATAATATATACATGTACGTTTTATAAAGTGAAAATATTTATTTGTTTGTAAACCGTAAAAAAGATAAAAAAAAAGATAACGTTTAAAGAAACCCACTAAAATCACACTGTACTTTTCATCTAAAAATAGGTCAGCTTTATTTTGACAAACATGTACTCAGAAATCATGAAGTGTGTTAGATATTATATATTTATTTTTATATTAACAAGTTTGAATTTAAGTGGTGTCACTTTTACTGTTCTAGAGTTATGTCCCTTTACAAATGGAAAAAATGCTGAATTTTTCGTTTCCGTTCTCTTTCTTAAGTTTGCCTCAACCAAATGTTATGAAACTTATATACAATACTTATTACCACAAAACTCAGATCAAGTTCAAGTTTGGGTAGCGGCACTTTAACCGTTTGTCAGTTATGTCCCTTTATAACTTTATATGATATGCAAAAGGAGGGGGGGGGGGGGGCATCATCTGTGTCTCATGGACACATTCCCCATTTATTTTGATCCTTTTGTCCGTCAGTCCTGTTCATATCTAAAAGAATTTTAATCAGTTTGTAGGAGTTATGAGCATCTGTATCGGTATCTGCCATATCTGGCATATTTTGTTGTTACTTAAAACCATAATATATATATTCTTTATCTTAAAACCATAATATATCTTTATAGAAACAATCTTTATCTTAAAACCACAATATATCTTTACAGAAACAATTTCCACATTTAAACAAAATCTTTTACTAATGATATTGTGAAGATCCTGAACAAATTTTCAGTTTTATGTGGACAAACCCAAGTAAGAAATGACCACCTCAAAGGAACATAAATAGAACCATACAAATATTACATGCATGCAGGTTCTCGGACACCATCTCGCATACTAAAATCATATCATGCAGAAATGCACCTAATATGGTCCTCTTCTGATTTTGGGTTTTTGCTGCTATCCAAAATCAAAATTGTGAAACATATTTTATCGAAATCATTTGGCAATCCTTGCAATCTCCTGCTTCTTTACGTAAATCTCTCCAGCGTTGGAGCACATTCAGCTAGCTGTGTTCCCTTAACGGATCATTTTTAAAAATGTTCATGTATTCACATAGAAGTTATTTCAAAGTTAAAATGTTAAAAGGAAATCCTCCAATGGAACGTTGCACATGCACAAAATCTATTTACAGGAATGTACATATTATATACACAAAGCACTCATATGTATGTTGGCCAATATGTAGATTTGATATTAAAAGCAATGTCTAGCTAAATAAAATCTATTAACAGTCGGCACTCATTTAAATTAGTGTCTCCTCCATGACAGTCTTGAACATTGAAACTCAATATTAAATAAAAGACACTGCTATTTTCAGTGTTTGGTACAGGTTGGCTGTCACTGTGCACATCAGTTCAACATAGAACCCAGAGAACTCTTTTTGTCAGAAAACACTGTCAAACATCCAAACATATATACTATCCACACTGATCTGTGTCCACACTTGTTTTTATATTAAAAAAATATCTACATCGTTCATTGACAAAATGCTGTATCAGTTTTGAAAAAAAGCTTTTACTTACTTTGCTTTACTTTAATCTCCAAAAAATACCAAACTTAAAGTTCAAGTATAAAAGGGTGATGTCTCTGAAATCTGACAATATCAAACAACGGAACGACTGGTAAGCAACTTTAATATTCCTGATTTGGTTCAAGTATTTTCTGCATTATCATGGTTTATTTATAACATTGCCACTTCAGACTGGTTTCTCAACTATCATATTGTCGAGTTCAACTGTAGAATGTGTATATTTACAGTTTATTGTTTGCATCTATTTTTAGAAAAGTTTATACTTCTGACAGTTTGTTATAAATGAATTTTGTGCTTTGTTTCGACTTTTATATAATATTCATCGATTCTGGACGATCCCAAGACTTCATTCGATTTTATATAATTATATATTTATATTCAATTTCAAACATTTTATTCGATAAAGCAGAGACATATATGTCTCCGGATAAAGCACATATGATAAATATGATATTGCGTAATCCAAATGTACAACATACATGACATATACATCATGACAAATAATGTATATATATCAATTGAATTACATAAGTTAATGACATAAGTGTCATCTTTTGTTCAATCATAGACCGAGACTCGATCCTAAACAACATAAATGAAAATCGTCAAAAACTTGACTCGAATTTTGTTGATATAACAATAAAAATTATCAAAATTTGATAAAGGATACACAAAATCTGTCTGTTGTATATATATGCATACCTATTTTAATAACTAGATCCTTCCTTTGGAAAACCGGGTTATAATAAGAGATTGGTTGTTGTTTGCTTAACTTCCAGTGGGAAATATTTCATGCATATTTATGACGAGAGAAAAATAAATAATACAAAAGACAGGTCCTGAAATAGGCGGTCGATCGGGATGAAGGGCGAAAAATTTGAAATTCCGCTGGAAATAAGGATATATCGGGTAGGACAGAAATTTGGCCTTGCAACAAGACCCTTCAAAAGTTGTTGCAAGGTTCTTAGCGTGCAGAGATCATGGTATTCTCTCTACACGAATCATCAGATTAAACGTTCCCAATATGACCGGACGTGACTGCGAATTTTTTATTTCTATACACCCGTCAAAATGAAAAAAAAAAAGAAAAAAAAGAGACGTACCTATAATTCATTATGAGACAGACTTTAAACAAGAGCTTCTCAATCAAAATGATAATAACTGGAATTTATCTAAACTTTACTTCTGATTCGCTACATAGATGAATAACTCAGCGCTCGTCGATTAATAAAATCTATAATAATGAATCTGAAATAACGATACCACAGGTAAAGCTGGATGCAACCCTATGAAGGTTTTACGGATCCTTTGCCTTGTTTTAATGGGTTCGTGCTCTAAACAAACTTTATAAATTAGCTTTCAGTATTATATTAAAGTGCGATATTTGCTGGCTTTTGTAAGCGCGTGGAAACATTATAGATTAATGTAGAGTTTTTGAGTTTTGAATTTTGAATTTTGAACTTTGAATTTTGAATTTTGAATTTTGAATTTTGAATTATCCTTCTCGGCTTTCGTAGCTAGCATCATTATTTCTTTCAAAAATACTGAAATTTTCACATTTTAGCATTTGTGCTAATTTAAGGACGGTTTTTGTCAAAATAGAAGTGGCTGCACTTGTGTTTAGTCTTAATATTTGAAGACATGTTGTATTTAATGATTATGCATAACATATATAAATGTTGAGACTGAACACGAATAGGGCCACTTTCATATTGGACGAAAACCATCAAAAAATTGGCGTTTTATGGCATATTTGATAGATTTTTCATATTTAATCTTGAAATTGAGCGTCTTTAATGACCAAATCAGTTCAAATCTTTAACATAAACTAAATGAATCGACCTAAGTGGACACTTGGGTGTTTAAAAAATGTCAAAAACTTTTCATCAGATGTACTTCGAATTTAAGGCCGAAATTAGCCCTTCTCCTTTGGATGGAAAGAGTTATTTTTTTTAGAAAAAAAGGGAAAAATGATGTCGATTTTCAAACTGATAAAATAAAATATAGAAGTTGCACATTTATTTTGATTCACGGATGAAAACTATTAGATGTTTCTAAATTTTGAACAAATATAAATAAAACAATAACATGTTACGATAAAATAAAACAGTCAAAGATCGAAATATTAAAATTTTATTACATTTTGTGAGGTAGGGCCACACATTTGACCTTTTGATGGTATGTGTATGAAACATTGGTGTAGACTGTTACAGATTGTAGATTGTTAATAAGACAATTATGATGTCATTGATGCCTATTTTATACATATGGGGTGATTTGAAAGATTTGCATAGAAGAAATTCGAACTGGTCGCTGGAAAAAAACAACATGTGAAAAGTTCAACTAGGTATACAGAGCTGAAATATAGATATTGCAAATGAGAATATTTACTGTAAAAATCCTGTTTTGTTAAGGGGATACATAAATGACATGAGGGTTAGTTACACAAGAAACTATATATGATAAGAAACAACGCAAAAGAGATCAGAAAATAAAAATACTCAGGCAATATAAGGGTATAATATCTATTTGGGATATAAATATCGCGTTCGCAAACCAAATTAAGAATCGATTTATATTTTCAGTGGTATAGTAATAAAGTAGAGTACTTAAAGGTATGTCAAAATTTAATATTCAGTTAGTATTAGGATCAAAATTAACTCAAAGGATAAAAATGAATGCATAAAATCAGAGATGCACTCTCAGTCGAGATCGGGAACAGCAAAACTAATTCCGACTTATGAGATAAATGCCTATTTACTGTTATTGCGGTTTTTTCTTGTACATCTAACCAAAAAAATATTAAAATTTATATAATGCAGACAAAATATATAAAGAAAATATGGAGATGCAGGGTTAATACTAATGAGAAAGCATTAAAACGACACAAAAAAAAATCATTTAGATATTAACTCATGGTCTTTATTAATAGACTATTGTCTGTACAATGTGATAAGCTCTAATTTAGCCCCAGTCTAGAATAAAATGTAGACTTGACAAAGACAATAAAAAAGAGAAAATATTCTTATGAAACCACAAAAAAAAAAAGGGAAAGCAGTACTGTTTCAGTGGTTTAACCCATCGTGTTATGCATTGCAAGTAAACAATCGATAAGAAAACACCTTCGTTGATTCCGCAATCTGATAAACGAGGACGGGATTGGTTTTCCCAAACAATGAAACATATCCGTGGTCATCTGTTACACATATATTTCATTACAATAAACTAAACTATGATAGCGTCAGTAAAACCCTCTATAGGATTAGGGGAGGAAAGATTTCCCATAATACAGAATTCTTCAAAGAGAAAAACAATCAGATAAACTATCAACATAACAATTTACCGAATGAAGACAGCCACATAAGCACGGGTGTCATTTGGTATATCGAGAAAAATGATCGGGAAAGAATAATTAAGTAGCGGTGTTCAAGTATTACGATTGGATCGTGAAAGGTCTGGTATAGGATCGAGAAGGAAATCTTATCGAGAAAACACATGCAACGTCAGAAAAAATAATCTAATTTAATCAATTATAATGACAATGGTTCAACATTATGATCAGCATCATAGAAAAATTAAGGCTTAAAAGTTCACTGTTTTTACAAACTGAAAAAAGGCAGATCACTCTTCGGAATTTCAGAGAAATAAAAATGCAAACAAACATGATTTCTTTTTCTAATTCTTAAAGCATTAACTATTTTGCTCTTAAAAATATCGTTCAATATTACTGTTTAAAATAGTTCTTAAAGTTATTTTGATTTAGTTTATTCAGAAACTTTGCAAAAATGGAAATATTATTGTTAAAAAAATGATATTTCGGATCGTGAAAGATCGGGTAACGTATTTTGATGATCGTGAAAGATCTGTTGCAGCTTATTTTCTATTGCAAAATTCCACGAAAACAATCAAATCTTTCTTTAAACAAATGTTAAACAAAAGATTGGATTTGCATGATTTATTCCGCTTCACTTTTGTTTGTAAATATGACTGTGGTGGTTCAATTCTATTGCTTATTTGATAATACCACACCGACTAGTTTTCTTATAACAATACAAAAATGTAAGTTCGTCTGTCTGTCCTGCATAAGTCATATCTTTAAAACGAAGATCCTTGTTGTAAAAATTGGAAACGCTAGCTAATACGCCCACTTGTATGACAGTTGTTTAATGTTCCGTAATATTACAACATTGGGTGAGCAACTCAAACAGACATAATTGATTAACGTGGCCATATCTGGGATCCAGCGACCAAAACTGCGCACGACATTGAAACTCGTGCGCATGACTTTTCAGCTCATGCGCACGACTTTCAAACATGCGCGCATGACTTTCAAACTGGTACGCATGACTTTCAAACTGGCGCGTACAATTTTCAAAATGGTGCGCACGACTTTCAAAATGGTGTGCACCAGTTTTTAAATGTCTTGCGCACGAGATCAATAGTCGTGCGGACGAGTTTCAAAGTCATGCACATGATTGTTAAAACTAGTGCGCACCAGATTAAATCTCTGGCAAGCGAAAATATTTATTTTTACATGGCACTTGTGGGGCTCCGTAAGGGACTCCTGACATAATGATATACACTTTCCCGATAAAATACAAAATAAGTTGAATATAAATAGAAGGGTATACAAAGTGAAAACAACACTATAAAAACTTAATTTGTCTGAATCGCATCTCTGGACCCATCCGCATAAGGAACGCCAAAAGCTAAACACCTGAAAGCTGGATGCACATATACAGAACCACGTCAAGAGTCAAATAGAACATTATAGTACAAAGACAAATAAAGGTAAAACTGTGAAGTTGAAAAAATGCTACACAGCGTCAGCACCTAGAATCTATAACCCAAGACCATCATGAATCATTTGTTAAGTAGACACTGAATATTTATCTTTTCGGTCTTGGTACCTTCCAATGAACTTTAAAAAAAAAGGACGAGACGTTCTTTCACAAAATCTTGGCTCATCAATTTTTTGCCCAGGCACTGATAACGTTTTACAAACTCTGAATAGCACCTGCAAGCTCCTGAAAATCGTATAAGTTGAGGAATGTATACTCCATACGCGAATGAAGTTGGTAAATCGCTGCTAAGGTGAGCAAAATTTCTATAATATCAAAATTGAAATCTCCTTGTTTGTCATTTACTCTGGTATTGAGATGACCGCTGTAGTCAAATGCGGGGTGTATATCTAAAAATGAGGCCGAGGAAGCTGTATATCTGGTGTCTGTAAACTCTAGTTCATGATTATTAATGGGACCCAATAAGAAAAGAGTGTATTGTTAATGAAAAAAAAATCTTCAGTACACCTGTGTGTAAAATTTAATAATATAGCTTCTTTGATCTAACCCTTACGAAAACAAAAACGAACACATAAAGATATTTCCAGGGGAAGACCACCAGACCTCTCTCTCGTTTCACTCATTCGCGGATGTAATAAGCATTATATATACAAAGATATTTACTTTTCGACAATTTAAGCTCCTGGATCTTTTTTTCAATCTTGGATGCCTAGATACATGTAGCATTGTTTCTTAAATGAAAACAGGTATAAATATGGGATTGATATATATATATATACACCAAAAAACATGAAAGCATTAATTTACGTTCTTAGTAAGTAATTACACGCTTCAACCAATTAGAAGTATATCAATTGGTAAAAAAAAAAGTTGTTTTGTGATCATTAAGTCTGATCACGCCTTGTCTTTCACGATCAAAATAATGCGTTGCCTGATCTTTCACGATCAATTTTTATTAAAAACCAACAAAATTAACTTTTTCAAAAATAATATGAGCTTTTTGAAGTAATAACATATTTTTATTTTACTTGACTATCTGATACAATAAGGATTAAGTTTCAAGTATATTATGATATATTGGAATGTGACCATTATAGATACAAAACGTGATTTTTTTAATGATTCTCATAGGATTGTGTGTCGCCTTATGTGTTTTCTTAAAAAGTACTGCATTTTTTCTTAAACTTAGTGCACAGTATTATTAAGGAAGTTGAATCATTTTGACAGACATAATTTTTTTTCTGATTTGTTCCAACCTTTGAAAATACAGCAGACTGTTCACACATTTTGAAGTAGAATAACACTTAATATTGCATTCACGATCCGATCACAATGCTTGACCACCGTTAGTTATTCTTTCACGATTATTTTTCTCGATATACCGAATGACACCCGTGATAAGCGTTTTGCGGGTTAAAGAACTGTGGATTCACTTTCAATAGTATATTAACACAATGTTTTTGTTGATTTCGTGGGAATAGGTCAATTACAAATTTAAATGTTCAAAGAAGTTCACATTTTTTATAGGTCTGTAAGGAGACTTAAGCAAAACCACGAAATCAAACATCCGCGAAAAAACATTTATCCTCAATCCATTGAAAATTGGTATCCAAGTAAATAAATGAATCCCCAGTATTTTTGTTTTATAACTTTTGACGTTTCGATATTTTTTGTTTTAATTTCACTGTACTTCTGCATGTGTAGTTTTATTACATTATTCTTAACAAATACATCATCAAACTTACAGAAATATGTGTATGGACTGTCGTATTTACTGGATGATAACACACCGTGTTTGTTTAGGTTTTGTACATCACATCGCAGAAATGTAAGGGAGCTACCATTTGATTTTTATGGGGGGGCTAGGATGAAATTTGAAAAAAGGCAGGGCATGAGTTTTGAGTAAAAAAAAAGGCAGGATGAGCAACTTAGCAAAAAAAAAAGGCAGGATGACAATTTTTGAAAAAAAAATCAGGATAAAATAATAAAAAACAAAGGCAGGACTGAATATAGTGAAAAATAAAAAGGCAGGACAGAGATTACCAATAAAAAAAAATGCAGGACAAAATTTTTCATCCTAGATACATCATCTAGGCCCGCAGTTTTATTGTTACCTTAATTTGTATCTCCTTATTGGAATACGAGATATGGACATAGGTAAACTAGCTTTGTTTCTAATTTTAGTCTACATGTTAAAGCACTTGTTTAATGTAAAGATCTAGCCAGTCGTTGTTTTATGATGTATCTAGAAATGTTTGTTGTGTGGTGATTTAAATTTTTTGGGGAACATATAATTAGTTTCTATTTAAATTGATTCATGATTTGGAGATCGGGCCATTGAAGTTGTCGTTTAGTTATTTGTGTCATTTGATAGTTGCTTTATTTAAAACACTGTTTCATTACAAAAACAAATAAAAAAAAACCCAAACAAACCAAGAGTCCTTGAGATATAAAAATACAAAATCGGTTATCTCCATCGAAAGTGAAGGCATGTGATTTTTCTAAAGTTGGATAAAACTATTTACTAGCTCATCCTATACGAGAAGAAAGTGTGTGTTTTGTAATTTTATAAACCAGGTACATTGTAAATTTGTTTGTAAACTATCAAATCATTAATTTCAACATTATACTATAATTGTCGAAATGCAAGTGCAAAGGACGATTCTGTTTAGAGAAAGCCTTGTTTACGTTTCATGTTAAAGTAACATTTTCATCGTTTTGTATTTGAATTTTTTGTCTCACGTATTCCATTAGGTACACCTTTCAGTGTTATCTTAATGTTTTTTTTATAGATGTTATGACATGTTTTATACATTAAAGGAATAACTAATTGAAAATATAGGATAAATTTAAATACTAAAAGATTATAATGTTACTCTGATATCTAACGTAAAGAAGGTCATATGAAAACAGAATCGTCCCTGGTACTTGCCTTTCTCCAATTTTAGTATACTATTGAATATACTTTAAGTTACCTTGATAATTCACCATCAAATTGTACTTTTATAAAATATACAAAAAAAAAAAAAAAACTCGCATAGGATGATCTAGAAAAGAGTTCTATTTATTTTAAGTTTTCACCTTCAATGGAGGTAATTGGAAAATTGAAATCATCACCTGGTGAATAAATTCAAATTTGAATTTTTCTTTTGTTTCATTATCGTGGAAAAGATCATCATATCAAACAGACCTTCTAGTTTTGAATACCCATGCCTGTTAAAAGATGAATGCACCAAGCTCAACAAATATGTTGTCGTTCAAAAAGTCAAGCATTTTCGCGACAGGTGACACATGTGGAGCAGGATCTACTTACCCTTCCGGAGCACCTGAGATCACCCCCAGTTTAGGTGGGGTTCGTGATGCTCAGTCTTTAGTTTTCTGTGTTGTGTTTTGTGTACTATTGTTTGTCTGTTTGTCTGTTTGTCTGTTTGCCTGTTGGTCTTTTTCTTTTTTTAGCCATGACGCTGTCAGTTTATTTTCGACTTATGAGTTTGAATGTCCCTTTGGTATCTTTCGCCTCTCTTTTTTCATATAATTTTCGGTGTATCTGTTGTTTGAATCAGTGTATATTTTTCCAAAGAAGTTTTTTCATGGTAGAAATCAAAATATTGGTATCTACGATTAACCTCTTTATAGAAAGACTATTTTATGAGACGACTTAGTCGAACTTGCCATTGTGCACGGGAAATAGTCATGTAGAGAGTAGAAATATCAAAAGTTTTGATATTACAACAAAACTGTAAAAATTTGGAGTAGATCTTTAAAATTTATAAGAATCCACATCTGATTGACACAATATTTCTGAAGGCCATCTTTTACTGTTTAAAGAAAGGTAGTAAGAACTTAATAACATGTTTAGTCGAACATCTAGAGGACCCGTGTATTTTTCGTTATTTATAAGTATTTGTGTGAAGTGTGGGTATACAATATTAAGACGGGATATTTCAATCGTGCTTTTTTTTATGTTAATACCGAAAAAAGACAAGGAAATACTTGTTGTTTATAAAACCTCCTCTTCCGTGGAGTATATGATGGGACTACTGTAACTTCAGAAATTTGTGCATAGACTTAGCTTTGTGACCGAACACTTATTAACTATTAGTACCAATTGGGTCGAAACCTCTGGTGGGGGACTGCAAGTCCCCTCAGGACTCACCAGCTCAGTTGCCGGTTCTTCGATACTGGCATGAAAATACGAATATTTTTCTATTTAAATTAGCTGTTACAAAAGTTCGAAATCATTTAAATTAAGTAATGTATCTCCCTATTTCATAGTTCTAATTCTTTGTACGGGTGTGGCTTTACTTTTGGTCTTTTTGGTTTGTCTGCTCTTTTCCATAGATTTTCGATTTTCAAATATTTAAGCCTTGTGCATCACTGAATAGACATTTGTTGTCGAAGTGCGCATCTGGTCAATACAAATGATACCGTTAATGATATATTTTGCAATTTCAGGAAATGCAGAATACAAAACATTATATGAAAATTGATATACGAGTTTGTTTTTTGGAACCGTTTCCGTTGAATTTTCGCAAATTATAAAGAAATCGCAAAAATTTATAAATGTACAGTTTATATGTATGAGTATGAGGTTTGGATTTTTACATCATTCAAGTTGAAGGCGTTAAACTAAGTCATTGGAATTTCAATCCTCACCTGTTAATCACGAAATAAAGACAGGTAAAATGTTCTTAAATACTGAAAGCAATATGATGGTTCATTACCTGCTGATTTGACCGCAAACTGTCCTTTATTTTTTTTTATCATTAGCTGTACCTCATATAAGATTTCATCTGAAAGCAATGTGATAAGAAGACATGGTCATGTGCAATTTCGAGAACAAAATCTAGTATTTCAACGCAGAAAAAACAAAAATGAATTTTCGTCTCGCTTTATTGATATTTTAATTTGTGTATTTAAATAGATTTGATCACTCGTCATCTTTTAATGTTTTGTTATTTTGCTAATAATAATCACAAAAATCGTGTTATGTCCTTAAAAATAAAAATTGTTAAATGCCTTTAAAAAGTAGGACGTTTAAGGCCTTGGGGTACTTAAATTCTATTGGATAAAGCTCGTATATATTTCAACAGTTTTGATAATCACATCACAGTCGACAGATTGATAACCGTAAGTAGTAAGTAAGACTATGTTACTTTTAAATTTAATGGCTTTGAAATACGTATTTTCTTTTCCTCATAATAGTATTTTTTTAGAAGTTTATAGAAACAGTTAATATGATTTTTATAGGATCATTATATTATACTATAAGTCGAAAATTTTAAAAATATTTTGCAAAATAAAATATCCTTGTTTTTGCAACGAGTGGTAGTTAATTAGTAACTGAGAGTAATATTCGATGTAAGCTGATGCCAGATTAGATCATTACTGAAAAATTTCAGAAAAAAATGTTTCAGCATTCGTAGAGGATGAAAAAATAGAAACTACGTTTGCATTGGGACTTTTTGATGAATTTTCCAATTTGTTAGTAAGTGAAATTTGTTTACCCTGAATGTTGTTTTCACTAAATAAAATCGGTTTAGCATGAGAATTTTTGGGATACAGGATATTATTTCTTTTTTCAATTCCATTTTATAACACATTTCTTGAATTAAGTACTTGTTGCTTACATATGCCTGTTATTACTGATATCATTTCTAAGATTGAAAAAAAGTAAGAAAGAAAATAATCTAGAAGGAAATGAAGAACCATTTTGTTTGTCATTAATGAAGACATGGACACATTCTCTCATTAGGTAAGGGTTAAATCAGGTAGGGACGGTATAGATAGAACAAAATGTATTATTATTTAAAGAAAACATTGTCCAAATGGAATACAAATGAGAATGGAAACGGGGAATGTGTCAAAAAGACAACAACCCGACCAAAGACCAGAAAACAGCCGAAGGCCACCAATTGGTCTTCAACACAGCGAAAAAATCCCGTGGTCCAAATGGAAGCAGTTATTGTTGCAAATATGTGGTAATGTTGCTATGCAATTTATTAAGTTTTATTGCTACAGCTGTAGATATTTTGCAATAACAGAAATATTTAATGTGTCTTTAATCATTACAGCTCCTCGATACTGGTATGCATTGCGTAAACATGCTGGCCATATTGACAACGATCCTCATAGTTTCATCTGCATATGCTGGTAACTTAAATGAAATAGAAAGCACATACTTTTTGCAAATTATTATTATCATTTTCAGGATCGTAAACAACAACGTCTTTTTAAAATGTACGATACTTTTGCATAATGAATATTAAACGTATTATCTATAATTTCATTATATCTTTTTGTAGTAAATGTAAAATATTATGGAAAATACTCAAAACAGGTTTTATCCTTAAATAAACTCATAAAACAACAATCGTATTAAAGATACACCGGTATTGTCAAGCTATCTCAAACATGTTTGTTTAATTTTTTAAACAATTTTTGAGGACCAATCAGTTATCAAAGCTTAATTAGTTTTTTTTAAATTATTCAGTACAATGGCCAGCAGGGAGCTATACACTAGTCAAATCGAAAGCAGGATGTCCCTCTGGGTGGCATGAAGGATGGAGAAAACAAGATAATGAAGACAAAAACAATAGTAACGAAATTACAAATGGACATCATTTCTACGGTATTAGTTATTAAACTTATGCACTCCAGATTATTTTCGAATTAAATTCAGATCATTGTATCAGTGTTTAAAAACAAGATACTTATAATTAAAAACCATTCAATCAGTATAACTTTAAATATAACTCCGTAATTACCCGATTACTGCAACATTTTTACATGTTTGATTTATGTCTAACAAAACAATGTGTTTGACTAACAGGTACCTTTGGATCGAACATGGAATTTTATTATTGTACCAAAGACCAACAAACAATATCCGGAACTCAAGGTTGGCCAAGTGGAGATTACTGTATTCTAAGACAAGGAATATCCTGTCCACCAGGTATATATTAAACCTTAAGAATACTCAGTAAAAGTTGATAAAAATAAAAATACTTTTAATTTGTATGTGCAACATTTTAATGTTATATTTTGATTGCAAATTATCAATAAGACACCAAAGATCGAAAAATGATAAAGTATAATTTATAATTAATTAAGATCAACAATTGCAGCTATTTCAAGGTAGGAAGACCTAGATTTGTTGTTGACTTATTTTCAATGTCTTTTTCTTTTGAATATCCAAAACATTCTATGTAATTGAATTAAAAAATGTGAATACCGATAAAGATAAATTTTGTGAAACATGTTCTTATTTGACTCAGTCATAAAAAAATCGAAAAATCGAAAATATGACATGCAGTCAATGAATTTTCGAGGACCTATTATTACAGATAATTAAAAGTGCTGATTATTTTCATTAATTTTTATTTTTCATGACATAATAACAGTATGATAACACTGTTAATGTTATCTAAGATCAAAAAGACCAGTTGCATGTAAGAAAGTTGGAAGATTATGTGTGGAAATTACTTTTATTAGGTTTTCAGACAGGAAGTATTTATTGGGATGACGAAGATAAGAATAATAGCAACGACAAGGACGGTGTACTACCTAGTGGAACCTATGACAAAGATACTCTCATAAACTACTGTTGCAGGTATTATATTTTGAAAATTAAATAAATCTGATTGGGTAAAAATGTAAATTAACGTGCAATATGACGGTTGTTTTTCATTCGTTCTGTTAGTTGATAATGTTTGATTTTGTCAGTTTTTATGGACTTATCCTTTTTTTGAATTTACCTTGGAGTTCGGTATTTTTTTAAATACTTTTTCAACTTTACATGAAAGCGATAAATCAATATAACCAGGGCGGAAAACTTGTAAGAATACCAGCATACGACACTTAATATGCGGAAAGCGCTAAATATTCAAGTCTTTTATATCGACAGAGTCTATCCATTTTGTGAATAAAACCAATAGAGATTACCAAACACAAAAGAATCATATGTTTCAAAATAAAGATAAGGTAACAGCTGCGAAGTCTCACGAGAGGAAGAAAGGGATGTTTAATTATTTTACATGTGTCATTATGAAATTCTTATATCTGCAAAGTTTTATATAATCATTATGACCTATTCCATTATTTACAGATCTGATGGACCATACAGCACTAAGATTCTTCTTCCAACTGGTACACCATTCTATTTATTACGCTTTACATCATCACCATGCCAACAGGTAAAGGGGATGGTTGTTAGACAGGAGACCGTCAAATCAGATGACGAGGATAATAACAACAAAAACAGTAACAGTGGAAGTCACCCACTAAATGGTGGAAACAGAAACAACAAGCTCTTCTACTGCTATTATTACTGATTTATATCACTGAACATAGTATAACATTTTTTAGAATTTAGTCTTTATTTACTTCTAGTTTATCTATTTAGAGTATTTCTTTTTTTATTTTCATTGCATTTAGATTGAACACTCTGGACTGTGTCTTCCTGTATTTTGTTTAAATTTTTTGTTATTTACTACAAGGCAGTTCACTGGTCTTATTCGGTTTTCGGAATTTACGTTGACATGGACTGTTGAGGCTTCGGACGCATATAATTTATTAAATGTTCTTTTTAATTTTCAATAATGAGAAACAAATAAACATGATTAAGTTGCAAAAGAATAACCTTAACATTCAAGGTTGAATAAGCAGTCTGCCGATAAAAATCAGTCAAAATGTACATATTTGATTATTCTCAATTTTAAATTTTCCAACATTGACATCTCGGCGATACATTGGGCAAGATATATATACTAGTATATAAAAAGTAAATAAACGTTAGTAAAATGACAACCCGTTTGCACGTAAAACTAAGGCAAAAGAGGGACGAAAGATACCAGAGGGACAGTCAAACTCATATATCGAAAACAAACTGACAACGCCATGGCCAAAAATAAAAAGACAAACAGACAAATAATAGTACAGATGACACAACATTGACATCTGAATAATGTACAATAAATAATGTACAATAAATGTTATCATAATCTTATCAACCATTTCCCCTATAAAAACGTTTATGGTATCTGTACTTTAAACAAAAAAGCTTAAGAACCAAGTATCTGTTTTTGTAGCAAATGTCCAGATGTTCTTTTAAAGTTTTGCGGTCGCTATTTCCATATTATGGAATATATGTATCGCATACTACCATGATTATTTTCAGTTCCATGTCGTGATCCATGACTTAAACCGGATGCCACAAATGACTGGATGCTAATATTAAATGCAAAACGAGATTGGTGCTAGTACTGAGACATATTAATTTATCTAGGTTTTTGTAAGGTTAATGTTTCCAAACTTTACGTTTTGTATTGTATTTTATTTTCTGTTGGCTATCTTTTTGTCATTTAGTAATTTTGTGTTCTATCTGTTTTTATGACTTTTGGAGACTTATTTTTACTTGGTATCTTTGACTTATTTTAAGTACAACAACGATTGCGTTTTATAATGTTTTACATAGTTCATTCTGTTTGAAAATGATACAAGAATAATTTATATTGATTTTTACATAAATGATATTCTTATGAAATAAAAATGCTGTTATTAATTTTTTGTGTCTAGACTATGATAGAATAATATATAAATTAACGTAGTTCACTCTAGGTACCGTACCAAATATCAATAAAGTTTTTCCCTCCTAAGTTCTGATTTACATAACATTAATATAATCCAAAATAAAAACAGATTATTCGAAGTAATGCCTCTTGTTATACTTTGGCATTGCACACTGGCATGTTTTTCCAAGACTGTTTATGTACGCCAAATCCGTTGTTTATGCATTTATTGATACATTCTGGGACGTAATGTTTTATCCTGTAGTTATTAATTGACTTTAACAATAGTATTTATTTATTGCAAGTTCTCTTAGATTTGTACCTTTTGTCTTTTGTTTTTATTGTTAGTTGGTTTTGTGTTTTGAACCAATATGTTGTGTTAAGCCATTCACAGTTTGTTCTTTTTTTGTGATGCTATACAAGTGTCTGATGTTTAGGAAATGAATACGCTCTAAAAAACGTGTCAACCCAGCAACATTCTGCATGTGCCTGTTTGAAGTAGGAAGCATTTGATTAATTGGCTGTCGTTTGTATCTGTTATATATATATATGTTTTGTAAAATTGTCTTAAAACAAATCAGGCTGTCGGTTTTCTCGTTTGAATTAGATTTTGTCATGTTGAAGCCTTTCATATCCTTAAACTTCACTTCAAAGATGATGTCCTCTCACTACGTTATTCCAAGTTTAGATACTTTGTTAATCGCACCTATCCAATCGAACGTTATGATATAAAGGATACTACAGATACAAATAAGTCTACCTCATATATTGACTTACATCAGACAGTTGTCTATGAAAGTCGATTGAGAACAAAACTTCCGACAAGAGATGATTTCAGCTTTCCAATTGTTACCTTTCAATTTCTATGTAACAACATTCCAGCAGCGCCTGCATACGGAGTATATATCTCCCAGTTGATACGATATTCCAGGGCCACGACTTGCGTTTTCTATCATGATTTCCGTGATAGAGGGTTGCTGCTCACAAGGAAGCAATTGAATTAAGAGTTTTTAGTAGTGAAATTGAAATCATCTCTTTGTAAATTTTTACGGACGCCATCACGACTTGGTTGACCGTCATGGAATATTTGTTTCACAGATGACGACGGATATGATATCGGATATGTTCCTTATGTTGTAACTACAATACCCTCCCTTTTCACGAATGTGACTTACCGAATTAAACTATTTACCGGACTTGTAATAACATAAGCAACACGACGGGTGCCACATGTGGAGCAGGATCTGCTTACCCTTACGGAGCACTTGAGATCACCCCAAATTTTTGGTTGGGTTCGTGTTGCTTAGTCTTTGGTTTTCTATGTTGTGTCATCTGTACTATTATTTGTCTGTTTGTCTTTTTATTTTTGGCCATGGCATTGTCAGTTTGTTTTCGATCTATGAGTTTGACTGTCCCTCTGCTATCTTTCGTCCCTCTTTTATATGTTCCAATTGTCGTTACCACAATCCTGTCCTCCTTTTCCCAAATTGTCGTTGTCAGTTAATTTTCAACTCATGAGTTTGAATGTTTCTTTGGTATCTGTTGCCTCTCATTATAGGTGACTATATCATGATAAGGATTTTAGTTCATTAATCAAGCCGCACAGTTACCTATATATGCTTACAGTCACGTCATCTGTCCTCAGGTGATACTTGTTGCATTGGCAGTTATTTTCACATCTCTTTATTTTTTATCAACAGAAAATTGTTAGTCTAGTAATATCTAAAAATAAACCTTACCTTGAAAATAAACTTTGAGAGCGGCAAATCAGTAAACATTTCTTTTTAATATTTGATTACTCTGCCTTTAAAAGAAAGAAGAAAAAAAACAAAAGTAAGTCGAAGAAAAAAGTAAAATAACAAAAATACCGAACACCAAGGAATATTCCTAACTTGGTACAGGCATTTCCTTACGTAGCAAATGATGGATTAAACCTGGTTTTTTTCGCTAGCTAAACCTCTCACTTATATGACAGGCGCATACAATTGCATTATATGGACAACAATGTGTGAGAAAAACAAACATACATAATAGTTAAAAAATGTCAAAAAATAGGGGTACAGAAGACAGAAACATCCTTGGCAAAATAATTGATTGATTGATTGCTTGATTGGTGTTTAACGCCACTTTCAGTCCTACTGGCTATATCGGTCAGCTGTTATTGTTTGAAAAAGCCGGAGTGCCCGGAGAGAACAACTGACCTTTGACAGAACGCACATACCACGTACGTGGTTGAAACTCACAACCTCAGTGTTAACAGGCTAGTGATATAATTGTTGAATTACTTAAACCAATCCGCCACCGTGGCCCATTCCTCGGCAAAAGAAACAAACGGACAAAAAAAAAAACAAAAAAAAAAAACAAAACAAAAAACAATTAAGGCAGTTCACAAAACAATTTACAGAAAATTAAAATGAAGTAAAACGAACCTTTCAAAAATGTGGGATTATCTGAGGCTTCACCAAATGATGAGCAGTTCCTTTTACAAAAGTGGCACCAACTTATTGCCCTTAGCAAGAATCATGTCCGTATATCATTTACATTTGATGATGTTATGAAAAGGTAAATCAGATAGAAATTGTAGCTACGACTCAAAAAAATGTCATCTTTGAACGTTTTTGATTCGAGCGTGACTGATGAGTCTTTTGTAGATGAAACGCGCTTCTGGTGTACAAAATTGTAATCCTGGTATCTATGATAAGTTTATGCAGAATTATTCCATAATTATCATTACGTCTGTAAATTTAAGACGATATTATTTTTACTGGACAGTTAATAACCTTTCCTTCAATGCCTGCTCTGTGGCTCCTTCTGTCACTGAAATTATGGTTTGAAACTGAGGCCCAGAATATTGTATTACAACATAGAAAAATATATAATCCATATGCAGATGCAGCTGGGGGTTTTGAAACTTGAAAACTGAAATTCCACAATTATGTAAATTAAAGTCAACTTAATTGTCTTAAGGATGTATTCTTCTGACGTTTCAGTCTCGTTGAAATCTCGTTCTGGAATTATTTCCAAAACATGTGATACAAGTGAAAAATAGCAATGAATTTAATAAATATCATAATCAAACTGAACTTTGTGAAAAAATTGTGTATTTACAATAAGTAGTTTCTGAGTAATAAACTTTTTTAAAAATTTTATTACCAATCAAGTCACTCTTTTTAGCCAATTTTTTGAGAAAATGGGTGAGAGGTACAAGAAATGATTTTACCAGAAACTTGTACATCCCATATCACTTTTTTCTTTTCAAATTTCTAAGATATGTATTTTTTCAATCATTTATAACAAAGAAGTTGAAATAATATGCATTTTGTTCTTAAAAAAGAGAAAAATCATGAATTTACAAAATTGACAGCATGGTAAATTTGACACGAAAAAGCATCAAAATATGATAAAACTTTCTTATATTAACACCTACCTATAGTTTTTTTTAAGTTTAATTTATTCAGATTGGTCCACTTCATCTTTATTGAAAGTATGAAAAAAAGTTTAATTGTAGAACTGTGATTTTTTTCACGATAATAGCCTAAAAATAGGCAAAAACTGGTGAAAAATGGGATAATCATCAAAATTGGGTACTTTCAAAGGGCCGTAGCAAAAAAAAAGAAGTGCACCACCATATGATTTTTTCTTCACCAATTACTTTTTTACAGTCATATAAACCCAAAAATCAGGTTAAGAAAAAAAGTTTAATTCTAGAAATTTTTGGCTCCTCAGAGGTGAACATCCTTAATACTTATATCTTTAACAACCTTTACTATCCATTTCAAGATGTACATAGAATATGAAACAGCTAAATCAGGGACAGGCAACAGTTGTTTATCGAATTTTAAAACAATTAAGAATATAAAAATCTAAGTGTATTCATGTTATGCATTACCGAAATTCGAAGGGATGTGCACACCATAGAAATTTCGTCTACATAAGACTCATCAGTGACGCTCAGATCAAAATAGTTATAAAGCCAAACAAGTACAAAGTTGAAGAGCATTGAGGACCCAAAATTCCAAAATGTTGTGCCAAATACGGCTAAGGTAATCTATCCTGGGATAAGAAAATCCTTAGGTTTTCGAAAAATTCAAAGTTTTGTAACAGGAAGTTTATAAAAATGACCATATAATTGATATTCATGTCAACACAGAAGTGCTGACTACTGGGCTGGTGATACCCTCGGGGAGGAAACGTCCACCAGCAGTGGCATCGACCCATATTTGTTTTTCATACCTATTTAATAATTACATGTTCTTACATGATAATTTTTTCTGTTTTTGTAGATATTCTAAGTCCAAATGTTTTTTGATGGACATTTAATAATTTTTGTTTATTCAATAAAATAAAACTTTGCTGCATATATACTTGTGAGCTATTCCTTTAAACAAGTGTTTGACTTGATAACTATTTGATGTTCGGTTTAGTTTGGCTAAGTAGAACATATAATTAAAGTCAGCATTTGTGTAAGATGAGAAGAAGTAACCAGTCAGTATCTGTATATGTTGAATAAAGGTAACCAAAATCAGTATCTGTTTATAATTTAATTGATGGAATTAAAACATTAGGAATCCATCAAGTCAGAAAATGATAATTCATCAATGACTAAAACATCTTAAAAAAGGACAATACTTCATTAGATTAAAGACAGACAAGCCCAGAGAGCAGATTTCAATAAAATGGACCAAAAAATATCCAAAATTGAACATATTTTATTGAGGGGACCACAGTTAAACAATGGTTACCATAGAGTAACAAGCGGTAACCCAAGAAACTCTATGTGAAGCTATCATCAAAGTTATCAGATGCAACCCAAAGAGCGGATCTCAATTAAATGATAAAAGGTTTCCCTAAATATGCAAGTTTCAAAATTGTCACAAGAGGCAACTCAATTGAGCATGTTTCAATAAATTAACAAGAGGCAGCCCAACAGACCAGACTTCAATATAGGGACATGGGTAACCCAAGGTACCAGATTTAAATAAAGTGACTGGAAGTTACATAAGGGACTAAATTTTAGCCACAAAACCAGGTTCAACCCACCATTTTTTCTTAAAATGTCCTGTATCAAGTCAGGAAAATGGCAATTGTTATATTATAGTTCGTTTCTGTGTATGTTGCATTTAATTGTTGTGTTTCTGTTGTGTCGTTGTTTACCTCTTATATTTGATGTGTTTACCTCAGATTTAGTTTGTATCCCGGTTTTGTTTTTTTCTCAATCGATTTATGAATTTCGAATAGCGGTATACTACTGTTGCCTTTATTTATAACAAGTGTCCAGAGGTAGCGAACGATAACGTTACCACAGGGGACAGTCATACATGTATAAGCGTCATGACAATGTCATTTTAGGTCTTTAAAGTACTATAATAAGAAATTGATATATTGTATGGTATATTTTAATTGAAATCAATTACGTTTGAAGTTTTGAGCGAATCGTAGACAGTTGAATCATGCACCTTACAGACAACTCAATTCATATATCATATACTAGCAATAGCAAGCTGTTTGCCCTGATTGAACTAATCATGGATTACTTTCACTTCCAAGATTATGCAGTATTTTGTCGCGTAGAAACATATTTTGTACCGCTTCTGTTTGAGATAACTCTGGTTACCTTTCAGCCTAACTATTATCCTTGTGGCTCTGTCGCGTTCTGACTATGTAAGCATGCAGGCGTTAATGTAGCAATCATAGATCAGTCGGAGATCGGCGAAATATAACGACTGATAATATTCGGGATTAAGAATTGTCAATTAAATTTTCAATATTTTTTTCTACTATCAAAGTTACACACAGACGAAACACATCTTTGTGCTACAGTTCATGTAGCATGTGACTAATCAAAATGGAAATTCGCATAGTACGAGTTTATATTGAGTAAATAGAATTTCCCTAGGCCACAATGTTTTGACATAAAAAAAGGACTGTAGACCATCTATTTGTTTATTACGTTGTTTAAGACGTAAATTGTTCAAGACATAACTTCTTTCATCATATATCCGACACTGACAGTAAATGAAATCTAACTTTTCTAAAACGATAAATATTATTATTCAATTGGGTTGAATATTTGTTTACCTCTCGAATGCAAAATGCAAAGAAAGTTTTTGCTAAAAAAAAATAGAACATTGAAAGATTCCGTCAAAAACAAAGGAACCTTGATAGTTGTTAGTCTTGATTTCAATAGTTTTTATACTGATTAAAATGATTCAAATAAAATGTTTATATCTAAAATTCTTCTCCGTAGAAATAACTGAAAAGGGATTAATACTTAAACATTTTACAATTGTCTTCCTTTTTAAAATGTTTTTTTTTTCGGAAGAAAAACCGAGATTGAGTACTTGAGTTTTCTGCAAGCGTATTATAGAAAAGTTTTGGGTGTTTTGTATTAAACAGTTCTTTTCTTTAATAAATTAGAACAAATGTAAATAGTACAGTTAAAATTCTCATTATATCAAAACCTGTGATTTTTCTACGCTTTACACTACTATTATTCATGCTAAATTGAAATTTTGACTTCATCATCTCGTTATAGTTATTTCTACAAAAACAGGAATCATAGAAACAAATTCCTTGTTTTAGATCATGAATGAAATCTTACTCTGTGAAGAACCACAATAGATCCCAGATAGTCGGTATTCAATTTTGTACCAGTTGTGCCCCACTACTAGTCGACTTTATTTTGTACTCATATGAAGCAGAAGGTCAACAAAACGTTCTAAAGACAAACAGAAAAAAGCAGCATTGCAATTAAAAAAAGATATATTAACTATTATATATGTAGATAGATGAAATTCTGACACTCAACAGACCAATTTCCAACGAGTGATTATATCTCATATAATCAAGTGAACTTGAGATTAAGGATATTACCAACAGTAGAATGTCTGCTTCATATCATGATCTTTTCCTCAACAATACCACGACTTCACACAATAACCTAACTTTCTTAATGTCAACTTCACATTTCTCAGTAGGAACGTACCTTAAACTCTATCGTCTGGCGTTTACATATCTCAGTTTTAATACGTTGCGGTCGTGTAAGTTTTCCACAATATTCGAACTTTATTAACAGGAAGTGCTCCTTTACACAATAACTACTCCAATAGTGTTATGACGCAGAAAGACTAAAATTTACACTGCATAAGTTTTCCCATAACGAATTGGTCGACCGATACGATATATCAGTATCTCAAGTTACTGGCGTAATCCTGAACATGCATGAAATATTTGCCACTAGACGTTAAGCAACCAACAATCAAGCAATCTATCAATTAACTAGAAAAATGATTTCGCAGTCTTCATTTAGATGCTCGTTTAGTCGTCTGATGTGTAATTTTACCGAGTGTGTCCTATTGCCGATTGTGACATTTAAAATAATTGTGGATTTGCATGACGGTGATGTGTGAAAAACAGATGCTTACCTTTTCGACGTCGACGCAACCGGTCTCGATTCTATTGGTGTTAGTGCTATTCCCTCAATTTTTTGTTTGTTATGTTGTGTTTTATAGACTGTTATTTGTCTTTTGGTCGTTTTTAGTTTAATGGCATAACATTTTCAGTGTGTCCTCGACTTATGAGTTTGAATATTCCTCTAAGATTTCCAACCTCTTGTCTATCTTTCTATATAGAAAACGATCCTGTGTAAAGTTCTAATTGGTATAAAAAGCTAAAAATTAACTTTTGAAAATAAAGATATTATTATTTAACATCTCTTTATGTTAAAAAGATACATAGATCGACACAATAATATTATCTTATTGAGGGGATGTGGATGGACAGCTATTCAAGACCATGTCATTTATTAAAGTGAAAGGGAAACGAAAACTGTCTCATGATTTACTATTTATCAAAACGTACATGATAACATCTGGAACTTTATAATATTATATACAACCCAAATAGAGAATAGAATAAAAATACTTGTAAACGTAACATCTAGAAGGATATTACTTTTTCTTAATATAAATACAAAATGTAGCGCTTTGGCAGACCAAAGAATCGAGTTTTTTTTTGGTAGCATAGATGTATGGATAAGTTTATAAAAGTGTGTCAAAATGCGTTTTCATACATGCCTTTTAATTTTTACTGTGTATAATGTCTTGTACGTCTAACTAAAAATTTAAAATTAATAAAATGCAAAACAAAAAAGGTATCAAAACGATGTGAAAATATAGGATAGATGCTATTGAGATAACTTTCAAACAACACAGTAAAATCATATAGATACCATCTTATGGTCTTCATTAATAAACAAGTGTGTGTTCAATATATCATGCTGTCATGCTATTAGACGGTGTCCTTTAAATGTGCAAGCTCTTCTTCAACACAGATCAATTAAAAATTAATAGATTTAGAAGAAAATATATCAAGGGCAAATATACTAAGGGAACCATAAACAACCATCAGTCGAATAAAACAGGAAACACCATGACCAAACAGAAAACGACGAAAAGACAAATAGTTTCTCAAAATACTACGGGGGAAACCAAAGGCTGATGAACACAAACACCATACAAACCTGTGTTTAGCTAAGTAAACGTTTCTTACCCCTTAAAACTGATTGATTGTGAAAAATTGAAATGAAAGTGGATTTGTTTGCAGGATGAAAGAGAATATGACTATCACCGATAAAGACAACACAGAGTTTGACAATAGCACTGAAATATAATGCAAAATAAAACAAGAAATGAACACATGTATCCCAGAAGGGCTAGAAGACATGTTCTACTGGTTGCACACGTGTAGTTACCCATTGAAAGTAATGATTCTGTAAATCAATTATACATTTATTGATGCAATGGGAGTAGATATAAGGACGGATCAGGGAAACATAAACCAAGGTCGTCTATGACCCAGATTATTCTACTGATAAAAGATGAATAATTACGTTTTGATAGATAAAACCCGTCAATTACACTCATCTCATGCGTGAACAAAATCAACAAATAAATCAAAACATTTACATCTTCAAATGAACGGATATCCGTATCGCCTACCGTAATTTCTCCGGATGGATGATGTTGTAGCGACAACATTTGTCGGTTTATGTTTTTATACATCGCAAAAGTATAATTAGTATGTTGAACTTTTTAAAATTTAAAAAATTATTCAGTATGATAAGTTATTGAAATGAATTTTGTTTCAACTTATTTTAAAATAATATCTTTTAGTTAACGTTGGCACTGTAATTATCATGTAATATACAAGACAAGCTTAATTTTCTTATTAGTTGCCTAGAATAAAGTATTTATGAACAAACACTAAAACACATATCTATTGGAAACTGCTCGCTGAAGCGAGTGCAGCAAAGTTTTATTTTAATCTAACAAACAAAACTGTCTTAAAATCACTTTGCAAACACAGACTGAAACCGTTGCATCATACATGTCTTACAAAGATATCTACAAAGAAACAATAAAATAAATAGAATTCATATCTATCTATAAAATAAAATTTTTATAATGTTCTGTTAAGATCTACAGAAAAAAAAACGTTATGCGTTACAATAATTTAAAAAGTAATACGAAAATTTCACAAAGAAACATCACTGCATTAAGACTGAGCTTCGAATAGTCAAAATATGAAAACTTATTTTCAATGTAAACTGTTACTGCGAATGACCAGTCCGTGCTATCATAAAAAGAAACTATTAAATCTTTACTTTACTAAGGGAACTTATTGTAATGCAAAAATTATAACAATTTTATAGTACACATGAACATATGTTTCCCGTATAACAACAAAGTTAACCCTTCTGCTTCTAATTGTTAATAAATACATTAACTTATTGGACTTGAATATGTTTAATACATTATAAAAAAACGGTAAACACCGTATCTTTAACACCAAACGTAAACAAAGCCTAATAAAAACAGAGCCTTAGATACTAAATATTTTTATTTGATTTCAGATCAAATAACATAGCTTTTTAATTACAATGGAGTTTTTGGTATCGTCAATTTTTAGGATAATGTTTGAAAGTAGTACATGTACATGCTATTTGTTATATAAAAATGTAGCATAATTTTCAATATCGCTACTATATATAACTACCTAACGGCACAAATAAATAAAAGAAATCTTAACTGCTCTGTTGTAAAGCTATGTAGTGGTGAATAAATGAAAAATAAAACTATCAATTATTAGCTGCCAAAACTCAAATCATTACATAACAAAAACATAAACCAAATAAGAAGGATCTTATTCCTCACCTGTTAATCGTCATCATTTGACCAATACATTTCCGTAAAAGAAAACACAATAGAAATCAGAACAGAAAATACTTTACCTTAATAAAGATAAATTAGAGAACAAATAGACAAGTAGAATGTTCACAAATATCGAAAGCAAGCTCAAAAGGCATAACCTGCTGATATGAAATCATGCTGTCCTTCACTCAATTAATGTTAGTTGTACAACATATTATCTTAAAGCAACAGTATATGTAGACATTATGATTTACAACATGCAGAACTAATTCTAGAATAATTGCAGGAAAACAGATAGAAATTGTTGTCTTGCCTCTAGCTATAAAGATAAGCGATTTTGTGTTATTAAAATAAAGTTGATCCTTGATCTTTTTTTTAATTTTTTTTATACGGTGCTGACACACTGATTAAATAATAATATGAAGTTGGTAAACAAATTGTTTAATTCATGTAAACAGCAGGAAGTCAAAGTGATACTTGAATTCTATTGGATAAAGAAATCAAACATATATTTCAGATATTATAACGACATATCAGTCGGCAGATTGATACCTGTTTGCAAGTAAGACGTACCTTTCTTTTTTTTTCTATATCATTCTTCATACACAATGAATTTATTTTCATGGAAATAGTCGACGTAATAATTACAGGATCATATGATATTATAGTGCTTACATCTACAATGGGACTCTTTTCGCATATTTATAGAGTAAAACTTTAAAAAAAAAAAAAATTTCAAATAAACATGGATAAAATTTAGATTAGTAGAACTTCATGGTATCAATTGTTTCTTTGACGTGAATTTTATCATCTTTTTCACGAATTAATTCATTGTACATCTTCATATATCTATTACTACTCATACAATTTCTTAAATTGTAAATAATGAAAATAATGACGAAGGAAAATAAAAAACCGTATTCGGTTGTTATTAACCAAAGTAGCAGGTACAATGATGGGTAATTTCACAGATTTTTATGAAATTTTTCAAGCAATTTGAATTTGTATAACTGCATATCAATATCGAAAAAATATATAAGTAACTTTTATACTTTCGGATATATAGCAAATTGAATATTCTACAGAAAGAATTACAAACGTAAAGGATGCACGTAAATATCGAAAACAGTATTGAAAATTTGACTCTAAATTGCCTTTTCTCAAAAACGTTTCTACGAATTTTCTTTAAAATTTATATGTTATTGCCACTAAAAATCAGTTTTATTGATATGAAAGTTATAAGGGGTCACCGAATTCGTTTTTGCTTCATAAATCATTCAAGTGTCTCTATAATATCTAAAAACGTCGAAAACTAACATTTCTTGCCACGCTGTCACGATTATGTTTGCCCTTCAGCGATTTTTTCCACGCTGTAAATACGATTCAATTGTTCATACTCATAAAACAAATTCGGTGACCCCTATGAATTTTATATCAAAAATGGAAATGTCAGTAGCAATAACATATCAATTGTAAAGAAAATTCGTATAACAGGATAATCAGAAAAGTTAATATCAAGTCAAAATTGCTTAACTTTTTTACGATATTAACGTGTGTTCTTGCATTTATTTGTACTTTGTTCCTGTCACGTAATGTTATCATTTTAGCGGTATTTTTAACATTGCTATATAAGCGGGAGGTATGGCTAGCCATAAAACCAGGTTCAACCCACCATTTTGTCTTAAAATTTCCTGTACCAGGTCAGGAATATGGCAATTGTTATCACATAGTCCGTTTTCATGTATGTTGGCGTTTGTTTTTGTAGCAGTTCAGTGTTTCTGTTGTTCCGTTTTGTTTCCGTTAGTTGATGTGTTTCCCTCAGATTTGGTTTGTGACCCGGATTTGTTTCAGTAAAATCGATTTATGACTATTGAACAGCGGTATACTACTATTGCCTTTATATATACATTTGTATCACTATTTTCCGAATATTCTATTTGTTTTATCTCACAAAGTATAAAAATTATAAATATAATTTTTTCGATGTTCACGTGCAGTTCCTCATGCTGTAGTTTTATTCAAAATTCACAAAATCCCGCGAGATCATCCATTTACGTACCTGTTACCTTGAGGTAGAAACACGTTCTCGCGTCATTTATATAGCATATTCACTGTTCACAATGATCATGTGGAGTCGGATAAGTGTTTAATCAGGTAAATGCATGGACATATATTTATTTATAACAGTCTTGATAATTTAAAGAGACCATGTTGTCTTAATGTGAACAACGAGTTTTACAATTATGTGGTTCTGGTATGAGCCATATCTTGCAATTAAAACAATCAAGCAAATAAGATGGAAATAACGACAATTCCATTGGCTTGATTTTATGTTGTATCATCAATAGAAGACGTATAATCAAGCAAGCAATTTATGAATTACATTGTATGTTTTGCACGTTTACCTAGCGTATTTATGTTAATATAAAAAAATAAGAAGAAGTGGCATGATTGCCAAGAGACAACTCTCCAACAGAGACCAAATAACATAGAAAAAAACAACTATAGGTCACAGTATGACCTTCAAAATGAGCAAAACCGATACCGCATAACAGGGTATATGAGGCCCCACAAATGACAGATGTAAAACAATTCAAACGAAAACAAAAATCCAACGGCCTGATTCATGTACAAAACAATAAACGTAAAAAAAATACGATAAACATCAACAAACGAATTACATGCTCCTGAATGGGAACTGGCACATACAGAATGTTTGCTGATGCCAAAACGTTTTTAATTGCTAAAAGGAATCTCGATAGTTGTAGTAGTAATAGTTAGCTTGTTTTTAATCAATACAGCTCCTCGACACAAGTATTCATTGCTAAAAGATGCTGTCCATCTTGACGTTGATCTTCATCGTTTCATCTACATACGCTGGTAACTATATTAAAATATACCAAAACCTAATTTATGGAAATTAGTTAAAATATTTTTCTATTGTACCTAAACAACAATGTTTGTCCTAAAATTAAGTCAAATGCTTGTGCAAAATGAACATAAAAGGTTTTATCTATTAATGTGCTATATATGTTTATAGAAAATGTAAAATATAATAAAAGATGCACAAAGAAAGTTTGAAACTCGTACAAACACTGAACACCATAGTTTTATAGAATTTAAATGCCTTTTCAAATTCGATTTTTTGTAAAGGAATCTTGTTGAATTGAATAATATGATTTAGTTAAAAAAAACGTTAATTTTTTTAATCAATATTAGAGGATATCAATAAGGTACCAAATACTAACTTAATTTTGTTAATCATTTAGTACAATGGCCAAAAGGTACCTATACACTAGTCAAACCAAAAGCAGGATGCCCGGCTGGTTGGAAGGAAGGATGGCGTAAACAAGATAACGAAGACAGTAGAAATGCTAACTTCATTACATATGGACATCATTTCTTTGGTAATAGCTATAACATCTTATTATGAATATGAACTTAAATTAAAAACAGTGTTTCAGTATAAAAACAAATTACAATAAAATAAAATGCAATCGGTATACACCTAACTACAGCTTTAAAAGTAGTCCATAACTGCAACATGTCGACATATTTAATTTATTCAACAAAATAAATGTTTTAATCAACAGTATAAAAATGAGAATATATGCGATGATTGCCAATGAGACAACTCTCTACAAAAGTTTAAATGAAGTGGATGTAATCAATTATAGGCAACCGTACGGCCTTCAACAATGAAAAGCTCATGCGGTATACTCGGCCATCAGAAGCCTCGACATGAATGTGAAACAATTTAATTGAAAAACGGGCTAGTTTACAACAAAACAATTTACGAAACACAAATATGATAGACGTGAACAAACGACAACCACTGAACTACATGTTCCTGACCTGTGACATCCACATAAATAATTAAGCGTGGTTAAACATTTTTTTGAGCGCTCAACCCTACCCCTAACCTGGAACAATGGTGTTACAGCACAACATAAGAACAAACTGTCAAAATCAGTTGAAATTGGTTTAACTCTAAGGATTGGTACGAGGCTAAAAACAACAATCATAAAAACATTAAAGCAATAGACACAAATAAAATTGAGAATTGAAATAGGGAATGTGTCAAAGAGACACCAACCCGACCAAAGAGCAGAAAACAGCCCAAGGCCACCAATTGGTCTTTAACACAGTGAGAAAATCCCGCACCCGGAGACGGGCTTCAGCTTGCCCTTCAACAAAAATGTGTACTAGTTCAATGAAAATGGATGTCACACTAAACTCCAAAACATACAAATGAACTTAAATCATAAAACATACAAGACTAACAGCACCGAAATAATATTACACGTAGTTACTGAAAGCTAGTGCAAAGCCTATTACAACTAATAAATAAAACTTGTTTTCCCAAACAAAAGGATCCTTTGGACGAAATATGGTTTTTCATTATTGCACCAAAGACGAACATGCTATATCTGGAACTCAACATTGGCCAAGAGGAAACTACTGTATTCTAAGACAAGGAATATCCTGTCCACCAGGTATATGTATATATTTACCGTGAGCATACTGAGTAAAAATAGATATGTATAAACATATGCATTTTAACGGGCAACATCTAAAGCTATATCAAACTTCAAATTTGAAAGAGAAGTTTAATATGATATATATACTATAAAACAAACGTACGTGAACTCTCTTGTAAAAGAAAATCCTTTTATTATCAAAATTTTTTCATAAATGTACTGCTATTGAATTATTGTCTTCCCATACACTAATTCACCGAAAATTGTCTATATGCTGTGACCTTAACTACGAGACCTCTCGTAATAACTTTGGCTGGCGCACAGCGCAAGCTTGAGGGAAAAAAACACGCACTGGAACGTAAATAGTAATAACTGATTCTTAAAGAACAAATTTGATACAACAAATTATTTAACAAATGTTAGCAGAAGTTTATTTAACAAATTGGAACGCATGGAAAATATAAAAAAATATCATGACTCTATCAATTCACTTATTTGTCACGTGCTTCATATGCTCTGTGTTGATGTCACGATCCAGTTCACTTCGGCAACAAACTCGAATGTTAATTAGCTTGCGTTCAACAATCAAGGAATGAAATATTATTTGATTCATAATACATATTTAAAAAAACGGGCCTACAGGACTTAGTTCAGTATATATGCATGCATTAGTTCAAATATTTCGATAACATTAGAATTACAAGAAATTTGTTTCATACGTCTTTGAATTATACCTTGTATATCATAATTATCAAATTATCTTTCACCAAAGTTTATATATGATTGTTTTGGAATTTCTGTTATTGTGATTCTTTATTATTTGAATCTCCGAAACATCTATATAATTTGATTTTCAATAAAGGGAATACCATAAATAAAGTAACTTCTTAAACAAGTGGTCTCCTGTGATGCAAAAAAAGCCATGCGATATATAGTAAATGGACCTTTAATGTCAAGTTATGATCATTATTAACATAGTTATAAGACTTTATGTTGCTGTTGATGTAATTACTATTTTAGGCTTCAAGATGGGAAGTATTCATTGGGATGATGAAGATAGTAGAAATAAAAATGGATTCGGGGGTGTACTTCCAAGTGGAATCTATGGGAGAAACACTCTCATAAACTACTGTTGCAGGTATTACATTTTGAATATAAATTAAAGCACCTAAGAGTAAACGTTTAACGCTACACATGCCGATAAAAAGATATATCCAGGACGGACAATTCACATAGAAATACGCATACCCCAATTAGCGCACACTTAATATTCTAGCCCCCACATTGATCGAGAGAGAGAGAGAGAGAGAGAGAGAGAGAGAGAGAGAGAGAGAGAGAGAGTTTTGACTTGTGTATTGTTTCAATTCTGAAATCTCTAAAATGTAATATGGTTATCCTGACTTATTCCATTGTTTACATTATTTACAGATCTGACGAATCATACAGAACTGAGGTTATTCTTCCAAGAAGTAAACCGTTCTATTTATTACGCTTCAAATCACCATGCCAACAGGTACAGGGGATGGTTGTTAGAGAGGAGATCGTCAAATCAGATGACGAGGACAAAAATAACAAAAACAGCGTCAGTGGAAGTCACCCACTGAATGATGGAGGAAGAAACAACAGGCTCTACTACTGTTATTATCACTGATATGTAACTCTTTATACAGTATAAAATATTATATACTTATATCTTTTATAATACCCTTTTTTAATATTTTTATTATGTTCAGTGCATTTAAAACACTTGTCATTCTTGTTTTGAATTTTGGTTTTGTTTTTGTTTGTAGAAAGGACAGACGCACCCCCAAAATATAACCAATGCATTGAAGGTTAATCTTTGAAAAAAAAAAATTTTACAAAAGTTTTCAAGAAATTTGCTGTTAACAATTTGTCCAATTTCTAAGCATTGACTTCTGCGCAGATTAAACGGAGGATGTGAATCATATAAATGAAAAGAAAATAAAAGTCGTAGAAAGGCAACCAATTGACACGAGTAAACTAGAGCAAATAATTTACGATATAATTTTTCTTTAATTTTTTTTGTAAACAGACTTTTAAATAAAAATATTCATGTTGTCTCTAACTAACTTAAGTAAGAATTCCTTTTAACAAGACAGCTGTTTAACTTTATAAGAAATAACTATTTGTTTTTATATAACTAGAATCATTATGAAATAAATGAGCTGATATTTTTTTATGTTGTTTTTGGGTATAGTATAACTTATTGGACTTGAGATTAAGGTTATTTCCCAAAGTAAAAGGTCTGTTTCATATCTTGATCTTTTCCTCGATATTAGCACAGATAGACAACTTCACACTATAATCTAATTTTCTAAATGTTAAATTCACATTTTACCAAAATAACGTATATTGTGCTCCATTGTATGGTGTATACATATATCAGTTAATATGTAACGGTCGTATAAGTTCACAATATACAAACTTCATTAACAGGGGTGTGCTTGTACAAAAAAAAAAATATGTCGAAGCAGCATATGAGGAAGAAAGACTGAAACAAGCTCTACTTAAAATTTACGGTCACCATCACCATTTGGTCGACCGATACGATATCTCGGTGTCTGAACTCACTAGCGACATTTTTTTGTGCCGTCTTAATTCAGATACCCGTTACATTTGTAAGTCGTTTGATCTGAACTTTTACTTATTTGTCCTATTGTCGATTGTGATATTTTCACTGAGTATGGATTTCCATGGCGGTGATGCATGTGAAACAGGAGATGCTTTCTCGCTCCTATTGCAGATCATGCGATTCCATCAGCTTTTGTTTTTTTAACTTAATTCGTCTCTTCTTACTGTGACTTGATAATAGGTGTTGCTGTTTACCTTTACCTATTGTCCAACCAGATTGTAAAATTGACAAAACATTGACCAGTTGGTGAATATATGATCACTCATGCATTTAGGGTCTACCTGGATGCTTTCCCATCACTTCACATGTTCATTGTAACTGTAGTTGGCAACTGGGATAGGTTTTTCGAAAGTTATCCATATGGCATTAAGGCTTCAATTTTTATCTTTGTTACATAACATAACATGCATACAGTTGTAGTTAGTTTATATGGTGTGAATAAAAATAGAGTATGGCCATAAGATGCAAACTTATTTCATGTTCTAATTTTTGCTAAAAAAACTACTGATATTCTGTTTTTTACATATAAATAACGCGTTCGGAGACCAAAAAATAAAGTTTTATTATAAACATAGTTGTATAGCAAAGTACTTAAAAGGGTGTCAAAATGTTTGTTTAAAACAGTCATATTACCCATTATTGTGTTTAATGTCTTGTATATCTAACCAAAAAATCTGAAAACGAATAAAACGCAAGCCAAAAATGTACCAAGACGATATGGCGATGCAGGATATATGCTAATGAAACAGCATTGAAAAAAGTATAATAATAAAAATACCGAACTCCAAGGAAAATTCAAAACGGAAAGTCCTTTATCAAATGGCAAAATCAAAAGCTCAAATACATCAAACGAATGGAAAACAACTGTCATATTCCTGTTTTGGAACATGCATTTCCTTATATAGAAACAACACAGTAAAACCATGAAGATATCGTGTTATGGTCGTCATTAATATGTAACTACGTGTTCAATATGTTATGATTCATAACAATCTGCCAAATCATAAAAGCCACTATAACAATGTCTACTAAATGAAAGAACGGAATATTTGCCAGTCACGTTGGCATGTTGTGTTGTCAAACTAAAATAACAACATTTCGATAAATACACCCCGTTAATTTCACTCATCGTATGAATGTACAACATATTAATCAAAACATTTACATCTTCAAATAAACGGAAATATCCGTATAGTCCGTCGTAATTTCTCCAGATGGATGATATTGTAGCGACATAAATTGTCTGATCATGTTTTAATACATCGCAAAAATGTAATTAAACATTGAACTTTTTAAAGTTCGAAACATACATGTATACTATATAGCTAGTATTCAGTATTATCAAATATTGAAATTTGTTGCAACTTGTTTTTAAAATTGAGAATTGAAACGGGGAATGCTTCAAAGAGATAGCATCCCGAACAAAATGCAGAAAACAGCCCATGGCCACAAATAGGTCTTCGACAGAGCGAGAAAATCACGCACCTGGAAGCGGGCTTCAGCTTGCCCCTCAACAATAATCTATACAAGTTCAGCGAAAATGGACGTCACACTAAACTCCAAAACATATAAATGAACCAAAATTAAAAAAAAATAATACAATACTAACAAAGGCCGGGTTAAACATGTTTTGTGAGATCGCAACCCTCCCCCTATACCTCTAGCCAATGTAGAATAAACAAAATGTCAGTATTCACCTCTGAAACTAACAAAACCTTTAAATAGACTTATTAAGAAGGGATATAGTTACGATACTGTTGTCAGGTCATTAAAGATTGCATATTTTGGCGTTAATATTGATTCACTTATAAGGTCTTTGCATCGGCACTAAACACATTTATTTAAAAACCAGTTGTTGGCATGACACGGGTTATGTTCTTCTCATATATGTTATGATGGTATGATACTAAACCCCTAACGGGAAGGATTGTGCCTGATATTCATATGATGAAGACATAATCTTTCAATCAGTTTAATTGAAGTCTGGAGCTGGCATGTCAGTTAACTGCTAGTAGTCTGTTGTTATTTATGTATTAATGTCATTTTGTTTATTTTCTTTGGTTACATCTTCTGACATCAGACTCGGACTTCTCTTGAACTGAATTTTAATGTGCGTATTGTTATGCGTTTACTTTTCTACATTGGCTAGAGGTATAGGGGGAGGGTTGAGATCTCATAAACATGTTTAACCCCGCCGCATTTTTGCGCCTGTCCCAAGTCAGGAGCCTCTAGCCTTTGTTAGTCTTGTATTATTTTTAATTTTAGTTTCTTGTGTACAATTTGGAGTTTAGTATGGCGTTCATTATCACTGAACTAGTATATATATTTGTTTAGGGGCCAGCTGAAGGACGCCTCCGGGTGCGGGAATTTCTCGCTGCATTGAAGACCTGTTGGTGGCCTTCTGCTGTTGTCTGTTCTGTGGTCGGGTTGTTGTCTCTTTGACACATTCCCCATTTCCATTCTCAATTTTACATAGTAATACGCGCAGTAAATTCAGTTCAAAAGAAGTCAGAGTCCGATGTTAGAATAGGTAACAGAAGAAACTTAGCAAAATGACAATAATCAACATAAATTAACAAAGGACTACTAGCAGTTATTGACATGCCAGCTCCAGACCTCAATTACACTGATAGAAAGATTATGTCTGCATCATATGAAAATCAAGCACAATCCCTTCCGTAAGGGGTTTAGTATCATACCATCATAAAATATACGAGAAGATCATAACCCGTATCATGACATCAACGGGTTTTAGAATAAATGTGTTTATTTCCAAGGCAAAGACCCTATGAGTGAATCAATATTAATTCCAAAACTGCCATCTTTAATGACCTGACAACAGTATCGTAACTTTATCTGAATAAGTCTATTTAAAGGTTTGGTTAGCTTTTGAGGTGGATGACGACATTTTTGTGCTTTGCATAGAGTATTACTGATTCATGTACTATCATCATTGGGACTGTAGTTTTAATGATCATGTAATAAACAAGTTAAGAATAACTTTTTTAAAATGTTAAATGTAAATACAAAACGGAGAACAACGTTTACTTAAACATCAAATTTAAACAAGACCAAATAAAAACAAAACTGTTCTTCACACTTGCCTTGGATGGTCAATATTTTTATTCAATTTGAAATAAAGTTACAAAACTGTTTAACTAAAATGTTTTTTTTTGCAATTGTCAATTTTTGGGATTATTTAAAAAAAAGAGTTATTGTACATTCTATTTGCTATATAACAATGTAGGTAGCATAATTTTCAATACCGTAACTACCCAACAACAAATTAATAAGATATATTTCAACTGCTCAAATTCATAGCTATAAAGTTGTGAATTAATACAAAAAATAACTACCAAATATCAGCCGCCAAAACTAAAATAACCATACAACAAAAACGTTCACTGACTTTTAAGGATATTAACCCTCACCTCGCGATCATTTGACTAATATATTTTCGTAAATGAAAACACAATAAATTAGAACAGGAAATCCTTAACCCTAATAATGAGAAAAAAATAGAGAACAAAAACAAGAAGGATGTTCACAAATACCGAAAGCAGTCTCCAAGTTCATAACCTGCTGATATGAAATCATTCTTTCCTTAACTCTATTACCGTTAGTTGTACTTTATATAAGATTTCATCTAAAAGCAAGACACGAGCATATGCAATGCGCAGAACACATTTCTAGAATAGCAATGCAGAAAAATAAAAATGAAATTGATGTCTTGCTTCAAGCAATAAAGATAAGCGATTTAATGTCATTAGAAAATGAAAAAAATAGTAATATGCATTTGGTAAACAGACTGCTTAATGCATGTAAAAAGCAGGAAGTCTGAGTGATACTTGACTTTTATTGGATAAAGATATTATAATGACATCACAGTCGGCAGTTTGATACCTGTATAGTTCAAGTAAGACGTACATTTTTTGTTTTCATATCATTTTTCATTCACAATGAATTTATTTTCACGGAAACAATTTACATGATAATTATAGGATCAAAAAGTAAAATCACAAAAATACTGAACTCCGAGGAAAATTCAAAAAGGAAAGTCCCCAATCAAATGGCAAAATCAAAAGTTCAAACACATCAAACGAATGGATACCAACTGTCATATTCCTGACTTGGTACAAGCATTTTCTTATGTAGAAAATGGTGGATTGAACCTGGTTTTAAAGCTAGCTAAACCTCTCACTTGTATGACAGTCGCATCAAATTCCATTATATTGACAACGATGTGTGAACAAAACAAACAACAATATATATGTAAAAATGTCACAAATAGGGATAAATAGTCTAATTCGGTAGGTCACAATGATTTTTATAATTTATACAAGATATCATTGTATAAAAATGTATATATTGTATCAATGAATATTAATGTTAATGAATTTTAGTTAAATGTTGATTTTGTATTATATTCGATTTTTAAAAGTCTATACCAGAATAGAATACACAAGAGTGATATCAAAAATCGTTTTCATTTTTGCAGAGAGAAATTGTACAACTGCAAATGAGTGAGAATTCTTTTACCCACATTTTTGTTTTGTCAAATAAACTTGGATAAAAGTAAGAAGAGTTGAACTTCATGATATTAATTTTTTTGGTTGGCTTGATTCTTATAAAACTTTTTTCCGAATTAAGTCTGTTTACTACTATTCTTTCTACAGTTAAAGATGGGCTTCAAAAAAATTGTGATGAGATATATTCTACCAGTGGTGTTAACCAGATGTGGGTTTTCAAAAATTGGAAAGATCTACTGCTTAATCTTCGATCACAATCTTTGCAAATTTGCAGCAACATAAAGACTTTTGATTTTTCTACGCTTTACACTACTATTGCCCATGCTCAGTTGAAAGATCGACTTCACCATCTCATTAAACAGAGCTTGTTCTATAAAAATGGGAAACGTAGATACAAGTTTCTTGTTTTGGGTTACAATAATTCATATTTTGTGAAGAACCAAACTGAATCTACCAGAAAATATACTGAAGATGATATTATCAAAATGCTGGACTTTTTGGCCGACAATATATTTGTCGAGTTTGGAGGATTGATATTTCAACAGACAGTCGGTATTCCAATGGGTACTAATTGTGCACCACTACTGGCAGATTTGTTTTTGTACTCGTATGAAGAAAATCATTCAGAACCTTCTAAAAGACAAAAAGAAAAAGCACCTTGCGAAATTCTTTAAATTTACTTTCAGATATATTGATGATGTTCTATCATTGAATAACCCATATTTCAGCCAATACTTACATCTCATATATCCCAGAGAACTTGAAATTAAGGATACTACTGATACTAGAAGGACTGCTTCATATCTTGATCTTTTCCTCAATATTGACACAGATGGACGACCTCACACAAAAATCTATGATAAACGGGACGATTTCAACTTCCCATTTCTCAGCAGTAACATACCCGCTGCCCCTTCGTATGGTGTTTACATATCTCAGTTGATACGTTATGCTCGTGCATGTTCACACTATACGGACTTCATATACAGGAGTGTGCTCCTAACGCAGAAACTGCTCCAACAAAGTTATGAGGAGGACAAATAAAAAATGAGACTCCGTAAATTTTATGGACACCATCACGAATTAGTTGATTCATACGATGTGTCTTTGTCCAAACTAACAATGGACATTTTTACCACGTGTTAGATTGTGGTTTGCCATTACGACGTCTGATCTTTTAAGTACCGAACGTGACTTATTCCCGATTGTGACTGTTTTGCCGAGTGTGAATTCGCATTGCTATAAGACGTTTTATGGTATTTTTCTATCCAATATCCATGTATTTAGTTTTGATGTTATATTTGTTATTCTCATCGGATTTTGTCAAATGTCTTATCGTTTGTAGTTGTAAATCTTATTTTTTCTGTTCTATTCGTGTGTTACGGTAAAGATAATTAACCACCCAGTTCATTTATAAGAATTTAGTTTGGGTCAACTAAATTCATACGATGTATTTGGTTTACAGTTTGATTTAGAAGAAATACCGACATAGCTTGATAATACAATTAATTATCTAATTACTACCACAATTGTATATTAATAAGTATTGTAATTTTTATTGTTATTAATACATGTTATATCAGTATTACAAACTTATTTTGAAATTTTATCCTATTTTTGGGAAATTTATAGAAATTTATATGTGACGTCACATTGTGCGTCGATCTCTTCGGCTAACATATAATACGTTGTTCGGCTGTGCCTTTTTTATGTGTTGATTTAGGTTGTTTTACGTATTCGTTTTTATTTTGTAGTTAGTCACCACTTCGGTGTTAACATGTATATCTATTATATAGTCATTTTTTTAAATTACTGTTTGCAAAAGTATGAATTATTCTAAATACTAAAGATTTTCTTATCCCAGGCATATAGCCTTAGCCGCATTTGGCACAATTTTTTGGAACTTTTGGTTCTCAATGCTCTTCAACTTTGTACTTGTTTTGGCTTTCTAACTTTTTGATCTGAGCGTCACTGATGGGTCTTATGTAGACGAAACGCGCGTCTGGCGTATTAAATTATAAGCCTGGTACCTTTTGATAGCTATTATTTGTGTGTGTCTCTGTCCTGTATGTTCTCCTATTTATTTGTACTGTAGTCCTGTCATGTAATCTTGTCATTTTAATGTTATATTTAACATTGCCATAAAAGCGGAAGGTTTGGCTAGCCACAAAACCAGGTTCAACCCACCATTTTTTCTTCAAATGTCCTGTACCAAGTCAGGAAAATGGCCATTGTTATATTATAGTTTGTTTCTGTGTGTGTTACATTTTAGTGTTGTGTTTCTGTTATGCCATTGTTCTCCTCTTATATTTGATGTGTTTCCCTCAGTTTTAGTTTGTAACCCGGATTTGTTTTTTTCTCAATCGATTAATGAATTTCGAACAGCGGTATACTACTGTTGCCTTTATTTCCCCCTATATGTATGTCTTCCTGCTTATATCATTTCTTAAATTGTAAATAATAAAAACAATAATGATGAAGGAAAACATAACACTTTTTCGGTGGTCATTAATTACAGTATATGAAAAAGTTCTCGGGCAAATTGAATAGCATTCACTGTTCAAAATAAGTATGTTGAGTTTGATAAGTGTTAAATAGGGTAAATGCATGGACACATGTATATTTATAACAGTCTTGATAATTTAAAGAGACTATGTTGTCTTAATGTAAACAAACTATTGTTGCTATTACATAGTAATGTCATGATCTATATTTTGCAATTCGAAAATTCAAGGCAGAAATAAGATGGAAACAATAAAATGTCAGCGGCTTGATTTAGTATTTCATCTTTAATACGGCAAGCAAATAAATGATATTTTTTTGCAAGTCTATCTAGCGTATCTATGTTTGTTGAATAGCTAAAATGAATCTCGACTGTTGTAGTAGTAATAGATAGTTTGTCTTTAATCATTTCAGCCCCTCGACCATAGTATTCATTGCTAAAGTATTATGTCTACACTGACATTGATCATCATCTTTGTTTAAAATAAAATATACCGAAACCTACTTCATGGAAATAAATTCAATAAATACAAAGTATTTTTCTATTGTATTTGAAGAACAACATGTAATCTAGAAATTAGTCAAATACTTGTGCAAAAATGAAAATAAATGGTTTTGTCTAATAATTTATCATATGTGTTTTTAGTAAATGTAAAATATAAAAAAGATGCTCTAAGAATTAAAACTTATACAAACACCGATAACCACAATCATACAGAATTAACATGTATTATCAAGTTTTAATTTTGTAAAGGAGTCTTGTTGAATTGCACATTATGAATTAATTCAATCTAAAACAAAAAAAGTTATGTTTTATTTTTTTTTATCCAAATTATAGGACGTCGATAAGGTATCAATATTTACATAGTTTTGTGCATTAATTAGTTTAATGGCCAAAAGGAACGTGTACACTAGTCAAACCGAAAACAGGATTCCCGCCTGGTTGGAAAGGAGGATGAAGAGAGCAAGATAATGAAGACAGAAGAAATGCTTACTTTATTACACATGGACATGATTTCTACGGTATTAGCTATTGAATATTATCAGGAATATGCAGATTATTTTCAACTTAAATTTAAAACATTGTTTCAGTGAAAAAAAAAGATACTGAAAAAATGCAATATCTAAATATAGCTTTGGAATTACCTGATTACTGCGACATGTCGAGATGTTTGATTTATTTAACAGTTTAAAATGTTTTGACTAACAGGTTCCTTTGGACTACATATAGTTTTTCATTATTGTAGCAAAGACAAACATGATATAACCGGAACTCAACATTGGCCAGGAAGAAACTACTGTATTCTAAGACAAGGAATATCCTGTCCACCAGGCATATGTAAATATATATATATATTAACTTTGATCATACTCAGTATAATAGATAAATTTAACATACTTTTTATGGGCGACATTTGGATGGTACATTTTAGTTTTAAATTATCAGTTAAAGCACAAATGACAAAACCAGGTCTTTAACCAAAATTGATATTTTCTACGGATTTTGATTCTAAATAAAGTGAATACCAGATAAAGGTAAAGTCTTGCACATATGACCTCCTTTGACACAGGTATGTATAAAACGAAATGCAATATAAAGTAAATAAATTTTCCAAGAATTTCATGTTAAAAACATTAAACGTGTCTTATAAATTACACAGTGTCATAATAAAAATGTCTATATCATCTTAGACGACGGGTGCAACATGTGGAGCACGATCTGCTTACCCTTCCGGAGCATCTGAGATCACCCCCGGTTTTTGGTGGGGTTCGTGTTGCTTAGTCTTTAGTTTTCTATGTTGTGTCTTGTGTACTATTGTTTGTCTGTTTGTCTTTTTATTTTTAGTCATGGCGTTGTCAGTTTGTTTTTGATCTATGAGTTTGACTGTCCCTCTGGTATCTTTCGCCCCTCTTTAAGACAATATTGACCATTTTACATATGAACAGTTGATATTAACATAAATGTAAGACTTTACGTTGCAGTTGATGTAATTACTATTTTAGGCTTCAAGATGGAGAACATTAATTGGGATGGTTTCTATCGTAGAAATGTAAATACACTCTGGGGTGTACTTCCTAGTGGATTATACGATAGAAACATTCTGATAAACTACTGTTGCCAGTATTAGATTTTGAATATAAAAAGAAGCTCATGGGAGTAAATTTTTAACGCTACACGCAACTGAATATAAAAATATATCCAGGAAGGACAACTGACATGGAAACACCCATATCCCAATAAACACTTAGCATTCTAGGTTATACATTCAGTATAACCAATTTTTGAATAAATATAATACAGAAATAAGATATGATCAAATATATGCTATCAATATAACATTACCATGTAGCTAAAAAACAAAACAAAAAATAACTACGAATCTTACGAGAGTGAGAGAGACCTATTTCAAAGTTTGATTTGAATACTAGTAGGCTTCAATTTTGAAATCTCCATAATGTGACTTTTAGAACTAATTTTTTAGACCTTTGTTTTATTCTGTGTAATATGTTTTTTTATTGTTGTCTGTCATGTTAAATTAACCACTATGTACCTCCGCTCCGTTTTTGAACACCGCCTAAGTATGCAGTTTAGCAATTTGTCATCGGTGTTGTATGATATATCCCAGTGAACTTGAGGTTAAGGATACTACCCTAACTAGAATGTCTGCTTCATATCAGGATCTGTTGCACGATAGTGACAGAGATAGACGACTTAAAATTACAATCTACACCACACGTGATGATTTTAACTCTCGATTGTCAGCTTTTCGTTTCTCACCAATAATATACCATGTGCTTCATTGTATAGCGTTTACATATTTCATATGATACGTTACGCTCGTACATACGGGGTTCATTAAAAGGGCTATATTGCAAACACAAAAAATACTTCAAGTTTTACGGTAATCATAACGATTTATTTTTTGCAAAGTTAGAACCGATACGGTATATCTGTGTCTAAAGGATGTTCGCTCCACTTGTTTTTTTTTAATTTTGACAGATACTCGGAATCATCTGGTTTTATCCGTGAGGTGCCATTAAAAGTTTTGCCCGCTAACCCCTACTTTTCTTTTAATTATTTCATTACATATAGATTAATAATCCATATTTGAAACTCTTATAAAATCCATATTATTTTTTCATAGTTTTTGAAAGAAAAAAGGTGCCAATATTAAAAGTACGAAAAATCTAGAGAGAGTTATTTCCCGCCAAATTTTCAATGGCTTATATCTTGAAAACAACACACGGACTCTTCATTTTTTTGTTGTGGTTATAATACAGAAATAAGATATGATCAAATATATGCTATCAATATAACATTACCATGTAGCTAAAAAAAAAACAAAAAAACTACGAATCTTACGAGAGTGAGAGAGACCTATTTCAAAGTGTGATTTGAATACTAGTAGGCTTTAATTTTGAAATCTCCATAATGTGACTTACTCCATTATTTACAGATCTGACGGATCATACAGAACTGAGATTATTCTTTCAAGAAGTAAACCATTCTATTTATTACGCTTCAAATCACAATGCCAACATGTATATTGTATGCTTGTTAGAGAGGAGATAGTAAAATCAAATGATGAGGACAGTGATAATGAAATAAGTGTCAGTGGAAGTCATCCTCTGAATGATGGAGACAGAAACAACAGGCTCTACTACTGTTATTATTTCTCTGACATGTTTCACTACATATAGTATAAAGAATTAAAGGCTTATGTATTTTCATAATACCCTTTTCAAAATATTTTTATTATGTTTAGTGCATTTAGTCTGTTTTTGCTTTGTATTTTATTTTTTCTGTAACTTATCAATTACCGAACAGTTAAATGTAAAAATGCAAAGATGTCCCTTGGTGTTATGCTCTTTTCTGAATTTCCGTCGATTTGGACGTCGGAAGCTAAAAATTGCGTAGCTAATAGCTACCCCCCACCTCCCTCAATAATAAGATATACATTTACATTTTTTTTTAAAGAAAGTGTTTGAAGATATTTAATGCTGACAATGGGTCAAATGTACGTACTGCATAAGTTCCAATTGGCGATAAACATATAAATGAAAAGGAAACAAAAGTCAGTATGAAGACAATACAATACAATAAAACGAGTGAACTAGAGATAATAGTTTACGATATAATTGTTTCGTTATCATAATATTCTTGAGTCTCTAACTGAACAAATAGAGCACTTCTTGTAACTGTTGAACTAAGGTTTCTTTAATATCACAAAGTTAAGGTCCTATCGGTTCTCATCTATAACTAAGGGTGACGAAAATTTCGAAACGTTGTTCTTTATACGACACAATACATGCCTGGGGTGGAAAAACCTTAATGTTTCGCATATTTTTACATTTTTTGAATAGAAAATTTACATAAAATATTTTGTGTCTTCAGAAAAGTACTGGCTACTCGGCTGATTATACCCAGGGATAAGAAACGTCCACCAACAGTAGCATCGACCCAGAAGTTGTAAAAGTTTATAAAAAATACTTGGCTTATCATTTAGTATGGTAGAAGCGCGTTTAGTCTTCGTCGTTCTCGTCAGTGGTGTTCGATTATTGTATTATTGAAAACTGCTGGTGGAATGTTGTTCCAAGAGGGTAGTCCGTTACTTACTAAAACATATATGTAGTCGCAAGATGAGCTGTTAATGCTATATTTTTAGCTGTAAACATGTCAGGTGCCATACACTTTTAAAGACACCAAAAAGCCAGGATTAGTTGATAAGATTTTGATAGGTTTAAGATATATACCCATTATTGATTTTTATGTAACTATGTAACACTGTAATCCTCGTAAAATAATGCATCCTGCTTCATGTGAATAAATAATATCAGATATATCGTTTAAAGCAACTTATAAAACAGCATTCAGTTAATTCTTTAAAGTACCCTTAATCATTGAACAGCACCAACATTTGTCCTATACTTTTTATGTTAAATAGAGTCTAGCAAGACTATTAATGAAAAGCTAAAACGGAATGTTTGCAGTTAATTGCCTATAATATCCAACAGTGACGAACATATTATGTAAACAAATGATTAAACAAGCCAAGTAATCAATATTTATTCATCTGAAATGAAGATATTTTGATCATGGTCTAGTTGAATATAGTACAGACAGCATAAGGAATTATTTTTAAAAAACGTCAATCACCGGACAAGTTTGTTAATTATGCACACCTTCATAACGTCAATTATCTGATAGAGGTCACGCCTGTATCCCTGCACCAAAAGAATTTATCAATAGTCTTCGGGGCGTTGTTATGGAAGAAAAAATTGAGTTTTTATTATATTCCCCAGTATATACGGAATCACAATTCCTTACCGTCTGTTGTGCTGACTGTGCTGATTATACATCATTAGCATTTAATTTGCCGAATATTTCGTGCAATCTAGCATCAATATTTCAATCACTCGCTTAAGATTGATCCCAGATTCAACGTTAGTAGTTGTTGTTTCAAGACTAGCACCAGCCCCGTTGCACCTTAGAAAAAAAAACCTCGGTATCTAAGTCACGTTTTATGTTTTATAAAAAAAAAGCAAGATAAAATTTGGCTGCAGTAAACGATCGAACAATATATGTTGTCATCTGTTATAGACAAATATTCAATGACGGTCATTGCATCTGCAAAACGTTCCAAGAAATTACGTTAACCTAACCATTTAGAAACTTAGATTCAATGCTTTTTGTGGTAATCTCCATCATGGACATCATGATTTAAATATTAGGCCTGGAATATAGTTTAAACTAGAAAACATGCATATACAGGTTCTGCTATAGTTTTGAACTGAAATTTCATTAATGGGAATTGATATGGTGAGGTTGCAAGATCCTTGAAAATTTTAAACCACTATTTGCATTCATTCTTTTGAGGTGGTAGTTTCACAGTACATCTGCAGCCTGGCATTTGCTGAAAAGATAAAAGAAACTTTGAAAATCATGAAGAAATAATCCAATAGTCTTGTTGAATGAATTTGTGAAATATTTTTTTACTGACCCTGTCTCCATTTTAGTTGTCTTTTCTCTAATGAACCATATTGTTCGATTTCTCACCATATACATGAATTATGATTTCAATTACGCTCTCCTGAAAATTGTATAACGCAAAACAATGTAGAATGTAGTAGTTTATTATTTATGTTTCCATATAGTGTTCTCATGATACTACGTTTGCCTTTTGTTTGCCATGTAATAAATTACATTTTTACCAAGGTTTTCGTTTTAGAATTAATTTCTTAGACCATTTTTTATTCTGTGCAATATGTTTTTTTTTATTGTTGTCTGTCATGTTTAATTAACCAATATGTACCTCCGCTCCGTTTTTGAACACCGCCTAAGTATGCAGTTTAGCAATTTGTCATCGGTGTTGTATGATATATCCCAGTGAACTTGAGGTTAAGGATACTACCCTAACTAGAATGTCTAATTCATATCTGGATCTGTTGCACGATAGTGACAGAGATAGACGACTTAAAATTACAATCTACACCAAACGTGATGATTTTAACTCTCGATTGTCAACTTTTCGTTTCTCACCAATAATATACCATGTGCTTCATCGTATAGCGTTTACATATTGCATATGATACGTTACGCTCGTACATACGGGGTCCATTAAAAGGGCTATATTGCAAACACAAACAATACTTCAAGTTTTACAGTAATCATTACGATTTTTTTTGCAAAGTTAGAACCGATACGGTATATCTGTGTCTAAAGGATGTTCGCTCTACTTATTTTTTTTAATTTTGACAGATACTCGGAATCATCTGGTTTTATCCGTGAGGTGCCATTAAAAATTTTGCCCGCTAACCCCTACTTTTCTTTTAATTATTTTATAACATATAGATTAATAATCCATATTTGAAACTCTTATAAAATCCATATTATTTTTTTTTCATAGTTTTTGAAAGAAAAAAGGTGCCAATATTAAAAGTACGAAAAATCTAGAGAGAATTATTTCCCGCCAAATTTTCAATGGCTTATATCTTGAAAACAACACACGGACTCTTCATTTTTTTGTTATTGTTTTTTTTAGCTTCTTTATTTATATACTTTCAATATATAACAGTCTTTTAAAAAGCTTGTTATTTTGAAACAGAGTATCGAACATCCTGAACTCAATAGCTACATATTTTTCGGTCTTTTATCTTAAGATATCAGAATAGTCTTCTAATATGTAATTTGCCCGAATGTGTTCTATTCTGATTATGACATTTTGATTGAGTGTGTATTCACTTAGAGCGAAATGCATGCATGAAGAGTAGGAGATCCATACCTTGTAGATGGTCTCGTTCCCTTCAATTATTGTTTGTCACCTGGATTCATCTTCTGCATCAATTCATTAGATTCAAACAGCGGTAAATCATTGTTGACTTGGTTTATATCATGCGGTTTTCAGTAATGAAACTTTCGAGTACAATTATCGTAATCAGATTCAGAAATCAACCAAACAATATTGTGGATTTGATGTTTAGAGCACTAATTTTGTACAAATATACTGTTTCGATCCAAAGCGAACCTGATAAATAAAAAGTAAGAAGATTTGACATGATTGCCAATGAGATATGTATCCATAAATAGGCCAAAATACGTTTCCAAAGTGCATACTGAAATCAATATCATTCTTTCTTATGATTATTTCTAAAACTTCGCAATTTGTTTTTATCATCTTTTTTTAAGACCATGTTTGTATTTCATTTTCCTTATAAGCAGAAATTGTGTCCTATTCTGTATTATATTTCAGACATTTTCATATAAACAGGAAGAAAGTTAACTGTTGAAAAACATGCGCTATGATCATTGTGTTGATATGTGAGCCAATAACTAGGAAAAGGTGTAAAAGACGCGTATACACATAAATCAGGCCGTTAGTTTTTGGTTAGAATTGTTTTGCATTTTACCACAAAGGACCCTGTTATAGCTGGTTATGCGGTTTTAGTTTCGCGCGTTGTTGAAAGCCGTAAAGTAACCTATAAATGGTAACTTCTACGTCGTAGGGTTTCTGGTTGAAAGTTGTCTCATGGGATATTATCCCACATGAAGTATATCAAGCGAAATTCAACGTCAGAACCGATATCTTTAAACACAAATAAAAAAATTTAGAACACATTTGAAATACCTTATGTTTTTATCTTTCTCCGTAAGCGTCTCATTCATAAAATGGTTTTATCAATTTAAGCTATATACTTAGTGTAAATTATCTTAATTTTAACATTTCCTTCAAATGCATGTAAAGTCAAATAATTTCTATCTAGAAAAAAAGGAGAGAATAGATGAATGAGAATAAATTCCCCAGACTGTTCAAATATTATTTTTTATGATGTCCTTTGAATTATTTACAGTAAGTATTTAGTAATAAATTACAAGAAAGAAAAGAGGAGCCCTTTTATGGACAGCGAATTTTACTTAAAACTTCATGATGTTGTCATCTGAAACTTAAAATGTTTGAGGTATACTTAACGAGTTTAACGTAATAAAATCCTGATGAGTTGCTTTGGTGAGTTTTTGTTTGTTTGAACATATATCGTTTATATGAAGACTTATATTGCATTTTTTTAATATAATATCAAAGAGACAGCACTGTATGGATTAAAGAAAGCTTGAACAACTAAATCACCCAAAATCATTTACATTGTTGAATGGAGGACGCAATTCAATAAGCATAGCAATGAATTTAAAGAACTGATAATGACTCAATAAGCAACTGTAAGAGAACGGAAATTAATATTGGTTCTAGATATCATACACTATGACATTTTTGATTCATTTCTTAATTTGATACTTAGCAGGTTATATTAAGAAAACTTGACAGATTTCGAAATAGTTTGATATTATTTCAATAATAATAGCACGACGAAGAAAACCTTTCTTCAAGTAATTCATAAAAGATTCGACACTTCCGAGAAATATACTCTCAAATTGATAATTCAAAGAAGGTTGATTTGTTTGAAATAATTAATCTTTCATGTTCTAAATAAAGATATAAAATGACCTTTTTAATTTGCTAGTTATCTTAAATGAATGTATAGACTAGAGGTAATGTTTGTCGACTTTGGAGAATTGTCGGATAATACTTATAACTGACTGAGATTATTTTCGAAGACCAATGAAGAAACTGTCAATTATATCATTTGTAGTAAAAAAAAACATAGGCGAACAATTTTACTTAAACGACGTTTACATACTGTTGTTGATCAAAACTGTATCTCAACATTAACACAATTGGAAAAAAGGATATTGAATATTTGTGTATGAGATACTTGAGATACATGAGGTACGGTTGTTAATAACCATATAAAAAGAATCGTTCATTGCATTTTTCTATTTCTTTTTCGTATCTTGACAGTTGTTTCAAATGCTTAATCTATAATCGGCGTCCTGTAAGAACTAGTGATGTATTTTGATTAAAATGACCCTCAGGATAGTGAAACAGACATATAGTTCCAGACGTACTTGATTGTAAATTAAAGATCCATTAATTTTTATAACGCAGAATAGTCTACTCCACAACATTACATATTGACTTCCCGTGCAATATGTGACATTCCTGTCTGATGAAAATATTTCTTTTTCCAGCCTTGACAGTTCTTTAATACCATCCATATCTTTTCTCATTTGTAGCTGAGGATGTAGCCTTTAAAACTGGACTGCCCTCAGCAATGGAAAAATACGTGTTACTTCACAAACAAACAGCATTTGTAGAATATATCGGTTAAAATTTAAATTCCTCTATCCTATGCACAAATGTGACAAGACTTTTTCTACTAAATTAATTTTTTATAGTTTGTTATTACACCAATGTCGAAGGTAAAGGTGTCGGACTGTGTCCTCAAAATATGTTAGCAGCATACTTTATATAAGCATTTGTCTTTAGCATTCTCTTTAATTTGCTTTCAGTTTAAATTAATGATCTTATTAATCCGGCAGTAGTTTGCCAATGTTCAAATCTCGCAAATTGATTAAGAAGTGACTATAAAATGACTAATATCTTTTAATTTTCATTTTCCTGTATCTGGATGATTTTTTTTATATTAACTTGGACTATGGGTGTGTCAATTATGGGATGCATGGTTCGTTGTCAGTGCGCTAGACACATGGTTCTATTGTAAACGTCACCAAAGCCGCACGAGGTCTTATATGTTGGAGGTCACAATGTACATTAATTTATACATTACACCACCTCTTTGTTCTATGGTATATAAATACAAGCAAGAGGATAAAAAGGATACTTATAATCATCAGTGATAAGACAGAACAGCACCATGACCAAAGGCAAAAACATATTTGGATAAGATAAAGTAAAACAAATTCTTCATAATATACTTTATAAGCCACTAAAAAACTTGGCAACAAAATCCATGCCAAGAATCGGACGTGTACCCATTTGATCCGGAAGGGCTAAGAGTTCCTAAACATGTTAAAACCGGTCATAAAATATCTACAATGTCTCATGTGTGAATGAAAGACTATATAGTATCTCCTTCAGCATCGGAAATTAAGTTAAATCATGTTTGAAACTTGTCTTACTAAAAGATAGACGAAAGATACCAAAGATACATTCAAACTCATTAGCCGAAAACAAACTAACAATGCCATAAAAACACGAAGAAACGACAAAAAGACAAACAACAGTACATAGCAAAAACTAAAAAAGACTGAGCAACACGAACCCCAACAAAAATCGGGGATAAACCAAAGCGCATCGAAAGGGTAAGCAGGTCCTGGTCCACATGTGACAACCGCCACATCAGATAAACCAAATATGGTATATTTCAATTCTACTGTATGATACCGCTAATTTATTTATTGTGTGTCTTGCTTGAAAATGTATAATTATGTAATTGTTAATGTATAATTGTTATCCTCTTGTAGCACCATACGTGTGTCTAAGTTGTAAAAAATTGTCTTGTCTTGTCGTTTTGCTCATGTAAGTATTTACCTGGACGGGTCATAAGTCGCATTCGAGGAAAAGAGGACGGAATTGTAGAAACGACAATTGTAACATATCCGTTGTCATCTGTGAAATAGATATTCAATAACGGTCAACCAACTCAAGATGGCGTTCGAAGTATTTTTTTAGAGTACCTACATGTCAATACTACATACTTAACAGCGTTGGAATATATTATGCAGCAAAACTAAAAAAAATACTTTTTTAAAGAATATTTCACTGGAACAGCTGACAAAAAATCTTATCCCATTAGACATTTTTAACTAGTTGTTATCAGCAGAAAGGTGTGAGGGAAATAAATGTGGGGTATAACACTTTATCATCGTTTAAAATAACAATTCTTTTACGTAAATGGCCACTTTTATCAAACATATCAATTAAATCTCAACAGTATGTTTAATGACATCACAAAAGTATGTCCTTTTATCTAGAATGTCTTTGTTATATCATCATATTCATTAATTAATAGATATAATATTATTGATAGATTATTTATCAAACAGAAATGGTCCTTTCATAAATTTGGTGCGTTCGCAGCGGTTTTGTTTAACTTACCATCCCCCAGAACGCTTAAAACCAGACATCTGAAAGCCAATGAAATAAATACTCTAAGGTTATAAAACAAAACGGGACATAAAACAAATAGCCGATACTAGTTAGGATCGCTTTATCAAAGGAGTGGGAATCTTTGTGTCTATATAATTTGAAGAATTTAACAATTTTGTGTTTTTTAAAGTGATTGTGTATAAAAGGATTTAGCGTATAATACGTCTCAACACACGATATCCTAATTTCAGAAACTAGATTTATTTATCATATTATTTTATCGTTTAAAGGTCAGTGTGTATTTTTATTTATCTCATCAACTTACAAATCCTTCATTAAAAATAGTCCATAAGTTAGAATGTTATTTCAATAGAAATTGTATCTTAATTTGAAAAAAAGAAACTTCGAATTATTCCATTTTGGTTAATACATGTCTATTATACTTGCAAATAACGACCTTTTATGCAAATACATTTATATCTTCGGAAGTGTATACATTAATTTAAGGTAAAATTCCAATATAAAATTACACTGAATGGCTGAATAGACTTACTGAAACATATTCAACTGATTGTAAATCAGGACAAACCATTCTTGGACTTTGTTATTGATGATAGTTGAGGTGTACTTCAACCACACGAATCAAATATTCAAATAAGGTTTTAACGAATGTTTAAATTTGAATAACAGTAATATCAACTTTTTCTGAAACAACACATGTAAATGTAAATGTAAATGTTTGATTTCTTTGCCAGATTCATTTTATTGATATTACTCTATGTCTTTTACTTCACAGTTGTGGCTTGGTCGTCAATTTGCACAGAATTTCGCTCAAACCGGTGCTAGGGGCCGTCTTTCACTTGCGGTGAGGTGAGAATTTTTGTTCCGTAACGAACACCTCACTGTCACTATGAGACAGAGAAAAGATAAAATAAAGCGTCTTCCCTTTGCTTTATGTTTTTATTTGCCGTGCATGTACTGATTTTGAACCATGAATGGATACCCAATATCCTTTCATTTCTATTATATGGTTCTATGAATGAAAAATATTATTATTGAATCTAATGATATTTAACGGTTGTCGGTGAACGCTAGTCTTTTTGGTATATCAGATCTTTGGAATTTATGGGTATCCTCATCTGATTCACACCGCGCCTAAAATAGGTAATAACTTTGAAGCCTGGCTTTCTTTGCTGATAAAATTGGTATCAAATACTTAAAACATATGTTCCGTAGATCACTTGGACGACCAAGGAATAGATCGTTGTTTGTAAGGACATTTATGTAATTTAGATAGCCAATACAGGGACGGAAGATCTAGTTCCTCATTTTGGGTTGAACTTCCAAAGGAATATAGAACACACCTATGATAACTCAGGAGTTCCTCCTTGGTAAGTGTTGTGAGGGTATATATCGAGTTTCCAGGTAAATTTTGTAATACCTTATTCCTTTAAAAAGCAGTTTATGTAATGTGATATACACACTAAAACGATGTTGTTTATATGCAGGGACAGCAATATATTTATCATGGAAGTAGGACATGTGCTTTTTTGTATAAAGAGAGGATCGGCTATTACGACGGCGGGCTATAAAACGTGAAAACCGAGAGAAGTACAAGGTCTACATCTTTTTTTAAAAACCTAGCGATTTTGTGTTATGCTGAATACATTCTTTCTTCTATAACTATCATTCATGTTCTTTCGTTGTACATATTGGCAATCATACCACATCTTCTTATTTTTATACATCCTATTTCCACATATATATGAGCCTAAAAAATGCATTAGTGTGAAGACAAATATAATGAATTTATGCTATTGGAAGCGATAGTTATCAAAATTGTTCCTTTAAATTGCAGAGTTTGACATGATACTTTATAAAAAGTATATGCACTCATTTTGATTTTGATATGTCTGAACTTGTCAAAAAATATCTTTCTAAATACCCCCCCTACTCCCCCCTCCCCCGCAAAAAACATAGAAATAGATAAAGAAAGAAGGAATATCTGATAACAAAAAAGAATAAGCATTGAAATGAAGAGTAATGGGACGTTTATGTGCAAAGAATATTGAAATTAATTATCATAATCAAAACCTTGAAAGATAAAACAAAATAAACGTATGACAGGTAAGAAATACATGTATATATGATATCTGATGACAGTGTAAATTTAGGCGGGAATCTGGAACATCACGTGACAAACAAAAATACATGATTTCTAACGTTTGTGATGCAAGAAAATAATTAGATATTGACAAAAATTACAGTGTTTGGTTTTGAAAAAAAATTCACATTGAACATGAAACAATAATTAAAAAGATAGCCTTATTAACCAAGTGACCAAGATGTATGGTAAGTTCTAAATTAAATGACCAGATATTAATAAATTAAATAAACATTTGTCCCCATTTTTTTTATTTAAAAAGACATAAATAGCTAGAGAACACTGATCAGATTCAGGACAGCCAGATGACATGCATATCATCCGAGTTAAACTAGTTCGTCAGTTCACAACAAAACAAAGTTACTGCAGGAACGAATACACTTTTCTTTAAAATATAAGCCAGGTCAGCAAAAAAAAAAACTATTTTGCATTCATGACAAATTGATAGATTTACAACTTCCCTATATGTATTTTAGAAGTTGTGCTCGATCAGGGATTGCACTTTGTGGTTTTGTTTAATGGGAATGACAGTTTTAAATGCTTTATGACTCCATATACAACAAACATTTCCAGACAAATTCTGTTGTATTCCTTGAAGTATATCAACTTGTATTATTAGTATCCATTCTATGGATAATCAATTTGGGTCGTTCATACATTGTTAGCCTGGTATCTTTGACGAGTTTTAAGACTGCGTTCATCATTGAGGTGCATAAGTCATTACTAAGAAACATTAGGATAATAAGATGTTGATGGACAATGCAGTCATGACAGCATGCTTATGTTTTACTTTTCGTTATTGTTTTCTCCCAAAGCGGTGAAAACGGTCTTGTGCAACACCAAAGTATAACTAAATACAGGATGTACCATAAGTGTTTATTACATATGTGGTTTGAATATAGTATGCATTATTTGCAAGCAAAATAAACATGATAATTTGTTACTAAGGAGATAATGAATATTAATGATACACGTACAAGTATATATAAAACATATGCAACAAAAGTATGTGTCTATAAGACGCCGCATTCCCTCACAGTGTCGCATGTCATTGTTCATTAACCAACTAAAACTGGGTCGAAACCCAACTTTGGTATTTGGAATACAATTTTCAAAGTTTAAAATCTGATACCAGGTGGACGAACGGACGAATGCACAGACCAGAAAATACAATATGCTCCCTACTATTATAGCCCACCACAGTAAAAGGATCATACTTAACAAAACTGCAATGAAATGTCCAATACATGTCAGTTTTTAGGCGTATTTGTCTAAGATAAACGTCCAATATTCTTTAAAAACAATCTGTGTGCATTCACGTTAATTACACATGAAAACTCTTCCTAGAACTCATGCATCATTATAATCAAAGGCAAGAAGATGAGATGCTTCTGATTTGGTTAAGTGTAACTTGTTTTTCTCCTTGAAGATACAACATCATTAACTTCATTTTATATAACTCTACAGAAAAATAATAAAAAGTACTATGATAAATGCATCAATGATCTGAATTTTAACGAATATTAAAGTATATGAAAATAAAATATAGATGCCAAAGACGTACATACCCCTTTTTACATTTGGATGCATTTGAAAGTAATTTTTTACCCTAAAAAAGACAAATAAAAAACTAAAAAATCATCTCGCATTAGATTGCATTATCGTTATTTTTTCAGACTTAATTTTGATTTAGCAGTTTTAAAAATTCACTTTTTGAGAAGAAGTTAATATATGGGGAAAAAAGTGAAATGACCAAGTAGGATCGGTGCATTTGATAACAAGCAACTGGATGAATTACTACCCTAAAAGGTTGTTGTCAATAAAATGAACCAACTGACGTGTGTAAAGATTTAAAATAGCAAAATGGGTTAAATTTTAGATAACATATATTAAAAGGACCTGTCAATAAGACAACAACAAAAATTATAATTAATCGAAAAACACATTTGTATGTTATAATTTAATCAGAAGCAGAAGACAGCTCTCTTTATCACATGTCGTACTTTCAGTTTCCTGTATTAAAAAAATTGAACAAAGTAAATATAAAATATCCGGCACTTCTTCACATCATTTATCAAGTACGCAGTTTGTAACCTCTTGGTAATAATGTATACTCTGTAACATTTAAGGATTTGATAGAATCTTATCATTGAAATAAAGGTTCGAACAATGAGGACTTAATTCGTTGCAAAATAAACAAACAACCAGAAATACTAGAAGAAAGCAGATTATGTATTGATTCTTCGTATGGATTAAATACTTTATGATCAGCCATCGATACTCTTTTCCTGTTTTTGTTGTTATCAATTTATCACTCCATAAAATCTATCAGATGTCTACAATTCTTGTTACCTCGTTCCATTTGAATTTAAAGTAAGACAAATACGAATTTAGATGCAAAATACTCGTCATGTATCGAATAAAATAAGTTGGAAGGTCAAATCAATAGCAAAATTAAGGGGAAAAACAAAAACGGAATCTAGCTAAGACAATTGTATCCTGAGTTCGAACAACCGTAATGATTATCGTAGAAATTTCCTTAAAACAGCGTTTTTATAATTAAAATTTGTTAATTTTAGTTAGTGAATTTGGTAAAACATAACACAAGTCTTGAAATATGAAAAAGTTTAAACATTAGTTCAAACGCATAAATGAATACACTTTTCTGATGAATAACCATTTAATAGTCATTGACCCATTTTTCATTCTATTTTGATATGCCATCAGAGTTCAGTTTGATACTGTTTATTTCAAATGAAATTTCTCTGCCTATATAAAAATAAGGAGATGTGGTATGATTGCCAATGAGACAACTATCCACCACAGTTCAAATGAAGTGGATGCAAGTAATTATAGGCAACTGTACGGCCTTCAACAATGACAAAAAATAATACCGTATATTTGGTTATAAAAGGCCCCGACATGAACAATATGAAACAATTCAATTGAGAAAATTAACGGCTTAGCATGAACCAATGACAACCACTGAACTGACTTGGGACAGGCAAATATAGAATATGGCGGGGTTAAACTAGTTTGCTGGCGCCAACCCCCCCTAAACTTGGAACAGTGTTGTAAATAGTTTATTTAATTTGATGTACCGTTGAGTGGTCTAGATAAATGATTTATCTTTCCTTATTATTAAAACATATGTTCTGGCCTTTCTTAATTACCGAATGCTACTTATCATCGAACTATTACTTGCATCGAGTAACACGACATGTGCTGCTAGTGGAACAGGAACTCCTTATCGTCTGCAACACATGAGAAAATCCTCAACTTGTAAAGAAATCTCTTTGTCACTCTTTTGTTTTCTGAGTAATATTGTGTGGGGAGTTATTTTATCAAACGTTTTATTTTTTACCAAGGTGTAGTCTTTTCTTCGATATATAATGTGTGATTGCCTCATTTGTTTATTTTGTTTTTTGTTTATCAAACACACTTCGATCAATGTATCTCCATGAACAAACCCTCTACGCGTGAAAAGACGACATTCAGTGACAAAAAAAAAAAAAAGAACAGATAGGAAATGATGCCTATTTTAATCTTCACACGACATTAATAATTGTGCTGCAGACTATATTTTATTATTTGGATAATTAACCATTTATTTTCTCATTTATTATTCTTTCAATTATCTTTCTGATAAAAAGGAAATTATATTTGTGGCATGATAACCAATAAGGTAATGTACTAGGAGTTGCATGCTGAGGAAATAATTTTCAGGTTTTGAAGATGTTGATATAGAAAAAAATATGGATATGTTGCAATAATTCATAAACGATAACAGGCTAGTAATTTGGTACGCGCGTTTTGTCTATAAAAGACTTATCAGTGGCGGTAAAATCAAAACGATTGGAAGTTCAAATCAAATACAACGTTTCAGATCATTAAAACCCAAAACTCTGAAAAATAGCGCTAAACACGGCTAATTCAATATATGCCTGGGGTTAGAAAAACCATAATGGTTCGAATAATTTAATATATCAGAAACATATAATTTACAGAAAACTAATGCATCAATGATTTTCATGTTATCAGCAGTGGCAGTGACTTAGTGGTTGTAATAACTCATCAAAGAATCAAGGCTGGTAATTTGATAAGCCAGATGCACGTTTCGGATACACAAGAATCTTCAGTATCCCTCGATTCAAAAATAAAAGCAGACTACCTTACTTTTATGATAATACTACATGACTCGTACCTGGCCCAATCATTCTAAAAGTTTAACTTCATGTTACTAAGCTACACAATTAAAGAAATTACTTTAAATTTATGCACAACTCTGATTCCTTGTCCCGGTGTTTGGCTATACTTTTGATTCGTTTTATTTCATCAGTTCTTGAATTTGTTAATACATTTTGAATTTCAAATATTGTGGCCTCAAGCATACTTATTGTCGAAATACGCAATATTGTGGCCTCAAGCATACTTATTGTCGAAATGCGCAATATTGTGGCCTCAAGCATACTTATTGTCGAAATGCGCAATATTGTGGCCTCAAGCATATTTATTGTCGAAATGCGCAATATAGTGGCCTCAAGCATATTTATTGTCGAAATGCGCAATATTGTGGCCTCAAGCATATTTATTGTCGAAATGCGCAATATTGTGGCCTCAAGCATATTTATTGTCGAAATGCGCAATATAGTGGCCTCAAGCATATTTAATGTCGAAATGCGCAATATTGTGGCCTCAAGCATATTTATTGTCGAAATGCGCAATATTGTGGCCTCAAGCATATTTATTGTCGAAATGCGCAATATTGTGGCCTCAAGCATATTTATTGTCGAAATGCGCAATATTGTGGCCTCAAGCATATTTATTGTCGAAATGCGCAATATTGTGGCCTCAAGCATATTTATTGTCGAAATGCGCAATATAGTGGCCTCAAGCATATTTAATGTCGAAATGCGCAATATTGTGGCCTCAAGCATATTTATTGTCGAAATGCGCAATATAGTGGCCTCAAGCATATTTATTGTCGAAATGCGCAATATTGTGGCCTCAAGCATATTTATCGTCGAAATGCGCAATATTGTGGCCTCAAGCATATTTATCGTCGAAATGCGCAATATAGTGGCCTCAAGCATATTTATTGTCGAAATGCGCAATATTGTGGCCTCAAGCATATTTATTGTCGAAATGCGCAATATAGTGGCCTCAAGCATATTTAATGTCGAAATGCGCAATATTGTGGCCTCAAGCATATTTATTGTCGAAATGCGCAATATAGTGGCCTCAAGCATATTTATTGTCGAAATGCGCAATATTGTGGCCTCAAGCATATTTATTGTCGAAATGAGCAATATTGTGGCCTCAAGCATATTTATTGTCGAAATGCGCAATATTGTGGCCTCAAGCATATTTATTGTCGAAATGAGCAATATTGTGGCCTCAAGCATATTTATTGTCGAAATGAGCAATATTGTGGCCTCAAGCATATTTATTGTCGAAATGCGCATTTGGTGCAGTACGATTGGTACCGTTAATGTTATCAAAATCAAAAACTTTTAGCACTTCAAAAATCATATATAAATGGAACAACCTGACCCAACTAATCTTTATCCTGAAGCCGCGTGTAAGTATTTAATCTTAAAAGGTTTTAATTGATTCCCCGGTAAAATCATTGCATGATAGTTGGAAAGAAATAAGTAAATTTCTTTTGTTAATCAAAATTAAAAGAAAAATGTATGCTTTCTGTTTTCTATCAGACTAAAGGCGACAATTTTCACGACTACGATGTTGTCGCGACCTCAAACATAAGACTAATAATCAGACTTATTTTAATTACCTTAAAAAGCATATTAAGAGTTCTGTTTGAGTAAAAGTCTTCACCACCACGTCAACAAATTGAATTTCGGGATGAAATTAAAGTTCATATGCACCTTCAATATGTCATTAGGAACATTTTGTTATAATTAATTTTTCAATCCATTGTCATTTATTCAATAAGGTTTCACAAACTAAGAAAAAGAGTATTGTATTTGCAATTCAGATTAGAAACGACGTCATTACAAGTTATATTAAAGTCTACAATTTATTATGTAAACAATCAATGTGTCGATGTCTGGGTATAGGTTGTTGAGTCTAGGTACCCTTTTAGGGTGAACATCATCTTAAAGGAACATATTCATTCTTGCCACGAATTCTTTACTGCGGTTTTATTTTACATAAAAAAAAAATGACATTTAATGATGTTTGTGAAGTGTGTGAGTTACAAGTATTCCTGTATGATGTTATACTACATCTTTTCGTCTTGAATCCAGCCTACAATGCTAGAATTGCATATTGTGAACTTACAAATTTAAATTATTCGAACGCAACCTTTTGTGTTATTAACTAAAGTGATGACTTTATCCGTCCTCATTCTAAGGTTTGTCACTTTGATAATGACGAATAGTGGTAAAACTGTGCTGTTAATCGTCATTGTAATTAGATGTGTTAATGGTAAATATGAATGTACATTTTGTCAATATGATCTTTTATAGATATTTTTAAAAAATTAATCAGTTTATTTTCTTATTTCTAACTATAGATAGAATGGAAAGTTTACAATCAGACAATCGTTGTATAATTTATAACATCTATCGACCTCAACTGGGCCTTTCCACATAAATAAGATAGAACAAAAAGAAATTAAAGTGTGTGTTTTGCCTTTCAATCGTCCAACATTTATTGTTTCAAAAAACTGAACTGAACACCATTTTCTATGTTTTATTGATGGGTTTGTGGACGAGTTTTTGGTTTTCTGAGTTGTTAATTGCTATTTGTAGTTTTTGTATTCGTCTTGCCTATTATTTGACCTGTCCAGCTTCCATATGGCAAACAGTTCTATTTAATAATATATCTTCTCCTTTTGTCTTAATTCTAAAATTAGAAACTAATATCTAAACTTAAGTTAAAAAAAAAAAAAAAAACTCCAAAAGATTACACGAAGTCAGTACTTATTTCGTCAAATAGTGAATTGAGATACCATAAAAACTATATTTAAGGTACAAAAGAAAAATAACACTTTTTAAATTTTCTGCGTTTGAAGCACTTTTTTTGGATTTGAGTTCATCAAAAACGCACAGACAAAAAAAATGCAAACCAATTATGTAAAGAAAGTTTATTACACGTAGAGCTTATTACCAAAGGAGACCTAAAAGAAAAATAACAATATCCAAATACAAAGAAAAACAGAAGGTAGTAAACTGAAATATTCAATTCGGTTTTGTTTTTCTTATGATTCGGTTTGTTTTATTTGTTTTGTTTGTTTGTTTGGTTTCCTTTCTTTTGTTCCGCTCTTTATTTTATGTCCTTATTGTTTGTTTGAGTATACTCAGTAAATAATAGATGTTTACAATTTCGAGTAAAGCATACCACAATTTTTTTTCATTCTAAATAAAATCGGGGGAACAATTCGAAGTAAAATATATATAGAAAGGAATATTATTGTTACCAAGCAGTGTTTATATCACAATCTAAGCCTCTCATATTTATAAACACTCATAATACTGTTGCAAAAATATTTATCTATCAAATAGAAAGTTCCAATATCTAAACTTTTAACTGTATTTAAAGTTATCCTGCTAGATGCCAGTTTAACTAATTCAGTTATCATTCCCATTTTCTCTTGTCGCGAGGACAAATAGTAAAATGCCTTTTCTAATAAATCATATTTGGTTAACTTCTTTTTATATCAGTAATGTAGAATTTTTACTATCCCAGTGCATTTGCTCTTGTCGCGTCACACACCAAAAGATTATATCAAATACGACATGTTTTCCATCTGTATTACATGTTACTGTAGTAGTGAAAACTGATAGCCCAGCTAAAAGAAAATTTCCAGTGAGATGGTGTTATTAATGATGTAGTCATCAAGTATAAAATCAGTCAATTAATATATATTATGTAATGACATTCATATACAAAGGAATTGAAACGACATTTGCTGTTAACACAAACATTCAGATGTGTCTTTCAATTTGCCTGAAAGTAATGATTTTTATCAATTTCATTTCTTTTTTGTTTATTTTCTCAAAATTCTGATTAAATGCAAATGCCATATTTATTTTAATCGTTCTGTTACTTATTTAATTTTAGTGTCAATTTTCCGTTCAGAAGATGCCTTAAAGTGGCTCTCCCCAATATGGCAATAACGATCCCCGGTAGAATTTTTCTATTTTCACATATTTTGTAGATCTTTTTATGCTAAATCCAAAAATGCAAAGAAAAAAAGGGGGTCATTAGGCTCGTTTTTTCCTCAAAAGGAAGCGAAATTTGCGATTTTGACCCTATTTTCAAACATTTCCCGGCTGTCAACAATAAGGGCTACACCAATTTCAAAGTCTTATAGAACTACGTCAGTATGATAACTGTGCGATAAAACATTAAAATTCTGAATGTAAACGTTTCCCTTTGTTGTTTTAGACTTAACATTCCTTTTATTTGTAGATTTATGTTCAAATTTTGCCATATTCTAATTTCAGTTTGATGCTAAAAATATTGGTTAAATCGATTTTTGGTACAATTTCCCCCGGTAATTTTTTTTTAAAACGGATATGTCAAAGCGATGAACTTTTCGATGATTTTAAGGTAGCATAAAATGGGGGTCACCAGGCTTTTAAAAAAGTTACGAGCTTTTGTTTTACCCCTCTACCCCATAAGGTCTGATTTCTATGCACTCCATTAATTACTTTGTTGTGAATTCTTTATTGATCGCTTTGATAAAATAATGTGTGAAATTATATCAATGGACGATATCTGAATAGAAATTTATTTAACGTATGATTATTAGTAATGACAAAGCGAAATTTTGATTATTTTGGTGAAATACGGTAATTTTGTCAGGCGCGAGTTGTTTCCCTTAAATTTGGCGCCAAAATCGGACAACATAAATTTCAGGGTCGCCATTGTCGTGCAGCATACACTTCTGAAGAATACGACCATGTGCCTGAATAACAGACATAGTGGCGAATATACAAAGTTAAAGGTAGAGTTATTGCATATAAAATCAAAGATTTTGATATTTAAGACAGCCAAATGTTATCAGTATCACGAAAAATACAAATAAGGGGGTTGTCTCAAAATACTCGCTGCTGAAGAAAATATGTGCGGTTGAAAACTTCCATGAATTAAAACATGAATGATGTTGGCCCAACGTATTCTAAATGTATTTTTCTAGTTTTACATGGTGTATTCTTAATGGCTGGCTATCCTTCTGTGTTCATATATATGATTTGACCTTAAACCGACAAATGGTAAACATGACATGTAACCTGGAGGTAAAATATCGGTGCCAAAATGTATGATTGTTGAATTTGTTGGCAAATATATAAATGACCTAATGTAAATTAGAACCTCTACAGTATAAGGCAATATAATTTTGGTCGATACGTCATGATCATAATTTTTTAACAGTTACCTCCTCCCCCTTCTTTTGGAAAAACATCATCAGGTCCTAAGTTCACGCATAGGACTCAACTAAATTACCTTATAACACATACATTTTCATACTCATAATTCCATATTTATTTTGCTCAGTATATGATATACTAAATTTGAGTATCCCATATCCCAAACCGGGTGTTATACCCATTTGGGTGACTGTCCTGTTTACAGTAAGAACTTATCTAAAGCATACACTTATATACAAAATGTACATTAAACGATGGAAGTAAAATGTCAATATAATACTTCCATGAATATACATATGTACTCCTGAATAAAAAATTAAACTTTAAGGTCCTATTTTTGCTTGTTGTAACATTATTCATTTGTTATCTAAATAGCATGATAATGCACTTTAGAAAGAGGTTTGGTTATGTCCAGAGACAAAAAATATGTTTCAACTTTATTTAAAAGTTTAGAACTTTGTTGAAGTAAAATTTGTTTTATCTTATTTCTTACTTCTTTGCAACAGTACAAACATTTGTTCTAAAACAACTTTTTTTAAAGATTATTTAAGAGAAACAACATTGCTAAGTAATGCCTCCTTTTAAAAGATGAATGGTCAGGCCAATTAAAAAGAATGTAGTTCCTGTTTTATCCAGATAAAATAGGGTACATTGGACATTGAAAGTTGGATTCTTTTCAAATGTACATTCCTACAAGTAAACTCAACATTGGATGATGAAGAGTACAAAGTGGGGTCTGATTGGGGTGTAAGCTGGATCCGGAATTGGTCTATTTTTTGTAAGGTCAACAAGTGAAAGTCAAATTATTTTGCACGAAAAAGGGACACGAAGCGGCGGGACATATAAAATTACAAGCGCTATTATTACAATGATAAGCGGGATTTGGGATGAGACTCCCTACAAATATAGATTTAGAATTTGACCGAGAAATTATTTGTCCGTGGCAGCCAAACAGCCTGGCCTCAGAAGAAATATTCTGGACCACCTGTTTTGGACATGTTTAGAAGTGTTTGATAAAAGAAAATCACTTTAATATACATTTAGTTCTATTTTGTTGGCTCATTATTGAACATGTTGAATAAACACCATAACTTTTTTCATATTTGTCTCGCCTTAACGGAGTGAAAAAGCAAACATAGGTATGCTATTTCCGGCAGCGGCTTCAACAATGTTTGTGATTAGGTCAGTTTATGGGGAACCGCTAGTGGTACATTGTAGGTCAATGATTTTTGGTATGCAGTTGCATTAGCATCGGCACATCTTATTTCCATGGAGATCATTTGGTCTCTCCTTCAGTCATGGTCTTTTGACTTTGAAACATTTGCTTAGATTACATGTATTAGTTTGCGATTAGGTCAGTTTATGGGGAACCACTAGTGGTAGGTCAATGATATTTGGTATGCATATGTATTAGCACTAGAACATCTCATTTCCATGGAGATTGTTTGACCCTGTACCTTCAGTAATGGTTCATTGACCTACAATATTTTTCATAACTTGCATATTAAAGTATTGCTATTCTAATTTTTAATATCTGCATTTTACCATTAAAATAACAAAAAGTCAAGACATATATATGTGTGAACACTTTTTTTTTAAAGATGAGTTACATTATGCAGTTAAATATCGATCTTGTTTAATTTTTCTGACAGAATTACTCTGAAATTTAATTCCAGGCTTGAAATACTGAATACTGGTTCATATGAGACACGGAATAGGAAGAAGTGATTTGTTCTGGAATGTTCAGCTTTACTTGGGAACTATTTGCAAAGTACAGACAGAATTCACACGAGAAGCCAAGATCAACTCGACTTGCCATAGAGAACTATATTTAAAGTGCTGAGAATCCACATTGAAAACCAAAATCAACTATACTTAATGATTATATACAATGTTCTGTCAGAATCTACAAATTGGAAGCCGAGATCAACTACATGGGAACTATATGCAAAGTGCTGCCAAAATCCATATAAAAATCTAAGATAAAAAGGATCAGTTTACCTACATGTCCAATTGATGAACACAGAATATTGGGTCATTGATTTAAAGAGCACTGAAGAAGAGTTAAAAAAAATATATTGATATAATAAAAATAGTGTAAATATGGATCTGATCAGTTAATGATAGTACATGTATACATGTCAATTTTGGATACACAAAGTAAATTAATGTCTAATATCTTTGATCTTATAAACATTTGGAGAAAAATATCAAAAATTTTGCAAAAAATGAATCAAATCATTTTTAGAGCTGAGTTAATTTAATTTTTGCTGCCTGTAGTGTATTTTGCTGCAAACATGATACATGACATGCAAACTTCAATATACTTGCCTTTGTTTTACAAAATTAAGCTAATGGGATTTGTATATTTTGGAAATCATAATATCAGGTGGCAATTGTGGTAAATGCACGTGCCTTTCCTTCATCTTTTACCTCGCCCACCAATTGACCCAAATGGCTATTTGAAATATTTTACATCATTTGGCATTCGTTGTCCATCCATAGGGTAATCAGTAGCTATTTCAAAAGTCTTTTCTAGATAATAGGAGATTTGGAATACAGTTCAATGATACATGTACAGCAACCAGACAAAACACTCAAACAAATTATATATTGTCTGGAAAAACTGACACAATTAGAAATGGTGATTATAGGGTTTCCTGTAAAATTGTGTCTCACCAGAACGTAACTGACAACCTCATCATCTATCACCATTACCCAGATAACTAAAATCAGGCAAATATGGTTTTGTAAAATTAGATAAAACTCCAGTTAATAGGAATTTCAACAATGATTTCCGTAAATGATATTTAAAAGAAAATTATAACCCTACCCTAATTATGGCCTTATAAGTATAAAATTAAGCTTGCAAAGAGTAGAAATGGAAAAATGCTGTCTGCACAATTTTTATCTCAATATTGAATTCTGTCTGATCAAACACCTAAATGTCATCAACAATAGACTTAAACATTACTTGAATCTTTAATTTTGCTACCCTTAAAATCCTATAAAGATTGCAGGAGAAATATGGAGTATTCATAAACAAAACAACAACTCAACAACGTTTTTTTCTGCCTGCGATGAAAGTGGCAGAATGCGAGATATAGGGATTACTATCGGGGGACGGCATACACTATTTGTATTTATATTTCAGAAGGTAAACGACCTGGACGCTTCATAACTTGTATACAGATGCCTTATGTTACAAAATTTCTGTCTGTTATATGTCTGCTTTCATTGACTTCATTTTCATGGTTCAGCGACTGCTACATGTATAATAGGATACTTACATTAGGTATATGGGTCCCTTGCAAGGTCTACATGTCCTTCAGACTGGGTTTAACCTGATATCAACCTCGTTTCATGGATCAGTGATCAGGGTTAAAGTTACCTGATTAGGACTGTTTCTCAGATACTGTTAGCAGTAGGTCATTGGTCATTGTTAAGTTTTTGTGTTTTGGTCTGTTTTTCCAATACTAAAAGCAATAGGTTAACTATATTTGGTGTATAAAATGATAGTAAGGTGTACAGGTCTGTCTGGCAGGTATAATTTGCTTGACGTCATTTTCATGGTTGAATGGTCAATATTAAGTTTCTATGGTTTGGTCTGTTTCTTGTATATTATATATATGCTATAGTTCAGCAACATTTGGTGTATTGAATGACTGTTAGGCGAACTTGGTTTATCTGACCTTGGCCTCATTTCCATGGATCATTGATCACACAAGACTTAATGTTTGTGATATTTGAAGTAAAACTTGATCTTTAAGGATAACAACATAAAGGCAATCATGATTAGTAAAGCAGGTGAGACATTTCAGCTTGCGCATTTTTGTTGACTCAAAAAATCTGTTGAAAACTGACCACCATTCATGTTGATGTATCTAGGAATCTGAAATAACAACTTAAAAAATATGTGGTCTATCCTGATATACTTCTTATTTATATTGAAATAAGTCCTTATAGTTCTCACCGTTTGCTTGTAAGCATTATAGTTTTAAAGACAACTTATTTAGTGTTTTGAAGTTGATTTCCTTATTTAGTGTTGTGAAATTGATTTCCTTATTTAGTGTTGTGAAATTGATTTCCTTATTTAGTGTATGGAAATCATATTTCTATACCCATGTTAACCGCAAGAGTCTAGTTTAATAAAAAAAACCAATTGGCATCTCATTATCATAGACCGATAACTTCGTTACTTTGCAGCAGGTGGGTCAAACTTGGGACTTGTTTAATAACTATATAGTATATTACATGTATATTATCATTATGTCCCAGGACAAACCAGTGTTCACAAACTCATTATGAAAATTGTCATTCAAATATTTTTTGCCGCAAAGACATACTCCACACATTTTTGAAATCAAAAAAATAAGACGGAAGAAGTAAAAATTTGTCTATACCATGACCACCGAGTAATTTAACGTGTGTACTGGGCGCAGCTTTGAAATTACAATCCTAATTTTTCCTAACCAAGCAAGTAGTTCATATTTTGTTAATGTATAAAGCCTTTAGCTAGTAATCTTTGGAACTGCCCGGTATATTGCTAGGGTCCTAAACTAAATCCACGACTGGGTCAAACCAAAGATTTAGCGCTTGTCCACAAAGCATGCCACATTGAGGGATATCAGCACAGGCCGAATATCGAATATATATATATATATATATATATAAAACGTCTGAATAATAGTCAACGATTTTTCCCACGAGGGCGCTGGATCGTTACGAGTAACGATACACGTACACAATAAATAAATTATATAAACGCCTAAAAAGTGTACACAACAACACCAATAACAAAAAAAGGAACTATAAATGTAATTATTTATAAATATTTCGGATAACAGATATCCTTCATCAGTAAATATGATTGTGATGTTGAATGAATCATATATCAGTCTACTTAGATTAAACTATACAAATCTTGAAATTTATACAATAAAAATGTCAAACCGAACATCAGGTAAGACGCTTGCACAATTCTAAATATGTGTTAAACACGACATAGGTTATATGACTAATTACAACAGAGAGTTCAAATATATGCTTTAAATAAAAATAATAATGTGCGATATGAACTAGCACAATTCTAAAGCTTTAACGGTGACGACAGTTATGATGTTACAAGAACGATTGCGTCAATAAGAATTCCAAATAAACAGCACTGAACGATCTAAATTTGTAAATATTTCAAATTTGACAACGGTAGAGTAGTTGCAACAGAGTCTGCGTATTTAAACATCGCAAACAAACGGCCGTTAAAATATAATAATAAATTTTGACTAAGGTTAACTAGTTGAACGTGGCTTGGTACTTTTACATCCCTCAAAAAATTAAGCAATTTAAATTGGTATATTCAACAGATTTATTTTAGAGATGAGTAAGGTAAAGAAATAGAAACAGAGACTGTAATAAAAAGTAATACAACCCAAATATTTACAAATTTAGATCGTTCAGTGCTGTTTATTTGGAATTCTTATTGACGCAATCGTTCTTGTAACATCATAACTGTCGTCACCGTTAAAGCTTTAGAATTGTGCTAGTTCATATCGCACATTATTATTTTTATTTAAAGCATATATTTGAACTCTCTGTTGTAATTAGTCATATAACCTATGTCGTGTTTAACACATATTTAGAATTGTGCAAGCGTCTTACCTGATGTTCGGTTTGACATTTTTATTGTATAAATTTCAAGATTTGTATAGTTTAATCTAAGTAGACTGATATATGATTCATTCAACATCACAATCATATTTACTGATGAAGGATATCTGTTATCCGAAATATTTATAAATAATTACATTTATAGTTCCTTTTTTTGTTATTGGTGTTGTTGTGTACACTTTTTAGGCGTTTATATATATATATATATATATATATATATATATATATAAGGTTGGAATAATAGGTCCTGTGACTCTTTTCACAAAAAATCGATCGTAAGTTATACAGATTTGTGTATGACTTACGAGTATTTTTACTCTTAATATTTTTTGTGAAAAGAGTCGCAGGTTACTATTAACCAATTTTCATCTATGGCCAAAGGTGGAAAACAGGAATTTGTTATTGAAGTATTAGAAAAACAAAGGATTTGGGGTATCCATCAATGACTCGAAATCAGTGCATGCACAGCAAAAACACACAAAAGCAAAGGAACTGCTTTTATTGCTGTTCTTCAACACATTGTCACAGAGAGGCCTTCACCACGGAGCAAAGAACCTCTCACCTTACTGTAAGTTTAAGACGGAAGTGTCGGCTTTATTCTGTGTAAAACAAATAAATTTAGTAAAATGTGTTGCTCGAGTACCGGTAGTCTAATTACACATTCTTATCTAAATTTTAACGTGTTTACGCTGATATTTTCTTTTTTTTCATGCGAACTCTGTTGGCACATCACATTGATAGTTAAAACAGAAAACAGAAAATAACAAATAGCAAAATAAGTAAAAAGAAAATATAAGAATAGAAAACATTACCCCCGAGGTAATATGTTATAGGACAAGACTTCCGGAAATTGTTGAACTATGTTATGAAAGAGGTTGATATATATGCTCTTTACGCTAACAAATAACATAAAAAAAAACTTCCAGGTTATGGAGCAACCATTTAACTTCAAAGGGGGTTGGGGTTATGGTTTTTTGCCTGAGTCAGATTTTATTTTTAGTTTTTGGACACTATTAATTAAAATGTTTTTCTCAAAATTTAACACTATAAGGTATGGGGAAAATCTGGATTCAGAATATGTTTTTTTGTCATTTGCTTGACCACAATATTGTTTTCATCAAATTGGGAATCAGAATTTTTTTTTTTGGAAAAAACCATAACCCCCCTCTCCCTTAAAGTCGTTCCCTTAGAAGACTGGCTGTTTTAAAGTGTTTTTTCGTGCCGCCCATGATTTGATAATGAATGTAAATTATATGCATAAAATTAAAATGTTGGATGTGACTTTTAAGTATGTATTCTTTGCCTGGAAATTGTTATATTCAAAACTGTTAAAAAAATTTAAAAAATATTTAACTACTACCAAAAATTTTGTAGTGTAAAATATTTTATATACTTCGGAATAAACTCCTGGCCATTACTTAAAGGATGAAGATATTTCAAGTTAAAAAAGATTTATGACAGTGACAAATATCATAATACGCAAACCTGATAGCGACATTAGCGTGCAGATAAACCTCTCGATGCCTTATAAAGCATACTATATGGATTTTACTCGTTGTTGAAGGCCGTACGGTTACATGCAGGTCCTTTGTTTACGGTTAAACGTTGTGTCATTGGCAGTCGTACACCATTTCAATATTTAATTTTTTTATGCACAACACCAACACCATAATTATATTTCTGTCCTTTCAAAATTTAATGTGAAAAAGTAACATACCATTCTGTATTTCTGACCGTAGATTTTTTTTTGGTAAAAAGGTTTGCATCGCTTGTTGACATCGAGATAGGGTGCTCTCAGACACGCCCACGTTCCGATGTCGTCAAAACTATTTTTGAGAAGACCCCTCTAAGCGATTGTTACCAAGATGAAGAGCACACAATCGTCGTTAGAAACATGCGTTGCAAACTGCGCATTGTTAAAGGGCCGAGCCACCTTAAGGGGATGATTGATGTTTTTTTAAGATTTTGCGTGTTTTATAGATACACATTGTTTTAAATGATTAGCATTTCATGCATATTTTGTTTACTTCTGAAGTTTTGTCCATCTCAAAATAGGACACATGACATAATCAATTTATTTTGCCATTTTTGAACTTTTATGGATGAAAACAGTTATGAAGCTTTAACATTTGAAATAAGTATATAAAAAATACCGAACGCCAAGGAAAATTCAAAAAAGGGAGAAGTTAATAAAACCTAACAAAATCAAACGGAGCCGGTAGTTCAGTGGTTGTCGTTGTTCATGTCTGTCATATTTGCTTTTCGTAAATTGTTTTGATATAAATTAGGCCGTTAGTTTTCTCAATTGAATTGTTTATATTTTCTATGTCGAGGCCTTTTATAGCCGACCATACGGTATGGGTTTTTCTCATTTTTGAAGGCCGTACAGTTGCCCTTTATTGCTTACATCCACTTCATTTGAACTTTGGTAGATAGTTGTCTCATTGTCAATCATACCACATCTCCTGATTTTTATATCAATCAACCAACAACACTAATGGAAAACAACTGTCATATTCATGACTTGGTATATGCATATTTCGCATAAAAGTGTTTGGTTAAAACTGATTTTATAGATAGCTTAACCTCCCACTTTTATGACAGTTGCGTGGGTCAAACTTGGGACTTGTTTACTAATTATATAGTATATTACATGTATAAAAAGTAAAATCACAAAAATACTGAACTCCGAGGAAAATTCAATCGGAAAGTCCCTTATCACATGGCAAAATCAAATGACAAAACACATCAAACGAATGGACAACAACTGTCATATTCCTGTCTTGGTACAGGCATTTTCAAATGTAGAAAATGGTGGATTGAACCTGGTTTTATAGCGCTAAACCTCTCACTTGTACGACAGTCTCATCAAATTCCGTTATATTTACAACGATGCGTGAACAAAACAGACATAATAAATAAAATAGTCAAAATATTGGTACATCAGTCATCACTGTGTTACAATCTCAAAACAAACAATCATTTAGAAAAAAGCACAAAGCATCTATCAAATTAAAAACCACATTCATTGCTTCGCGTGTCTGACGTCAGAAAATATAAACGTCACATAAGAAGAAATTTTGTCGTTCAATGTTTATTCAAAACAATTTTATAATTTCACATGGGGAATGTTGGTATACAGGGTTAAAAAATCAAAAGTTATGTTAGAATTAATTTCAGAAATAGACCGAGATTTAAAATTGTCCAGAAGTTCTTTAGAATTTTTAAGAATCCACATATGATTAATACCACGACGCGAGTAAAATAAATTTGTATATAATTATTATGTCCCAGGAGAAACCAGTGTTCACAAACTCATTATGAAAATTGTCATTTAACTATTTTTTGCCGCAAAAACATACTCCACTCATTTTTGAAATCAAGAACTTGTGTTATTTCTTTCCCTTTTCAAAAAAAAAAAAAACAAATTTCAAAAGAGTAAGACGGAAGAAATAAAAGTTTGCCTATACCATGGCCACCGAGTAATTTAACGTGTGTACTGAGCGGAGCTTTGAAATTACAATCCCTATTTTTCCTAATCAAGCAAGTAGTTCATATTTTGTTAATATATAAAGCCTTTAGCTAGTAGTCTTTGGAACTGCCTGGTATATTGTTGGGGTCCTAAACTAAATCCACGACTGGGTCAAACCAAAGATTTAGCGCTTCTCCACAAAGCATGCCACATTAAGGAATAACAGCACAGACCGAATATCGAATATATATATACATATATAAGGTTGGAATAATAGGTCCTGCGACTCTTTTCACAAAAAATCGATCGTAATTTATACTGATTTGTATATGACTTACGAGTATTTTTACTCTTAATATTTTTTGTGAAAAGAGTCGCAGGTTACTATTAACCAATTTTCATCTAAGGCTAAAGGTGAAAAACAGGAATTTATTGAAGTATTAGAAAAACAAAGGGTATCCATCAATGACTCAAAATCAGTGCATGTACAGCAAAGAACACACAAAAAGCAAAGGAACTGCTTTTATTGCTGTTCTTCAACTCAAAGACACAGAGAGGCCTTCACCACGGAGCAAAGAACCTTTCAACTTACTGCAAGTTTAAGACGGAAATGTCGGCTTTTTCTGTGTAAAACAAATCAATTTAGTAAAATGTGTTGCTCGAGTACCGGTAGTCTAATTACACATTCTTATTTTAATTTTAACGTGTTTACGCTGATATTTTCTTTTTTCGGTTGACACATCACATTGATAGTTAAAACGGAAAACAGAAAACAGAAAATAACAAATGGCAAAATAAGTAAAAAGAAAATATAAGAATAGAAAACATTACCCCCGAGGTAATATGTTATAGGACAAGACTTCCGGAAATTGTTGAATTATGTTATGAAAGAGGTTGTTATATATGCTCTTTACGCTAACAAATACCATAAAAAAACTTCCAGGTTATTGAGCAACCATTTAACTTCAAAAGGGGTTGGGGTAATGGTTTTTTGCCTGAGTCAGAATTAGTTTTTTAGTTTTTCGACACTTTCAACTAAATTGTTTTTCTCAAAATTTAACACTATAAGGTATCGGGTAAATCTGGATTCAGAATATTTTTTTTTGTCATTTGCTTGACCACAATATTGTTTTCATCAAATTGGGAATCAGTTTTTTTTTTTTAGGAAAAAACCATAACCCCCCTCCCCCTTGAAGTCGTTCCCTTAGAAGACTGACTGTTCTAAAGTGTTTTTTCGTGCCGCCGAAGTTTTGATAAATTATATGTGTAAAATTAAAATGTTGGATGTGACTTTTAAGTATGTATTCTTTGCCTGAAAATTGTTATATTCAAAACTGATAAAAAAATTTAAAAAATATTTAACTACTACCAAAAATTTTGTAGTGCTAAATATTTTATATACTTTGGAATAAACTCCTGGCCATTACTTAAGGGATGAAGATATTTCAAGTTAAAAAAGATTTATGACAGTGACAAATATCATAAAACGCAAACCTGATAGCGACATTAGGGTGCAGATGAACCTCTCGATGCCTTATAAAGCATACTATATGGTTTTTACTCGTCGTTGAAGGCCGTACGGTGACATGCAAGGGGATGATTGATGTTTTCTAAAGATTTTGCGTGTTTTATAGATACACATTGTTTTAAATGATTAGCATTTCATGCATATTTTGTTTACTTCTGAAGTTTTGTCCATCTCAAAATAGGACACATGACATAATCAATTTATTTTGCCATTTTTGAACTTTTATGGATGAGAACGCCAAGGAAAATTCAAAAAAGGGAGAAGTTTATAAAACCTAACAAAATCAAACGGAGCCGGTAGTTCAGTGGTTGTCGTTGTTCATGTCTGTCATACTTGCTTTTCGTAAATTGTTTTGTTATAAATTATGCCGTTAGTTTTCTCAATTGAATTGTTTATATTTTCTGTGTCGAGGCCTTTTATAGCCGACCATACGGTATGGGTTTTCTCATTTTTGAAGGCCGTACAGTTGCCCTTTATTGCTTACATCCACTTCATTTGAACTTTGGTGGATAGTTGTCGCATTTTCAATCATACCACATCTCCTGATTTTTATATTAATCAACCAACAAAATTTTTTGTTTGGATCAGAATGATTTTTTACAAACTAGGATTTATCCATCCCTAAGACGTTGGCCATTCTTTTTATGAAACAAAACAGGACCAACTCTTTCAATTTGTCTTTTAGTTTGGAATGGGGAATACTTGTGTAAAGTGTAGAAAAGTCAAAAGTTTTAATACTATTGCAAGATGAAAGAGTACTAGATTGTGTGTACTCTAAAAGATCTTTGGAATTTTTTAGTATCCACATCTGATTCACGCCACCTTTAGAATAGGTAGTTTCACAATAATTTTGAAGCCCGGCTTTGATTGATGATAGAATTGATGTTAATAGTTTAGAAAGAGGTTTTGTGGAGCACTTGGAAGACCCAGCAATATACCGTTGTTTGCAAGGACACTCATGTAGTTTAGGTATCCAATACAGTGATGGAAAATCCAGTTCTTCATCTTTGGTTGAAATTCCAAAGGAAAATAGAACAGACCTATGGTTATCTAGGATTTCCTCTTTGGTAAGTGTCGTGGGTGTATAGTAAGTAAGTAAGTAAGTAAATTATTTATTATAGTGACATGTGTAAATATGTACAGATTATAAACATACAATATATTATAAATATTAAAATTAATACACCCGGCCCAATGGACCTATAAGTCACCTCAAATGAAATTAAATAATTATAAAACAATTTTATCACGTTCTTCAAAATATCAAATTATTCATGTATATGTTGAGTTTCCAAGTGAATTATCAATGCCTAATTCATTTATCAAGCAGTTTATGTAATGTGATTTACACACAAAAACGATGTTGTTTTGGGCTTTTTCTGCGGGGACAACAACATATTTGTCATTGAGGTAGGACAAGTGTTTTGCAAAAGTCTTTAAAGATTGATGTAGCATGGGTGTTAATAGACCCATTCAGTTTCTTAATTCTGATTTGTATCCACGACCTCACAGTCTTAATTCATTCGGAAAGAGTATTTACGTCTTCTTTCTCGCGTTTAACCTATTGCCTGGCCCAATCCTCAACTGAATTCAGTAGTTTTTTGAAGTTGTGTTTCCAATTGATGGATTTAGGCTCATGATAAAGTTATTACCGGGTTTATCATATTCATCATGTTCATGGCTCTGACACTTTCAACTGGTTTTCATGGTTATAACATTGGAGTCTTGTAAACGAACGCAAGAAAAGCAGTTACTGCTTTTCTTACATAAGTCCGTGTTCGATGTGATCGTTTCTACTTCCACATTTACATTTTAAACATAGCAGGATGTCAGGTGGCACATGTATAGCATGTTCAGTTTATCTTCCAGATAATTTTATATCACCAACTGTCTTTTTGGGGAAGTTCGTGTTGCTCGTTCTTAAGTTTTATTTGATTTGTTTCGTTAGCTGTTTTTTGTCATTTCGTCGTTTTTCGTTTTTGCCCTGCTATTGTTTCTTTTCGACTACAAAATTATGATCGTCGCTACGGTATCTTCTGCCTCCCTTATACATATCAAGCCATATTTAGAAACATTCTTGCATTTAACAAGGTTTTGTAAAGATATGCGATAAACAAGGTATGTTTAGTAGATTTTTGTAGGACATGATTTACAAAACTTCAAACAATATCACACTTCATATCAGTACTAGTAATGTGAAACGAATGTTTAAAGGGTTTTCTTTTTAATTATGAAGTTAAATGCAATGTATAATTACTGCATACAAACATAAAAAATACTTTTTGTAGTATAATTAAATATAATAATTGACACATATCGATTTTGGTTCGTCGCAAGCAAGTTGTAGTTTCCTTCCATCTTCTGTTACGTTGAATTCTGCCTAAACTTGAAGTGTAAATTAGATTCATTTATTTGGCCAAATTTTTCGGAATTTTCGGTCCTCAATGCTGTTCAAATTCATACTTTATTTGGCCTTTTTGACTCTTTTGTCGTTTACATATCGAAATTGATACGTCACACTATTGCAAAGTCACACCATATGGATTTCATTAGCAGGTTTGTGCTCCTTACACAAAATTGCTCCAACAGAGTAAATAGGAAAAATGACTGAAATCGATGTTACATAGATTTTACGAACGCCATCAAGATTGGATGAACAATACGATATTTCTATGTCTGATCTCACTAACGACATCGTCATGTGAATCTTATATGTTGTATATAGATATAGGAAGATGTGGTATGAGTGCCAATGAAACAACTCTCCATCCAAGTTACAATTTATAAAAGTAAACCATTATAGGTCAAAGTACGGCCTTCAAAACGGAGCATTGGCTCACACCGAACAGCAAGCTATAAAGGACCCCAAAAAATTACTAGTGTAAAACCATTCAAACAGAAAAACCAACGGTCTAATCTATATAAAAACGAGAAACAAGAAACACGTATGAACTACATAAACAGACGACAACTACTGTAATCAGATTCCTGACTTAGGACAGGTGAAAACACTTGCAGCGGGTTTAAACGTTTTAATGGTACCAAACCTTATCCCTTTTCTGAAACAATAGTATAACATGTCCACTTTTGATAAAAATTGAGATAGCTATATATTTGATATTCAAATGCAATTGTCTGTCTCCTTATACACCTAAAGTAGGAGAGTTCTACACCCTACAAGTTTTTGTCAGAACTGCACTATTTTTCAGGTATTTTCGCTCTAACATAATTATTATATACAATTATCTTAGTAGTACTATGCTTGAATCGTTTACATGGTTAGAACTGAATCTATAAGCAATTCTTAGCAAATCCAGCATTCCAGAACTGGGGTTATTACACAGTAAACAAATTCATGGTATATCCCCAATAGAAATATAGGGATAAATTTCTTAAACAACATTGTTTATAATGAAGTGCGCTATTTACAGAAAAGGGGATGTTTTCTTTATCTAAGTTTATTGTCTATTTCAAAAACAATTGAACAAAGATTTACTTTTCATGTACGTTAATTCGATTCCTATATAAATATCTTGAGAGATATATAACGTTTTATGTCATACAAATGAGAGGTTTAGCTAGCTATAAAACCAGGTTTGATCTACCATTTTCTACATAAGGAAATGCCTGTATCAAGTCAGGAATATGACAGTTGTTTTCAATTCGTTTGATGTGTTTGAGCTTTTGAATTTGCCCTTTGTTAAGAGACTTTCCGTTTTGAATTTTCTTTGGAGTTCGGTATCTTTTTGTTATTTTACTTCTTTCACATTATTATTGCGTTTTTAAACTTACATTTAAGTTTCCCACTATTACCAAATGAGCAATACATCATTTTAAGATTCACACGACGACATAGATATAAGAAGATGTGGTATGAGTGCCAATGAGACAACTTTCCATCCAAGTCAAAATTTAAAAAAGTGAACCATTATAGGTCAAAGTAAGGTCTTCAACACGGAGCCTTGGCTCACACCGAACAGTAAGCTATAAAGGGTCCCAAAAATTACTAGTGTAAAACCATTCAAACGGGAAAACCAACGGTCTAATCTATATAAAAAACGAGAAACGAGAAACACTTATGAACCACATCAACAAACGACAACTACTGAACTTTTTTATACTATCTCAGATCTTTAGATACCAGAATAGTTGTCTTTTCTTAAATTTATCGATTATTTCCTAATCCCGATATTGACTGCGTGTTGATTCATAACACGCAAATGAGAAGATACCTACCTTGTTGGTGCCGGTGGTCTGGCTGCTTTTGAAGTTCATCCGGTCGGCGTATTATTCCCTCAGTTTTTATTTATTACCAAAATTTGTCTTCAACGTTGATTTATGAGATTTGAATATCGATGAACTACTGATGCCTAAATTGAAAAACTGCAAACAATTTTTTCTCTGATTTCCATATAAATGACATAAAAAATAACCATCAACAGCATACTAGATTAAATCAGGTAAATAATAAGTGAAAACAACTGTCATATTCCTGACGTTAGGTTGTGGTACTTGAAGAAACAAATTTTCTAAAAACCGATCGAAATGATTCGTTTTACTGGTTGAAATATATTTTAAAATCTGGAACTAAATCTATTTTCTCATTTGTTTTTCCTGAATCTGAATCATATATTACACGTGCGTAAAACAAATTATCTTTTTATTATTCGATATAACAATTTATTGTAAGACCCTTTCATGTGAAATAAAGATAAATGATCCTCTGGAGAGATACTGTTGCACTGTCCAATTTTGTGGTGCTAGGGCTTCCTGTTATCACTTTTAGAATTATTATCCTCTAATGTGACTGAAACAAATAACTTTACCATTACTGAGAGCCAATCATCTCTTTGTCAAAGTTAATAGAATTTTTATATCTTAGTTAATGTTGGTATATAATGGATGTCCTTTCACACAATAAGCCACATTTCAGTGAGTGCTTTTCATTTTTTGTTTAATATTTTTATTTTTCTTCTTAATCGATGGATGATATTTGAACATCGATAAAACTACTATTGCCTTAATCTAATGCAATGTTCTTATTGACAGGGATGAACTCTGAAAGTAGGAGGGCTGTCTCCATTCATCTAGGATCGTAAAAAGTAGAAAACCATCGATCTAGATATTTTATGAAATATTCAAGTTTTGAGGCGGGTTGGAATTTATTTTTAGATTAAAAAAGTATGAAGATGTGGTATGATTGCATAGAATTTACATTTATATTAAGAACATTATGTGATTGTATCGATTTACAACGACTGTTTTACTGGTTACAACTTTTGTTTTAATTTTAGAAAGGCATTTAAGACGTGCTATCTTTTTTTATAATTCATTACGAATTCTGTCGAATATATTTCTTTCATTTCGCATTATATACCCCTGTATAATCATAACACATTGTGTCAATTTTGCAAAACCTGTAGATGGAAAACAAACATGGTGGTGTAATTTTTAATAGATTTTCGAAAACAGTACAATGTGAACTATAATTGTGCAAAAGTATGAACAAATGAACAAATCATGTTGTTATTTTATAATGAAATCAATTCAAGTGGGCAAACCGGATGTTGGTGGCAGATCTTTGACCGTTTCTGTTTATTGTTTTCACAACATTTACAGCCTGATATTTTTTCTGGAAATTAAGAGCTTGATATATTGTACATGTATAAACCAATGATATTGATGACGAATATATGTTGCCCTATGAAAGACGACGTCAAGACAAACAACAGTCTTCTAACAATTATACAGAAAACTAGACTGTTCAACACGATTCTTATAACCGCTTTCCCTGCAACATATATCTTGTTTTCAACCATATGCCTCGTAGTAGATTTCATGTTGATCCGATACTAACGACTCTGCCGATATATAAATGGATCTTTATTGACAAGCAAAATGCCTGTAATAGTATGGAATGGACAGCCAGCTGTGTAAACGTTTAGACGAAAAAATAACCAAAAACTTGAACATTAATATTCCTAGACAATTCATTGTCATTCTTTAGGGATCGAATCACCTAAAAAAGAAATCTCAAGTCATTTTGAATAGTTTACTGACTTTGACACGAGGCCAGTAATAACAACATTGTAATGAATGTTTGAATAGCAGAAGATGTATTGTAATGAGGCAACAAACCAATGCAAATATGAACTAGTAATCCTGTGTTAGGATGCTAACGCAAAAGCCCCCAATCATTTTTCTGCGGTATCCATGGTAACGGAAGCCATTTTGGAAATTCCAAAGTTAAATAGCACGTCATCATATGCCAGTTCACTTTGTGTAAAGTTTCATTCAGTTTGAAGCATTTAAAGAAAAATGAAATTTTTGCAGTTTCCATGGTAACGGCGGCCATTTTGGAAATTCTAAAGTCAAATGCCACATCCATATATGCTAATCAACATTTGTGCTAAGTTTCATTAAGTTTAAAGCATTTTGAAATTTTTCACATTTTTGCAGTTTCCATGGTAACGGCGGACATTTTAAAAATTCCAAAGTCAAACTGCTGTTGCATATGGTGCTACCCATAATAATATACCATCATATAACATTTTATGTCTCTAGAATTAATTCAACACTGATGTTCTAGAATGTTCCATAAAAATTCACCCCCCTCAAATTATGCCAAGGAGACCTCCAACTGAAATAAAAAATGCTCCATGTTGAAGTGGACATGTGTCTCTAAATATTCATAGAAGTAATCTTAATTCTATCTACTTTACATACAGCAGCTAATTTAAGAAATGTTTTGACCCCACCCATCTTTGAGGCCCCCTTATTATGCCAAGTGGACACCCTGGTATCATAAATTTTGGGATCTGCAACCCCCATGATACAGACCCATACCCATAATAAATATAAAGTTTCCATCCTGTATAGCTTCCAAGAAAATGGTAGATAAATAAAGGCAACAGTAGTATACCGCTGTTCGAAACTCATAAATCGATAGAGATAAAAACAAATACGGGTTACAAACTAAAACTGAGGGAAACGCATCAAATATAAGAGGAGAACAACGACACAACAAAAACACAACATTAAAATGAAACACACACAGAAACGAACTATAATATAACAATGGCCATTTTCCTGACTTGGTACAGGACATTTTAAGGCATGGTTTTGAGGCATGCCAAACCTCCCGCTTTTAAGGCAACGTCAAACACAACACCAAAACCACAACATCACATGACAGGACCACAATACAAATAAATGGGAGAACATATACAGTAGGACAGTTTAAGGGGTCAGAAAGAGAAGAATAAGAATAATAAATATAAATCAATTGTTTTAAAAACAATTGTCAAACGGTCTTTCCCCTCCGAAACATGATTAATTGGTTTTTTGGTTGGTTGGTTGGTTGGTTGGTTGGTTGGTCGATTGATTGATTGATTGATTGATTGATTGATTAATTTATTGATTGCATGGCACTTTCTCTGTGCGACGCAGCTAACTTAAATAACGCCTATATTCTGACCGAACGTGACTGTGTACTTATACATCTCGCACAGCCAAACGGACGCCTGAGATGTCCTCATAAAAATTGATCCTAGCATCATTCGTTTATTAATTTTCTCTAGTTTCTATGTTACCTCGGACTTACATTTTTCATCTATTTGTTGTGTATGCATTTTGATTGAAGTTGTAGGAAAACGGAGTAAATTTTATCTTGGAAGTTTTATTTTCCTTATTTGGATATGGAATGTTTTATTCTAAATTTAGGTCCGCGCGCGAGATGGTGTTGTGAAGTCACGTGACCCTCGAGTATATATGTCTGGAGTTATTAATTTCTTTTCAGGGGAGACCGTTGGACAGAGCACATGTGTACTGATCGGACAAACATGATCACTATTGGTTTTATTATTTACAGGTCATTGATGACGGATCACGCATGCATCTTACGTACACATGTTTACGGGAGCACAGATTTGTATTTTAATGCATGATTAAAAAATTTGATTGTAGGATTTCAGCAATATTTACGATTTTTCTACGTCATTGAATTTTATTTCTCAATCAAGCGGACCGCGTCTAACGGGAACATGAATTGAAGCCGATTTTTGCAGGAATGAATTTCTATTTAAGAAGTTTGTACATCAGAAGGATTACATTTTTTACAGTAAAATGTACAGGACTGAACTTCAAGGCGAAATGGGATTCCTCAAAGTAGAAGAAAAAAAGAAAAAAAAGGGGGGGGGGGGAGGTGGAGGATGGTGGACCTTGGTTGATAAATTAAGATAAGATGCATGTATACATGTATACATCATGATAGCTGCAAAGTTTGAGGCTATAATTAGTTCATTTTGTTCATTTTACTATTTCAGTGATATGGAACCCCTAAAACAGTGACGCGTACTATTTTGACAAAAACTTTCCAGTTATATCATGTCGCGACTAACATTTTGGTCAAATTTTTTTTATACGGCTTACGGTTTACGTATTACAAAAACATAACGACAAATTTATTTGGTAAAGGCAGATAACTCCTTTAAGATCTCACTGGATCGCTTCGATCCAAATTAGGCAAAAATTCCTGAGGATGTAACAAACAATTTAGAAAAAGAATTTTGTCAATATTTTTTTTTACGAAGGAGATGCACACAGATGATAAACAGTGAATAGGGAGATAACTCTTGCAAAGAAAATGGTTCGGGTTAGCAGGGTGAAATTTAAAAGCGCATAAACTATACGATACAATATGAGAAATATCTAAGCGACATATTGCGAAAATTTTTTTTCAAAAGTTGGCGGAAAAAAAAAAATGATAATAATTAAAAACCAATTGTTCAAAGAACAATTGAAGGTCTTTCCACATTAATTTTCTAAATAATTGGTAGGAAGCTACTTCTGGTTTACTCAAAGTTATTTATAGTGTCAAAGTATAGATTTCTTCATACTGATTCAATAAATAAATGGTTTCTATATACTTTTGCCTGAAATAAGGGAGATAATTGCCAACTTCCGGTTTAGAAAATGTCACTTCCGGTTTCATATGATAGCTTTATTCACACTGATTCCAAAAATATATAGTTTGTATATACTTATGCCTGTAATAAGGAAGATAATATGCTACTTCCGGCTTATAAAATGTCACTTCCGGTCTCAAATGATAGGTTAACCTATGATCATTCAAAAAATATATGGTTTCTAGGTACTTTTCCATGAAATATGTGCAAAAAATACTACTTCCGGTACACTCAAGGTCACTTCCGGTTTACTTTTATCAAGGTCATATGTCAATCAACAGTTTGCAAAAGACCCTAAGGCTTTATCATGTACCAAGTTGGAGTAATAATCAATTAACCTTAAATTGAATCATTTCAGGGACAATAACTCCTATAAGATATCATTGGATTGTTTCAGACCAAATGTATCATATCTTAATCACAATTAAGCAAACATTTTGCGCTAGTTCTTTAATTTGTAATTTTAAAAGTGACAGAGGAGATCAAATAACAAGGAAAAGTCAAAATTTAGAATATGACCTTGACCTTTGACCTTGGCCTCAATTTCATTTAAATGAACCAAAGAACTCAAATTAATATACCTTAGGTCTCTATCACTTACCATTCATGCTATACATTGATATATCATAAGATACAGAAGGGGAAATAACTCTCATATGGAGTTTACGTATCGCTTCGGTCAAAATTGGACAAAACATCCTGAGGATATAACGAGCAATTTGGTAAAATAAATTTGTCGCTTTCTTTTACGGTTACGGAGGAGATGCACGCACAAGGAAAACAGTGTTCGGGGAGATAACTCCTACAAAGAAAAGTATTCGGTTAAGCAGGGTCAATTTCAAAGGCGCATAAACTGTTCGATATTATATACGAAACATCTAAGCGACATCTTGCTAATCATAAATTAATCGCAAAAACAAAATTTGGCGGAAGAAAAAAAAAATAATATAAAAACAAATTGTTCAAAGAACAATTGAAGGTCTTTCGACGTCAATTTTCTAAATAATTGATAGGAAGCTACTTCTGGTTTACTCAAAGTTATTAATAGCGTCAAAGTATAGATTTCTTCATACTGATTCAATAAATAAATGGTTTCTATATACTTTTGCCTGAAATAAGGGAGATAATTGCCAACTTCCGGTTTAGAAAATGTCACTTCCGGTCTCATGTGATAGCTTTATTCACACTGATTCCAAAAATATATAGTTTGTATATACTTATGCCTGTAATAAGGAAGATAATATGCTACTTCCGGTTTATAAAACGTCACTTCCGGTCTCAAATGATAGGTTTAACTATGATCATTCAAAACATATATGGTTTCTAGGTACTTTTCCATGAAATAAGTGCAAAAAATACTACTTCCGGTTCACTCACGGTCACTTCCGTTTTACTTTTTTCAAGGTCATATGTGACCCAACAGTTTGCAAAAGATCTTTTGGCTTTATCATGTACCAAGTTGGAGTAATAATCAATTAACCTTAAATTGAATCATTTCAGGGACAATAACTCCTATAAGATATCATTGGATTATTTCAGACCAAATGTATCATATCTTAATCACAATTAAGCAAACATTTTGCACTAGTTCTTTAATTTGTAGTTTTAAAAATGACAGAGGAGATCAAATAACAAGGAAAAGTCAAAATTTAGAATATGACCTTGACCTTTGACCTTGGCCTCAATTTCATTTAAATGAACCAAGGAACTCAAATCAACATACCTTAGGTCTCTATCACTTACCATTCATGCTATACATTTATATATCCCTTATGTCAAATACAGAAGGGGAAATAACTCTCATATGGAGTTTACGTATCGCTTCGGTCAAATTGGACAAAACATCCTGAGGATATAACGAGCAATTTGGTAAAATAAATTTGTCGCTTTCTTTTACGGTTACGGAGGAGATGCGTGCACAAGGAAAACAGTGTTCGGGGAGATAACTCCTACAAAGAAAATTATTTGGTTTCGCAGGGTAAATTTCAAAGGCGCATAAACTTTTCGATATCATATACCAAATATCTAAGCGACATATTGCGAAACAAATATTTATCGCAAGAACAAAATTAGGCGGAAGAAAAAAAAAAAATAATCAGAAGAAAACCAATAGGTCTTTCCACAGAAAAGTGGAAAGACCTAATTAAAAACCAATTGTTCAAAGAACAATTGAAGGTCTTTCCACATTAATTTTCTAAATAATTGGTAGGAAGCTACTTCTGGTTTACTCAAAGTTATTTATAGTGTCAAAGTATAGATTTCTTCATACTGATTCAATAAATAAATGGTTTCTATATACTTTTGCCTGAAATAAGGGAGATAATTGCCAACTTCCGGTTTAGAAAATGTCACTTCCGGTCTCATGTGATAGCTTTATTCACACTGATTCCAAAAATATATAGTTTGTATATACTTATGCCTGTAATAAGGAAGATAATATGCTACTTCCGGTTTATAAAACGTCACTTCCGGTCTCAAATGATAGGTTTAACTATGAACATTCAAAACATATATGGTTTCTAGGTACTTTTCCATGAAATAAGTGCAAAAAATACTACTTCCGGTTCACTCACGGTCACTTCCGTTTTACTTTTTTCAAGGTCATATGTGACCCAACAGTTTGCAAAAGATCTTTTGGCTTTATCATGTACCAAGTTGGAGTAATAATCAATTAACCTTAAATTGAATCATTTCAGGGACAATAACTCCTATAAGATATCATTGGATTATTTCAGACCAAATGTATCATATCTTAATCACAATTAAGCAAACATTTTGCACTAGTTCTTTAATTTGTAGTTTTAAAAATGACAGAGGAGATCAAATAACAAGGAAAAGTCAAAATTTAGAATATGACCTTGACCTTTGACCTTGGCCTCAATTTCATTTAAATGAACCAAGGAACTCAAATCAACATACCTTAGGTCTCTATCACTTACCATTCATGCTATACATTTATATATCCCTTATGTCAAATACAGAAGGGGAAATAACTCTCATATGGAGTTTACGTATCGCTTCGGTCAAAATTGGACAAAACATCCTGAGGATATAACGAGCAATTTGGTAAAATAAATTTGTCGCTTTCTTTTACGGTTACGGAGGAGATGCGTGCACAAGGAAAACAGTGTTCGGGGAGATAACTCCTACAAAGAAAATTATTTGGTTTCGCAGGGTAAATTTCAAAGGCGCATAAACTTTTCGATATCATATACCAAATATCTAAGCGACATATTGCGAAACAAATATTTATCGCAAGAACAAAATTAGGCGGAAGAAAAAAAAAAATAATCAGAAGAAAACCAATAGGTCTTTCCACAGAAAAGTGGAAAGACCTAATTAAAAACCAATTGTTCAAAGAACAATTGAAGGTCTTTCCACATTAATTTTCTAAATAATTGGTAGGAAGCTACTTCTGGTTTACTCAAAGTTATTTATAGTGTCAAAGTATAGATTTCTTCATACTGATTCAATAAATAAATGGTTTCTATATACTTTTGCCTGAAATAAGGGAGATAATTGCCAACTTCCGGTTTAGAAAATGTCACTTCCGGTCTCATATGATAGCTTTATTCACACTGATTCCAAAAATATATAGTTTGTATATACTTATTCCTGTAATAAGGAAGATCATATGCTAATTCCGGTTTATAAAATGTCACTTCCGGTCGCAAATGATAGGTTAACCTATGATCATTCAAAAAATATATGGTTTCTATGTACTTTTCAATGAAATAAGTGCAAAAAATACTACTTCCGGTTCACTCAAGGTCACATCCGGTTTATTTTTTCAAGGTCATATGTCAATCAACAGTTTGCAAAAAACCCTATGGCTTTATCATGTACCAAGTTGGAGTAATAATCAATTAACCTTACATTGAATCATGTCAGGGATAATAACTCCTATAAACTATCATTGGATTGTTTCAGACCAAATGTATCATATCTTAATCACAATTAAGCAAACATTTTGCACTAGTTCTTTAATTTGTATTTTTAAAAGTGACAGAGGAGATCAAATAACAAGGAAAAGTCAAATTTTAGAATATGACCTTGACCTTTGACCTTGGCCTCAATTTCATTTAAATGAACCAAGGAACTCAAATCAATATACCTTAGGTCTCTATCACTTACCATTCATGCTATACATTCATATATCCCTTATGTCAAATACAGAAGGGGAAATAACTCTCATATGGAGTTTCTGTATCGCTTCGGTCAAAATTGGACAAAACATCATGAGGTTATAACGAGCAATTTGGTAAAATAAATTTGTCGCTTTCTTTAACGGTTACGGAGGAGATGCACACACCAAGAAAACAGTGTTCGGGGAGATAACTCCTACAAAGAAAAGTATTCGGTTAAGCAGGGTCAATTTCAAAGGCGCATAAACTATTCAATATCATATACGAAACATCTAAGTGACATCTTGTGAAACAAAAATTTATCGCAAGAATAAAATTTGGCGGAAGAAAAAAAAAAAAAAAAAAAAAAACAATTGTTCAAAGAACAATTGAAGGTCTTTCCACATCAATTTTCTAAATAATTGATAGGAAGCTACTTCTGGTTTACTCAAAGTTATAAATAGCGTCAAAGTATAGATTTCTTCATACTGATTCAATAAATAAATGGTTTCTATATACTTTTGCCTGAAATAAGGGAGATAATTGCCAACTTCCGGTTTAGAAAATGTCACTTCTGGTCTCATATAATAGCTTTATTCACACTAATTCCAAAAATATATAGTTTGTATATACTTATGCCTGTAATAAGGAAGATAATATGCTACTTCCGGTTTATAAAATGTCACTTCCGGTCTCAAATGATAGGTTAACCTATGATCATTAAAAAAATATATGGTTTCTAGGTACTTTTCCATGAAATAAGTGCAAACAATACTACTTCCTGTTCACTCAAGGTCACTTCCGGTTTACTTTTTTCAAGGTCATATGTCAACCAACAGTTTGCAAAAGACCCTATGGCTTTATCATGTACCAAGTTGGAGTAATAATCAATTAACCTTAAATTGAATCTATTCAGGGACAATAACTCCTATAAGATATCATTGGATTGTTTCAGCCCAAATGTATCATATCTTAAGCACAATTAAGCAAACATTTTGCACTAGTTCTTTAATTTGTAATTTTAAAAGTGACAGAGGAGATCAAATAACAAGGAAAAGTCAAAATTTAGAATATGACCTTGACATTTGACCTTGGCCTCAATTTCATTTAAATGAACCAAGGAACTCAAATCAATATACCTTAGGTCTCTATCACTTACCATTCATGCTATACATTTATATATCCCTTATGTCAAATACAGAAGGGGAAATAACTCTCATATGGAGTTTACGTATTGCTTCGGTCAAAATTGGACAAAACATCCTGAGGATATAACAAACAATTTGGTAAAATAAATTTGTCGCTTTTCTTTACGGTTTTGGAGGAGATGCACACACAAGGAAAACAGTGTTCGGGGAGATAACTCCTACAAAGAAAAGTATTCGGTTAAGCAGGGTCAATTTCAAAGGCGCATAAACTGTTCGATATCATATACGAAACATCTAAGCGACATCTTGCGAAACAAAAATTTATCGCAAGAACAAAATTTGGCGGAAGAAAAAAAAAATTGTTCAAAGAACAATTGAAGGTATCACATCAATTTTCTAAATAATTGATGAGAAGCTAATTCTGGTTTACTCAAAGCTACTATTGGCGTCCAATCATAGGTTTCTTCATACTGATTCAATAAACATATGGTTTCTATAGACTTTTGCCTGAAATAAGGGTGATGATTGTCAACTTCCGGTTTAGACAATGTCACTTCCGGTCTCATATGATAGCTTTATTTACACTGATTCCAAAATTATATGGTTTATATATACTTTTGCCTGTAAAAAGGGAGATAATTGGCTACTTCCGGTTTAGAAAATGTCACTTCCGGTCTCATATGATAGATTTATTTACACTGATTCCAAAAATATATGGTTTATATATACTTTTGCCTGTAAAAAGGGAGATAATTGGCTACTTCCGGTTTAGAAAATGTCACTCCCGGTCTCATATGATAGATTTATTTACACTGATTCCAAAAATATATGGTTTGTATATACTTATGCCTGTAATAAGGGAGATAATATGCTACTTCCGGTTTATAAAATATCACTTCCAGTCTCAAATGATAGATTAATGTATGACCAATCAAAAAATATATGGTTTCTATGTACTTCTACATGAAATAAGTGCAAAAATTACTACTTCCGGTTCACTCAAGGTCACTTCCGGTTGACTTTTTTCAAGGTCATATGTCACCCAACATTTTGCAAATGATCTGATGGCTTTATCATGTACCAAGTTGGAGTAATAATCAATTAACCTTAAATTGAATCATTTCAGGGACAATAACTCATTTAAGATATCATTGGATTATTTCAGACCAAAAGAAAAAAAAAAAAAAATAATCAGAAGAAAACCAATAGGTCTTTCCACAGAAAAGTGGAAAGACCTAATAATCAGAAAAAAACCAATTGGTCTTTCCACAGAAAAGTGGAAAGACCTAATAATCAGAAGAAAACCAATAGGTCTTTCCACAGAAAAGTTGAAAGACCATAAAAATAATAATCAGAACAAATACAATAGGTCTTTCCACAGAAAAGTGGAAAGACCTAATAAGAAACGGGACAGACACATAAAGTCTCCAAAACTCCGTTTTGGCGACTTAATAAAAGAAATATAGAGGGCAACGTATATGTGTTTAGACTTTCATGTTTGCCATTTCATTGTGTATATATATTTTTTGTCAGTTTTACTTTGACTGATGAGTTTTGAATGATCCTATTGTATCTTCCGCCTCCCTTTTCACATTAAAACCCGAAACAAGAAAATCACTAACATGGCGAATAACGTTATTACGGAAAATAAAAACCTAAAAGGATAAAAAAATCATACCACATTAAAGAACGCTCGCATTTACTGGAGGTATGTTCAAGTACTTAACCTGTTGAAAGGAAATCATTTCGTTCTACATTCTTAAACCCACTTAGCAATTAAAAACATATCGGGGATGTGGAGTTGTTAATCAATGTTATTGTTCAAAGGTGACATTCCCTTACAGATGTGAAATTCTTTTCTTTTAAAAACGTTAATATATTTAGAAATAGATACGTTACATTGAGAAAAAAGATTAGATTGATTCACAACATAATGAAACATTCTTTTTTTGTTAAAATGTAAATCTTTGTGGTTAGTGTTTTAATGTGAAACTTTGCTTTTATTGTTTTAATGTTATATTATGTTAGCACATGATAGAATTCTGTTTAATGTAAGAAAGCTTTTTAAAAACTTCATTGAACAATCTGTGTTAATAGTTAGGCTATATATATTTTTTTCATATGGACAATCACTAACGATGGAGTAAGTGACATAAATGCACCTAGACAAAATATGGGTCAAAAATTCTTACACTCTTTTCATTTGATGTATATTTCTTTTATTATTATATTAAAAACCAACCAGTTATCTTTTTTATTTCAAAGGCGTCAAGCTGCATAGGAAAGAAATTCCACAATTATACATGAAATATTTACAAGGTACGATCTCCGGACCTTTAAGCATAGTTTGACTTTACATTATACATCACGAGTTGATTGACTGTTATGGAATATCCGTTTCACAGATGATAGCGAATATGTTCCAAATGTCGTAACTACAATCCCGTCCTCTTTTCCCGAATGTGACCTACCGAATTAGACTTATTACCGGGTTTGTACTTACATGAGCAACACGACGGGTGCAACATGTGGAGCAGGATCGGCTTACCCTTCCGGAGCACCTGAGATCACCTCCAGTTTTTGGTGGGGTTCGTGTTGCTGAGTCCTTAGTTTTCTATGTTGTGTTTTGTGTGCTATTGTTTGTCTGTTGGTCTTTTTCTTTTTTAGCAATGGTGTTGTCCGTTTACTTATGAGTTTGAATGTCCCTTTTTGGAGTATCATTTAGTCAGTTTGCGATTGGATGTTTAGAAAAATCACTGTTAACAAACGCAGTTTACTCTCGACCGGCAGAATAAAAAAAACTAATATTTAACACTTATTTCAATAGGTTGCTTTGGGGTCTTTTAAAAAGTAGATGTAGTGAATTCATTTAAAGGTTAAACAGATAAACCCATCAAAGACACCAGGTTGATAATTTAGTACGCCAGACATGCGTTTTTTTTTTCTATATAAGACTCGTATTTGACGCATGAATCAAAACAAGTGGAAGATCAAACCCTTTATGATAGCATTTTAAAACCAAACATTTCAAAATGGTGTGCCAAATATGGCTAAGACGAAGTATTCCATAGGATAGAAAAACTTCAATAACTCAGTATTCTGATGACTGAATACAGTTTTACAGATAATGAACATATCGATGATATATCATGTCAACACAAAAGTGATGACTACTAGGCTGGTAATACACTCGGTGATGAAATAACCTAACACAGGTTGGTTGTTAAAACACATTTTTCACCATATATCACATTGACAAATGCTTTAAGTGTTTTTATTCGTCGTTTTCTCTTGCAATTTGAATTGTGTCTAGCACTGACATGATTACTGCGATCAAATTACTTCTTTGATGTGTTAATTGTATTATCAATTATTCAAAATGTAAATATTTCAAGTTAACAAAACTGAACTAATCTATTAATACTGTGGCAGTCCTTGATACATATTTGATTGATTGTCAAAGTGTAGTTGTTTTGCAAATTAAATTGTGTTCGATTTTTAGTAACACTGGAGCAATGTTAACACCTTCGTGGTTGTTCAATTATTCATTATTAAAGTTAATAATGCTTCTTCTAGTTGGTAGTTTTGAGGTCAAAAATGTATGTATGTATGTATGTATGTATGTATGTATGTATGTATGTATGTATGCATGTATGTATGTATGTATGTATGTATGTATGTATGTATGTATGTATGTATGTATGTATGTATGTATGTATGTATGTATGTATGTATGTATGTATGTATGTATGTATGTATGTATGTATGTATGTATGTATGTATGTACGTACGTACGTACGTACGTACGTATGTATGTATGTATGTATGTATGTATGTGTGTGTGTGTGTGTGTGTGTGTGTGTGTGTGTGTATGTATGTATGTATGTATGTATGTATGTATGTATGTTCTATATGTCTGTCTGTCTGTATGTCTGTCTGTATGTGTGTATGCATGTTTATATGTATGTATGTATGTATGTATGTTTGTATGCATGTATGCATGTATGTATGTATGTATGTATGTATGCTTGTGTGCATGTATGTATGTATGTATGTATGTATGTATGTATGTATGTATGTATGTATGTATGTATGTATGTATGTATGTATGTATGTATGCTTGTGTGCATGTGTGCATATTTTGTTTGCGGTATATAATCTTTTCCGCAAGTTTATTGTTTTCTGTTTGATATTAAATTAATATTTAAGATCCATTTTGTTTCATCTGGTCATCATTTTATATGGCAATCGCCAGTGGCAGTCAGCAGGATTTAAGAACATCCGTTGTTCGACCTGCTAGTCAACTGCGTTTTGTTAAAATATACTTTGTCACTTTTTTGGTCTTTTGAAAAATGTTGTTTGTGCTGTATTTAGACCCCTTTATCAAGAAATTTGTTTTGCATGCACACGTATTAAAATTGCGGTTTTTATCCAACGCAATGATATGTTTGAACGTTGTTTTCAATTTAGACAAAAACGCTAGATAAAACTGACGAGGAAAGGTAACACCCGGCCACCGAAAGCTTGATTTTTGTCGAGCTTAGGTGGTCGAATGGTCTAGCGCGTCGGGCAAAGTGCAAAGCGATTTGGTGCAACGATATCGCAGAAGCATGAGTTCGAATCCCGGCCAGGGAAGAATAAAATATTTGCTTCCGCAAATTTACAGATCAAACATTGTTGGGCTGTTATTCAGACTAATTATGTATACAGAATGTGTGTTCAGCCTTGTATCACCATCACTGGTGATCCGATGGATAAAATCTGTCGTAGAGTTGTCACTGGTTCAGACGTACTTATATATACCCTAAATTGAGGTAAATTATATGGCCTTCCAAATACCGTTTCGATTCCTAACATCACTGAAAGGACATTAATTGTCGAAATCCGGATAAAGTATACACATTTTTGCACCTGATGTTTGCGGTAAACCATCTTTTTCGCAAGTTTAGTGATTCTGTTTGGTAATAAATTAATAATAAGATATATTTTGTTACATTTTGTTATCCGTTTATTTGGCAATCGCCAATGGTAGTCAGCAGGGTTTAAGAACATCAGTTGTTCGACCTGCTAGTCAAATGCGTTTTGTTAAATGATACTTTTCACTCATCTGGTCTTTTGGAAAATGTTGTTTGTGCTGTATTTAGACCCCTCTAACAAGAAATTTGTTTTGCATGCACACGTATAACAATTGCGGTTTTTATCCAACGCAATCATAGGTTTGAACGTTGTTTACAATTTAGACTTGTATATATAATATATATATAGATTGCCTAACAATGTAATTTTAACACACTATTTAGTATGTAAATATTAGAATGTTTAAAATATTTACAAAACAATATTCAAGTGTGCATCTATCCAGGTGGAGTCGGATGTAGATGATAAGAAACTTTTGCAGCTCAATGTACATGTTGCACATGAATTTAGCTGCCTTGTAAACAATACATAATATGGATGAAGTTCAAGATTATATTCAAAATTTGTGGTTGAAGTTTGCAACGTCCATTGGCCAATTATACAGGATAAAAAAGACGATACTGTGTATTAAATTATTCTTTATCTTTCCTGTATCTCTGTATGTAAAAAAGAGGCGTTTTCAAGTTGGCCCATAAATATGTTGGCATATGACGAGGCCATTTTTGTGCCCATACTAGTGCCGTCTATCTGGAGATAGTGTTTGTCATTGAAAGAGAAGTTGTTGTTCTCCAGCACTAGTTTCAGAAGTGTAACAAGGCACTCAGTTGGAGGATTTTTTTCACTACGAGTGTTCCATGCCTCTTCACACGCTGCTATTCCTTCGTATTGTGGAATGTTGGTATATAAAGAAGACACGTCCATGGATGCGAGTAAAGTATTGTTTAATAGAGGATTGAGGCTGTCCATTTTCTTTAGAATCCTGAATGTAAGAGGGTAGTTCTTCAACATGAGGTCTTAAGTGATGGTCTACAAATTCGGATATCTTTTCAGTTGGGTGACTATTCGTTGAAACAATTGGTCGACCAGGATTGCCCGTTTTGTGTATTTTAGGCAACATATAGAATCTTCCAGCCTTTGCTTCGTTCTCAAGAGGTCGAAGATAATTAAAGGTGTCATTATCGATATGCTTTTGGTCGTACATCTCTTGAAGGATAGTGTTGATCTTTCGAATGGTATTTAGTGTTGGATCTGTGGTTAATTGTTTATAAAAATGGAGTTTGACAGTTGGCCTCTGCTATGTAATTTGTTTTATTCATGACAACCACAGCGCCCCCTTTGTCAGCAGGTTTTATTACAATATCCTCTTATTCTTTCAACGCTTTCAAAGCGATGCTTTCTGACTTAGATAAATTATAATTTCTTTAATTTGTTATACAGGACTTTATATCAGACCTCACGTAGTTAATAAATGACTCCAAGTTATCGTTTTTACTTTTTGGTAGTTTTCATGAACTTTTTTCATAAATTTTGGGATTTATGCCAACATATTTATGGGCCAACTTGAAAAACGTCTCTTGGCTAGTGCTCCATACCAGCCATTATCATGGTTTCGATTCATTGACGATATTGATTTTAAATTGACAAATTCGCAAGACCATCTTAATGAATTTCTAGAACACTTTAACTCTTTCCACCATTCAATTAAATTTACATACGAAACATCTATGGAGAAAATAAACTTCCTTGATACTACGAGTTACATCCAGAACGGAACCATTATAACGGACCTTCAAACCAAAAAAAAAACGGACAAACATCAATTCCTTTCTCCTAAAAGTTGCCATCCTAAACACTGCTCCTGTGATATCCTATTCAGCCAGGCATTGCGAATCAAAAGAATATGCTCTACTGAAAATAAGCAAAACGCTAGACTTGGACAACTACGTAAACATCTTGTTGTTCGAGGATACAATAACAACATCATTGATACAGCTTTCGAAAGAGCAAACAAAACTAGTCGCCAAGAACTTCTAGAGTACAAGGATAAAAATAAAGATGTCAACAGAACACCTCTTGTACTCACTTACCATCCTGATTTTAAAAATGTGCCATCCATTGTTCAGAAGCATTGGAAAATTATAGAAAATGACTCAAATCTAAAGAAAGTATTTTCGTCACCACCAGTCATGGCCTTCAGAAGACCTAAAAACATCCGTGACAAATTAGTGACATCTGTATTAGCAAAGCAGCCTACTCCACCCCTGGTTGCTACAAACAATGTGGTCGAAGGAATTGCTTATGTTGTAAAGCTGCCAATACAAGCAGTTCTTTCATCAACTCCGTAACTAAACAAAATTATACCATCTACTCAAATTCCAACTGTAAAACGGAGAACTCAATTTATATATTAACATGTAACACTTGTGGCATTCAGTATGTGGGAGAAACAATGGATAAATTCAATATTCGGCTCAATAACCATCGTTCATGGTACAACACCAACAAAAACTGTCCTCTCACAAGACATTTTCGCTCAAAGAAACATCCTTTTGATAATGTTACTTTCCAAACCATAGAAGTCAACATCGAGTGGGACACAATGGCGAGAAGGAGAAGAGAAAACTTTTGGATCCACCAGCCCCACACTTTAGAACCGGATGGTCTTAACGAAAAAGACGAGAATTTAAGAGATACATGAACGATAAAGAATAATTTAATACACAGCATCGTCTTTTTTATCCTGTAATATTGGCCAATGGACGTTGCAAACTTCAACCACAAATATTGTATATAATCTTGAACTTCATCCACATTATGTTTTATTTACAATGCAGCAAAATTCATGTGCAAAATCTCTGTACTGATTAATCCACACTCCCATAGATTTGTATGTCATGTGTTGCTATTTATAGGCACTTATAATATATATATATACCATACTGATTTTAAAATATATATATTTATATATATATAAGTTTAAAGAATTACAATATCCAAGCAATAGAATTTTAGATCAAAGTGATATCAAATTCAACTTCGGAAAAAACAATCGATCATTTGGTAAAATAAGCTGAAAACATGAGAACCACTGTTAAAATTAAAGCAGCATTATAATCAATTACCTCAGAAAAAATTTAAAACTAAAGCAGCATTATGATCCATGACCTTAAATAAAAGTTAAAACTAAAGCAGCATTATAATCAATGACCTTAGAATAAAAGATAAAACTAAAGCAGCATTATATTCAATGACCTTAGAATAAAAGTTAAAACTAAAGCAGCATTATACATGTAATCAATGACCTCAGAATAAAAGTTAAAACTATAGCAGCATTATAATCAATGACCTAAGAATAAAAGTTAAAACTAAAGCAGAATTCTAATCAATGACTTTAGAATAAAAGTTAAAACTAAAGCAGCCTTATAATCAATGACCTTAGAATAAAAGTTAAAACAAAAGCAGCATTATAATCAATGACCTTAGAATAAAAATTAAAACTAGATGACCTTAGAATAAAAGTTTAAACTAAAGAAGCATTATAATCAATGATCTAAGAATAAAAGTTAAAACTAAAGCAGCATTATAATCAATGACCTCAGAATCAAAGTTAAATCTAAAGCAGCATTATTATCAATGACATTAGAATAAAAGTTAAAACTAAAGCAGCATTATAATCAATGACCTCAGAATAAAAGTTAAAACTAAAGCAGAATAATAATAAATGACCTCAGAATAAAAGTTAAAACTAAAGAAGCATTATAATCAATGACCTCAGAATCAAAGTTAAATCTAAAGCAGCATTATTATCAATGACATTAGAATAAAAGTTAAAACTAAAGCAGCATTATAATCAATGACCTCAGAATAAAAGTTAAAACTAAAGCAGAATAATAATAAATGACCTCAGAATAAAAGTTAAAACTAAAGCCGCATTATAATCAATGACCTCAGAATAAAAGTTAAAACTAAAGCAGCATTATAATCAATGACCTTAGAATAAAAGTAAAAACTTAAACAGCATTATGATCAATGACCTTAGAATAAAAGTTAAAACTAAAGCAGCATTATAATCAATGACCTTAGAATAAAAGTTAAAACTAAAGCAGCATTATAATCAATGACTTTAGAATAAAAGTTAAAACTAAAGCAGCATTATTATCAATGACCTTAGAATAAAAGTTAAAACTAAAGCAGCATTATAATCAATGACCTCAGAATAAAAGTTAAAACTAAAGGAGAATAATAATAAATGATCTCAGAATAAAAGTTAAAAATAAGCAGCATTATAGTCAATGACCTTAGAATAAAAGTTAAAACTATAAGAGATGAAAAGAAAAGCAATGCAAATTATTATTTCTAAGTTTCATTGTTTTTCATCTAGCAGCGGTATTTTAGTCAATGTAAGTACATAGTACTAGTATATATGATTTTTTTTCAATATACGTATCAATATCACGTTTGAATAAATAGTCTATACATTATGACCGTCATGTGGTAGTCCTGTCACGATGGTTACAAATGCATCAATCAAATAAACTGGTACAACTATTCTTGGAGTAAAATTTATATGTTTTTTTGACATTATCCGAAAATAAATATTTGTTAAATCCCCGAAGACAGTGTGAAATGTGAAATGACTTCTAGTATATATATATATATATGATTTGCAGTTAAGTATTCAGCGTCATCCGTGCATGGGATCAGTGACTTATTACCAAGAAATTCTAGAGCTTCTTCCCACGATATCTTAACGCCAAATATATATTATATCAACATATCAAAAGAAAAAGAAACGTTTATATGTATTTAGAACACATGTTATATATGAAATAAATGTTGGGTCATCAAAATGCTTTCATTTTTATCGTATTGTATAGTTTGACGTTTGCTGATACTTGCTTCATGTGACAATCCTCAGTATGTTTAACTTTTCGTTAATAATGACAGGTAGTGTCAATATTTGAACAAAACATACAGTCACTAATTCTTCATCATTGAAGACATATTCTTAGTTGATAAACATCTTTATTAATTAATCATATGTGTTATTATCACTACAAACCAGTAAAAGTCTGAAATGGCCTATATCTGTACTCGACTGTACTGATTTTTACTCGACCAGTCTGAATTGATCTGAATTTTACTTAATATTACTCGACCCAGTCTTAACCATACTCGACTGTACTGATTTGTACTTGATCCTTATCTTTGCTATAAAATAGTCTCAACTATTACTCGACCAGTCTGAAACAGTCTTAACCAACTTGTACGATTCGCTCGTGTATGTAACAATGTTTTAGATTTTAACGAGAGAAATTTATGTATTACTGAAAAATTATTACACCAGGGTTTTCGATATCACAAACTAGTCAAACCATTTACTAAATTTTATCATCGGTATAAGGACATCATTCGTAAATATAGCTCAACATGCAGATTTCTTATACGTCCAGGTATTTCATATCCAATTTTTTATGGAAATATTCTTTATAAAGCACAAAAATGTCAGTATTCACCTCTGAAGCTAACAAAACCTTTAAACAGACTTATTAAGAAGGGATATAGTTACGATACTGTTGTCAGGTCATTAAAGATTGCATATTTTGGCGTTAATATTGATTCACTTATAGGGTCTTTGCATCGGCACTAAAGACATTTATTTAAAAACCAGTTGTTGGCATGACACGGGTTATGTTCTTCTCATATATGTTATGATGGTATGATACTAAACCCCTAACGGGAAGGATTGTGCCTGATATTCATATGATGAAGACATAATCTTTCAATCAGTTTAATTGAAGTCTGGAGCTGGCATGTCAGTTAACTGCTAGTAGTCTGTTGTTATTTATGTATTATTGTTATTTTGTTTATTTTCTTTGGTTACATTTTCTGACATCAGACTCGGACTTCTCTTGAACTGAATTTTAATGTGCGTATTGTTATGCGTTTACTTTTCTACATTGGCTAGAGGTATAGGGGGAGGGTTGAGATCTCATAAACATGTTTAACCCCACCGCATTTTTGCGCCTGTCCCAAGTCAGGAAATTCTAGCCTTTGTAAGTCTTGTATTATTTTTAATTTCAGTTTCTTGTGTACAATTTGGAGTTTAGTATGGCGTTCATTATCACTGAACTAGTATATATATTTGTTTAGGGGCCAGCTGAAGGACGCCTCCGGGTGCGGGAATTTCTCGCTGCATTGAAGACCTGTTGGTGACCTCCTGCTGTTGTCTGTTCTATGGTCGAGTTGTTGTCTCTTTGACACATTCCCCATTTTCATTCTCAATTTTATTAACCAAATCTTGACCTGTACTCGACCAATACTTGACCAGCTCTCGACCTATTTTTTTCAGTCTGAACCATACTCGACCAAAGGTCTGAACAATATTCGACCAGTCTGAACCATACTTGACCAAAAAACCTCTTCTTTATAATTTTGATTGTTAAAATAACTTTCTTTTTAACTGACATGACAACAGCCACAATTAAATAAAGATATATATAAAAACAGATTTTTACATCCTTTAATAATACATGATTCTCTTAGATTTGTCAAATCGAGATAGTTAAATTATCTATATTTAAAGTCTGAGTCTTGTTAAATATAAAAAGACTTTTTTTTTACCTGAAAACCACACCTATACTGAGGGTAATAAAACTTTATAAAAATAAGGTGCTTTTTGTTTGGCATGTGTTTTTTTTAAACAAAACTTGATTTTCCTAAATTCCTCAATAAAAACGAATGTAGGACAGAAAGTCACTGGACAAAAAGTGACAATTCAGTTTTGAGATTATTTTTCTTTGGACAATAAATTTTAAACACTTATTTTAAAAAAAAACATTTTTTATTTTTCTTGAAACAATATCAATAATGATCAAATAATTGTTAAGAAAACAAAATGTTACAGTGTCTTGGTACTTAAATGGCTTCATGGTGCCAAGAAATATATCCTTTGCATGATTAAAATTTTATAAATCTTTATTTATCAAGTCTTATAAACAATTCCCTAAACTGTAAAATGAATATGTGTAATAAATAGTAAACATTTCAAGATCTTTCTCGTAAATATTCAAACAATTGTATACAAATTATTTGTGACTTTTTGTCCTATCAAATTTGTGACTTTCTGTCCTGTGACTTTTTGTCCTGTGACTTTCTGTACTTAGGTTTAATGGCTACATACAATAGTTACATAACTATCTTTTTAATGAGGTAACAACAGCCAACAAAATCACTGACATTGTTTAACCTTATATCATAAATATATCTATTCCTATTTATTTATTGGGATATATATATATATTAAAAAGGAATAAAAATTAAAGAAATGAATAAAATTTTTCTTCTGTTTAGGGGTAAACTATAAGAGTAAGACATCCTGCTTAGGGCACACTGATTAAAAAGATCATACCTGGTCAGAGAGTAACACATTTTAAATAACATTCATTGAAAATTACAACATCCTATAAAACTTAAATAACAAGGACTTTGGAATTCACTAGATAAGTAATACACGAGTTTAAGAAAAATATGGGTTTCTTTTTACCTGTAAAACACACCTCTACTGAGGTAATTAAACCATTAAACCTTAATAAAGTGCTTCTTGTATGCCATGTCTTTAATTTTGACAAAACGTATTTAAATTTAATTAAAATAAATTTCTATTGCAACTTTGGAATACATTTCCTTTTTTAAAAGGTTATCAAGGATTGCTATGAAAGTTTTATTATTATTTTTATATTAAATTTTTGGTTTTACAAAACAAAGGTGTCAATTTTAACATTTATTAAGTTGCTTTATATACTATTTTATATATAGAGAATATCATATGGCTCTTTCAATATCACATCCGTATCAACCCGAGACACCAATATAATCCCAAGAGCTCTGCTCGAGGGATTATATTGGTTGAGGGTTGATACGGTGTGTGATATTGAAAAAGCCATATCATATACACTTTATTGTATACATATACCTCGAGCTCACGTAGATGTTTTTTATGTGACATGACGTCATACAGGTAAGACGGTTTGAAATGACGTCATACAGATTATAGGTTTGACATGACGTCATACAGATTAGGGGTTTGATAAAGCCTTTGCAACAGTGACTGCAATCGATGACGTGACGTCATACAGATTAAAGGTGTGAGTAAGCCTTTGCAACCTTGCTGATATCGATATCATCACGGGTGGCTGATACAGCACGCTTGCCAATGATTGTATTACACATACAATTTTTCTGTATTTACTACTAAGTTTATAATAAATATTTTGATAAAAAAAATTGGAATAACATTTGAGATATTTGAATAATTGTTGAAAGTTCTAGTATTTTTTATGTGCATAAATCAATGTGAACATGATATCATGTATATAAAAATTCATTTAACGAACTTAATTTATTACATGATATTTTTTTAATACAACCAGAAATTTGATCACCTTGTTCTATTTTAATTTTAAAGGTGATATACATTTTATATATATATGTATGTATATCAGTTCCTAAATTGATGAAATACAATAGATAGATACAAAAAATAGGTCTAGGTTGTTTAAGACTTGGTCGAGTATGGTTCAGACTATGTCGAGTATGGTTCAGACTAGCTCGAGCATGGTTCAGATTTGGTCGAGAATGGTTAAGACTATGTCGAGTATGGTTCAGACTCATATAAAATGGTTAAGTACTTGTCGAGTACAAGTTCAGACTGTTTAGTATGGTTCAGACTTCAGTCAAGTAATATCAAGTAAATGTCAGACCAATTCAGACTGGTCGAGTAAAAATCAGTTCAGTCGAGTACAAATATAGGCCATTTCAGACTTTTACTGGTTTGTAGTGTATAGATACAATGTAATAACACAAAGTTACACATTTAAATTAATATCAGGATTCGGAAACCTTTGGATGAACGTATATACATCCCGAACAAAATCATTATCTTTGGTTGAACATATATACATCCCGACCAAAATCATTATCTTTGGTTGAACGTATATACATCCCGACAAAAATCATTATCTTTGGTTGAACATATATACATCCCAATCCTAATCATTATCTTTGGTTGAACGTATATACATCCCAATCCCAATCATTATCTTTGGTTGAACGTATATACATTCCGATCCTAATCATTATCTTTGGTTAAACGTATATACATCCCGATCCTAATCATTACTCTCCAACCTAAATTAATTTACAAAAATGAGAATGCACAAAGGGGAATTAAAATGATAAATCGGTGACGAAAATGCAATGTCATTGTCTAAGAAGAAATACGAAGGTAAAACATAAAATTGAGAATGGAAATGGGGAATGTGTCAAAGAGACAACAACCCGACCATAGAACAGACAACAGCAGAAGGTCACCAACAGGTCTTCAATGTAGCGAGAAATTCCCGCACCCAGAGGCGCCCTTCAGCTGGCCCCTAAACAAATATATATACTAGTTCAGTGATAATGAACGCCATACTAAACTCAAAATTGTACACAAGAAACTAAAATTAAAAATAATACAAGATTAACAAAGGCTATTTTTCAAATACAATCTTAGATAAATAATTCTCCATCTAGTAGAAAATTGAAAATCAGTGTAATAGGGGCAATTGACAGTGTATTTATTGAATGATGACTGTTTCACTTTCAGCGGCAAATATTACATGCCAATATTACATGTTTCCTTTTCATTGTGTTGTTTTATAATGTTATTGTTTCTGCTAAACCTTCATCGGTATAGAAAATTTTCCTATTAAATCACCTGGTTTGAAAAGTGATGTAAAGTAAACAGTTGAATATGATATGCAGTTTATTTAACTGTACTTTCTCAAATAGAGTAATTGGTGTTACAATTATAACATATCGCTTCACAACATTGGATATTATTACGTTATACATCCATCTTATAAATTATTACTTTAAGTATACGGCAAAACCAAATATACATCTCTATTATGAATAAAATAACCAGTGAGACATGAACTGTAACTGACAACGTAGGCACTATATCATATACATGTCTATTATAGAAATAATTACCAGTAAAACATGAACTTTAACTGACTACATAGACACTATATCATATACATGTCTATTATAGAAATAATTACCAGTGAGACAAAATTTTCTTTTTTGACGTTATATTTTGACACTTTTATAATATTAATTAATGCTTAAGAAACAAGTAACTAATGTTTAAGCAACAAAAACACTAGACAGTCACGATAGAAACCGGTTGAGACAATTTAACAGATACTTCTTCATGTTTAAACGATGCATGTACCAACTTAATGTGTTATTATTTAAAAGTTGTAATTATTTATCATTAAAGATATTATTTAACTGCACACTTCTTAACATTTTTTGGGCGACTGTAGTTGTTTCTAATAATGAGCGCATGGTACACCATTATTAGAAACATGGGATAGACAAAATATTATTGCATAACAATCATACTGCTCTAAGAATTGGTATGATAAGAATCATTATTTGATAACGAAAAATTTGAAAATAGAATAATTCCTTAATACATTCACATTTTATATTAAGTTATGTGGTTAAATCAAATATAAACAACAACCTTATTTTTTTGATATGAAGAACACTACACTACAAAAGTCTAAAAGTCTGAAAAGACCAATTTTTGTCTTAATTTGCATGAACTTTTACTCGACATTCTCCAAAAGTATGACTTGTGTCTTAATTTTTCTTGACAAATTCTCATTTATATTAAATTTGTATGAAATTTACTCGACATATTCTCGACATTCTGAATATGGTCTTAAAATTTCTTGACATTTGAATACTGTCTTGAAATTTTTCGACATATTCTCGACATTCTTATTTTTTCTCAGTATGGCTTGACATATTCTGAACATTTTGAATCGTGTCTTAAATTTACTTGACAGTTCTGAGTTTTACAAATCATGACCAATATTCATGATATAAATTTAATCTTTATTTCTCTTTATATGATATACTGTTGTTTCAAGTTACACTTCTTTACAACAAAAATATAAGTTGGGCATGTAAAATAATTGAAAATTTGAGTATATAAATATTTTTACAAATGCAAATATGGCTATGAAATCTAAAGTATAAAATAATTCAAATGTGGGTGTGTTGATATAAAAAACAATTTCAATGTGGGTTTTTAAATAATTACAAATTTTGATTCCTAAATCTTATAAATTAAATGATTCAAACCAAGGATTTGTATACAAATCCTTGTTCAAACCAATCATACTGTAGACATATTTCATTCTACATTCATAATATTCAATGTTGATATGGTAAATAATTATTATACCAAAATGTGGTTTATATAAATAGCAAATTATGATGATATACAAATCATTCATTTAACAGAAGAAAAATTTGTGTAATGTCATCTGTTGGAATATATTAAGTATTACACATGGAGAGGATGTTCCCCATAAAATTAAGGTATTCCACACCCCAGAGTACACGCAACTGTCAAATAGAAGTTATTGCTTTACCTGTAATATAGCCATACAACTTATCAGTTGACCGACCATGCCACTACAACTTAAAAAGTTTGTTGATAGATGAAAATGAAAATCATCATTTTGATGAAAAAAAATTGAATTGAAATGGATTTTCTTCATCAAAATTATGAAGTTAATTATTTTAACATAAAAACAAATTGAATAATTCCCAAAGATTAAAAGAAAATTATTATCTACTCCAGGAATAATAATAAAAATGTATTTATAATGGGTCCCATCAATGATTTCTATAGAAATCATCGGTCTTATGAAATGGTTCTCAAACAGACATGCATAATATAGATCTAAACATTTTTTTCTTTTCAGGAAGGAGTTATCACAAATATTTATTTTTGATAAAAAATTATAAAATTCAACACTCAAATTTGAATAAAAAATGTTTTTGGGTTGTTCTAATAAATGAATAAGGTTTTTGAATCAAGATGGGAACAAATTCTTTGACCTAAACGAAAGCCCCCCCCCTTTTTTTAGCCACACAAACCCAAAAGATGAATTGTGGGGTCCAAAAGAGATACAAGACACCTATTTTAGTAAAGCAAATTTGACTGGCAGTTTTGCGAACGGCAAAAATCTAAATGCTGTTTGTCAATACCTTTGACTTATATTCCAAGTGAAAACAATTACTAAAATGTTTAATAAAAATAAATCAAAATTAAACTACATGGGGGATTATTCAGGATATTCCAACTTAGTTGCACCAAAAGGGTATCTTACTATACCAAATTAATCCTTTATTCTTCAAGTTTAGTTTAGCCATAATAAAAAGGAGTATATAACAGCAATAGAATGTCATAAACAGTGCAGAATAAGTCTGTTCACATTTCAGGCAAAATTTATACTGTTGAGATAGTGTCAAGACATATTTAAGACTGTCAAGAATGTGTCGAGAAATATTCAGACATTATTTAATGTTAATTTAGAATGTCAAGAATATGTCGAGACATATTCAGACATTATTAAGAATGTCAAGAATATGTCAAGACAGATCGAAACAAATTTAAGACAGTCAAGAATTGGTCGAGACTAATCCAGACTCTTATCAGATGATACAGGAAGTGTCGAGAAATTTTAAGACAATGTTCATACTGTCAAGACACTTGTCAAGACACTTGTCAAGAAAAATCAAGAACCTTATAAGACAAATTCATTCTATGTCAAGAATTTTTAAAAATTATTCAGACAAATTAAGAATGTTGAGTAAAAATTCATGCAAATTCAGACAAAAACTGGTCTTTTCAGACTTTTTGACTTTTGTAGTGCTAGTATAATATATCTGAAAGCATGTTTTTATTTATAATAATTTTATAGGTTTTTGCTCAGGTAGCAATATTAATGAGAAGGTTTCAATTTACAAATGTCAATTGCAATGGGAGAGTTTATTATGTATGTAAATAGCAATAAGAAAGTTGTCTGTTCCCATACATTTTACATTTGAGGAATAAGAATGATGACAATAAAATCCTTATTTCAACATAATACAATCTATATACAGTGTAACGGGATAGCACATCCTAATTCTTACGGGGATTTTGTTAACCGAGCCCAGAAATTCATATACTTTCCGAGTAAACTTATCGATCCTTTAGATAAACTTATTCTTAAAGGTTACCAATTCAACACTATAATTAGATCTTTGAATATTGTTTTCATTGGTATTGATATTGATTTCGTTATCAGTAAATTAAAATCACACTAAATATTTTTTTTTTATACATATGCACATTTATGGCTCTAAAATATGACGATACCTGTATCTTGGCATTGCATAAGGTCATGTTTTTCTCTGACTGTTAATGCCGTCTTAACAATAAATCCATTGGATATTGGATGTGTACTGATTGATATTTTAGTTTTAGATGCGTGATTTTTTTTTTAGTTCTTATTGGCTTTGTCAGTAACTGCGAGTACTCTCAGATCTGTCCTTATTATCTTTTTGTTATGGGGATATATAAGTACCCTGCCACGTCCACTCTGTTCTTTTTATGCATTTCTATTTGTATCCATCTAATGAGTTAAGCCTTTTTCAACTGATTTTTATAGTTTGTTCTTTTGATGTACTGTTACACTACTATCCCAGGTTGGGAGGGTTGACGCCTTCAAACTGTTTAACCACGCCACATTCTCTTTGTGCCTGTCCCAAGTCAGGAGCCTGTAATTCAGAGGTAGTCGTTTGTTGCTGTATATGATATTTGTTTTTTGTTCATTATTTTGTATATAAATTAGGCTGTTAGTTTTCTAGTTTGAATTGTTTTACATTTGTCATTTCGGAGCCTTTTATATGACTATGCGGTATGGGTGTTGCTCATTGTTGAGGTTCGTACGGTAATCCATGGTTGTTAGTTTCTATATCTTTTAAACTCTTGTGGAGAGTTTTCTTATTAGCAATCATAATATGTTTTTTTTTATTTTAACAATACTGCCACGAGCATATGAAGCGCATTGACCGTATTTTTTAAATTGAAATTAGATGGCTGCCTCTTTGCCGTTTGCTAAACATCCCTTTTTATTATTATGCATATATTATTACATATATATGGCAGACTTACACAGTAACAAGTGACGACTGCAATTTGATAGAATTATTTCTTAAACTTTGTGATTTTCGTGATCAAGGGACAACAGAATTGGCCTTATCACATCCTTTTCTTTGAATCAGTGTTATTATAGCTTCTTTCGTGACATACACGTAATGTTTTGTCTATTAAAACTTAAATCGAGCCTTTACAGGAACATATTGTAAACGCCTTTTATGAGGTTTGCTGGACTGATAAATATCTTGTTGTAACCTAAAGTCATAGATTTATACCTAATGCTAATATGGTTTGTTTATTTCAAGTGCGTGTATAATACAGTAAACCTTTAAGGAATGACTTTTAGTATAAAATACATGAAGTTCAATTTCATTTCCACGTTTGATAAACATAACTTCATGAGTGCAATCAAGTCATTTTTGAATTTTCATAAAAAATCACTCCTTTTTTTATATGATCACAAGGTTAATGTCCTTATTTTTGCGTATTGATTTGCCAATTATTTTTGTCTGATGTTTCTTGGTGTGAAATTAAAATATACATTTACCATTCACTTTAAGATAAACCATTTACATCATTTCATATGAATATAATAAATAAGAAACTTGGAAGTCGTTGTGGGAACACACTTGTAAAAGTGCACTGGTAAGTACATAGATATATATAATTTTTGTTTGTTATTTAATGCTTACTACGATTAAAACTTCATATTTATATAGATTAGTTGATTTGTAATACATCGCGTGTTTCACAGCAATTCCAAAATACTTCCTTTACATATTTGACTCTTCTACCCAAATAAGGAACTTGATAAAGTACTTTGTAATGATAGCTAAATAGACATTCCATCGCATCCACTGGCATATATACAATGTTCATTATTATTCAGGTCTGGCCATTCTCTTAACTAAGTATCAAACACAGATAAAATATTGCATTTACATCTGTTAAATCTGTGGTAGACACATTTATAACACAATAACACAGTAGATGAAAACACTTATGTTTCGGTACTAGCAAAGGTCTGCACTGTATTGTACATAACAAACAAAAAATGTAAAATGTCGAAAATCAAAAAACAATACACAAGTCATAGACAAAATACAAAAAAAAAATAAAATAGAAAACAGGCAAGAATAAATTTACGAAAATAACAATTATTCAATGAAACAGTAATTTTCTTTTTTGTAATGTTATCACCAACGAACTGAAAACCTAACATCTTTAGACAATACACGGTTACTTTGATGTCCATGTAAAGTTAAATATTTGCCATAGGACCATCAAAAGACGAACGCGTGGTTATACGGCCATGTGATGGCAACCAGAAGACATTTTATATAAACATTCGGTATTCTTGCAAACATGCTTTGTCGTTTTTTCTTCATTCAGTAGGGAAATATGTTTTTGATTGAAAGATAGTTGTAGATTTGGTAATATGATAACCTAGAAAAACCACAATGCATTTAATTCCTATATACTATTAAAAAATCCGTTAACCTGAACAAATGAATCATGAAGGAAAACAACGATCATTGGCAGAATAGTGGGCTAATACTCATTTAGGAGACACTGAATCATTATTAATAAGAAAGATGAAAGAGTTACAAATGTTGATATCCAAAATAAGTTTAAGAATTTCTCCATGCTTTTATTTCTCATTAATATGTGTTACATTCATTTGGTTTGTAGTTCCTGATAAAATTGAGAATGGAAATTGGGAATGTGTCAAAGAGACAACAACCCGACCAAAAAGCAGAAAACAGCCCAAGGCTACCAATGGGTCTTCAATACAGCGAGAAAATCCCGCACCCGGAGGCGGGCTCCTAAACAAAAATGTGTACCAGTTAAGTGAAAATAGACGTCACACTAAACTCCGAAACATATAAATGAACTAAAATTAAAAACAAACATACAAGACTAACAAAGACCAGAGGCTCCTGACTTGGGACAGGCGCAAAATTGCGGCGGAATTAAACATGTTTTTGAGATCTCAACCCTCCCCTATACTTCTAGCCAATGTAGCCGATGTATGTTTCATTTGATTGTGAACAGAAAAGCAGAAAAGCAGACCAAGGCTTCTGAACAACACACTCACTTTCCCTGAAGATAAACAGGAGAGAGTTTAGAAGCAAACATTTGTTAATACGAAATAAAATTACTTATCATGTTAAATGATTTATTCTGATCATGTATTTGTTAATCAGTCATACATATTTAATTACTGATATGATTTATGTAGTTGATTTGTCAGACGAAATCCAAGCAATAATTCCATTTCTTATATAAAAATCATGAAGGTTATATTCACCATTAAAGAGACTGAAAAACAAAACCTGCTAATGCATCCCAATTACATTGTTTTAGATAAAAGATATCATTGCGGACAGTTAAATATTGGTAATGTATGCAGTTACAAAAAATATCAAAATGAAGATGGGTTTTCCTATTTTACTATAATTCATTTGCATTTTTAAAAGTTTTGTCACACTTTAAAGGCACAAGCTAGCTTAAGCAAACTAATTGTGTATTATGTTGATACCTGTTTAAAATGTACATTGTATAACCACATTGTATGAACAGACATTATCAATCTTTATAAAAAAATGTTATTGATATTTTTGGTTTTACCTAAATAAGTAGTATTTGTTTAGTTATAAAAACTTACAAAAATACACTAATTCGATGTCATAAAAGATAACTTAAGCCATTAAATTTTGAATGATGATATTGTTTGCTCGTCTTTGAGAAAAGGATAACCAGCGAGTAATTGGTACTGTGTCTACCTTAAAGCATATTTGTTTTTTTTTACTGTAATTGAGTATAGTTGAAGACCGAACTTTAATGCAAACCAAAGGAAATACAACTTGAGGGGAGAATACTTTGAATAATAATAATGAAATTTATCACTCGAAACTCATCTTACAAAACCAAACATTCATAGTTGTCATTGTCGTTTTCAAAACCCAATAAAAATACCTTAGCATTTCGTACGCTAAACGAGTGCAAATTACAGCTACGACCTTTTAAAATATTGAAGTCTTCAAATTGCTGAACATGCGGACGAATTTTTGTTCCTCTTGTAAAATTTTCTGCATTTCCCTGAAGCGACATAGAAATTTGAATTACAAATTGGTTACCACTAGTTTTTTTTATTAATTTTATCACAATTAAAATACCTATAATATTGGCAATAGAATTTATTCTGGATGCAAAGGAATTTTACTTAAAATATCTTTTTTGTTGATAACGTCGTATTAAAAAAACAAACAATTTATGAATTGCCCTTAAAATGTGTTCTTTTACAAATATAGACCATGATGAAGTTAATATAATTAAGGTGTTGCTTTTCAATTATTGGGTCTAGTATTATTTTGGTGAAACATAAATTGTCTAATTCATTATTTTTTAAAAAGTCTTATATATATTTCTTTTGTTTTACTGCTTTGAGATTCAGTACACCGAGTAAATTTTGTTAAAATAGTATTATTTGTATAATAATGTATCATCGTTTTGATTGTACTCGACTTTGTTATCGATTATATCGGTACTACAGAGTTTAGTAAAAAATTTGTACAACATGTTATTGGTTGTTTTATTTACCTTTTGTTTTTCGGATGATATATTTTGAACAGGTGATGCTTCAGATCTAAACAACTTCTGATATCACGCTATTTGATCATGTGCCTTTAAAAATTCAGGAACATTAAAGATTTTCAAAGGTTGTCTTAACTGAAAAAATCTAGTCATTCAGTGAATTTGGTAGCGATGGCGGATCCTTGAAAGTCCCTTTAAAGATTATATTGTTTACAAATTTAAACACTGTCCGATTTAGGATTTGACATATTGTGAAGACAGTTGTTCAATTCCAGGTGTGTCCCTTATACACTTCGTATTAGCTGCTATCTAAGGTTACAAGGGTCCATGGCAAAGTGGTCTAAGTAGTTCAACTACTGTATCATTACGTGTAGCCTATCAACACGACGGGTGCCTAATGTGGAGCAGGATCTGCTTACCTTTCCAATGCTCATTTATTGCCTTTGCTTTTGGACTGCAGTATTATTTATCTTGATGTAATCAGTGGTGTACAGAATTCCCCCCCCCCCTAAAAAAACATGTTTTTTTAAAAAATAAAAATTTCGTACTTCCCTGATTTCACCAAAATCATAGGATACGCAATTATTTGTTCACACTTTACCGGCAGGAATCCTGTACGGCTTCTGATTGGATGATACAGAATTGGAATTACTTTTAAACGAAAGCTTATCCAATTAGGTTTAAAAAATCCAGAAAATCAAATTCACATTTTGCAAAGTATAGAAAATATCTTCCATTTCTGCACGTCGGGGCCATTTAAAATATGCCTTTTTCATTAGGCGAAAAATAGACGATCTTTTTCATAGAGGTAAAGGGGGAGGGTTGAGATCTCAAAAAACATGTTTAACCCCGCCGCATTTTTGCGACTGTCCCAAATCAAGAGCCTCTGGCCTTTGTTAGTCTTGTATCATTTTTAATTTTAGTTTCTTGTGTTTAATTTGAGTTTAGTATGACGTCCATTATCACTGAACTAGTATACTTATTTGTTTAGGGGCCAGCTGAAGGACGCCTCCGGGTGCGGGAGTTTCTCGCTGCATTGAAGACCCATTGGTGGCTTTCGGCTGTTGTCTGCTCTATGGTCGGGTTGTTGTCTCTTTGACACATTCCCCATTTCCATTCTCAATTTTATTCTAGAAAAAAAATACGGAACACCACTGGTACCCTATGGAAGATGCATTACGAATAATTGTGCTCTTGTAACCTGAAGATGACATTTTTTGAAAAAAGCAAAATAGGCAAAAAGTGCCCCTAAGCAAACACCAACGATTTAGTTAAATTGCAAAGTAGAAAAATTAATCTTGTCATTGAATATTGTAGTTCAAGAATAATTTTTTCTTGCCAAAGTAGTAATATTATCATATATTCGAAATTTGGAAAAACTATAGTCTGTTTCAAAAACGTATTTTTTCAAGAAATGATTTCATTTAAAGCCATTCTTCAAAATTCTATGTAGCTTTTCCATATCAGAACGGTTTTGTCGGCAATATGATCAGTGCTGGATGACCATTGAAAAATAAGGGCAGTAAAGTTAAAAAAAATCAGTTCAAATTTGTGGCCTGATCGACGGGCAATAAATAATTCTCCAAATTCAGAGAGTGATCAGATAATGTTTTGAAGATGTGATATGAGCTAGATAGACACTAGTTCTTCATTTGGCCCTGGCGCTTAATTTTAGAAAGTTTTTTGCTTAACCGTATAGGTTACAAGAGCGCAATTATTTGTTTACATTTTACCGGCAAGTTTTTAAAAAGATGGTACTCAGAATAGAATCCTGTACGGCTTCTGATTGGATGATACAGAATTGGAATTACTTTTAATCGAAAGCTTATCCAATTAGGTTTAAAAAATCCAGAAAATCAAATTCACATTTTGCAAAGTAAAGAAAATATCTTCCATTTCTGCACGTCGGGGCCATTAAAAATATGCCTTTATCATTAAGGAAAAAAAAAAAGAAGACGATCTTTTTCAACTGCATTTTAAGTCAATTTTTGCTGCATGACCATATATATATTTTTGGTTGTAATGCAACACTGGCATTTCTAGTAACAGGAACTGCTACCCGTTTTTTCCCTAGTTCATGTAGTCTGAAAAAAAAATACGGAACACCACTGGTACCCTATGGAAAATGCTCTACGAATAATTGTGCTCTTGTAACCTACAAGGAAGTTACTACCGATGAAACGTTCCTTTACTTATCATTATACCGGGGAACTAATTGAAAAACAATTATAGCGAACATAAACTTCACATTTTTTCAACACCGATGTTGCTGCGCATTGTCAAAAATTACCTTTTTAAAAACATTTGTTCTTTTGGTAGGGGGGATTTAGAGAGAAAAAATCGCAACGTACATTGTAGCTGTGATAGTCTATGTTTTAAGGTCAACTAGTTAAGAAAAATCTGTATACGCATGGAAATACTGTCCGTCTATTAAAAACATTTCAATCACAGGCTACATGTACACATGTTCGTTGTCAATAAAATAATCATACATTTTGATGGTATCAATATCAAGGAATTGTTGTTGAATTCTGTAGATTTTTGACAATTGATGGTCTGTCCATACCATATATTTGCATCTCATATCTGATTTATGCGTCTTACGTACTAAGATATCAGCCTAAAATCGTTGATAAGTTTTTTCATTGCCGAGAAGATGCGATTGCTGGTAACCATTTTGTCTCCGAGGGACGGATATCTTAGCCCAGTAGTAAGCATATCTGTGCTGATTTGAAAAATCACAGATACGGTTATTTTGTCTGTAAATTTACTGTCTATACAATGATATAATAATTCGAAACACTAATGTTGTTTTAACTTCTATGCATAGATTATCTTAGCTCGATCTGGCGCAACCTTTTTGAACCTTTTGTTTGCAAAGCTCTTCAACTTTGTAATAGATTTGCCCTTCCAACTGCGAGGACTACAAGTGTATCTATTGTGTGGTAATTAATTATTACCCTGGTTTCTTTAATATGGTTTTGACGACCACTGGATCGAATCCGATACTGATGAACGTTATATCTGCGAGTGTAACACCAGCCCAGTAGTTTGCATATTTGTGTTGTCATGAAAGTTCATTCACACCATCATTGTTCTGAAAATTAAATGTTCATCAACGAAAAAAAAACAAAACATCCCAAACACTAATGATACCTCCCCTAATGCACAGATGACCTTAGTTTTAACTCAATTTTTTGAAGCCTTAAGTTTTTAATGCTGTGAACTTTGTAATAGATTTGGCTTTACAACTGCTTTGATTCGAGAGCTACCAAAGTTAAAACACATGTCTGGTGTAACAAACTATAAACATCGTCTGGTGTAACAAACTATAAACATCAAACGTCTGTGACTTTGAATTAAACCAATAAGAAAAAACTAACTTGAACAATAATTTACATGCATGTCATATTCAGGCTTTCAGTTATTTATTTTTAAAGTTTTCTTTTTTAAAACATCAACCACATATAATTCAGTAAAGAAACTCATCATAGATACTAGGATTAAAGTTGTATATGCCAGATGCGCGTTTCGTCATAAAAAGACCCCCAAGGCCAAAATTTTTTGAAACTCCAAAACTTATCAAAAATGAAGAGCTAATGAACCAAAAAGAAAAAATTGATTGAAATTCTCACAAAGATTTTACATTTTTATGTTCACACATTTTGTTACATGAGTTAGGATTAACAAATATGCAATTTCTATTTCAAAAAACAACGGCAGACATTATCTGTTAACAAAGCTTTGTTCATTACCGGTTAATAAGTTAAATAAAATTTTAGAGGATTGCAACACAATTTCATATAGCAGTCCTAAGTATGAAATCGTTCAAATTATAATGGCATATTGTTATTCTAAACTGTTTCCCAAAATTGATCGCCCTGAAGATCATAAAAAACAGTTTATTAAAATAAAGTATATCAATAAAGGTTTTGATTTTGTAAATATTGCCGGTATTTTTAACGACCATTTTGTTAAAGAACAAATTCCGGGATATTTTGATAATACTGAGCTCCCTCTTATTTGTTATATTTACAAGAAATCTACCCAGAAATTTGTGTTTAATTATAGCCAATTGTGTAAAGATGTTAATATCAGTGAAAATACACCTACTTCATGTAATTGCAGTAATTCCGAATACATTTATGGACCCATTTCCCATGTTATAACAGGAGATCTTAACATCGTTCAAGACCGAGAGTTAAAATCATTCCTCAGTAAAGGACCTAAATATCGTCCTCCGTCAATTATTAATTGGAATGATTGTCGTAATATCATCCACGACTCACTCCATACTTACTGTTTGAAATGGATAAAACGGGAAAAAGCTGACAAAAAATCTTTGGACTCTTTTTTTAATTCAGTAATGAACATAGTTGATATACGTATTCAACATTTTAAAGAACATTTTACTCTTAACAATAATCACAATAAACCTATTTCTCGTATCAAACATAAACTAAAAGAACTAGCCAAGGACTTTGTTTTTGTCCCGGCCGATAAAGCTGCTAATAATATAATTATTGTTTGACGTAAATTTTACATTGAGGTTCTGAAAAAAGAAATCACCAATTCACCAACATTCCAACTGACTCCATTTTCAGAAAACGACATCTGTAACAAACATAAACTTTTAGCTACCGCTTTACAAGCAGAACCAAATACAATGAAAGTCCCAACTATGTATTGGCTTCCGAAGCTACACAAAACACCAAGAACTCGTTGGAAGTACTTGATAAATTACATGCATATAATGCATTGGTGATTTTGAATCTGTTCAAAGTTTTGATTTTTCTACCCTATATACCACATTGCCTCACATTCTCATTAAGAAAAAATTCACACACCTAAATAAATGGGCATTTAAAAAGTCAGAATGTGAATATATATGTTCAAACTCTTTTAGGTCATTTTTTAGTAGCAATAAACAAAAAAAACTATGTCAATTGGACATGCTTTGATACTATATATGCCCTTGAATTTTTACTAGATAACATTTTTGTTCGCTTTGGAGATTCCGTATATCGTCAGGTTATCGGAATTCCAATGGGGACTAACTGTGCACCACTTATTGCGGACTTTCTTTTGTATTGCTATGAGTTACAATTTATAACAAAAATCAGCAAAGACCCATCGAAACAACATCTGATACACAAATTTAATAATACTTTTAGATATTTGGATGATATTTTGGCTCTCAATAATGACGACTTCAGTATGTATACTAAAGAAATTTATCCTGTTGAACTTACTTTAAATAAAGCTAATACTAACAATGACCACTGCCCTTTCCTCGATCTTGATATCTATATCATTAATGGAAAGCTTAATACTAAAATATATGATAAAAGAGATGATTTTTCATTTCCTATCGTTAATTATCCTTTTTTAGATGGTGACGTTCCCTTGTCACCATCTTACGGTGTTTATATATCTCAACTTGTACGATTCGCTCATGTATGTAACAATGTTTTAGATTTTAACGAGAGAAATTAATGTATTACTGAAAAATTATTACACCAGGGTTTTCGATATCACAAACTAGTCAAAACATTTACTAAATTTTATCATCGGTATAAGGACATCATTCGTAAATATAGCTCAACATGCAGACTTCTTATACGTTCAGGTATTTCACATCCAATTTTTTATGGAAATATTCTTTGTAAAGCACAAAAATGTCAGTATTCACCTCTGAAGCTAACAAAACCTTTAAATAAGACTTATTAAGAAGGGATATAGTTACGATACTGTTGTCAGGTCATAAAAGATTGCATATTTTGGCGTTAATATTGATTCACTTATAGGGTCTTTGCATCGGCAATAAACACATTTATTTAAAAACCAGTTGTTGGCATGACACGGGTTATGTTCTTCTCATATATGTTATGATGGTATGATACTAAACCCCTAACGGGAAGGATTGTGCCTGATATTCATATGATGAAGACATAATCTTTCAATCAGTTTAATTGAAGTTTGGAGCTGGCATGTCAGTTAACTGCTAGTAGTCTGTTGTTATTTATGTATTATTGTCATTTTGTTTATTTTCTTTGGTTACATCTTCTGACATCAGACTCGGACTTCTCTTGAACTGAATTTTAATGTGCGTATTGTTATGCGTTTACTTTTCTACATTGGCTAGAGGTATAGGAGGAGGGTTGAGATCTCATAAACATGTTTAACCCCGCCGCATTTTTGCGCCTGTCCCAAGTCAGGAGCCTCTAGCCTTTGTTAGTCTTGTATTATTTTAAATGTTAGTTTCTTGTGTACAATTTGGAGTTTAGTATGGCGTTCATTATCACTGAACTAGTATATATATTTGATTAGGGGCCAGCTGAAGGACGACTCCGGGTGCGGGAATTTCTCGCTGCGTTGAAGACCTGTTGGTGACCTTCTGCTGTTGTCTGTTTTATGGTCGGGTTTGTTGTCTCTTTGACACATTCCCCATTTCCATTCTCAATTTTAAGTCTATCAAATTTTTCTCCTAGGTCGAATTTAAAGTAAACGTATCATGAAAAAATAGCTTATACTGATTAACGTATTCAATACACCATTTACTTAAATATTCTCCAACATGTATCGCCAACGCAAAAAACATTAAAAAGAAGAAAGCTGCAAAGCCGTAACGAAAGTAATCAAAACTGCCGTATAATACAAGCTTTACTTTGTACAAATACAATTTTTATTTCAGATTAATAACATGATTTTTAAACCAACAATATAAATCAAAGTGTACCACGCTCATATCACAATAAAATACATTTTACGTTCATAACTCTCAAATGTATTGTCATCGGATGAGTTGAGTTCTATAAAGAGACAATAGCATGTGCAATTGCGTAAGTACGCAAATAAATTCCATTGTAATGATGTTCGTTTTAGTATAAGACTAGAGCGTTTTTTTGCTAGCTTTGAAAATATTTCATCATATAATATTTTACACCATAAAAGGACAATGATATTATCGTTGGTATCTCAGAGGACATCATTACGTCCATAACTTTCAGTGCTGTCATGCAATATCTAAATAAATCATCTAATAAGGCTTTGCAAGATAACGACATACAATGTAATCATGGGGGATGACATACAACAAGACACATTCATTTTGATTTTGGAAGCTTGATGTAATTATTGTCAAAATTGATTCTCAAGTTATAAAATTATATCAGATAGTTTCTTAAAAAGAGGTTGTTGTAGAGTTCGCGGATAGATATCATTATCATGTCTTGATAACATTTAACAATAAAAGTTACTCATATACATTATCCCTAATGCGTTTTTATGAAATAATAAAAATTTACTGCTACACGCATTAGGAAGAAAGAAACATTTTTTTCTTATCACAATTATAAACCCTGCACATAAATTAAGACTAGAAACTAATGTTTCTATTGAAAAAAAAAAACCTTATAGAAACGTTAAATAGCTTACTCAATATGTCAATATGACACTTTAATCAGAAAGCAGAACTTTTATCGACATTTTGTTTTAATCCGTACACATTATTGCAACGTGTTAGTATATGTACTATGACATGACATGTCTTTATTTTTTGTATCTCGTGCTGATTTAAGGCAGACAATGTTTCATAAAGTCTTAGTCAGATTGACTAAACCGCCTGCTTTTTAAAACAAAGTAAAAGGGAGTAGAAAGATACCAAATGGCCTTTCACACTCATCAGTCAAAAATAAGCTGACAAAGTTATGGCTAAAAACGAAAAAAGCCCAAAAGACAAACAACAGTGTAAAAAAACCACACAATATAGAAAACGAAAGACTGAGCAACACGAATCCCACAAAAAACCGGGGGTGATCTCTGGTGCTCCAAAGTGAGGGTTAAAAATGTATGTATTCTGTCAGACAAACCGGTCTAGAGTTATTCAAGTATGATTGAAACAAAGTATAGCACACACTATACGTTGATTGTTAATGTGTGGCATTTTAAAGACAGATTGTCATGACATATGCACAGTGTATAATTCAAAAATATCACAAAGTATCCAAGATGTGATTTTGCGCGCGTTTTAAGTGTATCGGAGGTAAATCCAGAAAAGCTTTTAGGGCGCATGAAATTCACAGCGTGCTATTTTCATTTGTTTACATAAAAATATCTATCAAATGAGCCAAGATATATAATCATGTGTAATTGCGTACGTATACCAATATTTTCCATTTTTAGCGGTGTTTAATTATAGTTTCAGTTTGAAAAATACAACGCTTCCATGATATCAGCCAAATTGAATATCAAACTTCATCATTGGGTCCGTTTGAAGATAAGACACTTGCTGTCAACTAAAATGTCTTTCAATTCATAAAAAAACTGTCAATGTGGTGTCAGTTTGTTTGATACTAGATGTACATTGGCATTTAGTCAATACATTTGTAGATCTGTTAGTTACGGAACGCCTCAGCTGTCTTATGTGGAAATCTGATATTACTTTATGTCGTTTTATTATTACTTGATGATATTTTGTCTTTACTTAATATGGTTTTGAAATTACGTAATGATGTTTTGATATAACTCAATATGGAATAGTCATTACTTAATGATATTTCGATATTACACGATATGGTTTCGTATTGACTTAATATAGTTTTGTCATTACTCAATATGGTTTTGTCATTACTCGATTCGGTTTCACCATTACTTAATGTGGTTGTGTCATTAGTCAATTTGGTTTTAACATTACTTGATGTGAATGTGACTTAACGTTATGTAGTTGTTTCATTACATGATGTGGTTTTATTAATTTGTAATAATGATTTGCCTATTCTTTATATGGTTTTAACATAACGTAATGATGTTTCAAAATTTGACGATTTTACACTACATGATGTGTTTGTGTCATTATTTGATGTGGTCCTGTCATTCTTTGATGTGGTTATCCCATTACTTGATGAGGTCAAACCACGTGACCAATTCGGAAAAAAATATGTTCTATTTTTAAACAGATTTTAATATATCATTTGTTTAATTTGCTTTGGATTGGTATCGCTATCCATTGAGTTAAAGTTCAAATTAAAGTTCGAGTGGTTGTTCAGAGTTATTTAGCATGAAAAAGGTAACCGGCAGACAATAATAAGAAAAAAAGTATTAAAAAGTTTACAGTATTTCTTACATAATCCGGATATCCCCAAACCACTTTGTCTTGTTGTTTTTATCCTAAGTTCTCAAACGGAAGCAGTATTTTTGTAATAAATTTGTAAAATATTAATTTTGTCTCACTGCCGCTACATTGATGTCGCAGGCTCGACACAAATCAAACGACTTGAACTTTTATGTTAACAAATGAAGCACTTCAAATCAACTCACACTAAAGTTACAGGGAAACGGGGGGAGGGGGCTCGGACTTAGCGACAAAGCATCAATACTATAAAATAAGAATTCTCCGATTTTTTTTTAGCGTAAATGATCATTTGAACTTATACGAATATCAATCTTTTATTTGTAATCAATTGAATTCCCTGATCTTCCTCGCACTAATTGAAAAATAAACTTTTTGGAATATCTGTTTCACATGTGACGACGGACATGTTCTAGTGGTCGTAACCATAATACCGTCATCTTTTTTCTTGAATGTGAACTACCAAATAAAACTAAATCACTGGGTTTGTACTTTCTCGAATAACACGACGGGTGCCTTTCTGGAGCATCGGAGATCACCCAGATGGATTTATATTACCCAGTCATACCGATCTATTGAGTCAGCCAAATGAAACTGTTTTGTATGCCACCGCAACTGAAAGTTGGGGGGAGCATATTGTTTTACCCCTGTCCATCCGTCCGTCCGTCCGTCTGTCCGTCCCATTATGGGTATATAGTTATTCCGTATAACTCCTCCTACAGTTTGAATCCTAGGAAGTTTTCTCTTTACTGTCTGTTTGTACATATATTGAAGGTGTGCATGTGGTCAGGGTTTAATGTTTATTAATATTTGCTCTTTTGGGAGATAGTTGAACTTTGTAATTTTTTGGGAAATTTACTTGCATAAGAAGAGCGTTTCCAGATAACTCTTCCTACAGTTTGAATGCTAGGAAGTTTTCGTTCTCCTGGTTGTTTGTCTGCGTTTTGTATACTGTAACATTGTTTATCTTTTGTACGCATACCCCGGAGCCCTCTTTTCGGAATCCCGAGCAAAAGTCCTTATTCCGCGATAGAAAATTTAATTACGAACTCATATAAGATAGCACGAATTTCAACTTAAAATCTTAATTAATCTAAATGAGACTTAAATTCGAATCTTACTCAAACTCAAAAAGTTACTCAAATTTAATGGTGTAACTAGAACTCTACCTGTAAATGTGATTCAAACTTGAAGTCCAACTCGAAACTCAATGCTAACTAAAACTTTTATTCTAATAATGACTTGAATTCGGAATCAGAGACTAACTCAAAGTTCTACTCAAACAGTAACCCTAACTTTAATTTGAACTCTAATTCGATGGATGGCCACACTCATCCAAGGCACATACAACATGGAAATCTATCTAAAAATAGAACAGTTTTTTTACAAAATAACAAAACCACATCATGTAATGAAACAACTACATAACGTTAAGTCACATTCACATCAAGTAATGTTAAAACCACATTGACTAATGACACAACCACATTAAGTAATGGTGAAACCACATCGAGTAATGACAAAACCATATTGAGTAATGACAAAACTATATCAAGTCAATACGAAACCATATCGTGTAATATCGAAATATCATTAAGTAATGACTATTCCATATTGAGTTATATCAAAACATCATTACGTAATGTCAAAACCATATTAAGTAAAGACAAAATATCATCAAGTAATAATAAAACAACATTAAGTAATATCAGATTTCCACATAAGACAGCTGAGGCGTTCCGTAACTAACAGATCTACAAATGTATTGACTAAATGCCAATGTACATCTAGTATCAAACAAACTGACACCACATTGACAGTTTTTTTATGAATTGAAAGACATTTTAGTTGACAGCAAGTGTCTTATCTTCAAACGGACCCAATAATGAAGTTTGATATTCAATTTGGCTGATATCATGGAAGCGTTGTATTTTTCAAACTGAAACTATAATTAAACACCGCTAAAATGGAAAATATTGGTATACGTACGCAATTACACATGATTATATATCTTCCACATAAAACAGCTGAGGCGTTTCATAGTTAGTAGTCTTCCACCTTTTACTAATGATTTTAAGGATGGTTTAACAAATGCTAAACTATTTAAAATAAAACCAAAGGATCAGATAGAAATGAGGGACGAAAGACACCAGATGGACAGTCAAACTCATAGATCGAAAACAAACTGACAACGCCATGGCCAAAAATAAAAAGACAAACAGACAAATATTAATACAGGTGACACAACATAGAAAACTAAAGACTAAGCAACACGAACCTAACCAAAAACTGGGGGTGATGTAAGGTGCTCCGGAAGGGTAAGCAGATCCTGCTCCACATGTGGCACCCGTCGTGTTGCTTATGTTATTATAAATCCGGTAAGTAGTCTTATTTGGTAGGTCACATTCGTGAAAAGGGAAAGGTATTGTAGTTAAGGAACTTATCCGATATCATCTGTGAAACGGTTATTCCATAACGATCAACCAACTCGTGATGGCGTCCGTAAAATTTACGAAGTGATGATTTCAACTTCACCATTTGGAACTCTTTGTTTAATAGCTTCCTTGTGAGCAGCAATCCTCTATCAAGGAAATCATGATAGGAAATACAAGCCCGGGAATATCGTATCAATTGGGAGATATATACTCCGTATGCAGGCGCTGCTGGAATGTTGCTACATAAAAATGGAAAGTTCACAATTGGAAAGCTGAAATCATCTCTTTTGTCGTAAAGTTTTGTTTTCAACCGACCCTCTTTGGCAATTTCTAGATGTAAGTCAGGATATGAGGCAGACTTAACTGTATCTGTTGTATCCTTTATCTCTAGTTCGATGGGATAGATTCATTCAACATAGTCACCAAATTTTGTATGATTTAGTGAGAGAACATCATATATATAGCGGAAGTGAAGTTAAAGGATATAGCTCACTTTTCATCTTTCTTCCTAACAAGTTCCTGTATGAAGTCAGCCTCATAATAATAAAGAAACAAGTCGGCAAGAAGAGGGGCACAATTGGTTCCCATTGGAATTCCGACAGTCTGTTGAAAAAGAATATATTATCTAATGTATAGTACGAGATATATTTCAGTTAAACCCTTAAAAGATGACTTGTTGTGCAGTTTTAATGGCAATTGTGACTTTCGTTTTTTGTAAAAGCACACTGCCCATAAATTTATACTAGGAATTAAGTTATATATTTTAAGGTTTTTCTTGTCGCATAACACAACAAAGGGTGTCAGGATTGTTCAAATGAAAGACCGATCGTTGGCAGATTTTTGTCTCAGGTTTTATGACATTTTTACCTCGAAAAAGCAAATAACTTTTTCAATAATTTAAAAGAAATTTATTCAGAGTATTTTTTTTTATCTCTTATGGTACATTTCACATATGTCTTATTTTTTCAGTATAGTAGAGTTACTCGTGGTTCGTCTATTACTATTGCTTCGCCTCAGGCCAATACAGCAAGCCTCGGACCAATAACAAGGCCAATACAGAAATACTCACGTAATAATATCATAATACAATTTGTTGAAACTTGGTATCGTCTGGGTTGATTTTTTAAAAGAATTACCTATCGATATGAAAGAAAATAACTGCATATAGGTATATAATGACAAGATATAGAAGCATAAGTGTAAATACTTGGTTAGTAATACCTGTTTGGTTTTGTATGAAACAATTAAAATAAAATCAATACCGAAGAAGACAATTGTAGCATTCAAATATCTATCTACAATGCTAAATTTTAAGAATTAGTTATTTAAAGAAAAAGAGCAAATGTGGATTGTATTTTCATTTAGTAGATCAATAAACAACATCAACGTAAAAAGGAGGATGTGATACTTCATAAGTACTTTTAGCTTGCATAAATACTGCGGACATTTACATATACTGTACACGCTTTTCTTGTATTGTAACTATTACACTGTTAATTTAGGGTGAAGGTTTCATCATATGTTCCTTCATGTATGTTTTGTTAATCTAATGATCGAGATTAAAAAATGGAAGGTTGAGATTAAAAAAAAAAACTATTTTACATGGTTGAAATAATAGATCTTTGATTGTTTCTTTAACATCAATTTACAACTTTTATAGACTCGGAAATATTTAGAGCTAGACATTTTGTAGACACCTGTCAATTCTTTAAGACTTTATGGTATCTTCTAGATGTCATTGGGTTGCTGGCAGATTAACGTACACTCCCATATCTCTTTTTATGTATATGCATATCCTTTCAAGCAAGACAAATACCGGTGCAAAACATTTTTTTAAATATCCTTTGCGCCAAAACAAATTTCAATATTTCAAAACGTAATTTACATTTTGCGTCCTTCTGTCTCATGTTCGGCCAAGAACACAAGCAAAAGGAAATTGAGTGTATACGAGATCTAAGAATGATCGTTCAAGATGCACTTCTTCAATTTGAGATTCGCATTTCAGTATCTAATTTCACATTCGAATCAGCCAAGCTGTAGAAGTCTTTTCGAATAACAGTAACAGTACAAATGTTACTGCACCAGTTTCGACATTTTCGAAGTAGTAAACGAGAATGAAATGGGTCTAGCTAATCAAGTTAAAAACAATCATAATAAAATACAAGACTTAATACGACAGATGTGCGTTTCATTAAAACATTAAACTCAATGATAATAAAGGGTAGACAGATATTTAAACTAAATGATAATAAAGGATAGGCAGATAATTAAACTAAATGATAATAAAGGGTAGGCAGATAATTAAACTTAATGATAATAAAAGATAGGCGGATAATTACAATAACATGTAGTAATTACTAAATCTCAAAACTGTGTAGTTGATCCACCACTAAAGTGTAATGATAGTAAGAAAACTGTGTCGTTGATCCCCTAGTAAGGTTTAATAATAGTGAGAAAACTGTGTCGTTGATCCACCACTAAGGTTTAGTGATAGTGAGAAAAATTTGTATATGAATCAACCACTACGAAAAAAAAAAGGACAAAAGGTCAATGAAATTAGAAATCACAATGAAAATAAATTTAGATAAAAGATTTGTCTATTTTTGAGTGTTATATTCAGTCAAAATAAATATTTTTAGGGAGCAAACACAAAGTGTTGAACCGTCAATATACAGCCATTAGAAAAGGTAAGAAAACCCTTTGAACATTTAGTATAATTCATTTTGTCTTAATCTACTTGATATGTTCCAAATGTCGTTACCACAAGTCAATCGGCTTTTTTCTCAAATGTGACTTACCGAATTAGACTTATCACCGCGTGTGTACTGTAACACAACGGATGCTGCATGTCGAGCAGGATCTGTTCACACTACAATTACACTTGATATCACCACTAGTTTTTGGTTGGGTTCGTGTTACTCAATCCTTAGTTATCTTTGTTGTGTTTTGTGTACTGTTGTTTGTCCTAGGGTTGTGTTTTAATTTGTGCCATGGAATTGTCAGTTCGTTCTCGATTTATGAGTTTGAATGTCTCTTTAATATCTTTCACCTATCTTGTTAATCTGTTGATTGTTTGTGTTGGTGTTATTTATAAGCGTTTAATGTACTAAGGTATGAGCATTATGTTTCTAAACGTTCTTGAAAAAAAAAAGATCGGAAAAATGCTAAACTGATTTTGTATCAACTAGATTAAGTCAAAAGTAGTTCACCGATGTTCAAATCTTGTAAAATGATTAAGAAGACACAAATCAAGGTACATCTAACAAAAAAATTAGGGAATCGTATGGACTCTAGAAAGAGCGAAAGTGGGTGTGTAATAGTCTCTTGCTTTTCCTGACTGTAAAAAGAAAACAATTTCGTTTCTTATAATAGATTAATACATGTACCTTTGAATGTTGTTTCTGATTATCAACATGTATATCGATTTTGTAAGATATTTTATAGGAATCTTGCACGATCACTCTTGTCTCTCGTCCACACATTCGCCTTGGGCATGGACCCCCCATCTATTTAAAACTTTCTTGCTAAGATATTTAGTGTAATTGTCGTAGAGTGATGAAGTCCGTCACGTTCAAAATCATTAAATTACTTTCCGTTCTTTATACAATTTACATGCCTATAAAACACACGAAACGTTTGTCATTTTGCTTCCTATGTTGGTGCATTAGAACCCATTAATGGTAACAAACATTCAAAGGTAGTACTTTGGCACAAGCATGATTTCATCAATCTACTCAATAGGCAGAGCTTTGTACCAGCGTCATAGCCAGTTGCTAGCTGTTAAGAACCCTGGCGTCTGCAAAGTTTACCTTAGACGTTCTTGGTAGTTCTACCTAGACCAAATATTTATTTCAACATTCATCTCGTTTCTCCAAACTTTCAGTCTCGAAAATACCATATATACATACTGAGCGCAATAAAATCACATCATACATTTTATACGTCTGGTACTGCTGGTCGATAATCACTCCTATAGGATATCATAATCAAATAATTGACATTCTGTTTAATTTTATTCCAAAAACCTGTTGTTCCTACCAAACGGTATTTATACGTGTTTCTTTCACGTGAATATAACACCTTTAGAACTAAAGAAGAGACAACAACCCGATCAAAGAGCAGAACACAGCGCAGGGCAAAAAAGTATATATTGACGTCATTCAGTCAAAAGATTAACATATTTCACCAACAAAATAGATTTGTAATCATCTACTGTACCACTTTTCCTGTCCTGTTTTCTGCTTTGACATCTATCATCGAATATGATACAACATCGGATTATTCATTGTCTCAAAAAGACGAAGGTTACCATATATACAGCAGTAAATGCTTACCCTTCAGTTCATCCTCCATGTTTTTTTGTTGCGGTTTTCGTATATCTGAATCATTGCGTTTTCGGTGTAGTGTTTTCTGAATTGTCTATATGTTTATCTTTATCATTTATTGATTCGTGTTGCATGTATGCCTTCCATTTGTTTTCTAATTTGCTTTGTAATGTTTACCTTCTTTTACAAATACACTAAGTAAGTCTTGTATTGTAGAAATGTTGAATAAGTTCACATGTTTTTTCTTTGGATTTTGCATTATTGATGCTCTTTTCTGATTTGATACCGGACATTACAAGAATAGTAGGAATATATACTTTTTTCCGAATAGGAAAAGATCGTTTATACAAATCAGGATAAAACAAAAGGCTGTCAAAATGACAGAATATCGTTTTTTTATTACATTTATTTGTGTCATTGTTAAAGCAACAAAGGGCTAAAACCTCTGATCAGCAATTACCAATTTCTAATGATTTAAGGAGCATAACTCCAGAACGGCAAAAGTGAAAATTGTCAATTTATCGAACTTGACCTCCATTTTGTCATTAGTTACAACATATTAAAATTTCATAAGCAAAAGTGAACAGTTCTCATGTTATCACACAGAAACTAAATAAAGTGTTATTTTCCAATCAATCAAATCCTCCCCTGAACAGCAAAATTGGTATATAGAAACTCTTTCGTGAATCTCTAAATACCTAAATGTTGCTAAGCAATTGTAACTCTATGACAAATAATCATGAAAGATGACCCCAGCTTACCAAACCACAAACAATTTCGTTTTTTGCATGTAAATCACTATATATTAACTCATTGAAAAGGAATTGGGTGTTGACACTTGGAATACATCTTCGTCACTCTAGAATTACTGGATACCAAAATTACATATCTGTCATTACAAACAGCGTTATATAGTGCTATGTCTGTCAAATGCTCCACGAAACATTTTTTTTCTAATCTATTAACATCTATTTAAACATATCATCAATGAGAACTGGGCGTCCAAATTACTGTTAAATTATCTACTCAAGTGGTGATTTTAATCAGATGAAGATTCTAAACTTTCACAAAATCTGCTTCAGTACTTACAATTCCCTCTCCTCCTTCACTATTGTAAGAATATTTGACTTCTCGACTATCTACACAAGTATTCTTTACAAAATAAAATGAAATTAGTTCATTTGTTTCATGGAAAGTAATGGCCAACGCACATACATAAATATTTTTCAGGAAAAAGGACAAATCATACTTTGTAATAACATAAACGGTACCAATTTTTCTGCACCAGATGCGCATTTCGACAATCAATGTCTCTTCATTGATGCTCGATGGCAAATTATTTGAAAATCCAAAGCTTATAGAAGCTATAAACTCAAAAGGAAAAACACGTATAGCCAAAGCCGGGCAAGGAATAAAACTTTGCTTGAGGAAGATATATTCCTAAGTTTAAAATAATTTCCTAAATTTTGTAACAGCAAATTTTAATTACACGAAATCCGTATTTTCATGCCAGTACCGAAGTACTTGCTACTGGGCTGGTGATACCATCGGGAACTATCAGTCTACTAGCAGATACATCGACCCGGGGGTAGTAATAACATAAACGATTCTAATTTTTCTGCACCATATGCGCATTTCGACAATCAATGTCTCTTCAGTTATGATCGAGACCAAAATATTTAAAAATCCAAATCTTATTAAAAAGATGAAGAGCTATAAACCAAAAAGGAAAAAAGTATAGCGAAATCCGGGCAAGGATTCAAAGGTTTGCATGAGATATATTTCTAAAATATTCATCAAATCTTAATAACACACAATCAATATTTTAATGCCAGTACCGAAGCACTGGCTACAGGGCTGGTGATAATCTCGATGACTATCAGTCCACCAGAAGAGTCATCGACCGAGCTGTGTAAAAAGTTAAATCACAAAAATACTGAATTCCGAGTAAAATTCAAAACGGAAAGTCCAAAATCAAATGGCAAAATCACAGGCACAAACACATCAAACGAATGGACAACAACTGTCATATTTCTGACTTGGTACAGACATTTTCTTATGTAGAAAATGGTGGATTGAACCTGGTTTTATAGACTTTTCTGAAGTAATAAAATGTGTATTGAAATTGTTTTCTATGGAACGCCGTAACTGCCTTATGGTACTTCCTTCTTTATTATGATGAAGTTTTCTCTATCATGATAAGGTTTTCTCTATTATGATGAGCTTTTTCTCTATTATGATGAGCTTTTTCTCTATTATTATAAGGGTTTTCTCTATCATGATGAGGTTTTTCTTTATTATGATGAGCTTTTTCTCTATTATTATAAGGGTTTTCTCTATCATGATGAGCTTTTTCTCTATTATGATGAGCTTTTTCTCTATTATTATAAGGGTTTTCTCTATCATGATGAGCTTTTTCTCTATTATGATGAGCTTTTTCTCTATTATTATAAGGGTTTTCTCTATCATGATGAGGTTTTTCTTTATTATGATGAGCTTTTTCTCTATTATTATAAGGGTTTTCTCTATCATGATGAGCTTTTTCTCTATTATGATGAGCTTTTTCTCTATTATTATAAGGGTTTTCTCTATCATGATGAGGTTTTTCTTTATTATGATGAGCTTTTTCTCTATTATTATAAGGGTTTTCTCTATCATGATAAGGTTTTCTCTATTATGATGAGCTTTTTCTCTATTATGATGAGCTTTTTCTCTATTATTATAAGGGTTTTCTCTATCATGATGAGGTTTTTCTTTATTATGATGAGCTTTTTCTCTATTATTATAAGGGTTTTCTCTATCATGATAAGGTTTTCTCTATTATGATGAGCTTTTTCTCTATTATGATGAGCTTTTTCTCTATTATTATAAGGGTTTTCTCTATCATGATGAGGTTTTTCTTTATTATGATGAGCTTTTTCTCTATTATTATAAGGGTTTTCTCTATCATGATGAGCTTTTTCTCTATTATGATGAGCTTTTTCTCTATTATTATAAGGGTTTTCTCTATCATGATGAGGTTTTTCTTTATTATGATGAGGTTTTTCTCTATTATTATAAGGGTTTTCTCTATCATGATGAGCTTTTTCTCTATTATGATGAGCTTTTTCTCTATTATGATGAGCTTTTTCTCTATTATTATAAGGGTTTTCTCTATCATGATGAGGTTTTTCTTTATTATGATGAGCTTTTTCTCTATTATTATAAGGGTTTTCTCTATCATGATGAGCTTTTTCTCTATTATGATGAGCTTTTTCTCTATTATTATAAGGGTTTTCTCTATCATGATGAGGTTTTTCTTTATTATGATGAGCTTTTTCTCTATTATTATAAGGGTTTTCTCTATCATGATGAGCTTTTTCTCTATTATGATGAGCTTTTTCTCTATTATTATAAGGGTTTTCTCTATCATGATGAGGTTTTTCTTTATTATGATGAGCTTTTTCTCTATTATTATAAGGGTTTTCTCTATCATGATGAGCTTTTTCTCTATTATGATGAGCTTTTTCTCTATTATTATAAGGGTTTTCTCTATCATGATGAGGTTTTTCTTTATTATGATGAGCTTTTTCTCTATTATTATAAGGGTTTTCTCTATCATGATGAGGTTTTTCTTTATTATGATGAGCTTTTTCTCTATTATTATAAGGGTTTTCTCTATCATGATGAGCTTTTTCTCTATTATGATGAGCTTTTTCTCTATTATTATAAGGGTTTTCTCTATCATGATGAGGTTTTTCTTTATTATGATGAGCTTTTTCTCTATTATTATAAGGGTTTTCTCTATCATGATGAGCTTTTTCTCTATTATGATGAGCTTTTTCTCTATTATGATAAGGTTTTTCTCTATTATGATGAGCTTTTTCTCTATTATGATGAGCTTTTTCTCTATTATGATGAGCTTTTTCTCTATTATGATGAGCTTTTTCTCTATTATGATAAGGTTTTTCTTTATTATGATGAGGGTTTTCTTTATTATGATGAAGTTTTTCTCTATTATGATAAGGTTTTTCTTTATTATGATGCGCTTAATTCCCTAACAGTTCCCATGTCGTTGCACTCCCCGATACTATAAAACTCCCCTAGCTGCTACCGAAATGGCGCAAAACTGCCAAAAGATGAACAAGATGAAAGAGATTCTTGAAGAATTAGACATGGGGGAGAAGATCGAAGCGTTTGAGAAAGAAAAGGTCAATTAGCAATGTTTTTTTAATTTTAACGGAAAATCAACTGCGGAGGCTTGGTGTTACAACTATCGGAGATATACACAGGTAGCAACAGTTCTGTAGAAAAATAACAAGGTTTCATACATTTTCTATGGTAAAACTTTGTTTTATTACCTTTAACTAGATTATCAGTATGATTCATGATTCCTCAACAACTTGTTTAATTTTAAAGCCTTAATTTAGCATCATAATCATGTCATAAGTGTATGTGTAACATTCAATAGTTTCTGCCGATTAATTTTTTTCTCCAGAAAATATTTTATATAAAATTTCTTCACTGGAAACTATATCATAATGAAAGAATATCCTTCCCTAAACAATTTCTTTCGTCAACTTTTTTATTAAAATAATGAAATAATGTATTTATACCCCCTCTCCAAAGGAGGGGGTATACTGTTTTACCCTTGTATGTGCGTGCGTGTGTCCGTCCGTAACAAAATATTTTCGTCACAGTTTTCTCAGCTACTACAAAGCATAGCCACTTGAAACCTGGTATGCTGGTGGTCCCATATTGTGGGATATGTCTCAAAGTTCACGAAAAAAGATGGTCCTGTCAGTCCTGACTGACAAATTTTTGTAAATTTTGGGGTAGGTCCACCACTTTTTGTGAAATTTGTCATAGAAATGTTATATGAGACTGACATAATTTCTTGAAGAACCATCAAAGGAATATTTCTTTTCGCGAACTCTGACGTCTTCAGGTCTGCTGCACTTCTATTTCTTGTTTGCTGACTAAGTGAATTTTTCAGTTTTTTTAGCAAATTGCGTAAATTTTCGTTACACTTTTCTCAGCAACTACAAATCACAGCTACTTGAAACTTGGTATGCTACATCTATAGGTGGTCCCATATGGTTGGATACGTTTTCAGGTCTGTTGCACTTCTGTTTCCTTTCCAATATCATGATCGAGAGCGTGGGTATCACTAGTGAGTCGTCGCTCACAGATTTCTTGTTAATGGATGAAATATTATCCTGGATAAAATTTTATTGTGAAAAAAAGATCCAAGATTATTATGCACCATTAAATATTACAGGCATTATTTGAAGTTATATATAAAATCCAGGTACAATTTCATACAAAATAAAATATTAACTGGAAAATAGCTGAAGTTTGACTATATAAGTTCTTATTTATACATGTTAGTTTAAATTTTATCCCGGATGATATTTCATCGTGACATTTCATCCCGGATGATATTTCACCGTAAATTGTATCCCGTCAAATGGTATTTTATGACCAAATTATATTCCAGATGATATTTTACTGTGAGATTGTATCCAGTAAAAATCATGATGTCCTCGGTGTGCTACTCTATTTAATCGTATGTAAACACTGAAACATCATCAGGAAGATAATTTATACTTTATAACGTATGAAATATTTTTTCAGCTCAATGGCCATACAATAACCTGCTTAACAGAAAATATTTTCCAGGGAAGGAAATTGTTTCATAGTCAAATTGTATCCTGCGGAAAGAATTTCACTTAAAATTTTCACCTGGAATTTATTTTATTCAGAAAGAATTATGGCTTACATATGCAACCTTGTTTATTATAGTTAAGAGTAAGATCAGAAATGAAAAGAAATAAGAGGAAGCACCATCATGTAGCACAGGCAGCAACTATGACACAACTTTAGATGAAAGACAGTCACAACAATCACAGTTCATTAAAGAAATAACTAACCAGAGGAATGTATTATTTGGTAAAGACAGAAGGGGTAGAAAGACAAAAATATCACATGGTATGCCCGATTTAGAAGAAGATCTTCCATCTAGCAAAAAAAGTAAAAGAAGTTTTAGAAGTTGGACAGTTACCGTGGTGTGCCTACCAAACAAAGACACCTGCCATATCCCATCAGCTGCAGACAAAAAAAACATTTCAAAGCAGGATTTGGAGCCGGAAGAAGAAAATTTAAAACAACTGTTATTGAAGAACAAGTTTTAAATACCATCATGTCTGATGAAGTCGTTGACAACGAAACTGTTGGTTTTCCTGCCTTGAAAAATTGTGGAGGGTTTGAACTACTGAAGTGCTATCAGAACTGTCGGGAGTTAACGAATATTGAATGTGCTTGGACTGTTGCAAATCTAAAAACAATTTTAGGATGTCAATCCAAACTTTATGTAAGACCTTTCCAAAGAAACCTATCCACAGAACCTATCACAACTACTATTGATCCTTATTCCCAAGTAAGATGTGAAATATATCAGAAGTCTTTCTCAGTGAGAGAATTGCGTACTCACTTAAAAACGTGTAATTTGGATAGTAATGAAAAATGTGACAATGATGAACTGTATAATCCAAAGCTGACAAAAACAGATGGTATTGTACAACATGTTCAGGAGAATGTTGAGGTAGATTCAATAGATATCAATGATGTATGCAGAGATAGACCAAATGACATGTTTTCACAATTTGAAGCTCATCTTGTTAACATTCAACATACCAATATCAGAAATGAGTCACGAGAAATTCCCAGCAGTTCTAACTACATTGTAGTATAGGTAGAAGAGCAGACTAATCAAAACCAGAGTGGATCCAACCTTGAGGAAGAGTGTATTCACGTTGAGCATGATATTCAAAATGCTGATTCCCCTCCAACTTTGAACAATGCAGTAGATACCACTTTAGGCAGCGAAATAGCAGCTTCATGTAATGAGGACAACTCTGAAGTTGACCTTGATTGTACAATTGAGAAAATAATCGAGTCCTGTCTAGAAAAGAAAATAGTAGATCCAGTTGAAATTTTACGATGTGCCCAAGATAAAGTAGTGACAGGAAGACAACTAGATATACAGGAAGGCAACATGGTCACCGAGCTTGAAGGTGACACAAATTTTATCTTGGTAGACCGGAATAAAATCCTGGAAACCTCTGTTGAAGAGATCTCTGAGATTAAGAGTGATGACCTCAGAAAGACTTTGCAAGTTCAGTTTTATGGAGAAGTAAGTATTTTATCTGGGGAAAAAACCCACATTTTTAATTCATTTTTATGTCGCCTGTGTTCATGCAGAAGCGGCATATAGGTATCACTTTGGTACAATCCGCCGTCATGCATCGGCGTCACACAATTGTTCGTTGCACTTTTCTCAGCAACTATACATCTCAGGATACTGATATTTTGTATGGAGCTTTATATGGGTATGATTAGTTACGATAACATAACCATCCATCCAATGCTTTCCCATGAGGGTTACGATTCCGGCTCATTGACTGTAATGACTCAAGCCCGGAATTGATCCACTCTGGGCGTAAAATCAGGAATTGTCTGTTTATTTTAATAAAAAAAACTAGAGCTAGTTGAATTTTGCTTATTTCAATATACATTTTACATCTATAATAGCAAATTTTGTAGACATTGAGACTTAAAAACGGCGTTAAATGCAGAAAATATGAAATTTTGATCTTGAATTTTATAAAGTTCAAGATCAGCGGCTAGACGCTGAAAATAGAAATAAGTTTTTTTAACCTAATGATCAATTCTGACATCTGGGATTGAAAACTATATAATAGTGTTAGATTTAACTTATTTGAAGTAAAAACACAACATTTGAAACTTAAATCGGGTGAGACAAAGAAATACTATTTGCGCCATTGAAGCCAATGGGATGAAATCGTAACCCTCACGGGAAAGCATTGGACGGAGGGTTACATTATCGTAACTAGGGTTTGATGTAATGTGGGATGCGATTTCATTACACGCAGGTGACATTTGCCTTCCCTAGAAAGCACCATCTAGTTTTTTATTTACCCTGATATTGATGATGAAAAAGGCTTTAAGATATATCAACTGTTATTGAGAAGTCCCTCCCTCAATTGCATGCCAAACATTCTGTTTTTCAATTAAAGGTAATAGTGACGATTACTTTAGAACAAGTAACAAGAAAATATTAGGATAACTTCGCACACTAAATGCTGGTATACAAGTCAGGAACGGAATCTACAATTTCCAGGTGTAACAATAAGAAATATTAGGATCGTTTCCCTGCATTGTATACCAGTATTCAGTTTGGAAACTAATTCTTATAATTTTGTTATTGTTACTTCTCAGAGTAATCGTTGCACGTTTCTAAATTAAAAGACAATATATTTAAGTTATTCTTGAGGGTCAATTGTTTTTAACTTTAAAAAAAGAAAAAACATGATATCATATGAATGTTATCCCAACAAGGAATACAGCACGGTTCACTATATATGAGGTCACTTTGACTTATATTTTCTGCTTTCAATCATAAACGTAATGCAGTGTTCTCCTATGAATTATCAATTAGCAACATGGAAATCAACATACATTGTAATACTGAGTTTCCAAAAAAAGATAGCATCTACTTTACATCCTACATGTATTATAAAATCAGTCAAGATACATGTAGCACCAGGTTAAAAAATATACCAACAGGTACCATGGTGCTATAAAGGATTTGGGAGTACAAATGTACACTGTGTGATTTATCATTTGTACAAAATGCATGTACAAGTGTGTGACATGTTATATTTTGCATTAAATCTTATGATTTTTAGACGGCAGCAGACTTTGGTGGGCCCAGAAGGGAATTTTTCAGGCTAGTTTTGGACAGAGATAAAGACAAAATACTTTGAAAATGGTATTAAGGAATATTTGGCATTAGATTATGTCACTGTTGGAAAAATCATGGGTTAGTATCAACATTAAATGTCAGGGGCGGATCCAGTAACTTGAAAAGGGGGTCCATTCAGGGTTCAGGATGAAAGGGGGGTTCACCAGACAAATTTTTGTCTATTTTTGCCAAAAATATGCACGAAAATTTTCGAACGAAAGCGGGGGTTCCAACCCCTGGAACCACCCCTCAGGATCGGCCACTGAATGTAGATTATAATATAACATATATGTTTATTAATAATCATTATCACTTTGCACAAAATATTCTATCACAAAATGCATTATAAAAGGTTGGTACGATTGTGCACATACATGTTTAACATCTATAAAGATGAATCTCCTCAATATTATTTTTTTAGTTTTTTAGGGTTTGTTGCCTCTTCTTCATATTCAAGGGAACCACTACAATAGTTAGTGTATTGCCCACTTTCAAAAGTGCCGTATAATATATTAATCACATTGTATGTCTGTTTTTGGAGTACGATTAATCAAATTTTAATAAGATTTTTACACAACATTTAGTACCAATTTTGATGAGACCTTTCATGTTAAATTTTCTAGTTTTATTATGTCTCCCTCCACTTGGTGAAGTTACATTGTTTTTCTCATGTCTGTTTTTCTGTCTGTCACACATCTTGTTATCCAAACTCTTCTTAAACTACCAAACCTAATTGCATGAAATTTGGTATGCAGTAAAGCCACCATATATTATAGTTTAATCCACTGAATTTGGCTTTGAACTTTTGGAACAAACTTTGATCAATGTTGTTACTGGAAACGTCAAGATCATTTCAGCAAAGAGATGTCAATAATCAGTTTGGATTTTTTTTTTATTACATTGTTGTCTGATTGTGTTGTGCAAAATTATAATGAAATGGAGGGGAGGATTACAATGACCATTAATTTTGTGAAATAAAATTGAAATAAAAAACATGCACAAATAAAGCAATGATATAGAAAATATCTTATAAGACAATTTTGTACATAGTGGCTGTAAGCTTTATTTTATATGAAAAACAGCAAGTAATAATGATACAATAAATGAATTATAATTGGTAATTTAAACTGATGATCCAATGTTGAGTTATATTTATATTTGTATATTTTTTCTAACAGCATTAAGCATTCTGCAGAATGGCTGTATGCCATCATTTATGGATGAGGAAATCTTGAACCAAATTTTTAGTACAGAAGATCCAGGGAACCCTAGTTTAAGGAATCTTCGTTTTGGGTTGGACACGTTGGGACTCTTAAGGGTAAGTTTTAAAAAGATATCAATCATTTTAGATCACCTGGCCCACAGGGCCATGTGAGCTTTTGTCATCCCTTTGCGTCCATCGCCTCCTCTGAAACTACTAAAGCAAATTCTTTGAAGCTTTGCAGGAATGGTCTATGGCATGTTGCAATTGGCTACAAGCTATCCTTATTTCGGAGCGATTTGTTAAAAAAAATATTGCTGCCGTTACTAAAATAGAACATAGGGGTAAATATGCAGTTTTTGCTTTTTTTCATGAACTTCACTTCTGCCGCCTACTATGCTCCTCACGACTAGGCATAGGTGTACCAGATGAGTTCTGCGACGGATAACAAAAACAAGACTAAAACTGGGGACACAAAACAGACAAAGAAATAGACAATGAACATTTAAAACATTGTTATTGTATGCAAAAAGTTTATGAAAAATTCAATCAGGCTTGTGTAGAAAGGATTTCGACACAATTCACAAAGTCATCAATGCCAAAGTTGGTACCTGTCCTATTGAAATCTGCTCTCATTAGTTGGTCATTAATTGCAATGTTCATTGGCTCAAAAATTAGCCGCATCGATGTTTCCCTCTGATCCATAATCAACTAAATCTTTTCACTGAGTTGTGTACCAACTGGATTCTGTATTTGACCTGCGATCCAAATATTGACGGGAGATGAGTTTGTTGTTCTCATTCTATGGCTTGCCCAAGCTTGAGTCCAAATATCAAGTCTTCTGTTAATTTCATCCATGTAAATGTAGTACAGGGCTACTAAATGCAGTTCATTTAGTGGATCGAGAATTCCCTGGTCTTCCATATGATAGAATAAGTTGTAGAAATAGCACAAAACACCCTCGTTAACGTCCCTTTACAATCTCTATATTCGCTGATTGTGCGTGCTTGGGCCTGAAATCATACTGCCGTCACCATGTTTTGTCATCATGAAATCCGCCACAGATACATTTTCTAGTCCCTTATCTGACCGAACCCTTAAGGGTATACCAAAATTCGCTACTCCAGAGAGGAAGCTACTCAATACGGTGGCGGATGTGTTGTTGTCACGACAATGTAGATACATAATTAGCCTACTGAACCCATCAATTCCACCCAGTATAATGAATCTCCATCTTACTAATTTATGGTTACTGTCTTTGTGCCATAAGTTGTTCGGTGCCATCACGTTGTATACACGCCTGTGCAGTCGACCGGTCTTTCTCTCTTGGGTACCAGCGTAGTCTATTCTATGAATGGCATCTCTTAACCTCCATCTTTGTACTTTAATTCCTTTTCCTTTCAGTATTTGACGTAACATGCGTTCGCCACAACGAGGAAAGTCCACGACAATGCCGGAAAGTATATTATCAAGGTTGTCATCATCAATGTCAGAAAAATCTCTTTTCTGTAGTCCAAAATGAGCCATTCGTCGATAGATTGTTCTCTCTGAGAGTTGTAAGAGATTTCCAATGTCCGATATCTTGAAGTCACAATCCAACAACGATTCCATACATTTTTGTTGACATGGTATTTTGGATGACCATCCAAACCATCAGTTTTTTACAGGTTTCATGTTTCCATACTTGATGCATTCCATTCTCAGTGTCATCATATGCGCTAGAATGGTAACTCCTAGATATTCAAGTTCATGTTTTGAAGGCATGCTGACAATATTTAGTGTGATTTTTTCTTTCTCAAACATTTCCCGCACATGAAGCAAGCCAACTTTTTGAAGAACTTTCAACATTTCTGATTCTGCCATTTTTCTTTTTGTTTTATCTTAATTCTCTTAATTTCCCATGAGTCCCTTCTAATAGCTAATTATAATAAGGAAAATGCTCATAAAGAAAAAAACCTCATCATAATAGAGAAAAACCTCACCATGATAAAAAAAACCCCTCATCATAATAAAGAAAAACCTCATCATAATAGAGGAAAACCTTATCATAATAGAGATAAAGCTTATCATTATAAAAAAACTCATCATCAGGAGAAAAAGCTCATCATAATAATGAAAAACCTCATCATAATAAAGAAAAACCTCATCATAATAAAGAAAAACCTCATCATGATAAAGAAAAACCTCATCATGATAAAGAAGGAAGTACCATAAGGCAGTTACGGCGTTCCATAGTTTTCATCAATTTGTTGGATTTTTTTTATAGATAACATAGTTGTTACATTTAGAGGACGTGTTTAAAAATAAATTGACATTCCTATGGAAATCAATGTGTCCCACTGCTTGCTGTCTTATTTAATTGTTCTTATGAGGTCTGCGACATACAGGAGGTTCCATGAAATGAAGAATAACAGATATTTCCCTTTTAATGTCTCGATGTCTCATTCCGCTAAATAGATGATGTCTTTTCACTGAATAATTCTGTTTGGTAACAATGTTGACGAAATCCAATGAACTATAAATAATGGATACGGTTGAGTCATATCTAGACTTAGATCTAAACATTGACAATGAAGGTCGGTTGCGAACTTTACTTTTTGACAAAAGAAAATGTTTTAGATATTCCCACTATGAATGGTCATTTTTTTTAGAAACATTTAGGCTGCGCCTGCATAGGGTGTATTTGCAAGTGAAAAAAATATTTAAGGGCGTTTATTTCCTTTACAGATAGTTACTGCTTAAAAGGGTTTCAAAATGTAAGGTTGAAGTTATCCTTGTGGAAGTTTTACGGACGAAATCATTATTTGGATTACCATTATGGTGTAACAGATTATCAAAGGAAGTTCAGTTAATCGTAAACAAAGTTCCTTCCTTTTTTCCTCGATCGTAAAAAGACCAACTACGACCTATCACCCTGCTTCTAACTCGCAAGAGAAACACGACGGATGCTACTATTCGAGCAGGAGTTAATTGTTCTGGATCACCTTATTTCACCATGGTGTTTGATAGAGTTCGCTTTGCTCAATTTTTAGTTTTTTAGCTGGGTTATTTTCTTGTTGTTTGTCGTTCCGTTGTTTTAACTGTTGGTCTTAAGATTTGTTATTGCCCTTTGTTCAATATTGTTATCTTTTGTCACTGTTTGTACTACGTGTTTTTTTCTGAAAACGTTGTTGCAACACCTGGATAGACACCACTGCAGATGTACTTTAAGTCTTGGAGGGTTTCGCCAGCCAGAAGCTAACAATCCGATGATCTCATGAAATATAAAAAATGAGTATTATTTTGTAAATTTTTGGTCCATTCTAAATATAAAAATTGTCTATACAAAGGCATAGATTGCTCGAGCCAGATTTGTCACAACTTTTTCGAATTTGTTTTTAATGTTGAGTGTCGTACTCACTGATATGTACACATTCATTTCTCTATCTAATAACTTTGTAAAAATGAGGATTATAATTTTATTTGAACACGTCATTAATAGGATGTATACGTATGACCAGTACTAAAAGAGGACTGAAAAGTGAAATTGTTTAATCCAACGATGTGTTGATTAATACGTGACTAGACTATCTTAAAAGTTTTCATATTCCGTATTTGGAATTGATTGAATAAACATTATAATATGCTGCTGTCAGAACAAAATGAATGAATAAGAATTTCCGTTATATAACATTGATTTAAAGGAAATTGTGAGGAAATTTATTTAGCGACGATTTAACACTTTCTTAACGCCAACTTTACAAATACAAATACACTTTTAATCAACTGAAGCTGTAAGTCTGCTTCCCATCAGCAACAATTTGTTGATGGCATACAAAATATTACACTATTTTGATTGATCATAAAAACTAGTATCAGTAAATAATTAAGGCAAAAAAAAAAAAAAAAAAATACATATCATAAACCATGTACATCAACTTTTATTACAAAAAATACCAATAAGGCAACTGTAAAAAATATATTGGAATTTAAAATTCGCTCTCAGTACAATAGCGTTTACTTGATTTCTAATTTTCCCTTGTTGTTTCCTGTGGCGTAATATAGCAGTAAAGTTTGTGATAAAATATCTTTAGAAAAAAAAATTCCTTTCATTTTATTGTTTTGTATTTGCTGTGTGTTTTTTTTTAATTCTTATTGGGTTTATTAATGGATCGATATAACAATAATAGTAAAACGTGCATATGTTAAAAGGTAATGTATTGATTTGCAAATCCAAACGCTTATTTCTTATTTTGAATTGTGTCCATTTGTTAGTTAATTGAATGATGAATACGGCTACATATACGACAAATATGATGACAACCACTGGATTACAATCTCTACAGGCTTGCGTCAAGGAAATAAAAAAGTTTGCGGTGTTGATAATGTGTGTTTGCGATCAACCCTTCTTTCCAACAACTGCTTGTCAAATTTCGTTGAAAGTGTAGCCCAATCTATCTACATGTTTTCCAATCTATGTATTGTATTGATGTGCATGCTTTTTTTTATTTATTTGTTTTCTGAATAGATATATTGTTTATGCCAACTGGATAGCAGTATATGTTAAGTTCTGTATTGAACTATTTAGAGTAAAAACCATGTTTATAACGTGAACGACAATATTTAAAAGCTTCAATGATTTGAAAAACATAAAAACAAAATGTACGCTTTTATAACGCACTTGGAAAGATTATCGAATGTCTCAAAATGGCATAAGAATAAAATTTTACAATCGTTTTATTTCAATTCATATAAAACGAATGAGATCTGGTCCGATTTCCTATGGAACAATTATCCATAAAATCACAGAATGGAAACTATTACAGGTCACCATATGGCCTTCAACAATCATAAAAACATGTACCGTATAATATACTATCTAAATCCATCGGGATGACAAAATGTGAAAAAAATCAAATAAAAAACGTACAGATTCATACTACAATAATAAGCAAAAACATTAAGGGAGACTGAAACAAAATTTTATAATTGATGACTTGCATTAGTCTAGAATATAGACAAGAGATCCTGAAATGTAGAAGTAGTTCTATGTGGAATTTGGTTTATAATGGTTGATACGTTTACAAAAGACCTATTATTTCGTTGTTTTATATCAATAATATACATGATAGCAACAGAAGTCTAAGATGTTTCCCAGTTCTACTATATTGTCATTCAGATCAAGATGAAAGGCTTTCTGTATTCCATAAAATCTCACAAATTGTACACAAATCTAGAGAACATTAGGCAAAAAAAAAAAAAAAACAAAAACCCACAAAAGGACCATTATTGGTATTACCTTGATAATAACGTTTGTTACAAATCACATCAAAGATAGAAAACAATAATCACAGATCTTACAACAACTCTAAATTGAAATCCGTAAGAATAAGTTCTTTATTCACTTTATTTCAGTTTTAATCCAAGTTTGTTGTTGATTTGCAAATTCCTCCGATATGACAAACAGATGCTCCGTTCAGGTTGTACATGTATACACATCTGTTCAAACGTATGATCAATCACGAAAGGTAAGGTTTGTTTTGTGAATCTTTTGTATCATCCGGCTCAAATTATATCTTCACGGCTAAACATTCTTTTTGTTTGCTTACGTTTTGTATTTGACTGACCAAAGAAAAATGGACTGTATTTCTGATTTTTAAGAAAATTTTTGTATATATTTATTTAAGGCATAATAAGTCCTCATCTGCATATCGAATAAGAAGTAAAATCACAAAAAAACTGAACTCCGAGGAAATTTCAAAAAGGAAAGTCCCCAATCAAATGGCAAAATCAAAAAAACAAACACATCAAACGATGGATACCAACTGTCATATTCCTGACTTGGTACAGGCATTCCCTTATGTAGAAAATGGTGGATTGAACCTGGTTTTATAGCTAGCTAAACCTCTTACTTGTATGACAGTCGCTTCGAGCATTTACTGCAGATTCATTTATATTCATGGGCACCAGTTTTCGTGGATTGGGGAAAATTGTTATTTGGTGGATATTTGATTTCGTGGAATTACCAAAATCTGTATACAAGCATTTAGTCCTGTGTTGAACATTTTAATACATAGTTCACGAATTCGAACAAAATCTACTAAAATTGGTTTTTTAACAACAATTTCCTTTCAACGACACAATCATTTACACATGTTATTTTCATTTTTTACAATATTTGTGAAACAGATCTAAACATCGATATATTGCTCGTTAAAAAGCAAAAAAAAAGTGGTTTTTCTGTTCAGTTTGAATTTATATTATATGAATTCCTCCACATAATTTTTTTAAAAAGATTATTTCTGAAAAGATATCAATTTGGATAAATTGTGTTTTATATACAATCCATTCAATACTTTTGTCTTCTTAGCGAAGAAATATTTCTCTAAGTACATATGCAGCTTGTGCATTTGTGTAACAAGGAATAATCGTCAAAATATAATTTACGAAGTCATTTGCGAAGACAACATAATGTCTCTTTTTATCTATCCTGATCCGCCGAACACAAGAAAAATAAATCGCAGAACTTAATGTAATTGATGAAATTACTTGGAATGAAAATCAATATTTTGAATTTATAGAGGCAGTCATGATTGTTTAAGAATGACATTTTTGTGTAACTTCTTCATAGCTTAAAAATCTCTAAATTCACCGCTACTTTATTGTATTTTTTATATCGGTCTTCTTATCATTGAACATATCTTGGTCTCCTAGATTATGATATTATTTGTTTCTATATTTCATAAATTTTACAATCCGACCTCATTTTTTATTGAAGATATATCGTACCTGAAATTGTCAATAAACATGAAGTATATCAGGGATTGTCCTAAATGAAACACAACTATGTCAGACAACAGATAATTGACAATGTGACTTCTGTATAAACGACACCAATGATAAGCCATCTTATTGTAAAGAAACCGGAAACAAGATGACAACATCATAGACTGTAGTAACGTGATTAATACAAAATTAGGGCGAATATTTGGATTACTTTGTCTATGTTTCATCTACAATGAAAGTACTGGACGTCTTCACAGAATTCCTCACCAAGATCATTAAAGCAAATGAACTAAATAATACATCAGTTTACAAATTCGTACACCCATCAATATATTTCAAAAATGATAGAACTCAGGATGTTGTGACATTAATGACAATGACCACTCTGTTGCAATGTTACTAAATATATTCCTTTCAATGGTCGGATAATTCTCGTTGTGCGTACGACACAGTGCATATATTGACCCCCTTTCAGACTGTTTTGGAAGGTATATTAAGTAAAGCGCTTCGGACGCAACTAATGAATAAAGTTTCACCAAATACAAAACATTTCATTTTATGCTGTCTTGATACTGGTTATTGTTTTAATTTCAACTGGTTTTAATAACTGGCCTCCACAATATAGAAACCTGCAGCATCGTTTTACCATTTATTTTTTTAAGAATTTATCAATAAAAAAGTTTAAGATATAGACTTTCTCCTTTGAACCCAATTGTATCTTTTTTATATAGGGTTCCTATTAGTAACGTTCATCCCTTCGAAAGTTTACGAACGACATAACATTTGGTTGACCGCTAAGGAATAATATCTGCGTCATGATGACCATGGATATGTTCAAATTATCATAGCTTCAATATCTTTTCACCGATTAGGACACCATTAAGTGCAACTTATCACCTAATATTTACTTCCCATGAGCAAAACGGGGAAGTTTTACAGGATACGCTTCCCCTGAACATCTGAGATAATCATGGTTTTAGGTTGAGCTTCCATTGCACAGTCTAGAGTTTTATGTGTTGTTTTTATTGATTGATTGATTGGTTGGTGTTTAACGCCACTTTCATCACTATTGTGCTCATCCGTGGCGGTAAGATTTTATTGGTAAAGGAATCCCGAGTGCCCGGGGAGAACCACCGACCTTCGGTAGGAAGACTGAAAATCACAGTCAATTAGAATTGGAGTCGAGTGCACCTACCACGTGCGGAATTCAAACTCAGAATCTCAGTGTTGACAGGCTAGTGGTACAGTAGAACGATTATGTAGACCACTTGGCCACCGAGGACACTTAAAAAAATATCATGCAAAGCTCTGATTTTTTTTGTCCGGCTTTGGCTATACTTCTTGTCATTTTTGGTTTATCAGCTCTTCATTTTTTTAATGAGGTTTTAATTTTTAAATATATATTGGCCTCGAGCATCATTGAAGAAACATTTATTGTCGAAATGCGCACCTGGCGCAGTAAAATTGGTACCGTTACTGTTCCTACGTTTTTGTTTTTTTTTCTGATTTTTTATTACCCCGTTCGTATGTCTTGCCTTTTTTAATTGAATGCAGATTACTGATAATTGCCACCCAGGGCAGAACGCTGTTTTTTTCATTATCGTATCACAGTTTAACTGTGAAAACTCGAAATCCAGATGTTTGATATTTCTTGAGCGCTTTCGTATTATTCTATTAATATTGGATAATGGTATTTTTGCTTCATATACACGAAAATTAAAACGTGTCACTTCGATTTACCGATTAAGATTATTCTAATAATACGTCTGAAAAAAATTCTAACTGTTCTTTTAACATTCCTTTAATCAAAAGGAGTTTGACTAAGATCATTAATTATTGAATGATTTTTTGTATTCATTTTGTTTTAGAAACTATTTAATATCATTATGGGAAAAGCTTTTATAACAACTTAAATGAAGTAATTATCTGTCCATTTGTAAACAGATTTTATTTCTTTTTTCGTAATAAAAAGGAATATTGCGGAATATCTTTTTATTAAGTAACCGATAAGTGTGTTTATATTATACCTCGAAATGACATCAACAAAACTAGATCAAAATTCAGAAATCTCCAAAACATAAAATGGATTTTAATTTTTGTTTTAAAATCTAGGTCCTACCATGCATTAATACTTCATAAGGTGCACATGTTTGTCTGTAATCAGAAGACATTTTATGATGTGAACATGGCTTTTTGTTTAAATTTAATGAGAAAGTCATGTTAAGCTTTCATACTCAGACTTGTTTTAATCTACTGGTTTGTCTGTTTTATGTATATCATCTCCCTGCAGATTTCCTAAACTTTATATAATTAGACCAAATTCTGATATAATTGCCTTCAAGTTCATCCAATGTAAAGAACAAAATATAAGGACAAGTAAAATGCCAAAGTAATAATCGGTGCGTTCGATTACTTGTAACCAGATTATTTATTCCCGTCAAAGGTTATGGTCAAATTTTTTAAGAGTAATTATTCAAAAATAAGTATTTGCTTTTAATAGTAAATGAATTTTAGTCTGAAACAGTCATTTTGATCTGAACAGTTCTTTATAGATTCAACAAAAGATTATTAAATCATTTTCAACTTTTTAGTCAATTTTTAGAATTATCCACAACGATCAATTCAGTATTGTTCAGACCAGAACATGACTCTTTGTCATGAGTCTTTTCAGATGATGATAAGATCAATTTGACAGTTTTAGACTAAAAATCGTTTAATATTGTATAAAAAAAAACTCATCATAGATAACAGGATTAAAATGTGTACGTCAGATGAGCGTCTCACAACTCAAAAGACTCATCAGTGATGCTCGAATCAACAAAGTTGAAAAGGCCAAATAAAGTACGAAGTTGAAGGACAATGATACCAAAGAAATAAGGAGACTTGTAATAGTAAAAGTTAAGTTAATATTGACATTTAAAGATCTGCAAACAAGAAATAATGTTAAGATCCCCGAGCCCAAAGGGCGAGGTGATTTGAACAGCTTTTTGTGAGGAGGTCTTTTAATGTCAATATTAACTTGCCATCAAACTTTTACTGACTTACAAGCCGTCAAAAACGTAAGAAAACTACACAAAAAGCGCCCGCAGAAGCCTTGTCCCCTTAATATGGACGAGGCTAAATCGGATTAAATTTTAATGATAGTTAAACAGTACTCAGACATATATACAAACAACAGTTACCTAATTGCATCGAAAACGGACCGATTAAATGGCAGTTTATCATTTAATAATTTTATTATTTTAAAATGTGATGCTTTAAATTAGAACATACTCACCCGTTCTTGTCCAATAGGAAATCAGTTTTTTCCCTTCTATTTTTCATAGTACATGACTTTCCATATTCTGGACGCCTGTCTTTGCTCCTTTCTAATAAAATCCACATAACAAAAAACAAATATGAAGCTTAAAAATGGAAAAATATTAAATACTAAACTCGTTCAAAGGGTATCTACACGTCTCAATCTTCAAAATCGCTTATCTAAAAATACTACCATCGCTAACATTTTTAACTATAAAAATCGTGGTTACCCTTCTATCGATAAGTGTCATGCCAAAAAATGACTTACATGTCCCCGTCTTTCCACCAACAATACGGTGAGGTCTACGTATAATGGTCGCACTTTTTCTTTAAATTTTGAAACTGATATAACTTGAAAAACAAACAGTATTATTTATTTACTCACATGAAACAAACCGGGATGCGGTATTCAGTACGTAGGTGAAACTGGACGATATTTATCTAATCGCACGCAAGAACACCTGTATCGTTTTAAAAGACCCAATAAATTCAAAAGTATCATTTATCAACATCTTAAAAAGCACAATCATCCTATTAAATATTTAACAGTTCAACATTTAGAAGTAGTAAATAAGCAGCCTGGTGAATCTCATTCAAAGTTTGTACGATCACGAAAAAAATTAAATTAAATTGGGTCAAAAAATTACAGACAGTCTACCCTCTCGGTCTTAATGATAATATCATGGGTAATATATCAAGAACCGATTCTGTTAACATTTTGGATATAGTTTCTAAAACCGTTCTCATGGGCGTAGAAAAAATCGCAATCAAAGAAAATTTCGGATTAACCATACAAATATTTCGGACCTAATTTCTATTTCAAAAAACAACGGCAGACATTATCTACTAACCAAGCTCTGTTCTTTACCTATAAATAAATCAAATAAAATTTTAGAGGATTGCAACACAATTTCATATTACAGTCCTATGTATGAAATCGTTCAAATTATAATGGCATATTGTTATTCTAAACTGTTTCCCAAAATTAATCGCCCTGAAGATCATAAAAAACATTTTATTAAAATAAAGTATGTCAATAAAGGTTTTGATTTTGTAAATATTGCCGGTATTTTTAACGACCATTCTGTTAAAGAACAAATTCCTGTATATTTTGATACATTGTAATACTGAACTCCCTCTTATTTGTTATATTTACAAGCAATCTACCCGAAAATTCGTGTTTAATTATAGCCAAATCTGTAAAGATGTAAATATCAGTGAAAATACACCTCCGTCATGTAATTGTAGTAATTCTGAATACACTTATGGCCCCATTTCCCATGTTATAACAGGAGACCTTAACATTGTTCGCGACCGAGAGTTAAAATCATTCCTCAGTAAAGGACCTAAATATCGTCCCCCGTCAATTATTAATTGGAATGAGTGTCGTAATATCATCCACGACTCACTTCGTGCTTACTGTTTGGAATGGATAAAACGGGAAAAAAGCTGACAAAAAATCTTTGGACTCTTTTTTTAATTCAGTAATGAAGATAGTTGATATACGTTTACAACATTTTAAAGAAAATTTTACTCTTAACAACAACCATTAAAATCCTATTTCTCCTTTCAAACATAAACTAAAAGACCTAGCCAAGGAATTTGTTTTTGTCCCGGCTGATAAAGCTGCTAATAAAATCATTATAGTTTGACGTAAATTTTACATTGAGGTTCTGCAAAAGGAAATCACCAATTCACCAACATTCCAACTGACTTCATTTTCAGAAAACGATATCTGTAACAAACATAAATAATTAGCTACTTCTTTACAAGCAGAACCAAATACAATGAAAGTCCCAAATATGTACTGGCTTCCGAAACTACACAAATCACCTTACAAATATAGATTTATTTCGTCTTCAAGTCATTATTCCACTACTAAATTGTCTATTCTACTTACTAGTACACTTGGTACAATCAAAAACCTGATAATAAATTGTTCAAATAAGGCCTTTGAAAATAGTGGAATTAACTACTTTTGGAGTGTCAAAAACTCGTTGGAAGTACTTGATAAATTGCATGCATATATTGGTGATTTTGAATCTGTTTAAAGTTTTGATTTTTCTACCCTATATACTACTTTGCCTCATATTCTTATTAAGAAAAAAATCACACACCTAATTAAATGGGCATTTAAAAAGTCGGAATGCGAATACATATGTTCAAACTCTTTTAGGTCATTTTTTAGTAGCAACAAACAAAAGAGCTATGTCAATTGGACATGCTTTGATACTATATCTGCCCTTGAATTTTTACTTGATAACATTTTTGTTCGCTTTGGAGATTCCGTATATCGTCGAGTTATCGGAATTCCAATGGGGACTAAATGTGCATCACTTAGTGCGGAACTGTTTTTGTATTGTTATGAGTTACAATTTATGACTAAAATCAGCAAAGACATATCGAAACAACATCTGATACAAAAATTTATCAATACTTTTAGATATTTGGATGATATATTGGCTCTCAATAATGACGACTTCAGTATGTATACTAAAGAAATTTATCCTGTTGAACTTACTTTAAATAAAGCTAATACTAACAATGACCACTGTCCTTTCCTCGATCTTGATATCTATATCATTAACGGGAAGCTTAATACAAAAATGTATGATTAAAGAGATGATTTTTCATTTCCTATCGTTAATTATCCATTTTTAGATGATGACGTCCCCTTGTCACCATCTAATGGTGTTTATATATCTCAACTTGTACGATTCGCTCGTGTATGTAACAACGTATTAGATTTTAACGAGAGAAATTTATGTATTACTGAAAAATTATTACACCAGGGTTTTCGATATCATAAACTAGTCAAAACCTTTACTAAATTTTATCATCGGTATAAGGACATCATTCGTAAATATAACTCAACATGCAGATATCTAATACGTTCAGGTATTTCACATCCAATATTTTATGGTAATATTCTTTACAAAGCACAAAAATGTCAGTATTCACCTCAAAAGCTAACGAAACCTTTAAACAGACTTATTAAGAAAGGATATAGTTACGATACTGTTGTCAGGTCATTAAAGATTGCATATTTTGGCTTAAGTATTGATTCACTTATAGGGTCTTTGCATCGGAATTAAACATATTTATTCTAAAACCAGTTGTTGGCATGACACGGGTTATGTTCTTCTCATATATTTTATGATAGTATAATACTAAACCCCTGACAGGAGGGATTGTGCCTGATATTCATATGATGAAGACATAATCTTTCAATCAGTTTAATTGAGGTCTGAAGCTGGCATGTCAGTAACAGCTAGTAGTCTGTTGTTATTTATGTATTATTGCCATTTTGTTTATTTAATTTGTTTCCTATTCTGACATCGGACTCGGACTTCTCTTAAACTGAGTTTTACTGTGCGTACTGTTGTACGTTTGTTTTTTCTACATTGGCTAGAGGTATAGGGGGAGGGTTGAGATCTCAAAAAACATGTTTAACCCCGCTGCATTTTTGCGCCTGTCCCAAGTCAGGAGCCTCTGGCCATTGTTAGTCTTGTATCATTTTTAATTTTAGTTTCTTGTGTATAATTTGGAGTTTAGTATGACGTCCATTATCACTGAACTAATATACATATTTGTTTAGGGGTCAGCTGAAGGACGCCTTCGGGTGCGGGATTTTCTCGCTGCATTGAAGACCCATTGGTGGCCTTCGGCTGTTGTCTACTCTATGGACGGGCTGTTGTCTCTTTGACACATTCCCCATTTCCATTCTCAATTTTATACTATAAAATGCTATACATGAATGACTTTTCTTTGTTGATTAATTATGAAAGTGATCTCTTAAAAACTGCACTAATTAAGTGTACAATCCCCCTGAGGTAATTTCTATAGGACAAGATCAAAAAGAAAATCATGAGTACTGTTGTTTGTCTGATTATTATAAATGAAAACAAGATATCAGAACTATAAAAGCGTTTTAAGTTGAGATTTTCAATCTGATACTGATCACAGCTCACAACACAACTCACTTCTTGGACAAATCATTATGGAATTCCCTGATGAATTGAACGCTTTATTAGCAGCTATGAACGTGTCTGGAAATGAACCTGTCTGGACATTTTCGGCAAGTACTGACCAGGTGAGAGTACAGTTAATATGGAACAAATCTAAGGAACCAGAGGCATCCACCAGTAAACCCAAGCCAGCCCTGAAAAAGAACAAACCACCATCCACCAGGAGAAGGGACGCGAAGCGTTATGACCAGTGGGTGCAGGCCAAAAGCTCTGCTGCAACATCGGCTGAGGTAATACCACCAACCACCAGCGTAGACCAGAATCATCAAACAGAAGCCAGAAAAGAAAAGAAAAAAAGAACTGAAAAGGGGGCAAAGGTGTTGGTGAATTAATATTTAAAATAAAATCAATGTTTTTTCAAGAAACAATGTCTGTTGGTAAAAAAAAAAACCTAATACATTCATCAATAAAAAAAGTAAGCATCTGATGTTAAAACGATTGTAAATTTCAAAATCTATCGATAAAGTTTTATCTTTATTGATAATTATACAATTTTAAAAAAACTGATTTTTATAACATTGCATGCTCTTTAAAATTAAGAACCTTTAGACATATAAGTATTAAATTGTACCTGAAGCAGAAGAAATCTCCATTTATGAACAATTTATCCTTTTTTGTTATCACAAAACTATCTCATTGCCATTTCATCCCATCTTTAAAAATGACCATTAAATATGATTTACATCCCTTTTACTAATCATATGAACAAGATGGCCGCCATGGCTAAAAATAGAACATTGGGTAAAATGCATTTTTTGGCTTATATCTCTGAAACTAAAGCATTTAAAGCAAATCTGACATGGGGTTAAAATGTTCATCATGTCAAGATCTTCAGACGAATCAATCTACCCGTTGTTGGGATGCTGCCCCTAATTTGGTAATTTTAGGGAAATTTTGCAGGTTTTGGTTCTTATCTGGAATATTATAATAGATAAAGATAAATTGTAAACAGCAAACATGTTCTGCAAAGTAATATCAACAAATAAGACAACATGACAAAAATTGTCAATTGACCCCTTAAGGAGTTATTGCCCTTTAAGGTATAGAACCACTTATTCAGGCCCGGTCGGAAAGAACATACAAGAAAGTAGTATATATTTAAAACAAAATAGTTCCTATGCATAGCTGTATCTTTGTCAATAGGTGAAATATTTGGGTAGACTTGTATCAAATGGAAGCTTGGGGACTTGGGATCACTTTAGAACCCTTGTTGAAAGTTTCTTTTGATTAATAAAGAAGTATATAAAATTATAATAGGAGCGCACATTTGCCCTGTTGTTCATATCAGAAGTACCTGTTTTTGTACTATCAAACTTCCGGGAACCAGTACGCTCTAATATGCAATTAAAGGTATATTGAATTTGAAAGTCAGGAATAGGTATAATTTTGACATGAAATGACTGCCACTTTATTTGAACTTAAGACAACGTAGCCATTAATGCTTGAAATTGCAGAATTTAACATAGAAAGCAATGGAGCACCTGTGGTAAATTTTATGACGTTCTGATTCGTTTAACGCCGTCACGTAGAGACCCCCTATGGATTCGTAAGGGGGGTCAATAGATTTAAAAGAGATATAATGACGTAACGTCTGCTCTTATTTATTATTGTATTTCATTGTTTTTTTTATATACCTATTGAAGCAAACATTTCCCGGTTTTGGGATAGGTTAGATTTTCACTCAAAAACCGTCTGAAAATTAAACGGAGGTTTCAAACTGTTGTCACTTGCATTAATTCTTAAACATTCTAGGGTTGGGATGATTTAATTTTCAAAAATGCGTAAACAATACACGCGTTAAAGAGAGGCGAAAGATATCAAAGGGATATTCACACTCATAAGTCAAAAGCAAAATGATGATGCCAATAAATAAGATTAACGCTTGGAAAGAGTTATTTACTAATGCTAACATAGAACAACCTGCATTAACGAAACCTTTCAATTTTACCAATATATTTTCCCGAAAACTCGGCAAATTTGTTCCTTTAGTATTAAAGAAATTAAACACTTAAAACAAGCTTCACATTTGGCTTTTTCATTCGTTTAAATTAAAAGTATTTTTTTCAGCAAATGTATATTAATTACTTAATGCGTTAAAACAATAATTAACGCGTTATAAGAAGATTTAAAACGTGAAAGAAGGTTTAACGCGTTAAATGAGGGTTTAACGGGTTAAAATAAGGTTTAACGCGTTAAAATTTAAGGAAAATATTTAATTTTTGCAAATGTATCGTTTTAAATCAACGTTAACGCATTAAAAGCAACGTTAACGCGTTTAAAAAAGCTACTTTAACGCGTTAAAAGCTACTTTAACGTGTTAAAAGCAACGTTAACGCGTTAAAACCTATTTAAAAGCTATTTTAACCACTAGTAGCAAGATTTAAGTCTGAAACGGTCATTTTGGTCTGATCAAGTCTTAATCGCCTTGATTTACTGCTAGGGAAAAACGTTAAGACCGGTTTAGACTTTCAGACTCTGTTCCGATATATCGTGTTCAGTCAGGTCAGTCGGGTCAAGATAAACAAGACAGATTCTTCTAGCGTTCAAATAAGACTTGATTAGATCACGTTCAGATAAAATAAGACCAAAGGTAAAAAATCTGTTTAGTTGCTGTAAGATCGTGTTCAGTCGTGTTAAGATTTTAAATATTTTAAATAAAACGAGCGACACTTTATCAGTGTTTATCAGGGGTTACTCCCCTTTATGAATAAAATCGGCATAGCTAGGAGGATATTCTTTTGTGGTCTTTTAATGTAATACTGTATATCTATTTCATTAAATAACGTATGCAAACGTACAATTCATTTTTTCCCGATAGAATTTTTAACATTTAATTGGTTATATAAGAAAAGATTAATTGTCTTAACCGGGAAATGTGTTAGTCATTAAAATTTTGCAGTCGTGCTTTCTGACATAAAGTAGTCCTGTATTTATTCATTCCGCCCGTAAAGATATAATGATAAGTAATATATCCCAAAGATGTTCTGAAATTTTCTTAAACATTTTTTGTTTCTAATGTAAAATAATAGTTCTGATCCATATAAAATTTGTCAAGAGAAATATATTCTAAGTATCTAATTTACTTTAAATTTTTAAATATTATACAGATGACAGTTGCTTGGTGAAAGTTATTTACATTTCAATAAACGGATTATCTAAGCAGTCAACCGAAACGGGTTGTCATAAACTATCTAAATAATTACCCATGCAACGCTTATGATGTTTTATCTATGGACGTAAAATGAATAAAGTTCCATGTTTTATCTTATATAAGGATTTACCGGGTAAAATTATTACATTGACAAATAAAACATTATTTTTTCAAAAAAAATGCAACAAGAATAAAGAATATTTTAAGAATTTAGTTGACAGTTTATATTTACCATTAGGTACCTATAAAGACCGATTTCGATACCTCTCTTGATTTTCTTTTATCATCAAGTTTTTTTTAGCAAGAACTAATACAAGAATAAATCATATAGAAAAATATCAAACAACGATTGATAAAATCTTGTGTACGGTTTATATTTCTGTTTCGTATCAGATTTTTTTTATAACACCAGCGTTACTTCTCATTTAAAAAACAGTGAGATGCTTACTTGCTTTTTCGAAATTGACCAAAAAGCTATAGAATAACGTAGCGAAATGACTGTACTTATAGATTATACCTTTGTTTTTCCATTTTGAATTGTTTTACACTAGTCATTTTGGGGACCCTTATAGCTTGCTGTTCGGTGTGAGCCAAAGCTCCGTGTTGAGGCCGTATTTTTAATCTATAATTGTTTTATACTTTGTAACTTGGATGGAGATGATTATTTGGCACACATACCACATCTTCTTATTTATATTAACCGGGAGCAGTTTATAATATTTTCATTTCGATAAAAAGAAATATGCAATTCAGTAAATCAAATCGATTTGTACCATATTGTTACATTCAAAAGTCTTTAACTGAAGTAAATGATTGATAGAAATACATTATTTGTATTGCATCGCTCCTAAAATAATGTCCAGTGTCAAATATTACACATCGATGATCACTTAGATGTTCAACTGATTCAACCAAAAATTAAACTTAGGACTAGGATCAAATGCAATTCATTACGTTACAATTGTATCCAATATTAATATTGCTAATAACATTCAGTCGAGGAAAAGACACATGTGACATTGATATGCATTGGTTTGTTCTAGCCTGATACGGCGAGCGCGTGTCGACAAAAAAGGTCATGTTAACAAGAGAACAATTGTTGTGAATCAGAGCCAAATTGACCTTTGTTCCAACTTTACTCATAAATAATGCGTGCTTGTGGACAAAAGGTCACAGACGAAAGGTCACAATTCAGTTTCTGAGACTATTTTCTTTGAAAAAGAGAAAATACTTATTTAAAAAAATATATTTTGTATGTATCTTGAACTATTGTATATATAAACCAACTCTGTAAACAAATGTATTAAATGAACAAATAATTGTTTAGTAAACAAACTATCAAAGTGGATTGGTACCTAAACAGCTTCATGGTGCTAAGAAATATTATATCATTTGCATGATTAAAATTTAATAAATCTGCATTTACCAAGGCTAATGAACAATTTCATAAACTGTAAAAAGAATATATGTAATACAAAGGAATTTTTCAAGATATTTCTCTTACATACTTAAACAATTGTCACTTCCTGTCCTGTGACTTAGACCTGTGACTTTTCAGTGTTCGCTTACTGTTAAGAATAGGACCTCCCTTACCCAGGACCTCCCTTACTAATGGAGAGAAAGCTGTCGGGACTACCAATCCTAAGTGTTAGAGAGAATAAAAAGTACATCAGTCATTCTCAATTTTATATGTTTTGCGTAAAACAAAACGGTTTTAAATGTTGAATTTAAGGAATGCTCGGATTTAAGAAAAATAAATCTTTTTCGTTTGCTTTTCGTTGAAATCATCCTGAATATTATGTAATATTGTACGCTGAACATTCAACGATCATGGCCAAGCATGTGTTCTTCAAAATGCAATCTGTAGAAGAAAAAACACGGTTTTAAATCATGTACATTGGAAATCAAGAATCGTGTGTCGTGTTCGACCTATAATCCTTTATTTAATAGTCGAAATTGACTATTAATATATAGTTTTGTTTTGCACCTACGTAACTCTATGTATGCATGTTTTTGCCACTTTGCTTGGAAAAATTGTCATATATCTTAATTCTCTTTCAATAACATTTCCTTATTCAATTTGCTACTCGTCTACCAAAAAAAAAATAGATATTGTTTCATTTTTGCCATTTTGGTTATAATAAGTTCTTGGTAGATGTATGTCCTTTATGATCTCTCAGGTAAATATCAAAAATGAGTCCTGAGTTTTGACGGTTGTGAATTAAGGATTAGTTACTTTATGGAACACTTATTTCCTTGGATGGTAGTACAAACTTGTATTTTATCCTTTAAAGTTAGTATGCCTGTTTAATAATTTACAGTTTTAAGGAGAATTCTTCGTCTTTTGCAAATAGATGAAGAATAAAATGAAAATTTGCTTTCGATTGCATTCAGGCAGAGAGAAATATGTTTTGTTATATTTCAGACGATTTTTAGTACGGATATTAAACTATAATTCTTAATCTCTTCCAATTTACAAATATAATTTGGTATTGTTTTTTCTGCAAATGGTAGATGAAACTTGTATGTTCTAACTTTTTCAGAGGTCTGTGAAATCTTGAAAATATGACGTTCCCGGAAATCACAAGTCGCTATATAGAATGCTTGTAAAATTCAGAAACTTGCAGTACGCTCATATTTAATACTTTTCTGTTAAAAAAGAAAGTGTAAAATTAAGAAGGCGAAAACGGGAAAAGGGGAGGGTTGTTACACGAACACTTTCTTCGCAATTTAATTCTAAACGAATAGTGATTATCTAACTTTTTGTTCAAATATCGAATACACAATCAAATCACTAACTTATCCACGCTTGCAATAACCTTTTTATTGACAGGTTTCTGCTGACATTTGATTGGACAACAGTTTAATGTAGGCGTGACAATCTATCACATTTATCCAATCAGCTGTCTTGTTAAACAAACCTGTGTGCGATGACCCACTGTCCACATAGTTTAGTTTAGAGAGTTTAGTTGTTTTTTTTATAATGAATTGATCATCAAAAGGACGTTGTTGCTATTGTTGGCCAGGGACTTTCTATACTAATGAAAAAGTCCATGTGTGTGCTTGTCAGATAGAAATAGACAACGCTTATATTTAAGAATAAAAAAAGTGATGAAAAAGAAATATTACTATGCATTGGATGGATATTTAGACTAATTCACTAGCTGTGTTATACAGACGGAGAAATAACGCCACGTGTAGCCAGGATAAAAAAAAATGATGATTTTAATTATGCTAAAAATGATATATTATCCAATCAAAGGGGAAGCGATATGTCGGCTCCTGAATCCGCCACTGACCAAGCAAATTACGACATAATTAAACAATTAACAACCTTGTAAAAAAATAATAGAAAAGCGTCTTTTTTATCCCTTATATTTTATGATATTTTGTGGACAATATAAATCTTAAATCAGTGTTTCAAAGTCATATCAGATAAAAAAAATAATTGCAATTTCTGCCACAAAAAAAAACGTATTTTAGAATCACGAAATAATTGAAATCGAATTTGGATTAGTTTTGTGCTCAATGGAATTTATTAAGACTTTAAAATATCTGTTCCTTTATATTCGCTATTTTGAAATCGAATTTAATGAGGTTCATATATAAGTATGTGCCAAAACAGAAAAAATACAGTTGCAAATCAACGGGTACGTCTAAACACTGCCCAGGACCTCCTGAGTGCACTCAGGACATACAAAGTGCACCCAGGACTCTTTTAAAGTCATCGTATATGCGCACAGGAAAAATGTTTACATTCTTTTCACGTTGTCTATTTTAGTGGAAACTTTTGGAATATTTTGAAAACGAACTTAAATAGATATTCAACATTTTTATAAAATAATGAGGGCACGTGTCACTGATTCACAACTACTCAGCCGTGAATAATCTAATCAACAAAATTGATTGGATTATCCTTATTGGTTATGAATATTCAGATTCAATATTTTATTAATCTATCTTATGAATATTATGTTATTAAAACAGTGTTTTTTATAAAAATTTAATAATGCGAAATTTTAAAGTTTTTTCGAAATTGATTTATGTAATTAAATACTTTGTGTATGGACTTTAACGATAATGGAGAAAAAAACCTCAAAAGTCCCATTTAATGTATTTTTATACAGTTTATGTGTAATGAGTCAGCTAAATTAATTTTGTTATTATACGTTCTGCAGTTCTAAAGTAAAAGAAATAACAATTGATATTGTTTTATAGTTTGTCTATTATCAGTTCGTTTTTGTTTTTCTTCGTGAATTTTTTCTCCTTTTCAACATCAATTAAATAAACGAATATCATATTTTATTTAATATAAACATACAATGTGTTTTTTGTTTTGTTTTGATAAGTCTAATATCTTGGTAGAGTACGTGCTTTTATTGGTTTCTTTCTTTGGTTTGGCTTATGGGCGAGTTTTTGTTTTATTTTTATTTAACATCTGTGCATAAGGACTTATTCGTTGTAAGAACGGACTGAGTATCTTTCAACAGTCTGCGAAATAGTCTTTCTCGCTGTTCTTGATTATGAGTCTTGCAAAAACAACATTAAATTGATATGAAATAACATGTTTTCTGTAAGACCAAAAAGTTCATAATTTCTCATGAGCTCGATTTAAAACCAAATCTTACTACCTGAAAATGTTAAGAAAAAAAACCAAATATGATAAATGACGGGAGTTCAATGTACGCATTATTTTAGCCCGTTTGTGAAAGGGGGGTCGGTCTTGATTGGGACAGAAAACTGACAGAAAAATGGAGTCAAATTCATTATTCAGAATTTATTTTCTCATTGAAATTCGTTCAGGCTTGTAATCATGGTAATACTGGAGAAGAACGATTTTAAGGAGAAACAAAACTTTACTGTTTGAGTTTGATTATTTGAAAATCGTATTTTGATAAGTACGGCAACAAATACAGATAAGAACGGGCTTCATTTAAAACCAAATATTGCCTTATTAAAATGTTGATGACAAATTCCTTCTTCAGATTTTATTTCCCGTTTCAAACTCGTTTGAGGAATTTATTACTCACTCATCGGTACAGCGGATACAGCTTAATAGGTACTTCGAAGGGTGAAAAGCTATATACCGTACATTCATTTAACTATGCACCGTACAGAAGGATTTATGTGGTCAGCTATACACTGTACACAACGCTTCTTTTCGGAATAAAATATCGAAAAATAACATATGTATGAAAGATTTCAATGCCAATTATTGAAACAGCTATACTTATTACGTACACACAGTGCATGGCCTTCTATCAGAAAAAGAGTTGCAATATTGAATATAGAATCATATCGGATGAGACGAGCGCCAACTTCTTTGACAAGTATTTGCACATGTTTTAGTAAGCGTTCTTGTTTTAGGAAAATAATGAGACTTCTCTAATCATCAACCTACGACCAAATCATTTCTTAAAACAACAATTATGTTTAGATTGAGGTACACATTGATATTATGTAAACAAAACAAAGACTTTCTTACCGTGTCAGAAGAAAAATCGATCACGTCCGCTTGGATAGTACCTATATCCGCTGTACCGATGATACACGGTGTTACTGGACAAGAACGAGTGAAAAAAGCGACAGTGTCTTGTAAATATGTGGATACACTTTCAATAGTCACACACATATTTTATATACATTTATTTCGGGAATTATTTTTTTAATTTATTATGCGCTCTATTGATGCCAGATTTTCCTTTTTTTTACTATCAATGTTCAACCACACCTATATATGCATTCTTATATTATAGGACTTTCCTCGTAGATGAAACAGGGGTTTTATCCAAAAAGGACGTCACGTTTTGCAATGAATAAGATCTATATTATTTTTAACGTTTTCAAATGAAATGAATTGAATTGAAAATTTCCCGACTATAGACAAGACAAGACGTATACATGTACATATACGTAGACTTCGTTTGGATGTGACATGTCTTTAAAATTAATACAGTCGAAATAAGACTGAGAATGAAACTTTTTTCTGTTAACTATGTACCATAAATTTAGGTACATCTCTCTACGATTAATCAGTTCAGTTCAGTTCAGTTTCTTGTATATTCCTCCATTAATTGTGGAGCACTACCCATAGGGTATAATTGTAGCAACTATATACACCTTAGAACATAAGGAAACATTTAATTATGTACAGATGACTGAATTAAGGCAATAATAATTACTAAATAATTAATATTATAACTAATTCATAGGATTGTCATCATAAAATTTTAAAAATAATATTCATAATGTGCTGAAGTGTAAGAATAAGTTAAGTAAGAACTGGATATATTTACAAATAAGAATTTAGAATTAAAGTGGTCTTAAATTAAACTTTCTTATAATTGTTAGTTAAAGGTGCTATACGTACATCAGAATTTATAATGAGAAGGTTATTTTATAAGACTTATGTAAAAGGGTTGGGGTTTAGAACGATTCATCATATATACATGTTTTCCTTCACAGTTTAAAGTTACCTTATTTCGGATCTTATCATTATTCTTTAAAGGTAACTGGATATTTTAAAACTTTGCAAAATTTTTTTATTTAATTTAGGTCCTAATACGTCATAAAATAGTAAGATGATAAAGTAGGGAACTATTTTATTTTCAAAAAGTTTACTTATACTGTACTTGTGTTCAAGTTTTTTATCCTTTTTGTCCTCTGAGTATATGCATGGCTTGGGTGAAAGAAAAGCAATTGATCTATACTCATGCAAATAACCCTTTCAATTATGAATTCTTATAAACTGAACAAGTAATAGCTTTTCTAAAAAGCTAGCCGTCTCATAGCTGATGAAAGTGGAAAATGTTTTCTCTTTGTAGTTCAATTCGTTCAAAATTGTATGTAAATTGTAGTAGATAACAAAAATTATAAAAGGCTTATACCTTTTTTTAGATTTACCAATTTTTTTTGGGGGAAAGTATTAAAACTGGAAATTGGGGGTAATGTCTTTTTATCGATTATTTTTTTTCAAACAGATCGGATTTGTTCGTTGGCTTTTTCTTTGGTTGTTTGGTTGTTTATTTGTTTATTTGTGTTAGAAAAGTATGGCCGCTTCCACCTGAAAGTTTTTCGTTCATAATAGGCATCGAAAAGTGTAGAGAGCAGGCATTGGGGTAATGCAAATTTGTAATTGTAATGCATGGTAATGCATTACATTTTTCCAAGTAATTGCATGTAATGTGTAATGCAGCAATTTGTGCATTACATGTAATTGTAATATAATGCATTACTTTAGCAAAAAGTTGTGTAATTTCATGCATTACATGGCATTACATGTCATTACTTTTTTCACATACTACATCTTTAACATATTGTTGGAGTTTTAACTAAACCAAATTTAAGATTTCTTGATTAATTAAGAATATGTTAATTTTAATTAAGGTCTATGTTTATTTTATAATTAGGGAAGTAATTCACAGTAATTAAATATTTCGTTTAAAATTTAAAGAAAAACAACAAAAAATATATTTATAAAAGTAAAGTCAACATTAAGTTAAAATAATTAAAAATTGTAAAAGTCAAATTAAATAGACTTTTTACATGTATACTTATATTCAATTCATGGAACAGTTACTGCATAAGCTAGAATCTTTTGTGACTTGTAGTTGTTTTTCAAAATGTTTAATTTTTCTATTCACTAATAAAATTTTCAAATGTAATGTGTAATTCAAGGCATTACTTTGCAAAAGTAATTGTAATATAATGCATTACTTTGATAAATGCATGTAATTGTAATTGTAATATAATGCATGGTTTGGTCAAAGTAATTGTAATATAATGCATTACATTGCAATGTAATTCGCCCCATGCCTGGTAGAGAGTGAAACGTAGTAAAATTTAAACATATAAGAACACAATTAATATATTTCCAACGGTATCTCACATCTTTTCAAAAATGATCCTTAAAATGTAAAGCTTCACATATATATATGGTTATTTTTGTTGTCGATGAAGATTTTGTCTATTCATTGTAGTTGGACTGCAATGTGGAATGCCCCACGCCTCTTTTTCTATATTTGAATAATGTGTATCCTTAACAATTAAATGTTTCTTTTTTCAGATTATTTGGTTTTATTGGACTTCTTGATTTTATTTTTTGATGAAAAATACTCAGAGTCGTGAGACGGGTAATTTGTTATATAAGACCTATTGTAAGCGCCTGAAAACAAAGTAGTTTCGCCGCCATTTTTTTTCAAATCATAATAGACGTCGTTGGTTATAAAGAAGGTGATAAGTTCTGCAAAGCTACTCTAAGTTCACTATGAGGCCATCAACATAAGAGAATCAACAAATTTGACCAAAACTTAATCAAGCATACAGCTTGATACTGTATCTTTTGTTATTGTTTTACTTGTACATATCTTCATATCTATTTACTATACCATTTAATGTTGGATGACGAATAAGGCCCTTATCATACTTACCCTTAAAAGCTTGACATACTGGATTGACATAATCTTTTGTGGGAGACCGTTCGTATGTTGACATATAAATGTCTTTTTGTTTTATGATCATAGTATATGTATGTTTATACTTGTTTTTACAATTCTTGTAGAAAACATACAATTAAGAATAATCTTTTAAAGTGCCAACAGTATTTTCGTCTTTTAAATTTATAATTTTCTTTTATTTCTCTTTCTCTCATTTAGCATGTCTAGTATAAATAGTCAATAAACCTCAAAACAAACATTAGAAGTTTGTTCCTGACCCTGCTCATAGTTCCAAGTAATATCTGAATTATTTTTTGCTATTAAGATTATTTTTTGTAACAAAAAAAATGTTCCGTCGTGACATTTGTTCCGCTGGAACTTATTTCATAGGAAATATGTTCCACCGGAATTTATATCACAGAAAATTTTTACCCGGAATATATATTTTAAGAAAATATGTTCCAGCACTGTAAAATTTGTTCCGGAACTAATTTTTTTACTAAATGTTAAATAAGTTCCGGGTGTTATAGATTAACATGATGCATTAACTTTATATCAAGCAAAACATTCTATAGTTGTACCTGACAAGTTTAATATTCAACATTGAAGTCTTTAAACAACACGACAACGTTCAAAATAAGGTAAATCTTTGAGAAATTCAAATTAAGTCAGCATATATATTGTACGTAGATAATATGATTAGAAAACAAATGCACAACTATGATTAACAACTGCGATAAATATTTAAAACACACTATTTCATTTTTTGTCTCGCCTTGACGGAGTCAAAAAGCGAGACATAGGTATGCTGTTTCCGGCGTCGGCGGCGGCGGCGTCGTCAACAATGTATTAGTTTGTGATTAGGTCTAGTTTATGGCGAACCACAAGTGGTAGGTCAATCATATTTGGTATGCAGTTGTATTAGCATTGACACATCTCATTTCCATGGAGATTATTTGGCCCTGCCCCCTCAGTCATGGTCTATTGACTTTGAAACTTTTGCTTATTTTACATGTATTAGTTTGTGATTAGGTCAGTTTATGTGGAACCACTAGTGGTAGGTCAATGATATTTGGTATGCAGTTGTATAAGCATTGGCATATCTTATTTCCATGGAGATTATTTGGCTCCCTTAGTCATGGTCTATTGACTTTGAGAATTTTGCTAAGTTAACATGTATTAGTTTGTGATTAGGTCAGTTCAAGGGGAACCATTTAGGGTAGGCAAATGTTAATTGGTATTCAGTTGTATAAGCATTAGCACATCTCATTACCATGGAGAATATTTGGCCCCGCCCCCTCAGTCATTGTCTATCGACTTAGAAACTTTTGCTTAGTTTACATGTATAAGTTTGTGATTAGATCAGTTTAAGATGAACTGCTAATGTTAAGTAAACGATATTTGGTATGCAAATTTATTGGCATTTGCAAATATCGTTTCCATGGATATTATATAGCCTCACCCCCTCTTCATGGTTCATTGACTTTGAAACTTTTACATAGTTTATAAGTTAATGTTTGTGTTTAGGTTTGTTTAAAGGGAACGACTTATAATAATTCAATGGTATTTGGTATGCAGTTGTATTAGCTTTGGCACATCTCATTTACATGGAAATTGTTTAGCCATGTACCTCAGTCATGGTTAATTGACTTTGAATATTTGCATAACTTATGAAACATGTTAAAGTATTGCTATTTTAATTTCAACATTTGCATAATCAAAATTACAAAAGGATGAGACATATTTCTGTGATAACAGTTTATCTACAAATTCTGATATGAAGTAACATATGTTGAATTGCAATATTCATAAATAAATGATTGATCTATAAAAAATTTCTGACGGATTTTTCTTATTCTTCGCTTATCTGCCTCATTAAATTATTTTCATTTGGATATTTTTGTATGGATAATGTAATTAAACATTTTGCTATACTCCACAGAACCCATATTGGATGTTTACACCTTTTATTTATTACATTATCAATATAATACATGTTTTTATAATGTACTTGAATTATAACTTTAAGCTCACTGATAACAATGCTCAGTATAAAAGATAACTTGTATAACCAGTGGAACATATTTCACAGACAAGGAACTTATTTCACCAGGTAAGGAACAAATCTCACAAACCTGGAACTTATTTCACTAGGTAAGGAACAAATTTCACAAACCCAGAACTTATTTCACCAGGTAAATTGTGGAACTTATTTTATAGAGATGGAACAAATCATATAGAAATTATCTGTGAAAAAAGTTCTCCCAGAATATATTTCCTGTGATATTTGTTCCACTGGAACTTTTTTCACAGGAACTAATTTTGGCTCACATATTCACAACTATTCTATATATTATAGTTAGACTTGGGAGGATAAAAAACTTTAAAATGTTGTAATGACATGTCCATTGAAGAAGACCGTAGATTGAACTTTAGAAGTAAATTGTCACGTTTTGTTTGTTGCTTAATTGGGTTGCTGTCTAAATCAATTATGTATACTTCACATCTCCTTTAAAATCATTCATAGAAATTAAACATTGCTTAAAATATGTTAGCATATATCGTCTGAGAGTATATTTTTAGTCTTCTGTTCTTCAACCTCTGCTATATCTTGCTAGGAAGAGCTAGCTAGGTAGATCTAGACAACATCCAACTCAGCCAAACGATCTTGGGGTGTGTGTGGGGCACTTATTATGTAATGAGTGGAAAGGATGAGTCGCTGGGATAGGTCACTGTTTGAAGCTTCATGAAATTGCATGAGGTCGAGAAATTTAGGTGAAATATAAGACAAGGATGATGATTGAATCTGAAACTAATCAGATGTCGATATTTTTTTACAGATGCAATTAAAATCACCAGAGATTGTGTATATATGTCTCTAAAATCACTTTCGTAAATGTTTAAGATATTTGTCAAATCTATTTACTAGTATCTCCCCATGAAATAGCGTAACAATGATAGCTATGTGCAGGTATATATACTTATTGTAAAAAATATATATGATAGCTAGGGTAACTGCATGTATGTTCTTTTATCATTCAATATATATAGTCAAATGCGTTTTGTTAAAATATACTTTTTCACTCATTTGGTCTTTTGGAAAATGTTGTTTGTGCTGTATTTAGACCCCTCTACCAAGAAATTTGTTTTGCATGCACACGTATAAAAATTGCGGTTTTTATCCAACGCAATCATAGGTTTGAACGTTGTTTTCAATTTAGACTTGTTTATATTTTTTCGTTTGGGCTTGTATTATATTTGCCTTCGGACTTATATGATCCGTTCATCCTATTTTGACTCTTTCAAAATTCAAGAGTCTATCCTAAATTGAGGTAAATTATATGGCCTTCCAAATACCGTTTCGATTCCTAACATCACTGAAGAGACATTAATTGTCGAAATCCGGATATGGTGTACAAATGTTTGCACCTCATGTTTGCGGTATACCATCTTTTCCGCAAGTTTATTGTTTTCTGTTTGGTAATAAATTAATGATAAGAACTTATTGTTACATCTTGTGATCCGTTTATTTGTCAATCGCCAATGGCAGTCAGCAGGGTTTAAGAACATCAGTTGTTCGACCTGCTAGTCAAATGCGTTTTGTTAAAATATACTTTTTCACTCATTTGGTCTTTTGGAAAATGTTGTTTGTGCTGTATTTAGACCCTTCTACCAAGAAATTTGTTTTGCATGCACACGTATAAAAATTGCGGTTTTTATCCAACGCAATCATAGGTTTGAACGTTGTTTTCAATTTAGACTTGTTAATATATATATATATATATATATATAAAGGGTGGGGTATTGGATGTCTCAGCTGCTCACCTCTGCCATAGAAAGGTCGAAGTGCCGCCGCCGCCGCCCCCGCCCCCTGAGATAAAAATTCTTATGTAAATTAATATTAATCGAACAGAAATTATTTGATATCTCCGTTTTAAAATGTTTGTGTTGCCTTTAGATTATCTTACTGAGTAGGGGGCCTCGGTGGCCGAGTGGTCTAAGTAGTTACTACTGTAATCACTAGCCAGTCAACACTGAGGTTGTGAGTTCGAACCCCGCTCGTGCGGGTGCACTCGACTCCAATCTTAATTGACTAGGATTGTCAGTTTTCCTATCGAAGGTCGGTGGTTTTCTCCGGGCGCTCCGGCTTCCTCCACCAATAAAAACTGGCCGCCACGAAATAGCCCAAAAGCGGTGCTTAAAAGTGGCGTTAAAACACCAAAAATCAAATCAAATCAAATCTTACTGAGTATAAATAAATATAACTTAAGAAAAAGGCATTTTCCTAAAAGTTTTCTTATGTTTTCACGTATAAAATGTACGTAACATGAAATAATCACTTGTGTGTTTACAAATCTTCAGGAGATTTGGCTATTTATAGATAAGTGTTACCTGTGTACCGATATGCATGATTGGTAACCAGGCAAATCTATTTACTAGAATAAAGAGTTCAGATCCGACACTTTACGGGATTAAAAGACATTTACTAGGTTTGAATTGTCCCAACCAATGAACGAAATTTAATTATGACAGCGTCAGTAATATCTTCCAATTAGGTAGTAAGAAAGCCTTCAGCCCGCAGACTGTCCATCGTTCAACTCTTAATACCGTCTCCGAGGAGACGGTAATAAAAAGTAATCAAACAGAACTCAAACTATAGGAGATGTGGAATAAACTTCAATTTGACAGCAACCAAACGACAAAAACGCCATAGGTAAATCAGATATGTCTTTGAGTAAAAGCCAATTTCTATTGTTTCACTGTTTTTATTTCAAATAGCGCAATTAAACAATCACTTTTTCCAAATATATTTTTTCTAACAAAGCATCAAAGAAAAGATCAACAGCCCTTTTATCATTACTACTTAGCAACAAGGAAACATAATTTACCAGTTAAAGATTGGTTGGATCAATTTTCAAGGTGATCAGACATAACACAAGAAGAGCGCGTGCCTCGTAAAAATGTTAACTTGTATTTGTAGTATTTGTATTTTTATCCATCTGATGAGTTAAGCCTCTTTCAACTGATTTTTATAGTTCGTTCTTATGTTGTACTGTTACACCACTGTCCCAGGTTAGGGGGAGGGTTGGGATCCCGCTTACATGTTTAACTCCACATTCTGTATGTATGTGCCTGTTCCAAGTCAGGAGCCTGTAATTCAGTGGTTGTTGTTTGTTTATGTGTTACATATTTGTTTTTTGTTCATTTTTTGTACATAAATTAGGCCGTTAGTTTTCTCGTTTGAATTGTTTTACATTGTCATTTCGGGGCCTTTTATAGCTGACTGTGCGGTATGGAATTTGCTCATTGTTGAAGGCCGTACGGTGACCTATAGTTGTTAATTTCTGTGTCATTTGGTCTCTTGTGGAGAGTTGTCTCATTAGCAATCATACCACATCTTCTTTTTTATGATAACTTTTAAATCTCTTAAGATTTTCGAACCAACTTTGAACATATTTTTTTACATTATAATAATCAATCTTAATTTACGATCTTGGTGCATATTTAACCTTTCCATTCATATCCTTAGTTCAGACGACATAGTACTATTGGCAGAAAGTGCTGATGATTTACAGAAACAGCTGGATTCTTTCAGTGAATACTGTAATATTTGGAAGCTTAAAGTTAACTAAAGTGATGATTTTTTCTAGAGGCAGAATGCCGTCAAATTTACATTTTTATATAGCTATAGACAGCACTGACATTGAAAATATTAAAAGAATTTAACTATTTGGGCATATTATTATCTAGAACTGGTAATACTAAAATAGCACAGAAACACCTAGCAGAAAAAGCCACACAATCTATGTTTAAGGTGTTGAAATCAGGCCGCATACATAATCTTTCCACTCAGTATCACTTAGATCTTTTCTATAAAGTTGTGAAACCCATACTTTTGTATGGATGTGAAATTTGGGGGCATGGTGATGTTGAAATTATAGAAAGAATCCATCAGAAATTCTGTAAACTTCTTTTGAAACTGAAAATTCCACACCTAGCTATATGGTATACGGAGAACTTGGTAGATATCCTTTAAATTAAAAATAGTATCTTAGTATCTGCTAAAGAGACTAAGTTATCTTCTTTCGCATATACACTATAAAAAACACTATTTACTGTTAATAATGTATGTACATTTTTTGTGAGTGAAGTTAAAAATATATTGGATGAATGTGGTTTTTCAAACATTTGGATTTCTCAATGTTTTGGTAATGATATATGATTAAAAAATGCACTAAAGTTGCGATTACAAGACCAATACAAACAGTTGTGGAATACACAATTTCAAGAGTCTACATAATCAGTAAATTATAGAATTTTTAAGTTAGAATTAAATTTTGAAAAAAAATATTTTGATATGTTGGATATGCACGAAAGTATTATTTTATGTAGATATAGAACCACAAACTACAGACTCTCAATAGAGACAGGGAGGTGGAATAATGTTAATAGAAATGATAGAAAATGTCATCTTTGTAATATTGGTAGCATTGGAGACGAATTTCATTATCTGCTAGAATGTCCATTTTTTAACGACAGTAGAAAATTATACCTTGATAAGTACTATTTGGCTTATGTTAATACACTAAAGTTTAGAAAATTGATGAGCAAATTAAACAAAAATTCAGAGCTAAAAAGATTATGTAAGTTTATAAAGTGTATAAATAAACATGTGGGTCCTCCTAGCTAAAATGTATATTATTTGGAAACCACTGTATTGTATATATATTTTGTAAATAGATGCATATTCATGTACATATTTTGCACTCTCTCTGTACCTATGTATCTGCAATGGTTATGGGAATAAAGATATTGGTATTGGTTTATATGAACTCGTCAAGCTTCGGTGGATTCAATCAACACTATGATAACTGGACACATTATACAAAAGTCGGCGCGTGCCATGTAAAATGTGTATAACTCTTTCATTTCTAAATACATTTACACCAAAATTTAAATACATGCTCTTTATTTACAACATTATCATACTGAATGACCTTGGTACTTATATGACTGTTCCATCATGGGCTTAGTGCAGTTTTCAGAGCTTAGTGCACCAAGGCGGCCTAGGTGGTGTTTAGACGTACCAGGTCTTCAACAAGAAACAGGGGCGTGTTTTTTTGTTCTTCGGTAGTGAGCCAGAAGAGGTCCATTTCTGTTTTTTTGCATAGGGAAGATCTTCTGGCCCTCTTCCACCTCTTCGTTTTTGATAGGTAGTTTAGACGGCAGAGGCACATAACAAACATGGCGTCGTTTAGTCTAAATGACATTAATAAATTTATGAATGCAGATATATTGGAATGTGAGCTGTGTTATAAACGTTTTTATGGTATGACAGTCTTAATAGGACATCCCTGTATGACGATAAGCTGGATAAATATAAGAACTACACGGACAATAAAAGTTAAGGGACGACTATTTGATATTCTAGGGAAGGGATTTTGATTGATTGGTGTTTAACGCTACTTTCAACACTAAGTTGGGCTATTCCGTGGTTGTCAGTTTAAATTTATAGAGGGCATTATCAACATTTTTAATCTGTCGCTTATTATGCATATTTTTCAGCTCTTAATTACCAGCCCACCCCACTAAATGAATGAATATCAAATGGTTTTTCTTCTTATTTAACACAAGTTTAATTGGTTGATTGTTTGTTGCTAATTATTAACGCCCAGTGACAAATATGTCATGCATGTTCAGGACTCGGTTCAAAACACGAGTTTAAAAGTCAGGTAAATAAATAAAAACGAAGAAATGTATGATTGCTAATGAGGCAACTATCCACCGGAGTTCAAATATGAAGTGGATGTAAGCAATTATAGACAACCGTAATTAAGGCCTTCAACAATGACAAAACCCGATACTGTCAAAAGGCAAGACGTGAAAAGTGTGCGAAACAATTCAAACGAGAAAACTTACGGCCTAATTGTACATAACAAAATAATTTACAAAATATCAAATATGAGTCGAGACATGAACCAACGACAACAACTAAACTACAGGCTCCTGACTTGGGATAGACACACACAGAATATGGCAGGGTTGATATAAAAACGAAGATTGCCAATGAGACAACCCTCCAGAAGAGACCAAATGACACAGCAATTAACAGCTATAGGTCACCATACGGACTTCAACAATAAGCAAAGCCCATACCGCATAGTCAGCTATAAAAGGCCCCGAAATCACAAATGTAAAACAATTCAAACGAGAAAACTAACGGTCTAATTAATGTACAAAAAAAAATGAACGAAAAACAAATATGTAACACAGCAAAAAACGACAATCACTGAATTACATTTGACTTTGACTTTGGACAGAGCATACATACAGAATGTGGCGGGGTTAAACATGTTAGCGGGATCCGGCCCAACCAGCCCCCTAACCTTGGACAGTGGTGTAACAGTACAATAACATGTTTGTGAGCGCTTAACCCTCCCCGAGGCTGGGACAGTGGTGTAACAGAACAATATTAGAACAACCTGCACAAATCAATTGCAATTAGATTAACTCAAAAGATCGGTACGAGACACACAAAAAAAACTTACATTAAGACAATAGACACAAAGCACCGAAATAAGGGTATTTGCAATTACTGGAAGTTTGCTCAAAGCTAATTACAACTATAGTACTGAAATAAATCTTGTTCTCCAAGACTGAAGTATCAATCAGTACACAACCAACGGATTTATTATAAAAAAAAAAGAAGAAAAAACAGTCTGAGAAATGTCTGGTATACATTGTATATATATACTTGCATATAGATCCATATACAATGAAAATTTTTGAAAAGTGGTGGTCCGAAGGTTTTGACCATCGAAATTATGCAATAGAAATAATAGTTAGGACCAGAAGATTTTCTTCAAGGACCACCAGAGAAAAATGATTTTGAGAACTTTCCGATATCTTTGCTCTATACAAAAATAATCCAGTTTGGTTACTTTAAAAAAATTGAATAGACAAGATGTCCTTTTTGATCATATTCGAGACAAACATTGACGAATTTTTGTGCAGTTTAAGATTATTCTTAAAAATCAAATAGTGGGGGTTTACGCCTGATTTGTCTAGCAAAATTGAGTTAGAGGAAAGAACAAAGAAACATGTCACGAACAGAGCACACTTTTACAGTCATGTCTACCGGACGTATCTTAATTTTCTATAAAATCATCGTAAACTTCATTTAATATGTCATCCAACATAACAAAAATCTGCTATATTCGACGGCAAATTTAATTTTTGTTTTATTGATCTTCCGTAGAATATCTCCAGGTTATCTCCAGATTCATTTTTTTTGGACTCTTCACCAGAAGACATTCTGGAGATGTGCAGAATAGACCAATAAAACACGCCCCAGGTGTCTACACGAAATGTCAAGGTCTAAACGTCATGAGTTTATATAAAATTCGTGAATACAATAAACAAAAACAATTATATGAAAGAATCTAAATAATATAAATACTCATTATTTTACACGTATTCGAGGGATCAAAATAATCAGTTCTACAAATTGCTGTTAAATGAAATATTTAAGCCAATTTTACAAATATTTATACCTGCCTCTGTAATATGTCATATTGACGGACCACATTATTTTTTTTTTTATCGTTAGAGACACTGTTGCAAAGCTCATTTTCCGTTCACTTTAACAACCTACAAAAATTGCCTAAACTTTTAATCTTAGACTAGACAGCGTGAAAGATCAATACACTTTGGTAAGTGTACAAACGGCGTTTTGACAAACCGGTAAATAATCATGTTTTCGCCCGGGGATATGAATTTGACATTAAACGTCCTTCAGTAACTTTACAATACCCAGCCGTGTCATTTCCGTATATTGTAGATGGAACGTGTGACAAATATACACCAGCAATACCAATACAGGTGAATTTTACCTTTTTAAATGATTCCAAAGAGGGGTGCATTGCATTTGCGCCAATTTTGAAAAAAAAATCAATCTTTCATTTGCGCCAAAAAAATAAAACTACGCCATTTCACAGGTAACATATAACGGAAAAGTTTTAAATATTCATTTTTACATCGTGAATAAGATGATTTTTTAAGTATTCCCCATGGATAACTTATTTTAAAAAGTTCATAATTATTGTTTATTATAAAATTGCGAGTCAGTAAGGTTTAAAATTATATAGTGTTCGCATGTTTGAGGTGTCAAGATGGATGGATCTGAGTAAAATCCGTTAGTTTTCTCAGAGTTTGATTATTTCATATTTTTCATGTTGGGACCGTTTTTAGCCAACTTAACGGAATGGTTTTTAGAAGACCGTACGGTTGTCTCTGGTGGCTTTCGTCCACCTCATTTGAACTTTACGGATAGTTGTTTCATAAGCAATTCTTATTATACCACATCTCCTTGTGTTTACATAGAATGTAGGACAGAAAGTCACAGGACAAAAAGTCACAGACAAAAAGTCACGGACAAAATGTCACAGGACAAAAAGTCACAATTCAGATTTGAGATTATTTTCTTTAAACAAGAAAACACTAATTTAAAAAATAAAGTTTTTGTTTTTTCTTGAACTGTTATATATGAAGCAACTTTGTAATTAAAATTTATTCAATAAATATCAATAATGATCAAATAGTTGTTATGAAAACAAAATGTCAAAGTGGCTTGGTACTTAAATGGCTTCATTGTACCAAGAATTATATCCTTTGCATGATTTAAATTTAATAAACTTTCATTTATCAAGGCTTATGAACAATTTCCTTAACTTAAAAATGAATATATGTGATAAAAAGAAAATATTTCAAGAAATTTCTCTTATATATTCAAACAATTGTCAACAAATTATTTGTGACTTTTTGTCCTGGGACTTTTTGTCCTATCCAATTTGTGACTTTATGTCCTGTGACTTTTTGTCCTGTGACTTTCTGTCCGTTTACATAGAGGAAATTAGTCTGTAATTTTTATGACCACACATATAGGTTATCCAGTATAAATAAGTACATCTGAGCCGTTGCCTACAAGTCTAGTGTCGGAACAAACTTTTGGTTTTACTCCAGTATATATATAGTCCTTTATTTCTAGTTTTTATGAACTCGTTCAATTATAACATAACTGTGTTTTAAAGTTATTATTCAAAGTCTCTTTTAAATAAAACAACTTTTTATACTATTCAAAATTGAGAATGGAAATGGGGAATGCATGTGTCAAAGTGACATCAACCCGACCACAGAGCAGAAAACAGCCGAAGGCCACCAATGGGTCTTCAGCACAGCGAGAAAATCCCGCACCCGGAGGCGTGCTTCAGCTGGCCCCTAAACAGACACCAAGTGATGGATACAATTGTGGCTTATATTGTTTAATTAATTTTTTAGAGCAAAAGCATAATTGATTGTTGGTTGATTAACGTCCAGTGGCAAACATTTCATGCATATTCAGGACGACAAAACTTTTCAGAAAAAGATTATGAAGTACTAGGTATAACAAATGTTAAAATTTTCTCATCATTGACCTTTCAATACAATTTTGTTTATGATTTGATCTTTCGTTGTCTTTCTATGGTTATGAAGTCATAAAGTATGTTCTATATATTCTAAGTTAGCATATCTGTACAGTTTGTCATTTTGACTTTTTTTTATTTTGCCATGGCGTTGTCAGTTTGTCTTTGAATAATAAATTTGAATATCACTTTGGAAATTTAATTCCGCCTTTTTACAAAAATCATGAGATTTAAATTTGATAAGATGAAAGATTATATTTTAGACTAATACGTATGCACATCTGTACAATTTAATGAGATTCTTGATCGGGGGTAGACAATTCCTCTATCTAAACCAAGAAAACCAATATGTCTGCTGTATAATTCACCTACTTCTATTATATAAAATTGAAAACTGTCCTAACAGAACAAGTATCGATTTGCATATTTGTAAAATTTAATGTCAGTGGTACACACAGTGGCGGATGGGGGGGGGGGGGGGGGGGGGGCGGATTTTGGACCCCCTTTTGTTAATAAGGACATACGGTTGGATCCCCTCCCTTTATCCTTGGTTGGGAACCCCCATTTAAAAAGACTGGATCCGCCACGTGCACTGTACACAGATTTAGTCCGCATTGTTTTCCGGGCAGAATAGACCACCACTGTTACTAATTTTTATAGTTGTAAATATTTACGCTAAATTTTGTTAATAAAGGTAGGAACAGTTACAATTGTGTGGTCATAGATTTCGTAAATTTGTTTTCTGAATCCATATAGCAAGTGGCATGACATCATAATGGTGAATCGGGGAAATCACAGAAAGCTTATGGAAATGTTAGATTTTTTTTGATATATGACAATAGCGCAAAAAGTATCAAATATGTTTTGATAGAGAGAAAAAAATGACTGTAGCTGTAATAACTATATTTTTATTTGTTTTTAATTGTGTCGCTCTTTGATGACCATTTATGAAACCTGCATTTTCGTCTTTCATTCTTACGTACGTCTAGAAATTTACAGAACTCAAATTATATATCTGAATAAAAGGAGTTGTCGGTTTTATTTACGTCAATAATATAGCAAACAAACCAAAAACAAAAACAAAAACCAAGCGACATCCAGAGAGCAAAGTGGATTTTTCGGCTTGCAGTACAAACTAAGTATATTAAGTATAAAGAACAGTTATATTATAACTATACCACGTCAAAAGTTCTCTCGTTCATTTCATTCCATAGTAGAGTGAAATGACTAACTTTCATTTGACCTTTAAAGAGGCAGAATTAGTTGACACAAATGTTATGCCTTTTTGCATGGCTGATTGTATATATTTATGTTGAACATGTTAAATTCAAGGCGATCTTGTAGCGAACGCACAACCCTATACTGTGTTTGGTTTTTCTACGATATCTAGTTAAGAAAAAGCTTTATTATCGGAGGGGTGAAACGAGGGAGAAAATAATATGTATTAGATACACATTAAGGGCGTTAGCCCGAATAAGTGCGTATTACTTACACCAAGATAAATTGAATATTGTCAATGCAGAATGACAAATTCAATAATTTAGGACAGGGACTTTCAATACTAACGGATTCCCTGTTAAGGAGGAGATCTTTTAACAATTTGACAATATGCTATTGAAATGCATGATAAATGCAGGGTATCAAATTTATTTATCGACATCTTTGTGTAAAAAAAGATACAATTTTGCTAGATAAATAGAAAACAATAACACATTTCCTTGCATAATCTTATCTAAAATTATTGAAAATTATCATAATTTATGGGTATTGTTTTAACATGATACACCAAAGCCGAATTTTGTATGTTTGCATTACACACTTGCACTGTTTGGATTAACGTATCAATTAGAAGGTAGGTTAGAAAATCACAAAAAAAGAATTAAAGGACAAAACGCCATTATATGGTTTTCCGGATAATGTTTTTTTTTTGGCAAATATTAAAAAAAAAATCTTAAACTTTTACATATACATAACATTTTAGGTAAACACCTAGAGTTACATATATACCAGCATACATTTTTGATAGGAAAAAAATGCTATCAAAGATACTTCAGAAATGCCTAGCTCCATGCCTAAGAAATATACATCTTTTTTATTGTTCACATTTATTTAACCTCCATTCAACAATGGGAAGGAACATTTGCCTCAGCTGTGAAATGAATTGATTTAAAACGACTTTTAACATATTTACTTCAATCTTGTCAATATCTTAGCATAGAATATGATCAGAATATGGTCTGTGTATAAAACAAGTATACCGCTGTAATAAAAGCACTAGACAATTTATACATGTAAATATATGCTACTTCCAACAGAATTTTGTTTTGTTTTTAGTTTTTAATTATTTTTTTGTCATTATCGTTTATTTTTTAACCACTAAATTTGCGGTTTTGTGATATATTCGTGCAGTATTAACAATGTCGTCAAAAGTGTTCAGAAAGAAGCTATTATAAAATGTGTCAGAACCTTAAATTACACATACATGAACGGAGCTATGATACCATGACAGGTGTACATATGATGTAATTGTGAAATAGCCATTGTAATTGCCAAGTTTTTGACAGTTTAAGGATCATTTTTGATTAGTGGCACGTGCCATCGAATTCAATCTTTATTGACAGAAAATATTAAATAACGAATACATTTATTACTATTATAGGAAGAAAAAGACGAAGAAGAATTATTTGCTATAGTGCAACTTGAATAAACAAATAAATACATAATCATTTTATATTAATTAAAATTGTTATTAAAATGAAAGAAAGGATTAACGCATTTACAAGGATATATACTCGATGCTGAACTTAATGGTCAGTCACAGAACGGTTTTCAAAAATGAGCATAATTCATTCTGCTCTCCATAATGACGACTTCAGTATGTACACTAAAGAGATTTATCCTGCCGAACTGACTTTAAATAAAGCTAATACTTACAATGAACACTGCCCTTTCTTCGACCTTGATATCTATATCTTTATTGGGAAGCTTAATACCAACAATTATGAAAAAAGAGATGATTTTTCATTTCCTACTGTTAATTATCCATTTTTAGATGGTGACGTTTCCTTGTCACCATCTTATGGTGTTTATATATTTCAACTTGTTCGTTTCGTTCGTGTATGTAACAACGTATTTGATTTCAACGAAAGAAATTTCTGTATTACTGAAAAATTATTACACCAGGGTTTTTGATATCACAAACTAGTCAAAACATTTACTAAATTTTATCATCGGTACAAGGACATCATTCGTAAATATAACATACAGATATCTTATACGTTCAGGTATTTCAATCCAGTATACTATGGTAATATTCTTTACAAAGCACAAAAGTGTCGGCATTTACCTCAAAAGCTAACCAAACCTTTAAATAAACCTATTCGGAAAGGATATATTTACGATACTGTTGTCAGGTCATTAAGGATTGCATATTTTGGTATAAATATTGATTCACTCATAGGGTCTTTTCATCGGAAATAAACACATTTATTCTAAAACCAGTTGTTGGCATGATACGGGTTATGTTCTTCTTATATATTTTATGATGGTATGATATTAAACCCCTAACGGGAGGGATTGAACTTGTCAATGATTTTCATATGATGAAGACATAATCTTTCAATCAGTTTAATTGAGGTCTGGAACTGGCATGTCTGTAACTGCTAGTAGTCATTTGTTGATTTATGCATCATTGTAATTTTGCTAGTATTTCTTTTCGTTTTGAGATTTCTCACTATTTCTGTTGCGCAATACTGAGTAATTCGGTTTTCGGACTTTATATACTGTTTTACGCGCCCTTTTCATTTCATCGAGATTTCACACACCAAACGTGTTCGACAACTTTATTACATTTAGATTGTAATATTATGCTTTGCATAAATCCTAATTCTTTGTATTTTCTTTTTGTAGATATTAGTATGAACAGTTGAGATGAATAAGATGATGTGTGATATATAGACTTTAATATTCAATTGGTTTATTTGGAAAGAACTGTTAAATTAAAACTGTTTGGTGTGTATCTTCTGCCATATAAGTCTTTGTTGTTTCTTTATATAGAATCAGAAATAATTTATGTTCGGACGAGCAAAGCAAGGTAGAACATAATTAGGTTCTTTTGTTACCTATTCTGACATCGGACTCGGACTTCTTTTAAACTGAGTTTTACTGTGTGTATTGCTATGTGTTTCTTTATTCTACATTGGCTAGAGGTATAGGGGAGGGTTGGGATCTCACAAAGCATGTTTAGCACCGCCGCGTTTTTGCGCCTGTCCCAAGTCAGGAGCCTCTGGCCTTTGTTAGTTTTGTATGTTTTTTTAATTTTAGTTCATTTATATGTTTTGGAGTTTAGTGTGACGTCCATTTTCACTAAATTAGTACATAATTTTTTTAGGGGCCAGCTGAGGACCACCTCCGCGTGCGGGATTTTCTCGCTGCATTGAAGACCCATTGGTGGCCTTCGGCTGTTATCTGCTCTTTGGTCGGGTTGTTGTCTCTTTGACATGTTCCCCATTTCCATTCTCAATTTTAGTTTTAGGTGTAATGAAGTGCGCAAAAAAAGCCCTGACATGACAAAATGTGAAGGAATTCAAACTAGAACACCAATAGCCTGAGTTGTACTAAAACGATAAGCAAAAATCAAATATGACAGACAACAACCAAAATTAACCACGGAATTATATGCTTCTGATAGTCACATAAATAATGTGGTTTTGTAACTTATGATTTTGAGCACTCATCACTCCCAACACCATGGACAGCAAAACAACTGTACAACAAAAAGAGGAATAAAATGTAAAAGTCTGCTGTGAATGGCTTGACTTGATAATTGGAGTGCTTAGCATCCATCCAATCAGCACAAATATGAAAAGAAAAAAGACACACATTTACTGAAAGCTAGTTGAAAGCCAATTACAATTAATAGATAATGTTTTTTCTTCCAGAAAACAAATAATCCATCAATGAAATTCGAATCAGATATTCCCAATAATATCCTCAGTTTAATGGAAACAAATTTTATGAAGTCTGATACAGATTTTTTGTAGGCGAAGCCTTTCAACTGAGGTATCATACAGAGGCGTCTTATGTGTCATAATGTCCTTATGGAGAGAAAGGTTAACCTTTTGGATAATGCTGTTTTTGTGTATGTTACCCATGTCATCCTGCAGTGAGTCTATCCTTATATATATATATATGATCCGCTTACTTGGCAATCGCCAATGGCAGTCAGCAGGGTTTAAGAACATCCGAATGAGTTTTGTTAGAATATACTTTTTCACTTTTTTGGTCTTTTGGAAAATGTTGTTTGTGCTGTATTTAGACCCCTCTACCAAGAAATTTGTTTTGAATGCACACGTATAAAAATTGCGATTTTTATCCAACGCAATCATAGGTTTGAACGTTGTTTTCAATTTAGACTTGTTTATATATATATATATATATATAAACGCCTGAAAAGTGTACAAAACAACCCAATAACAAAAAAGAAAACTACAAATGTAATTATTTATAAATATTTCAGATAACAGATATCCTTCATCAGTATGATTATGATCATGGATGTCAAATGAATCATATCAATCTACTTTGATTAAACTATAACAATCTTGAAATTTATACAATAAAACAGTCAAACCGAACATCATAGTTTAGACGCAAGTGTTATTGATGTTGTTTTGTACACTTTTCAGGCGTTTATATAATTTATCTACTGTGTACATGTATCGTTACTCGTAACGATCCAGCGCCCTCGTGGGAAAGATCGTGGAATATTATTCAGACGTTTTATATATATATATATATATATATATATATATATATTGAAAAGTTTGGTGCATTTTCAGCCTTACCTTTTTTTTTCTATAAATATATATATATATTTAATTTTTTTGGAACGCACCTTTATATATATATATATATATATATATATATATATATATATATATATATATATATATACAGCACAAACAACAATTTCCAAAAGTCCAAAAAAAGTGAAAAAGTCTATTTTAACAAAACGCATTTGACTAACAGGTCGAACAACTGATGTTCTTAAACCCTGCTGACTGCCATTGGCGATTGCCAAATAAATTGATCACCAGATCTAACGAAGTGGATCTTTAATATTAATTTAATACCAAACAGAAAACAATAAACTTGTGGAAAAGATGGTATACCACAAACATGAGGTGCAAAAATTTGTACACCATATCCGGATTTCGACAATTAATGTCTCTTCAGTGATGTTAGGGATCGAAACGGTATTTGGAAGGCCATATAATTTACCTTAATTTAGGATAGACTCTTGAATTTTAAAGAATCGAAATAGGATGAACGGATCATATAAACCCGAAGGAAAATATAATACAAGCCCAAACGGAAAAATATATAAAAGTCTAAATTGAAAACAACGTTCAAACCTATGATTGCGTTGGATAAAAACCGCAATTTTTATACGTGTGCATGTAAAACAAATTTCTTGGTAGAGGGGTCTAAATACAGCACAAACAACAATTTCCAAAAGTCCAAAAAAAGTGAAAAAGTCTATTTTAACAAAACGCATTTGACTAACAGGTCGAACAACTGATGTTCTTAAACCCTGCTGACTGCCATTGGCGATTGCCAAATAAATTGATCACCAGATCTAACGAAGTGGATCTTTAATATTAATTTAATACCAAACAGAAAACAATAAACTTGTGGAAAAGATGGTATACCACAAACATGAGGTGCAAAAATTTGTACACCATATCCGGATTTCGACAATTAATGTCTCTTCAGTGATGTTAGGGATCGAAACGGTATTTGGAAGGCCATATAATTTACCTCAATTTAGGATAGACTCTTGAATTTTAAAGAATCGAAATAGGATGAACGGATCATATAAACCCGAAGGAAAATATAATACAAGCCCAAACGAAAAAATATATAAAAGTCTTAATTGAAAACAACGTTCAAACCTATGATTGCGTTGGATAAAAACCGCAATTTTTATACGTGTGCATGTAAATTTCTTGGTAGAGGGGTCTAAATACAGCACAAACAACAATTTCCAAAAGTCCAAAAAAAGTGAAAAAGTCTATTTTAACAAAACGCATTTGACTAACAGGTCGAACAACTGATGTTCTTAAACCCTGCTGACTGCCATTGGCGATTGCCAAATAAATTGATCACCAGATCTAACGAAGTGGATCTTTAATATTAATTTAATACCAAACAGAAAACAATAAACTTGTGGAAAAGATGGTATACCACAAACATGAGGTGCAAAAATTTGTACACCATATCCGGATTTCGACAATTAATGTCTCTTCAGTGATGTTAGGGATCGAAACGGTATTTGGAAGGCCATATAATTTACCTCAATTTAGGATAGACTCTGGCATTTTAAAGAATCGAAATAGGATGAACGGATCATATAAACCCGAAGGAAAATATAATACAAGCCCAAACGAAAAAATATATAAAAGTCTAAATTGAAAACAACGTTCAAACCTATGATTGCGTGGGATAAAAACCGCAATTTTTATACGTGTGCATGTAAAACAAATTTCTTGGTAGAGGGGTCTAAATACAGCACAAACAACTATTTCCAAAAGACCCCAAAAAAAGTGAAAAAGTCTATTTTAACAAAACGCATTTGACTAACAGGTCGAAAAACTGATGTTCTTAAACCCTGCTGACTGCCATTGGCGATTGCCAAATAAATTGATCACCAGAGCTTGTATTATATTTTCCTTCGGGTTTATATGATCCGTTCATCCTATTTCGACTCTTTAAAATTCAAGAGTCTATCCTAAATTGAGGTAAATTATATGGCCTTCCAAATACCGTTTCGATCCCTAACATCACTGAAGAGACATTAATTGTCGAAATCCGGATATGGTGTACAAATTTTTGCACCTCATGTTTGTGGTATACCATCTTTTCCACAAGTTTATTGTTTTCTGTTTGGTATTGAATTAATAGTAAAGATCCACTTCGTTAGATCTGGTGATCAATTTATTTGGCAATCGCCAATGGCAGTCAGCAGGGTTTAAGAACATCAGTTGTTCGACCTGTTAGTCAAATGCGTTTTGTTAAAATAGACTTTTTCACTTTTTTTGGTCTTTTGGAAATTGTTGTTTGTGCTGTATTTAGACCCCTCTACCAAGAAATTTGTTTTACATGCACACGTATAAAAATTGCGGTTTTTATCCAACGCAATCATAGGTTTGAACGTTGTTTTCAATTTAGACTTTTATATATTTTTTCGTTTGGGCTTGTATTATATTTTCCTTCGGGTTTATATGATCCGTTCATCCTATTTCGACTCTTTAAAATTCAAGAGTTTATCCTAAATTGAGGTAAATATTATGGCCTTCCAAATACCGTTTCGATCCCTAACATCACTGAAGAGACATTAATTGTCGAAATCCGGATATGGTGTACAAATTTTTGCACCTCATGTTTGTGGTATACCATCTTTTCCACAAGTTTATTGTTTTCTGTTTGGTATTAAATTAATATTTAAGATCCACTTCGTTAGATCTGGTGATCAATTTATTTGGCAATCGCCAATGGCAGTCAGCAGGGTTTAAGAACATCAGTTGTTCGACCTGTTAGTCAAATGCGTTTTGTTAAAATAGACTTTTTCACTTTTTTTGGTCTTTTGGAAATTGTTGTTTGTGCTGTATTTAGACCCCTCTACCAAGAAATTTGTTTTACATGCACACGTATAAAAATTGCGGTTTTTATCCAACGCAATCATAGGTTTGAACGTTGTTTTCAATTTAGACTTTTATGTATATATATATATATATATATATATATACAACTCGTCTAAACATCAGCCCAACAATGTTAGATCTGTAAATTTGCTATCGCAAATTTTTAGTTCTTCCTTCGACGGGATTCGAACTCATGCTACTGAGATATCGTGACACCAATTCGCCTGCACTGTATCCGACGCGCTAGACCACCCGACCACCTAGGCTTCAATATAAAGCTTTCGGTGGCCGGGTGTTACCTTTCCTCGTCAGTTTTAATCTAGCGTCGTAATACAGTTCATGATATATAAGGCATGAAGATCGAATAGTTACAGATCAGCTGAAATATCCATTGTAAAGGATTCTACAAATTAATGCAAGATACAGTCACAGAAAAAATTATATTTATAAGTACGTCTGAACCAGTGACAACTCTACAGCAGATTTATCCATCGGATCACCAGCAGTGATGGTGATACATGGCTGTGTACATTCTGTATATACAACTCGTCTAAACATCAGCCCAACTATGTTAGATCTTTAAATTTGCTTTCGCAAATGTTTAGTTCTTCCCTCGCCAGGATTCGAACTCATGCTACTGAGATATCGTGACACCAATTCGCCTGCACTGTATCCAACGCGCTAGACCACCCGACCACCTAGGCTTCAATATAAAGCTTTCGGTGGCCGGATGTTACCTTTCCTCGTCAGTTTTAATCTACCGTCGTAATACAGTACATGGTATATAGGGCATGAAGATGGAATAGTTACAGATCAGCTGAAATATCTATTGTAAAGGATCCTACAAATTAATGCAAGATACAGTCACAGAAATAATTATATTTATAAGTACGTCTGAACCAGTGACAACTCTACAACAGATTTATCCATCAGATCACCAGCAGTGATGGTGATACATGGCTGTGTACATTCTGTATATACAACTCATCTAAACATCAGCCCAACAATATTAGATCTGTAAATTTGCTTTCGCAAATTTTTAGTTCTTCCCTCGCCGGGATTCGAACTCATGCTACTGAGATATCGTGACACCAATTCGCCTGCACTGTATCCGACGCGCTAGACCACCCGACCACCTAGGCTTCAATATAAAGCTTTCGGTGGCCGGGTGTTACCTTTCCTCGTCAGTTTTAATCCAGCGTCGTAATACAGTACATGATATATAAGGCATGAAGATGGAATAGTTACAGATCAGCTGAAATATCTATTGTAAAGGATCTTACAAATTAATGCAAGATACAGTCACAGAAATAATTACATTTATAAGTACGTCTGAACCAGTGACAACTCTACAGCAGATTTATCCATCGGATCACCAGCAGTGATGGTGATACATGGCTGTGTACATTCTGTATATACAACTCATCTAAACATCAGCCCAACAATATTAGATCTGTAAATTTGCTTTCGCAAATGTTTAGTTCTTCCCTCGTCAGGATTCGAACTCATGCTACTGAGATATCATGACACCAATTCGCCTGCACTGTATCCGAGGCGCTTGACCACCCTACCACCTAGGCTTCAATATAAAGCTTTCGGTGGCCGGATGTTACCTTTCCTCGTCAGTTTTAATCTACCGTCGTAATACAGTACATGGTATATAGGGCATGAAGATGGAATAGTTACAGATCAGCTGAAATATCTATTGTAAAGGATCATACAAATTAATGCAAGATATAGTCACAGAAATAATCATATTTATAAGTACGTCTGAACCAGTGACAACTCTACAACAGATTTATCCATCAGATCACCAGTAGTTCTTCCCTCGCCGGGATTCGAACTCATGCTACTGAGATATCGTGACACCAATTCGCCTGCACTGTATCCGACGTGCTAGACCACCCGACCACCTAGGCTTCAATATAAAGCTTTCGGTGGCCGGGTGTTACCTTTCCTCGTCAGTTTTAATCTAGCGTCGTAATACAGTACATGATATATAAGGCATGAAGATGGAATAGTTACAGTTCAGCTGAAATACTATTGTAAAGGATCCTACAAATTAATGCAAGATACAGTCACAGAAATAATTATATTAATAAGTACGTCTGAACCAGTGACAACACTACAACAGATTTATCCATCGGATCACCAGCAGTGATGGTGATACATGGCTGTGTACATTCTGTATATACAACTCGTCTAAACATCAGCCCAACAATGTTAGATCTGTAAATTTGCTTTCGCAAATGTTTAGTTCTTCCCTCGTCAGGATTCGAACTCATGCTACTGAGATATCATGACACCAATTCGCCTGCACTATATCCGAAGCGCTTGACCACCCTACCACCCAGGCTTCAATATAAAGCTTTCGGTGGCCGGGTGTTACCTTTCCTCGTCAGTTTTAATCTAGCGTCGTAATACAGTACATGGTACACTGTAAACCGGGAAATTTTCGCGCCGTCTTTTTTTCGCGATTCGCTACCAAATCTAAATTCGCGCAGTTTTGATTTCGTGATATCCCAGTGTCCTACATAAGTATTTTATAATAAATGATTTGGAAAGTAAACAATTTTACATGCGTCGTAAATCAAGTGATAAAATCAAACAGAAATCCTTTTTGTCGGTTCATTTATGTGAAAGTAGTTTAAAGTTATTAGTCATGTTTGCTTTTAAAAACACATACACAATAAACAAAGAAGAATGACATATTCGAATCATATTTAGAATGAATTAAATGTTGTCAGGATTACTGCTAATTGATTAATCGATTGTTTGATCTGATTAGTCTGTGTAGCATATCATACAATGAGGTAATCCTTGTAAAACTGATTGACAGCTCTTTACATATTTGAAAAAATTGTTTATATAACAATATCCGTAATATCCGCTTGCTTGATATGTCCTCCATGTTAATTAGGCTAGCATGAGTTAATTGTGATTTCTTACATTGCCTTTCATTTAGAAATAATTTAAAGTTATGATATTCGGAATAGATCTGCGGTGTGTTAAACCGGTGTTCTGCAGTAATCCTGTAAATATTCTATTCGTATACGTTCATGTATGGTCTTTATCTTATAAATCGGCTTTCCTTGAAATATTCGCGGCTGTTTTATTTTCGCGTTTCAACTATTACCGCGAAAATAGCGAAAATAAAACTGCCGCGACAATTTCCCTGTTTACAGTATAGGGCATGAAGATGGAATAGTTACAGATCAGCTGAAATATCTATTGTAAAGGATCCTACAAATTAATACAAGATACAGTCACAGAAATAATTATATTTATAAGTACGTCTGAACCAGTGACAACTTTACAGCAGATTTATCCATCGGATCACCAGCAGTGATGGTGATGCATGGCTGTGTACATTCTGTATATACAACTCGTCTAAACATCAGCCCAACAATGTTAGATCTGTAAATTTGCTTTCGCAAATGTTTAGTTCTTCCCTCGTCAGGATTCGAACTCATGCTACTGAGATATCATGACACCAATTCGCCTGCACTGTATCCGAAGCGCTTGACCACCCTACCACCTAGGCTTCAATATAAAGCTTTCGGTGGCCGGATGTTACCTTTCCTCGTCAGTTTTAATCTACCGTCGTAATACAGTACATGGTATATAGGGCATGAAGATGGAATAGTTACAGATCAGCTGAAATATCTATTGTAAAGGATCATACAAATTAATACAAGATACAGTCACAGAAATAATTATATTTATAAGTACGTCTGAACCATTGACAACTCTACAACAGATTTATCCATCAGATCACCAGCAGTGACGGTGATACATGGCTGTGTACATTCTGTATATACAACTCATCTAAACATCAGCCCAACAATATTAGATCTGTAAATTTGCTTTCGCAAATTTTTAGTTCTTCCCTCGCCGGGATTCGAACTCATGCTACTGAGATATCGTGACACCAATTCGCCTGCACTGTATCCGACGTGCTAGACCACCCGACCACCTAGGCTTCAATATAAAGCTTTCGGTGGCCGGGTGTTACCTTTCCTCGTCAGTTTTAATCTAGCGTCGTAATACAGTACATAATATATAAGGCATGAAGATGGAATAGTTACAGATCAGCTGAAATACCTATTGTAAAGGATCCTACAAATTAATGCAAGATACAGTCACAGAAATAATTATATTAATAAGTACGTCTGAACCAGTGACAACACTACAACAGATTTATCCATCGGATCACCAGCAGTGATGGTGATACATAGCTGTGTACATTCTGTATATACAACTCGTCTAAACATCAGCCCAACAATGTTAGATCTGTAAATTTGCTTTCGCAAATGTTTAGTTCTTCCTTCGTCAGGATTCGAACTCATACTACTGAGATATCATGACACCAATTCGCCTGCACTGTATCCGAAGCGCTTGACCACCCTACCACCTAGGCTTCAATATAAAGCTTTCGGTGGCCGGGTGTTACCTTTCCTCGTCAGTTTTAATCTAGCGTCGTAATACAGTACATGGTATACTGTAAACCGGGAAATTTTTCCGCCGTCTTTTTTTCGCGATTCGCTACCAAATCTAAATTCGCGCAGTTTTGATTTCGTGATATCCCAGTGTCCTACATAAGTATTTTATAATAAATGATTTGGAAAGTAAACAATTTTACATGCGTCGTAAATCAAGGGATAAAATCAAACAGAAATCCTTTTTGTCGGTTCATTTATGTGAAAGTAGTTTAAAGTTATTAGTCATGTTTGCTTTTAAAAACACATACACAATAAACAAAGAAGAATGACATATTCGAATCATATTTAGAATGAATTAAATGTTGTCAGGATTACTGCTAATTGATTAATCGATTGTTTGATCTGATTAGTCTGTGTAGCATATCATACAATGAGGTAATCCTTGTAAAACTGATTGACAGCTCTTTACATATTTGAAAAAATTGTTTATATAACAATATCCGTAATATCCGCTTGCTTGATATGTCCTCCATGTTAATAAGGTTAGCATGAGTTAATTGTGATTTCTTACATTGCCTTTCATTTAGAAATAATTTAAAGTTATGATATTCGGAATAGATCTGCGGTGTGTTAAACCGGTGTTCTGCAGTAATCCTGTAAATATTCTATTCGTATACGTTCATGTATGGTCTTTATCTTATAAATCGGCTTTCCTTGAAATATTCGCGGCTGTTTTATTTTCGCGTTTCAACTATTACCGCGAAAATAGCGAAAATAAAACTGCCGCGACAATTTCCCTGTTTACAGTATAGGGCATGAAGATGGAATAGTTACAGATCAGCTGAAATATCTATTGTAAAGGATCCTACAAATTAATACAAGATACAGTCACAGAAATAATTATATTTATAAGTACGTCTGAACCAGTGACAAATCTACAACAGATTTATCCATCGGATCACCAGCAGTGATGGTGATACATGGCTGTGTACATTCTGTATATACAACTCATCTAAACATCAGCCCAACAATATAAGATCGGTAAATTTGCTTTCGCAAATTTTTAGTTCTTTCCTCGCCGGGATTCGAACTCATGCTTCTGAGATATCGTGACACCAATTCGCCTGCACTGTATCCGACGCGCTAGACCACCCAACCACCTAGGCTTCAATATAAAGCTTTCGGTGGCCGGGTGTTACCTTTCCTCGTCAGTTTTAATCTAGCGTCGTAATACAGTACATGATATATAAGGCATGAAGATGGAATAGAAACAGATCAGCTGAAATATCTATTGTAAAGGATCCTACAAATTAATGCAAGATACAGTCACAGAAATAATTATATTTATAAGTACGTCTGAACCAGTGACAACTCTACAACAGATTTATCCATCGGATCACCAGCAGTGATGGTGATGCATGGCTGTGTACATTCTGTATATACAACTCATCTAAACATCAGCCCAACAATATTAGATCTGTAAATTTGCTTTCGCAAATTTTAAGTTCTTCCCTCGCCGGGATTCGAACTCGTGCTACTGAGATATCGTGACACCAATTCGCCTGCACTGTATCCGACGCGCTAGACCACCCGACCACCTTGGCTTCAATATAAAGCTTTTGGTGGCCGGGTGTTACCTTTCCTCGTCAGTTTTAATCTACCGTCGTAATACAGTACATGATATATAAGGCATGAAGCTGGAATAGTTACAGATCAGCTGAAATATCTTTTGTAAAGGATCCTACAAATTAATGCAAGAAACAGTCACAGAAATAATTATATGTATACGTACGTCTGAACCAGTGACAACTCTACAACAGATTTATCTATCAGATCACCAGCAGTGATGGTGATACGTGGCTGTGTACATTCTGTATATACAACTCGTCTAAACATCAGCCCAACAATGTTAGATTTGCTTTCGCAAATGTTTAGTTCTTCCCTCGCCAGGATTCGAACTCATGCTACTGAGATATCGTGACACCAATTCGCCTGCACTGTATCCGACGCGCTAGACCACCCGACCACCTAGGCTTCAATATAAAGCTTTCGGTGGCGTGATATTATATATACAAGTCTAAATTGAAAACAACGTTCAAACCTATGATTGCGTTATATATATATAATAAAGGTGCGTTTCAAAAAATAAAAGTACTATATATAATTGTGAACCTAGACGTCGATTTCAACCTGAAGGGATATTTTTTAATTCATAACCCGTTTTAATTTTTTTCTATGAATATACCGCATACACATGTACGATATGTGATAAAAAAAACCTTAATAACATAGTATACATAATAATTGAGTTTTTCAAACGAAACTTTTTTATTGAGGAGTAGTATTATCGCAGGAAAGCTCATTGCAGGATGATATTGAGTGCAATCTTCACATTAATCACTTTATAACATATTTGTGATCTGCATTGATTTGTGTTTGGTTATTAAGATTTATAATATTTTCGAAATTCAAGCACTTCAACATACTTAAGGCCTACAAAAACCACATATTTCGAAATCATCATTTTAAAACTTTTGTCATAATATCTGCATACACACAGAAGTTGTCTAATCACGTAGGACCCTCTAACGGATTTGCTTCGCCCGTACGTACAAATCGCCACCATGCGGCACGTTATTCATATCTTCTGTCACACGTAATTCATTCCTGAGTGTGCTAAAATGTTATCGTGTTCATTGGTGTCATCTTCTTGTGTTTGTGGTGATATATTTTCATTTGCAGCACTTGTGTTTGGTTCTGATAGTAAATCGCGTAAAGCGATGCATTCAGAGTTCATGTTGTTTAAGATTCCTGTTACAAAAAGGGCGTTAGGACTTCTATGGTTTTCCGTTGACAAACCGTGGTTGTTATTTTGAAATCGGGTTTGTTCAATCTTGGGAGGAAGACGAAATGTTATATCTACATATCCTCTTTGTCTGTGATGTCCAGGACACCCCGATACTCCAAAAACGTCAACAGATCATAGTATTCGTTAACAACATTATTCCATACTTCCACCCAACGACGTTTTAACACTTTAAACAATGTTTTAACGCGTTAAACGATGTGTTAACGCGTTAAACGATGTTTTAACGCGTTAAATAATGTTTTAACGCGTTAAGCAACGTTTTAATGCATTTAAACAATGTTTAAACGAACGCGTTAAAGTAATGTGACGTAGTAACGATATTGTGTTAAATTTAACGCGTTAAATGTGATTCATTATTACACATGTGGCAAGTGCGACAGGTACTTTATCGCGATAAATGTCTTTTTGCACTTCCGGGTTAAATGTCAAACTTAATCAATGCAAAGTTTAACGCGTTAAATATATTGATTTCTTCACGCGTTAAAACTGTATTAATCGCGTTATATGTTAACGCGTTACTTTATCGGGTTTTTGACATGAACAACCTTTCATACATGTCTGCCGAAACAAAAGACAGTTATTTTCTTATTCCATATTCCGAAAAAGAGTTATCTTATGATAACTGTACTCAAAAAACAAAATGTACATACATTATTTCACTACACAAATACACGTAAAAGCAAATGATGTCTAGCGCAGTGAATATCAATTGTTAACTTGTTCTTCGGGTTATACGTGACGTTATATGCGGGTTAAAAATCAATGATCACCATTTTCTTCATGTTAATGCCCTGTTTTGTTCAAATTCAATTTTATCATGGTCATAAAGAAAAACCTATCAAAATAATAACTTAATGGAATAAGAACCCGTTTCCTTTACTTGTAACGATAGGGTGAAGAAACTGTTAAAGATTTGAGGACAAATTCAAATAAAAAGAATGTAATAAGCTACAATTCATTTTCATTCCTAGATTATATGATTTTTATTGTTTATTTATGTTTAAAGTGCACATAGACAAAATGTTTAAATCATGTTTCGGTTCATGATTTTTGCCACCTGTTGTTCAGGTTTATACATAACTGTATATATTATAGATATGTATTTGAATTGATCAAATGATATCAAATTTATTTGATGAATAGTTACAATAAATCTAATTATATATCATCATTATTCTATCGTTAACAAAGTGTGATATATGATGTTTCATCTGTTAGTTTTTTTTCTAATGTGCAATAGCAATTCATTTTGGAATAAATAATCAAATATATAAAATGCAGAGCTGATGTATACATTAAAGAGAACTCAATATTAATTTTTTTTCTAGATAACAAATACATTAACGTGTTTATGTTGTGAAACAGGTAATATTATTATCATTTGATCATATGTGTTATCTGTGCCTTTTCCGTTCGCAATATAGCAAAGCTATTTGATAGAGTCTTACATTTTTAACGACCAGGACTAGGGTTGTGTCGTTTTGTTTGTTTTGCACACTGTCGTTTAAATTGGCTTGTCAAAATTCTAAATATTGTGCACAATGGTGTAGGGATTATCCATCAAATTTAATTCATTGTTGTACCCAAGAAATACATCCTATTGGTTTAGTTTGATTGCATCTATAATACTAAAATAACGAGGTCCAATTTGTTAGCCGGCATGACGTAATAACGAGGAATCAAAGAATTCAACTTTATATATTAATAATATAGAACTATGGTGTCGTTTAAAAATTTCACCATTCCATGCCCTTTTCATTTCCACATAATTATCGTTATCAATAATTAACACGTTCCGGGTCGAATCCGATACCGATACCAATAGTATATGTCACATGTAGTTTCCAGTTACCTGTTATCTTCTGTAAATCCCTCCTCTATTAGGAAAACACGGAATTCTTTCAGTGTTTGTTTTAAATCTGTGTTACAGTATAGTACACTCTTTTAACAAGTCTCTTTTGTTCCTCCTCAATACCACTATATTTTGGTAAATTAGTTAAAAGCATAAATTCAGTTTATACTCAGTTCATTGTAGTGAGAAAACCAGGACGGGTTCAAACAGAAAGATTTTGAAAACAGAGAAAACTGTGCACTTTACAATAAGCATGACTTTATCCGATGACAATACGAATACTAAAAATCCAGGCTAAAATACGTCATAGGTACTTTAATTCAGTCACGGATCCGCGAAGTCGCGGGTGTGTTCTAGTATGTCTTAATTATGCCGTTCACGTTGTTGCATTCACAGCATCATATTTGTTTTTCTAATTTCTTTTTTTTTTATATTTTATATTTAAACCGGATGATGATACACGCAGAGGAAAACCAACTACCATTAATCTTGTTTAAGAAAAATAGTTATCACCTTGACTGTTTTTTTCTTAAACAAGATTAATGGTAGTTGGTTTTCCTCTGCGTGTATCATCATCCGGTTTAAACAAGAACATACTAACAAACAAAAGTGTACACAAAAATACACAGAAAACGAAAGAATTTTCATTGAGTAAGACGAACCCTACCGAAACAGGCATGGTATGTTATTCCTGTTTTACAATTGCCACCAGTCTTGTTGCACATGGGAAGTACAATTCAGTGACAAGTTGCATCGGCGATGTCGGATTCAATGAAAAGAGAACAGGGCGGTGACTGCAACGCGTACATTATGATGATGTTTGTAAAAATTAAAGGTTGAAGATACTACAAAAATGAAAGATTTCCTACATCATTGAGAAAGGTATTGAATTTAAGAAGTATTAAATAAAACCATTTAATTGCAGATCTTTGATAGGTTCATTTGATTTCAGATCTTTGATAAGTTCGTTTGATTGCAGATCTTTGATAATTTCATCTGAATGCAGATCTTTGATAATTTCATTTGATTTCAGATATGTGATCATTTCATTTAATTGAAGATCTTTGATCATTTAATTTGATGTCAGGTCATTGATAATTTCATTTGATTGAAGTTCTTTGATCATTTAATTTGATGACAGATCATTGATAATTTCATCTGATTGCAGATCTTTGATAAGTTAATCTGATTGCAGATCTTTTATAACTTCTTTGATTTCAGATTTTTGATAATTTCATTTGATTGAAGTTCTTTGATCATTTAATTTGATGACAGATCATGGATAATTTCATCTGATTTCAGATCTTTGATAAGTTCATCTGATTGCAGATCTTTAATAATTTCTTAGATTTCAGATCTTTGATAATTTCATTTGATTGAAGACTTTTGATCTTTTAATTTAATCAGATCATTGATAATTTCATTTGATTGAAAATCTTCGATCGTTTAATTAGATGACAGATCATTGATAATTTCATTTGATATATTCACAATTTGTTTAGACTCTGCACAATCTAAACACTTGACGTATTATAGGACATCTATTTACCTCTGTACATAAAGGTTTTTGTGTTGTCTGTGTCGTTGAGTTTTCGCATCTACATATAGCCCACATCTACATATAGCCCACATCTACATACAGCCCACATCTACATATAGCCCACATCTACATACAGCCCACATCTACATACAGCTCACATCTCAATACATCCTACATCTACATATAGCCCACAACTACACATAGCCCACATCTACATATAGTCCACATCTACATATAGCCCACTTCTACGTATAGCCTACATCTACATATAACGAGCATCTACATACAGCCCACATCTACATACAGCCCACATCTACACATAGCCTACATTTACATATAGCCCTCATCTACTTTCGTTCAGACTTTTAAGGATGTTCGCTTATCTGCTTCAAAATAACAAGCTTTTTAAAAGACTGATATAAATTAATAGTATATAAATAATGGAACTAAAAAAGCAGAAAAAAATTAAGAGTTCGTGACCTTGTTTTTGAAATATAAGCCATTGAAAACTTGGCGGGAAATGATTCTCTTTAGATTGTTCATACATTTAACATTAGCACCTTTTTTCTTTCAAAATCTATGAAAAAATAACAAGGATTTTATAAGATTTTCAAATATGGCTTTTTAAACTATATGTAATACATTTATGAAAAGAAAAGTAGGGGTTAGCGGGAAAATATGTATTGGCACTGCATAGATAAAAACCAGAGGATTCTGAGTTTCTGACAAAAATTCAATTTTATCATGGTCATAAAGAAAAACCTATCAAAATAATAACTTAAAAACCGTTTCCTTTACTTGTAACGATAGGGTGAAGAAACTGTTTTGAGGACAAATTGAAATAAAAAAAGGTTATAAGCTACATTTCATTTCCATTCCTAGATTATATGATTTTTATTGTTTTTTTATGTTTAAAGTGCACATAGACAAAATGTTTAAATCTTGTTTCGGTTCATGATTTTTGCCACCTGTTGTTCAGGTTTATACATAACTGTATATATTATAGATATGTATTTGAATTGATCAAAATGAATTGCTATTGCACATTAAAATAAAACGGACAGATGAAACATCTTATATCACTTTGTTAACGATAGAATAATGATGATATATATTTAAATTGATTGTAACTATTCATCAAATAGATTTGATATCATTTGATCAATTCCAATTTATTTCTCTCTGAACCACGTACACTGTCTGCAATCTTGTGTTTCCCGTCGAAGGCTACTCTTTTGACCAGTACTCTGTCGCCGGGTTGCAGAATGGCTCCTCTTACTTTCTTATCATAACCTGACTTCTGTCTTTTTTGTGCTGTTCTTGCTGATCTTGTTGCCAACTCGTAAGCCTTCATTAGTCGTTGTTTCATGGCATCAACATACTTTGTTGCTGGTTCTTTCTTGCAGGTTATATCTGAACCAAAGGCAATGTCCACTGGTAATCTTGGTGGTCTACCAAACATCAAGTAGTATTTCTCTAATGACAGGTAGTCCATGCATACAAATTCCAACGGTTGGAAAGACTCGATGTTGATGAGTGGTGCTTTCTCGTTGGCTGGTGTTTTGCGTCGTATACATCTGTTGCAATGGCTTATCCAGTTTTCAACATCTCTGGTCATACCATACCATACAGATCGATCTCTGACTAGTGAAAGTGTCTTGTCACGGCCCTGTTGTCCCATATCATCATGAAGTGCTGTAAGGACTGTGGTAATACCGGCTTCCGGTAAAACTTGTTGTTTCACTGGCTCTTGGTCAATGTTGATTTCTCTATACAGTATGCCATCTTCAAGTATGAGCTTGTCAAAGTTGTTGATAACCAGATGTTCCATGGCGTTCTTTCTATCTGATGTTTGGCTGGCTTTCTATGCTCTTGGACCCAGTATAACCATTCTTTCATAATCTTATCGTTTTTCTGTGCTGATTTGATGTTGACCATAGACTTTGGTGGCAAGGATGGATCATCAGTTGTTGTCGTTGACATTGACAAACATTGCAGGTATGGCTGAACGTGCTGCAAGTTACAGATGGCCTTCACGGACTCAGTACACATGCTGGAAGTGTTGGTCTTTCCGAGCAGTCCTGGTAGCCTTGACAAACCATCAGCATCAGTATTGGCTTTACCTGGTCTGTAGACGATGTTGAAGTCGTATGCTGATAGTGCTGCAATCCATCTATGTCCAGTAGCATCTAACTTGGCTGTTGTAAGGACATATGTCAACGGGTTGTTGTCTGTTAGCACAGTAAACTTGTTTATGTAGAGGTGGTCTCCAAACTTCTCAGTGACAGCCCATTTTAATGCAAGGAACTCAAGCTTATGTACAGGGTAGTTCCGTTCTGCTTTACTAAGTCCACGACTGGCATAAGCTATGACTCTTTTCTTGTTGTCTTGTTCTTGGTATAGTACAGCACCAAGTCCTAGCATTGAAGCGTCTGTATGCAGCTCAAAAGGTTGGTTATAACGTGGAAAACCAAGTACTGGTGGCTTCTGTAGTTGTGACTTCAAGTTGGTAAAGGCTTTATCTTGTTGTTCACCCCATATCCAGTTTGATGGTTGTTTGTAGTTGGACTTGCATCTCTTAGAATTATTTAGCGCTGCATTTAAATCTGTTAACGGCCTGGCGATATTGCTGAAATCTTTTACAAACTTTCTATAATAACCAACAAAGCCGAGAAACTGTCTGACCTCTTCTGGTGATGTTGGTTTTGGCCAATTCTTTACTTTCTCTAACTTGGCTGGATCAGGCTCAATATCATTCTTGGAGACAATGTGGCCAATATATTTCACTTTCTTTTGGAAGAAGGCGCATTTCTTGGGTGATAACTTCAGTCCACTTTCTGGTAATCTCTGTAGGACTTTCTCGAGACGTTCTAAGTGTTCCTCGTAGCTGTCAGAAAATATGATGAGGTCGTCTAGGTATATGAAACAAATGTTGAGATGAAGATCGCCTAGGATATCTTCCATCAGTCTCTGGTATGTTGCTGGGCTGTTCACAAGTCCAAATGGAAGGCGATTGAACTCATAGAATCCCAACGGTCCTACTGTGAAGGCTGTTCTCTGTTTGTGTGATTCTTCAAGCTCCACTTGAAGATATCCAGACTTCATATCAAGTAGGGTTTAAAAGTTGTTTCCACCAAGTGCGCCTAAGATCTCTTCGCTCCTCGGAAGAGCATATGAATCACGAACAGTCTGATTACTAGTATTTTATTACCTATAGTCAATGCACATTCTTAGCTTTCCATCTTTCTTTCTACACAGGACTACATTTGATAACCATGTAGAATGTGATCGACGAATGATACCAGCTGCCAGAATTTTATCAAGTTGGGTGCGAACTTCTTCGAACATTGCAGGTGGAATGCGTCGATGTCGCTGTTTAAATGGCCTTTCATCCTTCAAGTCTATTCGGTGGTGAACTCTATCAGTATGGCCAATATCTGTGTCTGAAGTACTGAAGACATCTCTAAACTGACGAAGTAGTTTGCTTTCCCTGTTCTAGTTGTTCATCGTCTAGTAGATCTGTTGGTAGACTTACATCATACAGAACATCGTGGTTGTTGGTATCAGATGTTTCAATTTCAGCAATTGAAACTGGCTGTACTTCACACAAGATGGCGTTTGGTGAAAGAGTGATAGTTTTAGTAGTAACGTTGCTGATGTGTACTGGTAATAGTCGATTATCTTTGTAGTTGTAGGAGACTAACTATGGAGCAATGTCTAAATCGGTTTGCATGGCAGCTCTTTCTGTGGGTTGTAGCAAACAACAAACTTTGTTTTCAGCTATACTCAGTTACAAATATGTATAATGATATATAATAACTGAATAAATGAATACCAATATCAGAACATTATGTGTTTATGTGTCACATCATAATGTATAAGTACTATATACTACAACTGTATACGATAGTGTTGCTTTCTGTGTATACTTTAATCTGTATAAGTCACATATAGTTTTACTAGCAGTACAAACGAACTATCATAATAAGATAACTGTCACTGTGTATATGCAAGTGTGTATGAAAAAAAAAATTATAAATGACAAAGTCAAAACGTCAAGTGCTATGACCAAGTACTGATGCACCAAAAAAAATAATTAAAGTTTAAGTAAATGTATACTGAATGTAAGTATTGATGCACAACTACCAGTTCGCACTTAACGTGGTGTTTCAATCAATCGTAGATTAAGTCAGTGATAGTATAACGCTATACCCTAGAAGTAATTGAAAAAAAAATCAAGTCTTTTTCAATCAGGTTTGTGTAAAATGTGTGAAAAAATTAAGTGTTGAAAGCAAACTATGCTGTACACAAGCTACAATATATATAAAGTAAAATTGCCTACCTTATAGATAAGAATATTTTCAACACAAATAATCAATGCACAAACACAATGTACAATAATCAAAAGCAAATGTCAAGTTTTCAAATAGTGAACACTAAAACGTCTAAGTTACAATAAAGTAACTTTCGGTACGACAAATCTTCTAAGTCGGTAATACGGTATACATGTATGAAAACAAAAACACGTGGACATCCACATGGCTAACGGAAGTAAACATCAACACGTGCACGTGGACTGGAAAATATGTGTGACATCATAATTGGTAAACATCAACATCTACGGTCAAAAGCAATACTTCTGGAACGTCGGACATCTGACGCTTCTCTCTGTGCCATCTCATTCCATAATACTACGTGGGCGCCAAATGTGAAAGGGGTCTCTTCCGGTATAAATAACAAGAAGACTTTCTAGAGTTCGGATGATTTATTACCAGAGAATAAAACTCTAAAAATAACAAAATTATAAACATTAATGATAGTTCATGTAACATAGAATATATTATACACATATTATATCACAGACAATTTTAATTCAGTTTAAACAATTTCTGATATAATAGTGTTACTATAAACAGTTGATACACATTTACTATGGAATGTTCATTCATTCAATTGTGTAGTGAAATGTACATCACATGTCACATGTACTTTAATAAACCGGTTTCTGTGACCGACATTAAAATATAACGCTAATCAGTTTCATCGTGTTTACAACCAAATAGAATTAGATGTATCCTTAAAATTACCTCTCGCAAGTACATGAAAGTTTACAATTAAACTTTACAAATATTACAACATTCAAATAGTATTTACTATGTCTGAATATCGACATATAAATTCTATACAACTGGTTTGCTAAAAATGCGCAAATCGTCAAAGGAAATAATCCATGACTTACTATTATTTCTATAGTATAAAATAGTACAAAAACTACAAATTATGCGCTTACCATGTGAGTGAGTTCTCCAGTAAATTAGGAACTTGGCAAAAGTATAAACAATTAATCTACATCAGAGTCCTGAAAATCAAAATACAATAATAAGAACGGACTCTTAGTAATTATATAAAATACTAAACACATGACAATTGTATTCAATTCGTCTATATAAAAATAGCATTACGCAAACATGTAACTCGAATATTCTTTTCACAATATACTCTAATTTATCATACATGCCGCCATTTTTCTACATGCAGTATTCGTAAAATACTGTTATTACGATATCTCTAAACATTACATAATTACGCTATGACCAGCGGCAAATATTACATTACTCTATAAAAATATGACCTAGCTTCTTTACGAAAATACGCTAATTCAAATCTTTCAATCCGGTGTTATAAACATGCGATCTGAAGAGTATTTACTCGAAAATAGGAAAGTTAACCAAATCTATTAATTCGTGTCAAAATGTTAATAAAGAAGAATGTGCAACTTACTAGTCATGTCTAGAAGACTATAAAGCTGAATCTAGTAATATACAATCTGTAAATATGGTTTGTGAGTTATAACATCTGGATAAATAAATGGACATATTTCACTGACCAATGTCCAGGTAAATTCTACACAAAGAGCACAAAGGAAAAACTCAACTTAACTGCCATTAACTTAGAACCAATTAAAACAAGAGTTCAATTTCAACCCCCATGAATATGTATGAGTAACATCAATACGTAAATTATATACTAAATCAAATCTTAAAGGATAAATATCCTTCAGTAAAAATACTTCGCAAGAGTGAAATAATAAAACTAAGACTCCAATAAGAATTAGGTAAGTAGATCTTTAATATAAATCAATGATTTCAAAAGTGCAAATTACATAATTTATGAAGCATAAAAAATCACTCTGCTACACACGGAAAAACGAAAGAATTTTCATTGAGTAAGACGAACCCTACCAAAACAGGCATGGTATGTTATTACTGTTTTACAATTGCCACCAGTCTTGTTGCACATGGGAAGTACAATTCAGTGACAAGTTGCATCGGCGATGTCGGATTCAAGGAAAAGAGAACAGGGCGGTGACTGCAACGCGTATAATATGATGATGTTTGTAAAAATTAAAGGTTGAAGATACTACAAAAATGAAAGATTTTCTACATCATTAAGAAAAGTATTGAATTTAAGAAGTATTAAATAAAACCATTTGATTGCAGATCTTTGATAGGTTCATTTGATTTCAGATATTTGATAAGTTCATTTGATTGCAGATCTTTAATAATTTCATCTGATTGCAGATCTTTAATAATTTCATTTGATTTCAGATCTTTGATAATTTCATTTGATTGAAGATATTTGATAATTTCATCTGATTGCAGATCTTTAATAATTTCATTTTATTTCAGATCTGTGATCATTCTATTTAATTGAAGATCTTTGATCATTTAATTTGATAACAGATCATTGATAATTTCATTTGATTGCAGATCTTTGATAATTTCATTTGATTTCAAATCTTTGATAAGTTCATCTGATTGCATTTCTTTAATATTTTTTTGATTTCAGATTTTTGATAATTTCATTTGATTGAAGTTCTTTGATCATTTAATTTGATGACAGATCATTGATAATTTCATCTGATTTCAGATCTTTGATAAGTTAATCTGATTGCAGATCTTTAATAATTTCTTTGATTTCAGATTTTTGATAATTTTATTTACTTGAAGTCCTTTGATCATTTAATTTGATGACAGATCATTGAAAATTCATCTGATTTCAGATCTTTGATAAGTTAATCTGATTACAGATCTTTAATAATTTCTTTGATTTCAGATTTTTGATAATTTCATTTGATTGAAGTTCTTTGATCATTTAATTTGATGACAGATCATTGATAATTTCATCTGATTTCAGATCTTTGATAAGTTAATCTGATTGCAGATCTTTAATAATTTCTTTGATTTCAGATTTTTGATAATTTTATTTGCTTGAAGTCCTTTGATCATTTAATTTGATGACAGATCATTGATAATTCATCTGACTTCAGATCTTTGATAAGTTAATCTGATTACAGATCTTTAATAATTTCTTTGATTTCAGATTTTTGATAATTTCATTTGATTGAAGTTCTTTGATCATTTAATTTGATGACAGATCATTGATAATTTCATCTGATTTCAGATCTTTGATAAGTTAATCTGATTGCAGATCTTTAATAATTTCTTTGATTTCAGATTTTTGATAATTTTATTTGCTTGAAGTCCTTTGATCATTTAATTTGATGACAGATCATTGATAATTCATCTGATTTCAGATCTTTGATAGGTTAATCTGATTACAGATCTTTAATAATTTCTTTGATTTCAGATCTTTGATTATTTCATTTGATTGAAGATCTTTGATCGTTTAATTTGAAGACAGATCATTGATACTTTCATTTGATTGAAAATCTTTGATCGTTTAATTTGATGACAGATCATTGATAATTTCACTTGATATTTTCACAATTTGTTTAGACTCTGCACAATCTGAACACTCGATGTATTGTAGGACATTTATTTACCTCTGATCATAAAGGTTTTTGTGTTGTCTTTGTCGTTGAGTTTTCGCATCTACATATAGCTGACATCTACATATAGCCCACATCTACATATAGCCCACATCTACACATAGCCCACATTTACATACAGCCCACCTCTACATACAGCCCACATCTACATACAGTCCACATCTACATATAGCCCACATCTACATACAGCCAAAATCTACATACAGCCCACATCTACATACAGCCCACATCTACATATAGCCAACATCTACTTTCGTTCAGATTTTTAAGGATGTTCGTTACTCCGCTTCAAAATAACAAGCTTTTTAAAAGACTGATATAAATTAATAGTATATAAATAATGAAACTAAAAAAGCAGAAAAAAATGAAGAGTCCGTAGCCTTCTTTTTGAAATATAAGCCATTGAAAACTTGGCGGGAAATGATTCTCTCTAGATTTTTCATACATTTAACAGTAGCACCTTTTTTCTTTCAAAATCTATGAAAAAATAACAAGGATTTTATAAGATTTTCAAATATGGCTTTTAAAACTATATGTTATAAAATTATAAAAAGAAAAGTACGGGGAGCGGGCAAAATATGTATTGGCACTGCATGGATAAAACCAGAGGATTCCGAATATCTGACAAAAAATTCAAAAACAAGAGGGGCGAACATCCTTAAGCGAAAACAAAAAACTGTTTTCTCATAAAACAAAATAAATTTAAACTTTATACGTTCAAGGCCATCATTCACTTATTGATCGCTCACAGTGTATATTTGTGTCTCAGTGTAATTCGTGAATTGATCGTAGATAAGTTATTGATCTAAGCCTTGCCACATTCTAAATATTCTACCAAAAGGAAAAGTTTGTGATTGCACTTTTTTAAATATTAAGAGACACTGAAATGATTTGAGATTTAAAGTTTTAAATTATTTTGCAAATTCTTATGGAATAATAGTTTTATAACATAATCAATTTTGTAAGAAGTTATTGATAAACATTTGAAATATACTTTGCTGTTCTAGTAACTCTTTCAACAGTATGCTCCTTGAATCCAGAAGAAAATTACACTGACTGCTCGTCTCTAGATGTTGCAGCAACAGATTGGAACACGCACTGATCTTGAAATATTTGAAAAGAGCAAATAAGTGTTTGTATGTAACAGATGAATATAGGTACCACAGAATAAAAATACACGGATTTATAGAATTTAGTAACCGTGTTTTTAAAATTAAATACACATGTGAACGTACAACATTTGTCACATTGAACCAGCTAAGAAAAAAAGATGAAGAACAAGAAAAATCATTTAGCGTTATTGCATGCAAGAAATCATCAGTTATCATAACACGTACTTTGACATATTTGTTGACAGCAATTTAAGTATATGAATCTTATAAAAGGTATGAAATTGCCGACCTGTAGACTTTCGAAAAAGAATTTAAAAGAAAAAAAGTGTCACGTCATGAATTAAATAGTGTGAATTTCTGAGTAAACAAATACATTTTAACATATTCAAACCTTAAGATGAACTCAAGATTACTAAAAGCGACCATATTGACAGTGCCGGCATGTCTTTTGTTGACAATTGGCTTGCCAGTGTAGGTATGACAACAATAATTTTTTTTGACATTTTCGAGTATTTCCAAGTATTGCATTGAGATTGTGTATGGGATTGTTATATCCCTCATCAACTCATATTCCTTCTCCCCCTCCCCCCCTCCCCCCTGAATTTTTTTTTCGGATTGACAGACCTATGGAAAATGCAATAAAAAATATGTAGTTTTGCATTTGTCATCTATAGTTTTATCGATTAAGAATCAGGAAAATAATTACCAATAAAACTAAATCTTCTTTTTCTTTTATATTTATTTAAATATCATTAATTGAACTCTTGGATCTCTAAGTTTTTGTTAATGACCCTCATATTATTCATTAAAATTTGTCAGACTGAGAACCTTTCATGCTATTGGTATCTGGTTTTTCGTTGTTATTTACTAAGATGTATACCCCAAACAGTTATTTTTAGGTCCTGTAGACAAACTTTATCAGGAGTTGATTAATGTTGTTCCATATTATCATTTCTGTGTAGATTTGCGAAGCTGTGATGACATGCAGCGCAATATCCTTTTTCAAACGTCACTACCAACGGATACAACATAATCCAGTAAAAAGAAAAACTTGGTAGGGTGGTACGTACATTCCGGTATCCAAACTAAATCAAACTGCAATCTCAGTGTTGTATTAAGTCAAAGCCATGCAAAGGGGATAATTGGTATATAAGGAGCTCAACAATATACTAATAATTCAGTGAGTTGTATTCTGGCCGTCAACCACGTGAACAATTATTATGGAATTACCGATTGATTTTAAAGCGCTTTTAGCCATCATGAGGTTAGAAGGAAAATAACCTGAGTGGAAATTTACTGCTAATTCTAACCAGGTTACAGTCCAACTCACCTGGATCAAGGCCAAGGACCCAGGCACTACATCCAGGGACCCTAAGCCGGCCCTGCAAAAGAAACGCAAGCCTCCATCTACCAGGAGACGAAATGCCGAGCGTTTCACCCAATGGATGGATTTTAAAAAAAGCTGTTGCTTCCGCTGCTACCCCTGTAACTACCACCAGTACAAGCGTAGATAACATCTGTCAGACGCAAGCCTGGGATACAGTTATTGGTATACCACTTACACCAACAAAATATCGCGGAGAACCAGAGGGAATCAACATCAAGACGGACATTGTCACTAGTCCATACAACTCCCAGAAGGCATGCCATCGCCGTTACTTCTATACTCCATCCAAACCTAGAAGTAAGCGTAGAAGGATATACTTCACAGAGGGTTTTGACATCGATGGCCCCGACCTACTTCGCACACCATCACATACCTCACCAATGTCCATGCCAGATCCAGAGGCCATTCAAACTGCCTTTGCCTTACAAGAACGGCAAGACACTCCGTACCAACCTCAACCACCAGATCGGAGCAAGATGAACGAGAAAAGAACAGTAGATCGAACACTGCAAGAATAGGTTATTGTAGTCCGCAATATCTATCAAGATAGCCGGATGATAAAACCCAACATCAATCAAATTAGTACTTCATGAACATGCAACGACTCATGATTTAATTAAACAAAATTCTTAGTTATAAATGATTGATGTAATTAAATCGGAATTATGTCCTGATAGATTTTACAGTCAGATATAAAGTATTTTTTGCTAGAAGTAGTTTCTCATAAATTTTTCATCACTTTTGTTCTTTTAGCTAATGGTATCACGAAAACGCAATATATTGTCTAAACGTTTATTTTTGCCTATACTTATTAGATAAGTAAAATGGCAGAAAAGTTACCAAGGGGGCAATCAAAAATCATATGTCCAATAAAAACAAACATTAAAAACAAACAACAAAATGACCTAAAACGACGAGCAGACTAACAACATTCAGAAAACGCTACACAGGCAACTAAAGATGGAACATCAACAGTTCCATAACCGCTAAGATGAAGGGGTTCCAGAAGAGTAAGTAGTTCCTGATCCGACATGAAGTCATGCATACAAATGAAATGTTTCTTTATATACCGAGTGCAACTACAAATTTCTTTATCGTCGAAGTATACTTAAGTTTTATTTACATTTTACTGTCAAAGCCTAAATTATTAATTATATAAAAACTAAAGACTTTACTACTTTGACCGCAGCATAATTTTTCTGTGTTTTATAAGAAATCATATGTTGAACTAAATTGATCTCAAATTGCATGTTCACAATTAATTTGCTAACCAAAATGTGAAAGATCAATGATATTGGAAATATCTTGATTTTAAAATGAATTTCTATTATCAAATCAGATGCTTTTGAAAGCCTTTCGTGATTGTATTTGTATGTTTCATGTATGCATATACATTTTGCACATTCATACTGTTGTTAAGTTTATACCGCGTATATCTGATCTAATAAATTTATTGACGTAGATCGAGTGCTAGAATCCCTTGTATTATGAGAGTATCAATTTACATTTAAGTGTGTAATTTTCATTATAATAAACATATTGACCAATATTTATGTCCAAACAGGGTATGCTAAAGTTAGAAAGTTTTTTTTACATCTTTATTGCCCTTGTCACTATAATTTTCCAAATGTATGTATATAAACTCATCATAGATACCAGGATTAAAATTGTGTACGCCAGACGCACGTTTTACCTACAAAAGACGTATAAACATTTTGTCTTGCCAATCAATTTTGAATGTTTACTGTTTATGCTATTATCAATACACCAAGAATAATGCTGTATCCTATATACAGGCGCTGTCATATGTTTAACATTTCGAAAAAGAGGCTACACCTATCAAAAGACTCCTTTGATGAGTTAATGAATTGACTTTCACACTTCTAAGACGGCTTACCGGTTAATTTGAAAATATTCAGATATAATACATATATGAATAAAGTACACTTTTCCGTTGATTCTAGTTAGTAAATGTTTACTTCTCCTCACCATTTTATCCTTAAAAGAAATGAAAACTATACGTTTAATCTATTTTACAACTGATCAACATTATTTTAATCAGTTTTAAAAGGTTCAAACTATCTTTAATGAGATTGACAATAGATTTTTTTGGAATTCTTGATCTGATAGCAAATATACGAGGGGTTAAAAGACATACAAATCTAGTTCTTTAACATATGTTACGGTATCTATCTATGTTTTAAAAATTAGCCACACTAATTCTTTTGTATATATTCATTAAACTAATGATCCTTGTTTGCATACGAATCAATACGAAGATGTAATTTTAACCTGAATATTATGAAATAAAAGAAAAACAAAGGATATCGGGTATCCATCCATGACACAAAATTTGTACATGTACAGCAAAACATACACAAAAAGAAAAGAAGTAGCGCTTTTATTGCTATTCTTCATCTGAAAGTCACAGCGAGGCCTTCAACACGGTGTGCAAAAACTCTCATCTCACTTCAAGCTTAAGTCAGCTCTTAGCAGCGGTTTGTGCGGAATTCTTGGCAAAATAATACGAATATACATTGTTAGATGTAACACTACCAAATCGGACACGGTCAAAATGAACGTACTGAAAACTAGTATATATATGAAACAAGATAGTTTCTACGCATAGGTGTAAATATCAATCTATGAAAGATGTATTTAGGTAATTTGGGTATCAAATGAAAGGTCAAGGACAGGTGATCTTTATAGAACACCTTTTGACTGATAATTTTGAATACAAAAAAAGATATATATGAATTAATTGAAAAGGAAGGGCATTAATTGTTTCTCAGATATGATGTACCTGATTTCGTATATCTAAAGTTCCGGTAACCAGTATTGTATGATGTGTAAATGACAGTATATAGACCGCGCCCCATATAATTTCTTGAAATTGAAAAAAATAATATAGAAAATGGGCCAAGAATGGGTGGTGTGTGTCTTATTTAATTTTTATTACACAAACTGGCCTAAATTAAGAACATGATGTGGCACACATAAGAGAAGTTATCTCAAGAATAAGTACACCATAAATGTAAAAAAGTTTGCTCGAATAAAAGTCAGTTCACATCTATTTGAAGATAAGAAGTTTTCTGAAAGCAATTACAAAATCACCATGTATTATTAAAACCAACCATGTTATAAAAGATAAATGAATAAAACAAATTCAAGCATTACTATAAATTGAGATATCAAGATTTATTCAACTTTGCTACATTTTCTTTATGTAGTGTCATCTGTACGGGCATTTTAATCAGATTGTTTAACGTTACAAAAAAGAAAAAAAATGCAAAAAAAAAAAAAAAAAGAAAAAAAAAAAGACAATAACCAATTGAAACAAAACAACAAAAACAAAATCACGATAATTTCAGATATTAATCATTTTCTAAATTCCAAACAGACCTTCTGTGTATTGATTTGCCTATATATTTTAATGACTTGTTAATCAGTTTTAAGCGGAAATCATAAAATTTTCACGTTTATTCCCAAACAAATTATTGATGATTCTGCCATAAGGACTTTCATAAAATATCGACAATTAAGGATAAACAATAAGATCTGTAATTTTAAAAGGCATTTACACATTTTGCCTTCCTGGTGTACAGCAGACGATCAAAACAAAGGTTACGGATGCATAGAACGAAATAACGTCAGAAGGCATGAACATACACTTCTATTGATGTGAAAACTAAGCGAAAGTACGAACATTATTTATATTTGAAATTTAAGCCTGATTAAAATAAATCTTTGTGTTTATATGACTTATATTTACAGAGACTCGGTTACTGAATACAAATTTTAACCATTGTATTATATTTTTCTCAGTCTTGTAACTCTTTTTTGACTTAGTCACTTCCATCTAGAAATTGACAATGAGGGTCGGTTGAAAACAAAAAGAGATTATTATTAAACCAAGATTTCCAAGAAGCGAAGTTGAAATTACCCCTTCGTAAATTTTACGGACGCCATCACGAGTTTGTTGACCGTTATGGAATATCTGTTTCACAGATGACAACGGATATGTTCCAATTGTCGTACCGACAATCCAGTCCCCTTTTCCCCGAATGTAACCTTACAAATTATACCTACATCGGGTTTAAACTAACATGAGTAACACGACAGGTGCCACATGTGGAGCAGGATCTTCTTACCCTTCCGGAGCACCTAAGATCACCCTCAGTTTTTGGTGAGGTTCGTATTGATCATTCTTTGTTGCGTTTATTGTACTGTTGTTTGTCTATTTGTTTTTTAGCGATGGTGTTGTCATTTTATTTTCCGCTTTCTCCTCTCTTTTATAAACGTGAATGGAAAAAAAAAAAAAAACTTTTTTTTTTTTTTTTAGAAAATATGTAAAAATTTAAAATGACAATTTTGTTTCAGTTTTAAAATAATCTATGCTAGCAAACAATTTGCAAACAAACAAAGGAATCATACAGGCTATGGTCCATTTAAACACTCGGTTGTGTCGAGTAATATCATTTTATCAGAAACTACTAGTGTAATTGTTGACCATTTGCATACTCAGTGAAACATACTTTTGAGCGTAGTTCGTATGCAATTTTGTTTTAAATTTTCTTCTGAAAATGGCCAATGAATTAAGAAAAACGTTGAAAAGGTTTCAATATATGAAATCAAGGAATTTTCATGCCAGTGTATGAAATCTCACATTTTTACCAATTTATCAAAACCAAAAATCGGTGAGGGCTTCTTTGCAACAACAACCATTCCCTTTGAAGTCTGTTGCATATTATATCTAGTTGAATCGTACCGAAATAGTTATGTTTCACACTTCATCATTGTTCTCTACAAATTTATGATATAAAATTCCAACATATTCATTGTTCATATTAATTAATGTAACTCAACGAGAAAGATCCGCTTTAAATAAGATCAGGAAGCAGGTTTTAATCGCTGTGTAATTGTAGCAACACATGTTATTATCAATAATATAAGGCGATAAAACGTCACCAATGATTTATTATTTCAACTGTCAATTGATACGTATAACTGTATTGATTGGCTAAAAAGCGAAGGATGGTTCTACTATATGATTCCTAATGCTCATGAATGAAAGTCTGCAATTATCTTTAATAGTGACTTAGTTTCAATCTATCGTCTACAGACATTTGAAAATGAATGAAAAAACAAATGAATCAATTGTTCTTTCAGTGCTTAAGAATGAAAGCACAACGAATTCAATGTATTATCCAAAAATATATCAAATTATTTCCGTTTTGTTTGGAATTATTATTTTTCTCGTTGGATTTTTCGGAAATATACTGGTAGTGATAATTGTTTCAAAAAGCCGAAAAATGCGTTCTCCTACCAATTGTTATTTAATTAGTTTAGCCGTAGCGGATATTTTGGTGCTTTTTTCCGCCACTTTGCCTGCTATTCCCGAACCATTCTTTGAGATGCAACAATGGCCATGGGGAAGAGCAATGTGTTCTATCTTAGTTTTTCTGCAATATCTAGGAGTTGATGCCTCATCACTGTCCATAACAGCGTTTACAATAGAACGATACATAGCAATATGCCATCCTATGACGGCACAACGGATGTGCACTATACGAAGGGCCAAGAAAATTATTTGTGGTATTTGGATATTTTCTATCTTATATTGTTCTCCGTGGCTAGGTCTTACAATTATTAGAAAGGCTGGAGACAAAAGCATCTGCACTTTCCGACTAGAAAGAGAGCATTATAATGTTTACTATTTAGCGGATCTAATTGTGTTTTATGCAATTCCGTTGTGCATTGCTGCTGTTCTGTATGCCTTAATTGCAAGAATATTATTTGGAACTACTATAGCCTCAGTACGAGGGGGACAACATCGAGACGCATCGCATACTCGATCGGCAACAAGTTCCAGGAAACAGGTAAGTTAATTCAATACACGCAGCTTTTAAAGTAATCAAGGATTCCCAGCACATCAAATGTAAAAATTCCTAATTGATTAAAGTGGTGTATGCAATATTTAGTACACTATCTCTTTGTCCTGGAAGCATATTCTTTTATTAGAGATCTGTTGTTTGTAATAAAAGATATATATTAGCTAATGAAGCTGTATTTGTACGAAGATTGCATTTGAGTTTAACAAAGTTGTATGAGAAAGACAATTTTGATATAATGAAATTATTTAAACTTGTGTAACAGCTATAATTTAACTCGGAAAGTATTTAAGTTCTTCTGAATAGCAAATGAACATTTTGAGGACATTGATACATAGGTTTTGATTGTAATTGTTTCAAACTATACTATTTTCAAACTGATATTTATCTTTTGTCGATAAACTCATTTTTGCGTTTTCTGTGAGGATCAATCAGACGGTTTCCCTTTTGTTATTGCTGTTATTCTTTTGTCGGTATTGTGGCCAGTGTCTATGGCACTCTGATAAATCTTTGGCGTTCTTTTGTTTTTATTTTACACATACCTGTACTGTTGTTTAGATTGTGTACGCTACTATTACCTGATGTAAATATTGAAATCACCAAAAGCGAAACCCTTGAAAAAATAAGAAGTGACCTCAGTTAATCTGCTAAGGTCAGCAGCTCCATCCCTTTTAAAAGCACCCGTTGTCGTATTCCTTTCAAAAACGCGTTGATGTTTCATATCCATATACGCCATCATCGAAAGATCATTTGTATATATACATTTTCAGTATGAACGGGTTGTCATGTATATAGATTGTAGAATAGTTCACTCAAAAGTGTTTACATCTTACAAAAAAGTCGTTCTCGTCATTCAATTTCAATGCAGGCAGACACAAAGAAATATGTTGATAATTGTAGTAAGCTGTCTCTATATTTAAAGGCATAGGTTAGAATTGTTTTTGTGCTTCTTTTATTTTCTATCAAATGTTAGTAAATTGTTTAAGTTCGAAATAAATGCATTCATAATATTGTTTTCAGTACAAATGATATGCCTTCGCGTTACTGGTGAATATTTGTCACATTATAATTTGCAATCTTACCAAATCCCATTTTATATACATGGTAAATTTGTAACCATGTGATAAGACAATATGAAAAATAACAGCAAATATGAATGAGGTAAGCAGTGAAGACGAACAAAAGATTATGAAGTGCATTTGAACGTTATATTATTTGATCGTTATACTATTTGGACGTTATTTAATTATAAGTCAAAACTTATATATTCATTACTAAATATAGCTGAATACAAAACTTCAGTTATGATAAAAACGCTTTAAAGACATTTTATATGCCTATCTGACTTGATATTATCAACGTAATAGTGTTCTGTTAAAAGTTAAAATTCATAATTTTACAATATTATAAACATATGTTTTTGTAGCAATCTATGTAAAGCTATCAATATACACGCAAAATGCGAAGGCAATATACAATGATTGGTACGATATTCTATTTCTAAAACTCTCATTTTCATTTTGACAGTTTTGTTTTACACCTAAGTTGACATTGCTCCGTTCCAATAAGACATTTTTTAATTTCAAGCTGAGATTTGTCATTTCCAAATTTCTTATCTCCTACTCAGAGGCAAGAAATATCAAGTTGGAAATGAGAAATGTAAACTTGAAAGTAAGAAATGTCAAGTTAGAACTGAGAAATGTCAACTTGGAAATGAAAAATGTCAAGTTAGAACTGAGAAATGTCAACTTGGAAATGAAAAATGTCAAGTTTGAACTGAAAAATGTCATGATAGAACTGAGAAATGTTAAGTTGGAAATGAGAAATTAACAACAGCACGTGACTATAAGTCGTTTGTATCATACAAGAAAAAAACAATCACGATACGTGTAAAATTTGGTACACTGGATATTTTTACGAAGTTGTTAACGTGATGTGGAATAACGATTTATATATTCGTTTGCGAAAACACTTTGATTAAATATATCAGTGGATGTGTACCAATTCGTGAAACTATTCGTCATATAAAATTATATTGCTCTACTTAATTAACACACATTGATCAAATTTACATTTTAATGAATTTGCGATGAAGTTAAATAATTCAATATGATTATTTTCAAAAACTATAATTTTACACTATATATTTTATTTATAAGAGAATAAACCATAGAAAGAAATATTTATGCTAAATGTACAGGAATGACATTAAAGAATTTATTTAAACTATCTTCATGCAAAAAAATTTGAGAGCATTTAATATAACTCAGTGGGGACACACTAAATATTATCGACCAAACTTGTCTACAATATGGCACTTTAGTTGGAAGGACACAAATATTCAAATTCTATCACAGAATATTTTATCATAAATAAAATTTGAATAAATGGATTTCTTTTAACAAAAGAATTTATATTCAAAGTAGACAAACTTGCTTCTGAATAACTTTATTATTTTTACAACTTTTCTGATGTTTTTTTTTTTTTAATTTTCAGAAAATTTTCGGACTCCTTTCTTAAGTTTAAATGAGAAAACCGATTTAAAGAAGAACACACAATCCGTTTAAATAGTTTTTATATCTTTGTTTACAAAACGACTGGGATTGGTGACACAGTATGACCGGATCACTTTTATTTAATGCATGTTTAAACAAACGTTACTGATACTGGTTGAGCACATTGGTAGATCAATTTTTGAACGGAAATGATCCTTTTGATCAGACAAACTGTTAAAAGACTGACCAATGAATGTTTAAGTCATGTCTCTGTTTCAGCTAATTTTCATTCACACCCATTGCGATAAATTCAGTACTGTTCAGACAATTTGATTGTAGTCAATTAAGATCTGTTTAGTCTATGTACACACTATAAGGTGAATACTTTTACCTTTACAAAACAACAACTAAGGAACTGTTAAAACAAGGGTAATGAACAGTACAGGATTGCGTTCAAGCAAATATGTGTGACCAGGGCCCGTATGCATAAAACATCTTAACTTAAGAGTTCCTTAAACTAAGATTTTACTAAGAATTTCCTTAGTTTAGTAGAATTCTTAAGTCGTATGCATAAACTTACTTAAGTCTTCACTTAACTAAGGAATACTTAAATCGGAACCTTTCTCTAATTACCGTAATACTATGATATATATCAGCTCATCGCAGGAACTCAGTCGTGTAAAAGTTTGTTATGATTATTTACATTGGTTGATCAATACATACTTTTATTAAGAGTTGGGGTTAAATTGATTTTGGTATTTAAAACAATTCAATAATACGTAACCTAGTACAATGTTGAAATAGATGAAAAATTGGCGCAGACGAGAAACGGTTAGCGTTTCGATGGATGAGCATTGGAAGAAAAAAATATTTGTAATCCAAAACTTCCCCCTACTTAATATTTAATTCATCTTTAATGGATGTTATATTTTCTGGAGACAACAATATATTTTAAACTTTAACAAAACATGATTAAGGTTTCAATGGCGTAGCACCAGTGTAGCATTGTAAGCATGTGCTTACAAATAATTTTATAAAACATTTTTTTTTTTCAATAAGAATTTTACTTTAATCGTTCAACTTCTTATAAAAAATCTATTTCGATCTAAAATAAACATTTTTATCACTTCCCTTTTACAACAAAAAAGGGGGGTAGGATTAATTTTCCACGAATCCTTTTAAAAACGAGGGCATTTATAAAAAGTCTTACAATCTTCACTAAAACACATTATTAGATTCATATGTTTACGGTAAAGTATTATCAACATCTTAGCGTACTAAGCAATATTGTCGTTAACAGCAGTATATAACTGAATATATAAGGAAATATGAAAAATAATTTAATACGGTTTAGGTATCATAAATACGTTATATAAACTTCGAATTCCATTAGGTAGCAGTGGCGGATCTAGAAATTTTCATATGGAAAAGGGGGGGGGGGGGGCGCTGACTGCCATAAAAGGGGACCGCTCCAGTGATTCCCTAAATAAACACCCAAATTGTTCCCACAAAAGGGAGGTCCCTGTTCCCCTTAAATCCGCCTCTGTGTCAAACTTTGCGATTTTGTCTCTGTAAGTGAAACCAATTCAGGGGAAGTATGCCCTACATCTTTAAAATAAAACTAAATAATCTAAAATTCAACCGATGCCCCCCTCCTCACACACAGAAAACAGGGTTTTGCATGATCGCTTCCTTCCTTCTTACTGTTTTTACTAACGATTACAATTGATACCACGCTGTGTATTTTAAGAATTTAACCTTTAACATTATTTGTGTAAACATGCACGTACAGGATAACCATGATAACAAAAGACAAATAATAGCATGAATTTCATGCGTGTAAAAACTGACTACTTTTCGGTATACACAACAACGAGATTGGAATAAGGATAGAATGAAGTTACATTATATAACTACCCTCTGTTATCTCTGATTTGTTGATTATACGCGATTTTGAGAAAATTACGATGATCGTTAATATTTAGCAATAAACAAAAGATGTATTAATATTTTATTACTGATATAAGTATTAAGCAATTGGATTGTATCTAATCTATAAATGTTCTGCCAAAAAAGCATACTTTCGACTGATTTTTAACTATGTTTGAAAATTTAAGGTAGCTCTATAGGTACCTTAGACTTAAGTGAAATCTGAGGCGTTTTCTTAGTTTAAGTCGTTTTATGCATACCACTTAAGTCTTGTGGGCGTGACTTAAAACAACTAAGATTTTACTAAGGAAATACTTAGTTTAAGATTTTTTATGTATACCACTTAGGTAAAAAGGGCGGAGTTTCCTTAACTTAAGTATTTTCTAAGGAAAATCTTAACTTAAGTAGCTTTATGCATACGGGCCCAGTACTGAATTTACTACAAGAAATTATCTGAACAATAATTGGATTTGCAGGGGTCGTTACATTCATAGCTTCGGGTAAAAATCTATCCACTCAATGGTCATTCAATACTGAGTCATTTTAACAAAATAAAGTATGAATTTCATTATTCACTACAATGTAAATCTCAAGGAAATAAAAGGGGACTTCTTCTGAAACCCTCCTGAATAAATAAGATTAATATTTTCGACTGTAAAAAAACTCTTCCAAAAAAGAAACAAAGTAACATTCAAAAATGTATAAAGGAAATAAACCTTGCAATAAAAATCATAAACAGCTGCACATCCAGGATTTTTTTTAAAAAGGGGGCACCAAGACAGTGTTAGGGGTGGGACTTGTAAAATGTCTATGTTTCAACCACATATATAGTTCCATATAGAGAGTCCAAATCTATCCCCGCAGCCTAAATCCTCCTTTGATATGAACTAATAAAGGTAGCAAATAAACTGTTTGGACCAGTAGTGATGAACTAACATATTTAGATACATATAGATTCTACCACTGCATCGAGTGTGAAACGATATTTATCCACTCGAGACAGTTAAATTTTCAAATTTAAAACGCGAGGCTCGCCGAGCGTTTTAAATATTTAACATTTAACTGTCGAGAGTGGATAAATATCGTATTACACGAGATTTGGTGGTGGAATCTGTTTCTCTAATGATTTTCAAACAATATGCAGGCAAACTTATTCCGTCTTTTCGAATGATCTGTAAAATGATGTGTTCTTTCTATGTGACGTCATCAGGCATGGTCGCCTTTTTTCATGCCGTCACAATAGGAAATTCAGAGGAAAGCAAGTAAATTCGACGTCATAATCGGATTTTAACCAATGAAGAACTGAGATCAAACGAACCACACGTTGATTAAATTTTTTTTTATACAATGGGTGCAGAAAGGGATAAATTGACGAAGAATAAGAGAAACATATATCTCTGTTTAGACATAAACAAAAAGTGTACTCCTATGGTGAGAAAGTAGATCAGCTTGACATTATTGATACAACACTTTTTCATGAAAAATTGCCAATAAAGTAAGTTATATATATATATTTATCTATCATAAAAAAAAAGATATTTTCTATACATTTGCCATTAACTAGACTGTATAATAGAAGTGACTCTTGTGACTGCTGTACTCCTATTATGTCTGTTTGTTTTGTTCACACATTGTTGGCAATATAATGGAATTTTATGCGACTGTCATACAAGTGAGAGGTTTAACTAGCTATAACACCAGGTTTAATCCACCATTTAAGGAAATGCCTGTACCAAGTCAGGAATATGACAGTTGTTTTCCATTCGTTTGATGTGTTTGAGATTTTGATTTCGCCATTTGATAAGGGACTTTCCGTTTTGAATTTTTCTGTGAGTTCTGTTTTTTTTTTTTTTATTTTGCTTATGATACAAACCTTTTATTAAACTCATTGGTTATAACCTGTAATTCGATTACATTGTTAATTGTCACGCGTGTAGATAAATTCATCATAGATACAAGGATTGAAATTTTGTATTTGCGCCAGACGCGCGTTTCGTCTGCAAAAGACTCATCAGTGACAGGGTTTATAGTTACGGAAAGGCACGTGTATATGTATTGAAACATAACGATTTGTAAAAACAATAAGAAAATTAAAAAAAAATCGTATGTTGAACACTTACAAATTTGACATAAAACAGAATGATTTATACTATAATTACTTAAACATTCTCATTCGCTACTACAATTTTGAATTATCTTCAATCTCGTCAATTCATATACTATATAATAATTTTTTTTATCTGCCTTATTGTAATTATTGAACATGCATGTCTTCTTTTTACCTATGTATATGGTTTACTAAAGATATATACGGTAAAATTGTAAATCACACATAACACATAAGTGTTTTGTTGGAACGATGCACCTAAACAAAACATGGTACATTTGATACTGTCTCAAATATTATATACAAGCATGTACGACTGAAGCTGACTACGGGTTAAGTTTTTTGGTGAGCACATTAAAGACTTATATGCGCCATGAGTTGCAATACAATAAACAATTATAATAAAGTTGTGATTTCTTTTAAAGTTAAAAACTTAGCTAGACGAATAGATTTTTTTTAAAAAAGAAGGAGAGAGAACCTGAGACGAATATATATATCAATATCATCAATAAATTACATAAGTCATGGTTAGTCCCAGGTGCAACAAATTGTCATGCCATAAATCAATAAAGAAATAAACTTCAAAGAAATATTACTACAAGGGCTTGCAGTATACTATGCAAATTTTATAAGATTTTTTTTAAAGTGTTTGTATGGTTGATTAATATGTTCCTTATCTCTCTGAAAAAAGAATGTTGGTAACTTCGGACGAATTGGTTAATACGAATCAGTTTTGGAACGAATCATCCGTTTACCACTTATTTTTGTGGGATTGTTGTACCAGAAGTTTAAAACAACAACATAAAGGAGACTAAAACGTATTTTTTTTCTCGTAGAAACCTTCTTGAAATCCAAAATCGTTTATTTGTAAACTGATAGGTGAGCGTTGGTTCCATATTTAGACCATCACTTAAAGGAGCTTTTGGAACAAAGAATGTAAATAGGATGTCCGTGTGGAAATATTCAGACGCGTTTGTGAAACACTCATTAACTTGAACACTATATTATCCTAAGACCAGTCGTAAATCGTTTTAAAGCCATTTAATAGAACTATGCATACCCCTAAAATGAATATACAAATATACCAATTCCTAAGTCTCATCAACAATTTATTCGCATACAGGTGAATTGTTCATGTTGTGTGCATTCTTGTCATGTGAAGGTGAACCTTGTCAACTTTGAAAACTTTCGGCCTCTTCAATATGAAAATCGGAAAAGTGAACGTAGTATAATTTCTACATAAAAAAATGAAAATTCGTAAACAATACAAGATTCAAAATAGAAAAAAAGACAAGAGAAAAGATTTGTCATGATTTTTCCGCATATATGGAATCACCTTGCAGGTTGAATTTTAATGTTAAAGAACATTTATCTTACCTATTTGATTTCAGTTTTCGGACAAATTCTTCAAAAAAGCTGATGATTTCATCCTTCCCATTTCTCTAAAAGACAAATTTTAAGCATTTTCTCCTAATATTACAAAGATACAACTAAGAGAAGTAATTTAATCAAAAGGACCGAAGCCATGTGCTGCAAACACTATGCATAAACTACCTAGGATTTCGCCATATGCCTTACTTTCCAGTACCCAATTTTCATCCATTTTGTCGAGAAAATCAGTGGAAATTTTATAGGGTTTCTTAGAGACTAAACAATTCGTATTTCTATAATTTGTCATTATGCATGGCTTTTAACATAGCTATATATATACACAAACAGTCACATTATATATCAACAGACGATTTATCCAGTGAAAAAAAGTTAAATTTACGGAAACGTCGCATGCGACTTCCACAAAAAGATAACTTTTAAAAAAGATCAAATACTATACATGTATGTCACAGACATCTAATCCTTATAAAATGCATAATAAACATGGGCTATATTGTCAAATTGTTCATAAAATGTAGAGAAATACAACAAAACATCAGTTCTGCGATTTTTACGGATACGAAGTTACGCATGTATGCAAAAGAGGGACGAAAGATACCAAAGAGACAGTAAAACTCATAGATCGAAAACAAACGGACAACGCCATGGCCAAAAATAAAAAGACAAACAAACAAATAATAGTACAGATGACACAACATAGAAAACTAAAGACTAAGCAACACGAATCCCACCAAAAACTGGGGGTGATCTCAGGTGCTCCGGAAGGGTAAGCAGATCCTGCTCCACATGTGGCACCCGTCGTGTTGCTGATGTTATTACAAATCCGGTAAATAGTCTAATTCGGTAAGTCACATTTGTGAAAAGGGAAGGGTACTGTAGTTACGACATAAGGAACATATCCGATATCATCTGTGAAACGGTTATTCCATAACGGTCAACCAACTCGTGATGGCGTCCGTAAAATTTACGAAAGGATGATTTCAACTTCACCATTTGGAACTCTTGGCTTAATAGCTTCCTTGTGAGCAGCAATCCTCTATAAAGGAAATCATTATAGGAAACACAAGCCCAGGAATATCGTATCAATTGGGAGATATATACTCCGTTTGCAGGCGCTGCTGGAATGTTGCTACACAGAAATGGAAAGTTCACAATTGGGAAGCTGAAATCATCTCTTTTGTCGTAAAGTTTTGTTTTCAACCGTCCCTCATTGTCAATTTCTAGAAGTAAGTCAAGATATGAGTTCAGAATATTTGGTCGATTATAGGTCAAACAATTTTTTAGGGAGAAATAAGGACATATCTACAAAATGAAAAATAAATAGGTTAGAACTAGCTACTATGAGTATTCTAAGGTCAATACGTCTTTTGTTACTTTGTTATGTGTTTGGTTTATTACTTTTTTCTGTTATGTTGTTTTTGTTTGGTTAAAGGAAATCCAATGCGTAAATCCTGTTCAATTGATTTTTACAGTTTGTACTAATGTTGTGTTGTTCCACCATTGTCCCAGGTTAACATGTTAAACCCGGCCACATTATATTCTGCTTGTACAAACTAGCAGTCACTAGTCAATTGATGATCGTTGGTTGCCGCCTTCCCTTATAAATATTTTTTTAATTCGGAACAAATGCTATACAAACAATCCAAATGTCCATTGCAACATAAATTCAATGAAACTCACATTTGTCTTAAAAGTCTGCACAAGAAAAGATAAATGTTAGTCTTCTAAATTCATAAAAAAAAAAAAAAAAAATTGAATGATACCACTAATCTTTTAAAGCATCATAAGACAGATTTAGGCTTTAAGTATACATGTATGACAATATTAGCTAAGCCATGGTGATATCATGTGACTATGATATAATTTACGTCAGATTGATTCGCATCTGGTGCAGAAAAAAAATATTCCGTAAGTGTTTTTGCTAAAGGAATAAGTTAATAAAAAACCAAAATTAGCTTATTTAACATAAAGCACGAGCGTTGCCCCAAAATATTTTTTGTAGGTAAATATGTAAACATAAAATGTACTATCTGTTGTAATACCTTTTAAAGCAACGGCTGTACTCTTTAGAATTTTTTAGCATGTACAAGTCAAATAGTCAGGATGTTGAGTACAATTTACCATTTTACTCGATTTAATGGTATTGTAAAGATGTGTAACTAAAGAAAACGGTACATTTCAAACAAAAATCCATAGCTTTGTTGAAGTACATATTTTCAACATTTGAAAATTAGAGATAGTTGAAAAATGATTTGATTTGAGGACCAATTTTGCTCAAATCGTACCGGATACCTAATCATATACATACTGTTACAAACATGGAACATCACTGCACAAGAAGAAAACGATTAAAGTGAATCAGTACAGTGTGATATCTACCCTTTTTCTATAATGTCGTTTCAATAGTGTTTGGTTACATGTTAAAAGCAAAATATGAAGATAATTTGTCATATGTGGTGAAACAATAAAACTAATAGCAAAACAACAAACATAAGTATATAAAACTTTGGTAATACCGAGTTGTATAAACCAGTTTAGTATAAAACTCCCAGATAACTCTTTACAATTGCGAAAAGAAGTGTAATGATCTCCCTTTTTAAATAGTGGAAAATACTATGAAGATATTTATGAAATGCATCAGTGAATTGTGTACCAATGTTTATACTTGACAAGTGTACGACTTACAGAAATGTCCAGCCTTTTTTTTTTTTGCAAACTTTGAACCAATCTAAATGTCTACGAATACACGACCAAGCTGAAACATATCTCAAGTTTTAACGTTTCGTTTTCATTAGTTTAAGTAAACATTATATAGCTAATCTTTTGGAAAAAGTAACCATTTCAGACAATATTTATTTGTTTAGCAGATAGTAAGAATGATGAATAAAGTATAAATTTCAAATAAACTAATACAGTTTGAAATATTTTATTAAATTCTGTTAACACATGACTATGTGAATCAAGCTCATATCCATGATACAAAACAGTGTCTCTTTACTTCAAGTGAAAGAATATAAAATTCTTCGTATGAACACACACATCTGATTTGATGATGGCTATCACTTACTTTGATGATCATCAGAAAGAAATACACAACAAACTACTATAACCATGATGTAGTATTCTAAAATACAACGTTTTCTTGCAAATATTAACAGTTCAACCTTTAGAAGTAGTAAATAAGCAACCTGGGGAATCTCATTCAAAGTTTGTACGATCACGGAAAATAATGGAATTGAATTGGATAAAACATTAAAGACAGTCTATCCTCTCGGTCTTAATGATAATATCATGGGAATTGGTAATATATCAAGTAAAATTGAGAATGGAAATGGGGAATGTGTCAAAGAGACAACAATCCGTCCATAGAACAGACAACAGCAGAAGGTCACCAACAGGTCTTCAATGCAGCGAGAAATTCCCGCACCCGGAGGCGTCCTTCAGCTGGCCCCTAAACAAATATATATACTAGTTCAGTGATAATGAACGCCATACTAAACTCCAAATTGTACACAAGAAACTAAAATTAAAAATAATACAAGACTAACAAAGGCTAGAGGCTCCTGACTTGGGACAGGCGCAAAAATGCGGCGAGGTTAAACATGTGTATGAGATCTCAACCCTCCCCCTATACCTCTAGCCAATGTAGAAAAGTAAACGCATAACAATACGCACATTAAAATTCAGTTCAAGAGAAGTCCGAGAAGATGTAACCAAAGAAAATAAACAAAATGACAATAATACATAAACCGATTCTGTTAACATTTTGGATAGCGTGTCTAAAACTGTTCGTAAAAACCGTTCAAATGGGCGTAGAATAAATCGCAATCAAAGAAAATTTCGTACCAACAATACAAATATTTCGGACCTTATTTCTATTTAAAAAAACAACGGCAGACATTATCTGTTAACCAAGCTCTGTTCCTTACCTGTTAATGAATTACACCAAATTTTAGAGGATTGCAACACAATTCCATATTGCAGTCCTAAGTATGAAATCGTCCAAACTATAATTGCATATTGTTATTCTAAACTGTTTCCCAAAATTGATCGCCCTGAAGATCATAAAAAACATTTTATTAAGATCAAATATGTCAACAAAGGTTTTGATTTTGTAAATATTGCCGGTATTTTTAATGGTCATTCTGTTAAAGAACAAATTCCTGGCTATTTTGATAATACTGAACTCCCTCTTATTTGGTATGTTCACAAAAAATCTACGCGGAAATATGTGTTTAATTAAAGCGAAATGTATAAAGATGTAAATATCAGTGACAATACACCTACGTCATGAAATTGCAGTAATTTCGATTTATGGCCCCAGTTCTTATGTTATAACAGGAGACCTTAATATCGATCGTGACCGATAGTTGAAATCATTCCTCAGTAAAGGAACTAAATATCGTCCCCCGTCAATTATTAATTGATATTAGTGTCGTAACATCATCCACGACTCACTCCGTACTTACTGCTTGAAATGGATAAAACGAGAAAAAGCTGATAAGAAATCCTAAGATTTTTTTTTAATTCAGTAATGAACATAGTTGATATACGTATACAACATTTTAAAGAACATTTTACTCCTAAAACAACCATAATAGCCCTATTTCTCGTATGAAACATAAGCTAAAAAAACTCGCCAAGGAATTTGTTTTTGTCCCGGCTGATAAGGCTGCTAATAATATCAGTATTGGTTGACGTAAATTTTACATTGAGGTTCTGCGAAAGGAAATCACGAATTCACCAACATTTCAACTGACTCCATTTTCAAAAAATGACATCTGTAACAAACATAAACTTTTAGCTACCTCTTTACAAGCAGAACCAAATACAATGAAAGTTCCAACTATGTACTGGCTTCCAAAGCTGCACAAAACACCTTACAAATATAGATTTATTTCGTCTTCAAGCAATTGTTCCACTACTAAACTGTCTATTATACTTACTAGTACACTTGTTACAATCAAAAACCTGGTAAATTGTTCAAATAAGGCCTTTGAAAATAGTGGAATTAATTACTTTTGGAGTGTCAAAAATTCGTTGGAAATAAATTGCATGCTTATATTGGTGATTTCGAATCTGTTCAAAATTTTGAATTTTCTACTCTATATACCACTTTGCCTCATAATCTTATTAAAAAAAATTCACACATCTAATTAAGTCAGAATGCGAATATATATGTTCAAAACTCTTTTAGATCATTTTGTAGTAACAACAAACAAAAGAACTATGTCAATTGGACATGCTTTGATACTGTAACTACCCTTGACTTTTTACTAGATAACATTTTTGTTCGCTATGAACATTCCGTATATCGTCAAGTTATCGGAATTCCAATGGGGACTAACTGTGCACCACTTATTGCGGACCTGTTTCTGTATTGTTATGAGTTACAATTTATGACTAAATTCAGCAAAGACCCATCGAAACAACATTTGGTACAAAAATTTAATAACACTTTGAGATATTTGGATGATATATTGGCTCTCAATAATGACAACCTCAGTATGTACACTAAAGAGATTTATTCTGCTGAAATGGCTTTAAATAAAGCTAATACTAACAATGAACACTACCCTTTCCTGGATCTATATATTTAACGGGAAGCTTATTACCAAAATTTATGATAATATAGATGATTTTTCATTTCCTATTGTTAGTTATCCATTTTAAGATGGTGACGTTCCCTTGTCATCATCTTATGATGTTTATATATCTCAACTTGTTCGATTCGCTCGTGTATGTAACAACGTATTTGATTTTAACGAAAGAAATCTCTGTATTTCTGAAAAATTATTACACCAGGGTTTTCGATATCACAAACTAGTCAAAATATTTACTTAATTTTACAATCGGTACAAGGACATCATTCGTAAATATAAATCAACATGCAGACATCTTATACGTTCAGGTATTTCACATCTAATCTTTTATAGTAATATTCATTACAAAGCACAAAAATGTCGGCATTCATCTCAAAAGCTAACCAAACCTTTAAACAGACTTATTCAGAAGGGATATAGTTACGATACTGTTGTCAGGTCATTAAAGATAGCATATTTTGGTAGTAATATTGATTCACTCATAGGGTCTTTGCATCGGAAATAAACACATTTATTCTAAAACTAGTTGTTGACATGATACGGGTTATGTTCTTCTCATATATTTTATGATGGTATAATACTAAACCCCTAACGGGAGGGATTGTACTTGATTTTCATAATCTTTCAATCAGTTTAACTGAGGTCTGGAGCTGGCATGTCAGTAACTGCTAGTAGTCCTTTGTTGAAATCATCCCTTCGTAAATTTTACGGACGCCATCACGAGTTGGTTGACCGTAATGGAATAACCGTTTCACAGATGATATCAGATATGTTCCTTATGTCGTAACTACAATACCCTTCCCTTTTCACGAATGTGACTTACCGAATTAGACTATTTACCGGATTTGTAATAACATCAGCAACACGACGGGTGCCACGTGTGGAGCAAGATCTGCTTACCCTTCCGGAGCACCTGAGATCAACCCCAGTTTTTGGTGGGGTTCGTGTTGCTTAGTCTTTAGTTTTCTATGTTGTGTCATCTGTACTTTTATTAGTCTGTTTGTTTTTTTTTTAATTTTTGGCCATGGCGTTGTCAGTTTGTTTTCGATCTATGAGTTTGACTGTCCCTCTGGTATCTTTCGTCCCTCTTTTGTTAATTTATGTATCATTGTCATTTTGCATAGTTTGTTATGTTACCTATTCTGACATCGGACTCGGACTTCTTTTGAACTGGGTTTTACTGTACGTATTGCTGTGTGTTTGTGTTGTCTACATTGGCTAGAGGTATAGGGAGAGGGTTGAAATCTCACTGAACATGTTTAACCCCGCCGCATTTTTGCGCCTGTCCCAAGTCAGGAGCCTCTGGCCTTTGTTAGTCTTGTATGGTTTTTAATTTTAGTTCATTTATATGTTTAGGAGTTTAGTATTTTTTCGCTGTGTTGAAGACCCATTGGTGGCCTTCGGCTGTGTTTTTTACTCTTTGGTCGGGCTGTTGTCTCTTTGACACATTCCTCATTTCTATTCTCTTTTTTATTTAACTCAATTTCAAAATTTATCATTCCTATTTCCTGCTAATAAAACGAAAAGAAGTGAATTTGATCAATTATCAAACCGGATCTGTTGTTTCTATAAGGCACTACAATGATTAAGGATAAGATCAGTCAGCTTATAGAGAGCAAAGTAATTCGATATTATTCTGACAGAACTTTAGTAAGTAAGCTCACCTACAGTTGTGTCCCATGACCCGACATAAAGGAAAGGAGCTTATACCTACCTCCTGGCATATGTTTTTTATGTTTACTTTTAGGTATGACACGTTTCTATGTTATGATTTCAGAAAGTAATACTGTCTTACCAGCAATCAAAATTAACATGTTGTGTTTTCACAAGCCCCCTCCCGCAAAAATGGTTCCCATTTCAAAAGTTCTGATGATTGAACTAATCCGAAGTATGGATAAGGGTCAACCTTCATTCAAATATGAAGATTATCTGATGAATAGGCACTCTTCCGAACACAAGTTTAACAAGACCGATTCGTATACTTTAATAGAAATTTCAGGAGGACGCCTGTAGTACAACAATTAAGGCTCTATCTTGTTAACCAGAAGTAATAACGTAGATTTTTACAAGTCTCCCTCTTCAAAAAGGTCCCCATTCTACATTTTCTATTTATTGGAGTAATTGAATTAACAAGAAATATTATACAAGTTCCTCTCTCCCCGTCCCCATCGCAAGGAAAAAAGGTCACTTATTTTAGATTTTCCGAATTATCGAACTCAATCAAAGTCCATAGCACCCTCACTTCTCCTCTCAAATAGTCCCTGAACTCTCATTTTTTTTCTAGTTATCGAATTTTCCGAGGAATTCAACATTCTTGATCATTCACCACCTGGTGGATTAGTATTGTGTAAAATAATCAATTAAAAGTCATCACTTATGAGCAGCAGAGAATAAATTGATGTAATTAATATGAAAAAATGTATGACAAGAATCGGAGTATTTTATTCTGTTCGGATAATAAAGATACATTTTTTGTCGTTTAGGAAATGATATGAACTTGAAATATTATATAAACACTTGTCTATTGTAGAAGACCATACATGTGTATAAAAATAAGAAGATGTGGTATGATTGCCAATTAGACAACTCTCCACAAGAAACCAATGAAACAGAAATTAACAAATATAGGTCACCGTACGGCCTTCGACAATGAGTAAAAGCCATACCGCATAGTCAGTTATAAAAGGCCCCGAAATGACAAATGTAACACAATTCATACGAGAAAAACTAACGGCCCGATTTATGTACAAAATAATGAACGAAAAACAAATATGATATACAGCAACAAACAACAACCACTGAATTACTGGCTCCTGACTTGGGATAGGCACATATAGAATGTGGCGGGGTTAAACTAGTTTGAAGGCGCCACCCCTCCCCTCAACCATGGACAGTGGTGTAACAGTACAACATAAGAACAAACTATAAAAATCAGTTGAAAGAGGCTACACTCATCAGATGGATACAAAGCAGAAATACATTTAACAAAAACCAGAGTGGAAGTGGCAGGGAACTTATACATCCCCACAAAAAAAAAAGACACTAAGTACAGATCTGAGAGTACTCGCAGTTACTGACAGCTAGTTCAAAGCCAATAGCAACTAATAAAAAAATCATGCATCAACCACTAAAATATCAATCAGTACACATCCAACGTGTCATGGATTTAGTGTAAAGACGTCATTAATTGTCAGAGAAAAATATGACCTTGTGCAATGCCCAGATACAAGTATCGACAGATTGTAGAGCCATGAATGTGCATATGTATATGAACATGATATTTAGTGTAATTTACTGATAACAACATCAATATTGATACCAATAAAAACAATGTACAAAGATCTAATTATAGTGTGGACTTGATAACCTTTTAAAATAAGTTTATTTAAAGGATCGATAAGTTTACCCGGATCGTATCTACATTTCCGGGCTCGGTAAACAACTTCTCCGTAAAAATAGGGATGTGCTCTCCCTTTAAAAATGCGTTTTCTACAGGTACAACCAAACTTCCCAACCAACTCTTTATATCTATGAAAGAATTTTGTAAACGTTTTAAGTAATTTGTGGTAACGAAATCCCTGACTTGATAATCTACCAGTAATTCATAGATTACGTTCATTGAAATTCAAAACATCACAACAGACACGGGCATAGTGAATGAGTTGTGAAATATAAACACCGTAAGATGGTGCCAAAGGAACATTACCGTCTAAAATAGGAAAATTAACAATAGGGAATGAAAAATCGTCCCTTTTGTCGTAAATTTTAGTGTAGAGTTTCCCGTGTAAAACTGAAATATCTAAATCTAGGAAAGGACAGTTATTATCGTTTATGTTTGCTTTATTTAAAGTAAGTTCCGTTGGGTAAATTTCGGCAGTATATTAAGACATTCTTGATTATTTAACAAAAAAATGTCATGTATGCATGTTAATCTCTATGTGGCTACGATTTTTGCTTTGTTAGGTTGCTGTTACTTTGATATGTGCCTGTATTAAAATGTTACAAATAGAACCACGGAACAATGATGACTATAACATCGATATTAATTTTACTCACCTGATGTATATTTCGACAAGTAATGTCTCTTTAGTGATGCTCGTGACCGAAATATTTAATATCCAAAACACAGTGGGTATGTTGAAGAGCTGAAAAAACCCAAACGGACCAAACATAGAATAAATCCGGATAAGTAATCAGAGCTATACACGAGATGGATACATTCCTTAATTACTAATTACGACATTTTTGTAGCATCAAATTTAAATAAAACAATATCCTTATGTTAATGCCAATTCTCAAATACTTGCTACTGCACTAATGTTACCCAAGGGTTCTAAGAGTCTACCAGTAGAGCTGTAATCACTGTTACATATAAGATGATACTGACTTTTGAAGCTAAAAGTTACAAAATCAGACCGATATTTCGACCTCAAAATGCTTTCATCGTGAAGTTTTGTTGTTCACTAATGTTTATAATTAACTGTTTGAAAACAGCTAATCAGACAATGAATACTTTTACTGCTTAGTAATTCTTGTCTGTAATACTGACTTTTTTCAGCTAAGTGTTTTTTGTGAACTGATATGAATACACGGAATATAGTTACTGAAGTATAAAAGATGAAACTATCTATAAATAGACGACTTTTGAAGCCAAGCGAATATTTGACCGGAAAACCCCTGCACTCTGAAGTATTATTGTTCACTTAAGTTTATAATTTACTAATTGAAAACAGTTAATCAGTCGTTGTTTAGTATTTGCAGTCTGTTAAACAAATTTTATTCAGCTGAGCGGTTTTGGTGAACTGATATGAATACAAGGAAATGTGATATATACTAAAATGAGATGGCAACCCAACAAAACAAGAAATCAAAGGACATCTAACTTCTCATTTGTAACATGGTCAGAGTCCATGCAATACTTCAAGTTCTAAATCAACAGTCTTGATTGGCTATAGGTATACAGAGACAAGTAAAAGATCGTTATTATTCTCCCCCTCTTATAAAAAAAAATTATGGTAAAAAAAAACAACGGACAACAGTTATTATTTATCATTTCTATTACACAGTACGTTTAACAGCGCTTTGTATAATATGGAAATTGCCCTAAGCGCTTGACAACATAATATTATTTCACGGAAACAAGTATTTACAATAAAACATGAATGCCCAGATAAAGATTTAACATTTGAGAAGAGATCACCAAAAACATTAATAAAGATGAACAAGGAATGTTACAGTTACATATACCTGACTGATTAAAAATAAATTAAGACTCCAAATAAAGCGGCTTGGGTATGAGTAAAAAATGTACGGTATAATAACCATGCTAATTGGACGTGTTTCGGGGTCAACTGTACGCAGTAGCGAAACCGATGACGCGAAAACAATAGAAAAGTCGCTCTTCTTAGAGAAAATCAATGGTAAAACAGGTCCGGTGACGATACTGAGTTGTTTCTAAACATCAATCCTGCATTTTAATATATTATTTGTTCAACTGTGTTATCAGAAATAGACATGTACATGCGAATACACGTTTATGTTCATCATTTAGCGAGATAATTGTATAAGAAGCTTGTGAAAATTTTAAACATAATCTTTGCTGCATATTGATAAAAAAAAATGGAAAAAACCACGCACATACAAAATTTCAAGATCTTTCAGGTCACCAATTTTCGGAGTGTTCCACATACAATGTATCCTTAACATGTTATAATTTCCCAAAGTATACCTATTTTTCACATTTAAGTTTTCGAGTACTCCGGTCTACCCTTTTGAACTTTCAATATAAAATGTCTTATCATGGATATGACGATTTAAAAGTTGTGTCTGTGCAGGTTAGAAAATCAAAGACAAATATTTTTACAAAGTAGGTTATCCGTTAGAAGATATTTATTATTTGTTTGTACAGTTTTAAGAAAAGGTCGTCTCGATTTCAGTATATGTATTACTATTTGCGGTCTTCTCATCTAACCAGATTCAATGTTTACATCAGGATAAGGTTCGTTTGATTTGCTTAGTAACTTAAATTCCAAAGTATTAAACTTTGCTGCATATCAGTCGATTCTTTTGTAATTTTTTCCCTAGATTTCTCTGGTCTAGCTGTATACATATACGGATAATTGGCATGTTCCAGAGGGGGATACAACCAGTAGAAAATATAAATTGAAGTTGGTTCTTTAGTAATTTATCCGCATAGCAATATTTTAAAACAGTTTTACACAAATGGCCTGTTGTACTCGTTGTTTGCTACTTTAGGAGGAAAATGAAAAGATTATACGGAAATTTTGTTTTTATTTCAATTCATTATCATTGATACTATTTTTCCAGACGTTTTCTTCTGAATTTATGTGATAGCATTCTTTAAAAAACGAAACAAACATCGAAAAGATCAAAATTTCAGTGTTTTAAGGGGAGGTAATATTTTGATACTAGGTTTTTCACTGTACATGATGGAGTTTCACTTCTTTTGGAACAATCATACTATTTATTAATTGTCAATGTCTTTTGAAATTTCTGTTCGCCTTGAACTATTCAACGGACATATTATAGCTATGGGTTTCAATTCTAGCGAGACGCCACAATAAACTTCTGAGTCTTAACAATTATTACAATTTGATTTGAATTAAAATTACCAACATAAGACAAAAAGAAATATGGGAAGAAAAGACGATCAGCAGTTCAGAATATATTCGGAAGTTTCTGATGAACTCGTCACCAATGCATCTAGACTATCAAGAATACTAAGTTATTGTGACTTACATATATCATGTGGTATTGATATTTGTCATTTTACGATCATATGCCTAATTCTAATAAATCTCTTGTTTTGTTATTTTGTTGGTTATATGAATAATGCTAAATATATTCATTTATTTATAATTAATACAAAATAATTTGATTAGAAAAAGCAATTTTGGAAAAACAACCCTAGCAATCCTCTTTCTTGTATACTGTGTTTAAGAAGAGGAAAAGAGGAAAAAAACCAACAATGTATAAAATGTTGATATTGTCTTTAGGATTTATGTCAAATACTATTGTGAGAAAAAACTCATGATTACTTTCCATGCGTTCTTTCAATTATAATCAGTAACGGTTTACGAAGAATTAATTGTAAATGAGATGAACATTTTATTCATTTGCCTCAGTCACAAATATTCTTCAGTAGAAGAAGGGCAACACAACTTTTATCTTTTAAATAATTGTATCGTCCTATTTATCTACATCTTTCTGAACATTTAACAATAAGAGTTAATGTCTTTGCAGAGTGAAATGTGCATGTCTCAATTAACAAACGCGATATAAGTTCATACATTTAAAGTTAGAATATCAAAGAGTACTATTGGATGGCGTAAAAGAATAATTTAACCCACCAAGCGTTCTCTTTACCTTTTAAAACTCTGGCAAATACTATAAATGCACCGGCTGTTACTGTAAAGGAATACACGTTTGAAATACAATATAAACATTGATCATTGGTTTGGTAGTAACCATGAAGACTAACAGTATGTGTGCCCTACAGACTCTACATATAATAATAATAATTTATGTATTCTAAATACTAGAATTTCTGATGTCGAGAGATTTTCTATTCCATCTATTCTCTTTTCATTTTGCCATATTAGTTTGAATTAAGCTATATTTAAAACAACAGAACAGATTATTTGGGACACGGAAAAAAGCAGAAGAAACCTTTGGCATCTTTATAAACTCCAATTCTAATCAAACTTAAGACAATTCATCACCTTAAACCAAAATGAAGAGCATCTTATGTACACCGTTAAAAGGAAAGTCAATAAAGAGAGAAGTGATTAGAATAAAACAAACACGGTTAATTAATGTCTCATATCTTCCTTTTTGTGTTGAATTCCTTTTTTAGAAAAATACTTATCACCAACAGTCATCAATTAAGGCGTTCAATTCCATCAAATGACTTTTTAATCCGTTTAAAAGTAACACATTAATCTTTATTACGTGAATTTCATCAACTTAACCTTTACTCACAAGTACGTTACATGTATTAATTTTGAATTTTGTTTGCTAAAAAATTTAAATATTTAGGGTTGTTTTTAGAATTTCTTTACTGTCTTACTATATGTATATTTAGAATAAATAAAGATACAACACTAATGACGCCAGAATCTACCGAAAATGTAAATTTCATCATGCAAATTTGGTTGGTAAATGCTAAGTATAAGTATTGACGCCATCTTCATTTTTTGTATGTTGTAAATATCAGTCAATGTATTATATGATTTGTTCTGGCTAAATACAAATTCTTCAAATTTCTAAAATCTAACTAAGAAAGTACATAAATGAACTGACATTAATCGAACAATTAGAATTAAAAATAAGATTTCAAACAATTGACTGATAATTATCCATCTAAGCCTATAAGGATGAAGACATAGAAAAACAGGTATTAAGATAAGTACAACAGTAAATTGTAATACCTGCAGCTTACTGAGGATAACATTCACTTCTTAATTAATTTCACTCTTAAATAGTCATTTTGATTTGAAAATCATCTGAAAAGTCGGAACAATAAATTATTAAGTAATGTTCAAATTTTCAGTCAAATTCAGAACTGTTTATATAATTCTCTTTCAGCCAATTCGGTACAGTTCGGACAATTCCCTTGCAGTCAATTCAGTAATGTTCAGTAGCTTTTCAGACAATTCAGTATGATGTTGATGTGTAAAGGTAATAAAACAACTACTGAACAGTTTGAACATAGTTTGAACTTTTTTTTAATTGATTGCAAGCGAATTGTTTGAACAGTACTGAATTCGCCCAATCTGTCTTTTTGATACAAAACAAGGTTTTTTATATGAATTCATACATATACGTTTTTTTTCGTGGGTATTGTTCAAAGATTTAAGGTGTCACATCTTATCTCATGCTTTCTATATCATTCTATTTAAAAACTGGAATAAGGAACAGACAACAACTGAAATGACAGCCGTTGTATTGCTAGATATAAGAGGTGACAGAACACTTATAAAATTGCATCTTTGAGCAAATTAAACGCATTTCACAAACAATTGAATCACAAGTTCAACACATAAAAGATGCTTTAGACCACTGAAATATAACATTTTTGTAAGGGTAATTTTTATGAATTGTTTTTATAAGAAGGTCAAAAATACAAGGAACAGTTTCCTCTTGAGCTGAATGTATACGTAAAAAATATATTGGGTTTGAACCAAAGTTGCTGTTGTGGGATATAAGTGGTTGCTTTTAAACATTTACTCTTCGATGAAAAAATTAGATGTAGACTTTGAAATCTGAATTGATGTAAATGTATTATACCCAAAACTGTCTATGCTTACATGGACAAATATTTAAGCTTATATTCTTGATTGTTTTGTGTTTTTCTTCTGTTGTCCACCTTAAAAGTTATTTCGGTTTTACATTACGTTTTTCATAAATTTGGTTAAAAGACAATAATTGTACACAGGAAAAATCATTTCATTTGAAGCTAGTGGTATTATCTTGGTTTATCTTTTAATTCCATCCTCACTATAGTGACATGTGATAAAATACGACTGGGATTCAGTATCGTTTATATAAGATATAAATGTCATCTTGTTTGCGTCATTTTTCAAAAAAAAAATATATACGCTCAGACATATAATATTCATTTTCGATTTAGATGTAACTTCCTACTACCATATTCATGTATATTTTATCTTACTTCATCTATTCAAAGCGACACTTAACTGTTTGAAATGTAGAGTAAGTCAGAGATCTCCATTGTTTATGAAATATACAGTTACACGAGCAATGATATCTAATTGTTTTCATTATAAAGTCGCTGGTACGCTGAAAGTAAATGTTTGGTGAAACGATAGGATTTTAACAACAAGTTTATCTAACCCGGCTTGATACAGTCATGCCTAAACCAAAAATTGTGTGGTCTATAAACTGCTCTTTTGTGAATTCAAGTATTATATTGAAATCAATCATGGTTTTCGCTGTGAGCTTCAAGTTTTGTTCAATACAACATTTCGAATCAGATTATTAAATAAAAGTTTAACAACACAGATTTATTTTGACATACAAATCATAAAGTATTTTGTCTTTATTCCAAAATAACTCACAACATACCCATTTACCCACCTGCTACGTGTCTTGGTATGCACTTCCAAACGATTTCTAAAATTTAGAGAAACATGTTAACTTGAATGTCATCTGGGTATATCTGTTAATATTTTTCTGGATCAAGGATGTTATTTTTTATTAAAACATAGGTTATGTGAGATAATAAATTAAGTAACAGGATGGTGAAACAAAGTCTTTTTTGTTTTTGTTTTAAAGAATGTACGTCGAACGATTTAGAGGTCTCAGTAATAAATATACAATATACATCAATAATAATAATCATAGAGTTTGATGGTAAAAAACAACCTGTTTGTAAATTGAATTCAAAAACGGTTGTTTTCGAGAATAATTGCTGATGGTTATTTAATATGATAAGCTTAACGCATAAAAATCGTCTCAGACTATTTAAGTCTGGCACAAAATGTTAAATGTTTTTAGTGTAAATGGCCTCGGACAAGTGCACTGACAATATCAATGAATTTCTTCGGAAATGATTTTTTTTCATTTCTTATGATGTATAAAACATAAGGACTACTACTTTGATCGTCATTCCTAAGTCCTCGAAACATCATTTTCACTATTTTTTGTCTTTTTGTCGTTTTTCGTTTTTGCCATGACTATCGCTTTGGTATTTTCCGTCTCTCTCTTTTTTTAACTGGCATCATGTATATGCCATAAAAATGCATTTCAATTTTTTCTGCTCTATAGATTTTTTAATGTAGCCCTGTCGAGCTCAACCTTTCTGTAGTATATCAATCAACAGCTTCTAAAACAAATTATAGCATGGTTTTATACATTTCCAAAGAAAATTTGTCATACTAACTTTTATTTCGATACAGTTGAGACCATAACACCACAACAATACTCAATATCTGAAAACATACCTCATATAAATGTTTGATGTTTTATGTTGTGACCTCTTTTATGATATCATTTTATTATCATTAGGACTTGTCAATACATCTATATAGTCATTTTTAGTAATGAAAGCCGAACAATAACGTCTATGAAAGATGTTTGAAGCTTGACAAAAGTACATAAATCTTAAAATCAGATATCAAAAGGAAATTTAACAGCTGCCATAACTCAAAATAAACGAGTTCAAATGAACAAATAAATAAACCAAAAGAAGGCGCATGTACAAAGAAAAAAATATACTCGAAACTAAAATACAATAACTTTTATTCTTGTCAGAACAAATGCCTTTTTGAAACCCTGAAATTTTCGAAAGCTATTTTCTTCATTTGTTCTGACAAGAATCTGAAATTAAATGTTTTATAGTGGAATAGATTGAATAATTGTTGTTTTTTTACATCAGTTTGGTCTGATTAGAAATGCGTTCTCAAATTCAATATATATTCTACAGAATTACCCCAGACTTGTAGTACATTCTATCGTAATTCAAGACAGATCAATGCTAGATTCGTTTTTGCGTATAATCTTTCAAAATATAACTTTTTGGGCCACCGTGTGAAACCTCTTGCCTAACTTTCATAAATGACTGTACTTGTAACATATGATTACATGGATCGAACCAACAAATAGAGTAAAAAAATAAAAGTAACTGTAGCATCAAAATTGCCGAAAAATCATGTTTTACAATTTACAGATATTATATTAATTTCGCCTCAATCAAACGAAACTTTTAATAACAATTTCATTTAATAAATGACGCGAATTGTATGAGAAATCTAAATTGAATATATGATATGTTTTCGAATTCTTTTTTAACACGAAAATACATAAAATGCTCTTTACACATTATGATAAATAATTTGTTAAACATGATAATGTACATTAATCTACATTTTTGGCTCTATGCAAAATCTTATAAGAATTGTAAAGATCACAAATTTACTAATATAGAGAAAGTAAGAATATATACGTGATCACATGTTCAAACGTATGACATGGAATTCTATAACATCCCTTACCAGTTGATCGGTTCCATGTCTAGGATTGTCAATACATTTAGAGAAAAAGAGGGACTATCTAAAACAATATGTTTAAGACATTTATGCGATTTTATAAAAAACAAAGGTTTAGCGTTGTTCAAATTCAAGAATCAATTACGAAAATACAAATCAAGATAATAAACAAAAACTGAGGAAATCGCATGAACTTTGAAAGAAATGAGACGGAGTGCGTGGACAGGGTAAGACACTCTTGATGTGCATGCATCATCCGTCATGAAAATCTACAAACAGTAAATATGTGACAGTCGGAAATAGGACAGAATCAGTAAAATAATAGTTCAGAAGACCGCAAAAACATGTCGCTAGTCAGTTGAACACAGACACATCGTATTTGGTAACTAATTCGTGATAGTGATCCGCAAACTTATTTAGTGTCAATTCTCGTCGTACTTCCTCATTACTCTGTTAAAACAGTTTGTATGAAAAGATTGCAACCCTGTTTATGAAGGCTGTATAACATGAAACAGTCCGAGCGTAACATATTATTTGAGTTGTACAAATGCCATACAACGGGACAGATTGTATGCTACTGCTGATAAATTAGAAGTTGACAACTTGAAAGTAGAAATCGTCAAGTTTGTAAAGATTGTAGTTTGAAGTCGTCCTTCTGTGTCAATATTGAGGAAAAGATCAAGATATAAAGCATTCTTTCTTGTTTCGGTAGTATCCTTAATCACATCACGGGTATATATGAGATGCAAGGACTCATGTGGATTATTGAGTAATAAGACATCATCAATATATCTGAAATGAAAGAACCAAGCATGATGATTTTTGGGGGTCACACAACCCGAGATTGACGATCACAAACTCATTTCAATAGCGGCAATGCATTGGGTTGCTCTAGAAGAGACAGCGTTCCCCCTTTTTTGAATTTACCTTGGAGTTCGGTACTTTTTGTCCTGTTTTATTCGTTGCTCAATTGTTACATGCATGCTAAACTGCGAAAAATTGCTCGAGATTTAGTTGGTGATGACGCTTCAAACCATATTGGATTGTTACACGTTTTTTTTTCTAACCTTAGGACATTAATACTTTTGTAAACTATTAATTTTTAAGAATTTTTATATTTTTAAACATGAACGTATTTCAATGTCTGAAATGAAAATAGGAACAGTATAGATCTTTTAAATGATTTTTATAGTAAAAAGGTGATTTGAATCAATTGGAAATATTTACGTATTAAAATTTAAAGTTTGGTTAATATTGCAAGTAGTTTTTTCTTGCAGTCAATTAAGATTTTCTAAAAAGCATGGCTCGCAGTCCAAAAATTAATGTTCAGTATTTATTGTTCAGCACAGGCTAATAACATCTACTTATGTTTATGACAATAGCCTAATCGAATCTGATTTGGGTGTAAATATACTTAGAAGAGGAATCTAAATTGGGTGGATTGGGTTGAGACATTCTATCAGAACAGTACTGAAACTGATAAAGATGTCTGAAATTAGACTGAACATTTTAAAATAAATCATTGTTCAGCCTTTTCCTGACTTTTCAGACCAAAATCATCGTTACAGTACAAAACGTAATTACTGGATAGTAGATTAAGAGGTTTTTTATTCTCGTAAATCTATAAAGAATATACCTATCGATATAACAAATAATTGAGGGAATCCCATTAATTCAAAATGGAATGAGACTGGGTGAGTCGACAGGGTACTTATTTCTTAAAATGCATACAGCAACAGCAAATGACAAAAAACAAAGACGCTGCCAGATAAAATATCACAAAACAAAATGCAGAAATCAACAAAAAAAGTAGCACGAATCCAAGAAATGGGACTTTGTCTCGTAAGGTGAATACACAACCCTCGTTTTGTCACAATGTCCGAAATAAATAGGCAAAGAAGTTAACAGAAATTTGTTCACGAAAACACGATAATTCTATGATATCGAAACAACTTAATATATACAATTACTGGTAAAACAAAAACTCTTCAAAAATACCAGGAATATCTAAAATTTGGCAAACTGACTAAATGATATGGTGTATTAGAATGCTTTAAGTAACTAAAAAATAGCTTGAATATTTTAATTTGTAAACTGGTAAACTAGAGTCGCAGCAATAAAACTGGCTAAATATAAATCAACTTCAAATACAAACTAGTGCGTCTGAGAGAAGCAGATTGTCCTTTAGTTTTTGTTCTATGATTGTTCAGGCCTGATTGCAAATATGACAGCTTTGCAATTATTTCGGAAAATTATTTGATAATGGGGCTCGTTAAGCCTCATCGTCGACTGTGTATTAAGGAAATGCAAAAAAGGCAACTAGAAAATGCATTGATATGTCCGGTTTATTTAATCATTATGATTACAGATAATGACAAATGATTACTTAAAGTACATTTGGCATATTCATTCTAATAGTACACTTACACTGTTAACACCAGAAAAAAAAGGCGTAAACAATAAATAAATTGCTCACGATGGAATGGTATCAGTTTCGTATCACATGGTGGTATTAATAAAGATTCATTTTATTGTACCAATTTCATTACACGACTCTTTAAACAGGGGTTATTAAATGTGGACTTGATGCATGTATAAGATAAATATGAAATGAAATAAACATTTTATCAAAATAACTTTTTTCAGAAGAACCTGGAAAAACATATTTACCGAATGTAATGCATTACAAATGAATTGAAATATCAATCATCTATTTTTCGTATTATCTTGTAGAGACCTTATTGTTGTCATACATTGCATCCTTATGTTCTCTTACAAAAATGATTGATTTCACAATTTACCGAGCCGCTAGTCTTTGCTCTCTCTGTAAGGCTATGATCTATTTCTCTACAGTTATAGTTTAACAATATATTCTAAACACTGTGCTTTTAATACCAAGTAAACTAGATTTATACCTTTTCCATACAGCGTTTTAGGAGGAGTTTGTATATTTTGTTTTGTTCAAATACACTAATTTAGAAATATGATTCTGACGCATGAAACTATAATGTCATATTCATTTTTTTTTTGGAACACTAAAAAACGTTAGACTCAAACATTTAAATCTTGTATCGGTTTCCGAAAACTGTGGCATGAATTTTTTTACGATGAAACTTGATGAGATGGTTGTCTTTCTGGTATTGTTTTAATCTAACCCCCTTGTTTTATTAATTTTGTATTCACATTGTGTTATAGATCAAATTTATTCGTTCAGTGTATGTTCACTTGTTTTTGTTAATATGTATTTTGATTGAGTTAAGACATTTCAATTGATATGTTATAGTGTGTCTTTCTATGTTGTGATGTTACACTATTGTTTCAGGTAAGATGAAGGTTGGCGCCTATAAAAACATTTAAACCCGCTGCATTTGTTTGCACCTGTCCAAGTCAGGAACCTGATGTTCAGTGGTTGTCGTTTGTTGATATGGTTCATAAGTGTTTCTCGTTTCTCGTTTTTATATAGATTGAACCGTTGGTTTTCCTGTTTAAATGGTTTTACACTATAGCTTGCTGTTCGGTGTGAAGGCCATAATTTGACCTTTAATGGTTTACTTTAACAAATTGTGACTTGGATGGAGAGTTTTCTCATTGGCACTCATACCACATCTTCTTATATCAATTTAAAACAATTTCTGTTTTTGCAAATGAAAGAACAAAATGTAAGTTATTGTCGTAACATCCTCTTGGCTCACTTGTACACATTCTGAAATTCAATTGTTATTCTTTTCACTTTTAATATTAAAAAGTATAACCTCAACTCATGGTAAATTTTCAAAATAAATTGTTACTCTTTTTCTTTTTCAATATTAAAAAGGTTTAACCTCAGCTCATGGTAAACATTTTAATTAAATTGTTAATATTTTTACTTTAGATACTAAAAATTATAACCTCAACTCATGGTAATTTTTTAAAATTAAATTGTTACTTTTTTCTTTTTCATTATTATAAAGTTCAACCTCAACTCATGGTGCAGTTTAAAATTATATTGTTATTTTTCACTTTCATCCTCGGCTCATGGTTATGAGTTTGTCTCAATTCATGAATCTATTCAGCGGATTTACCCATTAAAGTTTCATATGTTTGTTTGGTTTTTAGGCGTTTTTATTGGTTAAACAATTCGGCTAAATATATCTACAACATATAAGACTCAAGTGAAATAGAGATGGTCTAAGGAATCAAGGATCGCATATCATTCTTAATCTTCTTTCAAACTCTAGTTGTTTGTATAGGCTAATTTGTGCTGCTTGGGTGTTGTCTTGTTTGTCCCAGATCTTTTTTTATTCGAAACTTTAAAACATTTTATATTTCCTTGCCGGAACCGATTGACGTGTAGTTACGGATATATTGTACAAAATAAGCAGCAAAATTGCTATTTGACTTCCTATACATGTTGTATGGTAAACCGTATTGATTATAAACGATATTTTAAGGTAAAACAAATGCATTTATTTGAGCTTGTCATTGCGAATTGAAATTTTATTAAACTTTTGTAGGTTCTTCTCAATTTTAGGTAGTTGAACATGGTAGAGATAATGTTTTCTGAAAACACACTAAATTGTTGCTATACACAAGCTTAAATGGATCAGCCTCAATTTCAAAAACCCTCAACCCCAAAAAAAAGGAAACACATTTGGTACAAATACACGAATATCATTACTGCAAATTTGCACATTGTGATCTCGTTCATGGCATGTGATATCTGACATGCCGTTAATATGGCAACCTTATTGAATAAATAACAAGATACACAGCCATTATAAAGTAGTGGAAAAAGTGAAATATTGAATTTGATAGGACGACACCTAAACATAACACTAAGGCAACGGCACCAATTAGAAACACATTACAGATAGAGAGTGGTATAATAACTATATGTTACAACAAACTAATACAAACACGAAAAACTAATGATCGTAAATATGTGTTACACGATAAAAGCAGTGTTGAAATTTCAACTGTTCCGAAGAATAAGCATATGGTGTTTTGAATTTGAACCAGTCGTATAGTAGGATATAATGTAAACAGTTTGTTTGGAGAATGTGAAATGCAAATACTCTTCATATGTTTGCTCTTTGGGGATTTTTTATTTACCTTCATCGGACACGCCTAAACTTAAGGACAATGATAACAACGATGTATACAAACTTGAATCCTTTGAGAAGTTATTTGACCAAAGGGAACTTTTATAAGCAAAATTTACCAAAATTTAGCAAATGTTTGCCTGAGGGGTGTTGATTTCTTAGTTTTTTTATTCATTTCTAAAACATCAACAGTGAATTAATGAAAGGTCTGTTATAAAGCGATACAAAGAGAGCTGATTATACGCTCTTGGAACAGCAGTTACTAAATTACGTCTTCTTTGGTTAGTCACGCACTGTATAGTATCGGTCGACATTTGATAATAAAGACTCAAATTTCTTAATGGAAATGCTAGACATTTCCTCAACGGAGTATTTACAATCAAAAAGAATTGTGTTCTTTCAAATTAACACCCATGGGTAACTGGGTAAAATATGGTTACATAAACTTTCACCCGTCTGCCTTATGACCCATGCTGGGGTGACGTCTGGTTTGCTGTGTGAGATATATCAATTCATTATCATGTCCACTTGGAATGAGGATGTTATATTGTTACAACTCGTGCAATATTCTTTGAGCACCCATAGAGACCCGTTGAAAGGCTACAATTTTGCTCCTATCAAAATTTTTTTTTAAAAAGAAACAATACATTTTCCCTTTTTAATCCCGGTCGATCAACTTTGATATGTTACCGTCCTTAACATGCATGCATTATTTTGACCTTGGAGCCAAGCACACACAACCATACAATCAGGAAAATTGTTATTGTGCAGTTACACACTCACACACATGTGCATTTATGTATATGTATAAACAGAATTTTGTTTTAAATCCGTGTATATGCATGTGAGCTATAGTGTAATTGTCGTAATTTGTTTAATTGATTTATATTCTATACTTCAAGGAATCTGAGAAATTAGAAAAATATTTAGTAAAGGGTGAAGCATTAAAAAATTAGCATTGAGGTCTGTCATACGATGCCATTTTTTTTAGATTCAATTTTTTGGGGAAATATCAAGACATAGAAGTTCAAATCAAGTATCCTTCACAATTGTAATATAATTGGAATTGTTAAAATCCGTTTCTATTATGATATCAAATTGTTTTTCCTCTAAACTTAACAGAAATGCTGTGATGTTATATTGACAAGAATGAAAAAATTCTATTACTGACACAAGATAATGATTTGAGTAATATTATTCTTATGATATTAAATTGTATTTTCTCTAAGTTTAACAATAGATGCAGTGATGTTACATTGACAAAAATGAAAAATTTCTATTTCAGACATAAGATAATGATTTGATTAATCTTATTCTGATTAAATTATAGTAGATACAGTCAATACGTAAATGAATGATCAAAAAGCTGTAAAAATGTAAAGATTGCAAACAAACTACTTTTCCCCATGGCGACAATATTAGCGTTTTACGAGATACAGGATTTAGAATGTTGATTTTTTAAAACGAAATATTGCTAGAAATTAAACAAACATTATTAGGACAGTGTAAATAAGTCCAACAAATATAAGTTCCCGTTGCTTGCTTTTCGTAGCGTAATTTGTACTTATATCCCTTGCCTTTCAATTCTGTACTTAAATATACGTGTCTCGTCAAAGCGAGAAAAGACTTCTCAGGTATGAACATATCATTTTGCCTTTGGTATAATACAGTGTGCACGAAGTATCTAGTTAAAAAACATATCGGCTGACACAAAGACCAATCAGGCTTGGCAATACTCTTAATTAGGAATACCATGTTATCTTCAGAGAAATGTTTGCTTCCATATTACTTAAAGGTTTATTATAACTTAAAGAGGAAGCTTGGTATTTCATTTAACAAATGTTTAAATTCAACTTCTTGCAGACTTCCTTTTGAAATTATTCCTTACGAAAAGTATACAACACATGTACAGACATTCTGTTGTTACAATTTTTCATTTCATACTTTTTAATTTCCAAGCTGACATTACGTGATTAAGATTATAACACAATGTTGACTGCTATATCCCTATTTTTGACATTTTTACCTATTATGTCTGTTTGTTTTGTTCAAACATTGTTGTCAATATAATGGAAGTTTATGCGACTATCATACAAGTGAGATGTTTAGCTTGCTATAAAACCAGGTTTAATCAACCTTTTTCTACTTAAGGAAATGCCTGTACCAAGTCAGGAATATGATAGTTGTTTTCTATTCGTTTGATATGTTTGAGCTTTTGATTTTGCCATTTGATAAGGGCTTTCTGTTTTGAATTTTCCTAGGAGTTCGGTTTTTTGTATTTTTACTTTTTTTTCTAAGCTCAACTTGATGAATTTGGAACATTATCTTCTTTTTTTTATTATTTACATATTTACATTTATATAGTGTAAATAGAACAATTCATTTACTTCGGCAATTTTCTACGTCCAGAGTATCATTCCTATTCATATAAATGTTCCTTTATTTCATAAATTTAGTTTTTAATTAATACATATACATTGCTTTACTTGTCTAGTGGATTTGTAGAAATTGTAATGAAAGATAGATCTGGTTTTATTTAGATCTTAAAACTTTTAAATACAATAATTAACTTGAAAGATGGACTAAATTTCCGTCCGGTTGAGATTTGAACCTAGGCAAACTAATGATTCCTTAATTTAGATAATGATTCGTCTGGTATTTTTTTACTACTTTTACCTATTTTGTAAAGAAGTCAACAACTAATACCACTTTTGGTACACTACAAAACACATTCATTTTCTTTCTTCTGAATATCAAACGCGAAAACATTTATTGTACCCAGATCGTTTTAACTAAAAGACGAGAGTAGAATTTTTGAATTTTAAATCTAAAATTTTATCACTGTAAGTCACGATAATAAACTGTAAAAGTGTTCAATCCACTTGATATTTATCTCTGAAAATGTCAAGCCATGCGTGTTTGCTGACTTAGCGAAATGGACAATGATCTTTGTCTTTCTATATGAATATGTCAGGAATCTCATTAGATTATTATATTAACTGTAAATGTTCATTCGCTGTGATCAGAGGCGCATTTGTGTCATATGTTAGACCGAGAACATCAAGAATTACTTCACTACTGTCGACAGCTAATAGGCTATCACCGTGCGCTTGTCAACCCATATATGTTGGTATTTTTTTTTGCTAATTTTGTAACTTTGTTAAATATGAATTACCTTTTATTAGCACCTTCTTTACGACACACTCCATTGACCTTGAAATGTTTGAATAGTAATGTGTAAGGTCATTTCGTGTTATTTCTTTTCCACGCGTGAATAATATGTTTGGTGAAAAAAAATTTTGAACGAGATATCATACCAGCAATTGTTTTTAAATCGAGTTCTTACTATTTTACCTCAATTTTTGACATTTTTACCAATTATGTCTGTTTGTTTTGCTCACACATTGTTGTCAATACAATGGAATTATATGCGACTGTCATACAAGTGACAGGTATAACAAGCTATAAAACCAAATTTAATCCACCATTTTCTTCATAAGGAAATGCCTGTACCAAGTCAGAATTATGACAGTTGTTTTCCATTCGTTTGATGTGTTTGAGCTTTTGATTTTGCCATTTGATAAGGGACTTTCCGTTTTGAATTTTCCTTGGAGTTTTGTATTTTTCTTATTTTACTTTTTTCATCGACTAAATTAATCTTCTTCTCAGATACAGTGTCTTCAGTTTTCTTTTTTGCTTTTTTCCTTATTGAATATAGCATCGTTTTAATTATATGGAATTGATGTCCAATTAATCGTATGCTGTAGAAACATGTTTCAATCAGTATGGCAAGGAAACGAGTTGATACAAAATTGAGTAAAGCAAATTCCTTCAACTGCCAAAAGCCAATATCTTTGGCAGAAAATATGATCTATTCATTACTTTCATGAAATAAAACAAAAAAATTAAAACATGAATATAATACTTATAAATGCAATTGTTTATTTTTACTTTAAACTAGTATTGACAAGAAGTAGCATACGTTTTATACTCGAGTTATTCTCATATAACAAACGTTAAAAAAGTCTAACGTTTAAAGGGAAAACATGATTTAAAGAAATGAGCCTGAAGTATCTTGAACAATATTTATATCTTGACTAAATCTGACACTTATTAAATTAAAGTTCGAATCGGAAAGTAAGATCAGTAAAACTGCCAGCAACAAAATATTTCAATTACATTTTGAGTGATGCATTTTATCAGACGAATTCACATTTTGTTAAAATGTTATCGCGGAAAAAAGTTGTCAATTGAGAGTAAATTCTATCGTACAGTGTTTTAGAATGTGTATGTTTCATTTGTTCACACTTAATTTTCATCCTGAAAGAAACATAGAATAATTGTCACCAAAAATGAACAAATAAAACATACATGTTCTAAAACACTGTACAATTGAATTTAATAGAAAAGAAAGGATATGGGGAATCCAGCAATGACACAAAATTAGTACTTGTACAGCAATAAACACAAAAAGCAAAGGGACACCGCTTTTATTGCTGTTCTTCATCTCAAAGTCACAGTGTCGCCTTCAACATGGAGCAAAGAAATCTTATACCTCAATACAAGTTTTAGACAGCCCCTAGCACCGGTTTATGTGTAATTTTTGGCAGACTGACGACCAGGCTACAACTGTGAATTAAACAACAAAGCCATGGAGTTATATCAATAAAAATGAATTTGGCAAAAAAATATCAAACATTTACTGTTTAACATTAAAAATGTTTTAGTAAAATAAGTATATACTGTCATAATAACAAAATCGAAAGAAAATTACAGAAATTGACACATTTATTCTCTCGGGACGCAACGTACAATAAATTTTGAAATTTGTTTAAACTGACATTTTTTTCTTAATGAGCCAATATATCTTGTTCTTTTTACTCAGACATGAGACTTTGTTGTGAGTGATATAATATGTCCAACACTTTTGACTAAATATACTATACGCATATAAGTCTATGAACAGATTTAGTTTATCATAGAGTCATATAACATCAGTGTTGACTCTGATATATTCTATTAGTTTATCTATTCTATGACAATTATATCTAGAATATTATTGTTCAGTTAAAAACAAATGCAATACTATATTCATGACTTGAAGGCAAAATTAAATAAAGACATATAAATTGCTGATATTTGTTCACCCTTTTTAATTAAACTGACAGTTATCATGTTGCTGAGGAAATCAAACACGATTGCGGACAGAAAATGACCACAGGAGTTCATATTAATTTGAAATCCAATACATTCACACGGTTTTAATGTATTTCTATGCAGATATTTCTTAATATTCTATTAACTTATTAGCACTTGTTGTACATCATCGTTTTCAAAATGACCACAGTAATTATAGGCATTATTTGTGTCGTGAAATTGATAGGCGTACTAAATTCGAAAAATTCACAATCCTCAATCGATTATATATATTCTGTTCAAAGCATACATATATACGTACGACAAATGTATTTGGTTTGAAAATAAGAACGTATGAATGGGACCAATATTTCGGAAGCAACGAATATATCATTGATATTCCAACTTTTTGAAGAAAAAAAAACAACAATAAAACATAAACAAACAAAATTGCAAAACACTCAATTCATTAACCGACAAATATGTAGATTTAAAATATAAAATGACTTATCATTACGTATACAGTTGTAAGGATCGTTTCATACAAGTAAAAGGTTTAGCTAGCTATAAAACCAGGTTTAATCCATCATTTTCAACATATTTCTATAATACCTGATTAATTGCAAATTGAAATTAACAGGGGGTTGAAATTGATTTAGTGCCTTATAAGTACCGACTAAGTATTAGGCAAAGAAGCTTGTATTGCCTAAACCTCCACTTATATAAATGTACATGCAAACATACATATCATCTAAGGTCAACAAAAGGTAAAAAGAAATGTAAATCGCTTCGTTTGAAATACATTTTTAGAAATTCTGTTATAGGGCTTTAGTACTGGAATGATCTAAATTATACATTTTTGTACATAAAACAATTCGTTCAGCCTAAATTTTACCTAGCTGATAGGGTGAATTTATACCCCTATTTTTACTCGAAGAAAAGGTTACGTTAAGCCATTATTTTGCGTGATGCAATTGGCATATATGAATGCTGAATGAGGAGTATTGAAGCGTCTTGTAAAGTTTAAACTGTTAGATTTCTCAAATACAATTAATATGCACAGCAATTACTAAGTTGAAAGATGACTTATAATTATTGTCTTTCGAATAATAATAATAGATATTTGATAGAAATAAGAAGACGTGGTATGAGTGCTAATGAGACAACTCTCCATCCATGTCACAATGTGTAAAAGTAAACAATCATAGGTCAAAGTACGGCTTTCAACACGGAGCCTTGACTCACACCGAACAGCAAGCTATAAAGGGCCCCAAAATTACTAGTGTAAAACAATTCAAACAGGAAAACCAATGCATATATTAAAATTATATTACTTTGAGCTCATGTCCCAATTCATCCAGTAAAAAGAGTCAAAATGTGTTTAAGGAAGATATCAGTTATATAGGGAAAGACTTCTTCAACTGCTTTTTTCCCCAGTAAGTTTCGAATGTAATCTGTGTTATGCAATTCCAGAAACCAAAAGAACTTCTACAAAATGTATCACCGCAAAAAAGCTAAAAACAGATTTCTTTTATGTCGTTACAACATTTATATTGACCTCAGGCTTTCTTATATTTTTGTTTCGTGATTTAATCTTTTCGAATGTGACAAATAATCGCATAATATGCCTTTAAAATAAGAACTGTTGTCATTGTATCACAAATAAGGTTTAACTCCCCACGAAGTGTGTATCTGCTATTGCTTTGACAGCTTCAAAACTGTGTGTGTATATTGCTACAACGCACATTACTGCTTGGTTTAAGCTAAATGTAATTGACAAATGCTATTCCAAAAAGAGACACAAAAGTCCTGTGACATGTAATCGGAATGCGGCATCATATTTCAAATTACACAAAGATGTCTTGATATAAAAAAAAAATGTATAATTTCCACATCTTTTTCGTTTGCCATTTGATAAGAAACTTTCCGTTTTAAATTATTCTCGGAGTAATTTTGTTATTTTACTTTTTAGCTCTACAACCCAATTTGAAACAAATATAAAGATTAGGAAATGTATACTTCTGATAATTATGAAACCTTACTATGGAACGTTATCAACATCAAATGAATAAGAAACGATGCATCATCCACGATTTAAGTATTCCATGACAAATATTAAAACGTTACATCGATCACATTTCAGATTACAATCTGTTTACATGTATTATTTAAGGATAAACTGTAAGCGTTTAAGAAGAACCATGTAGAATATATTCGTAAATGTTAATCCTGGTATTTATGATGTGTTTATTCGTATCATGAACATATGCGTAATTAAGATACCCATGATTATTGTGAGAGAAAAAAAATACACCGAAAGATATTCAGATAAATTCTCTAGAGAAACCGCCTTTGCGAACTGAATCCTTCAAATATTTATCACTTGTTTCAATATATACCACTTTACTGGATAATTTAAAGTTGTTTGATTATATTCTTTAATTATAAGATTTCTTTATTTCAGATTTCTTAAGATAGAAATCTTAAGGTGGTATTACATTTATGTTTGAACTGATTAATGTATTATAAGTTTTGTTTGTGTATGATCCGCTTCACTTGGATCTTTGAATGCCAAAGTTATCTAAGGTATGCTATCTGTTTTCGCAAAAGTATTAATATAACATTATCATCACGTTTTAAAAAGTGCATATTAATAAAATACTATTTGAGCTGATTATTCTTACATCACATTACTTACGATACCATAAGAAATTCTATGTAAAACTGTGATTATCGCTATCATCTAATCTGCGTTAACTTGTGATTATCGATATCATCTTATCTTACAAAGAAAACAAATATCGTTACAACCACAAAGCTAACTTTTATTGAGTGTGGTTTTACATCTGTATCGGTATTGCGTTATGAAGTTTTGTGTCCTCAGCAACGAAATAAAGATAATACAACGTGTGCACAAATTGCTTGATCAGGGTTATGTTCAATAGCATGCAATTGTGCTTCTTTGAATAACAGGAATCTTTACTTCCCCTGAAGTGGTTAAAACGGAAGCATAAGTGAGCAACGCTACAGGATATGACGGCTAAATACTTTCGATTTGTTCGAGACTATACAAACAGTGCTGTGCAAGTAATGCATTTACATTTTGAAAATCATAAAATCAATTACATTGTGGTGAGAAAATAACACCAATTACAGTGGTATTTACTTATATAATATACTATTATTATATGTAACATACATTTCAGATTCTTTCAATATTGAATTGAGAGTTTAAAATAGTTTAAGGATAACATACCGTATGGAAAGGATGTTCGATGACCCGTATATTTTTATTCGTTTATTTTTTTGGTCTTTGGTACTAGTAATTGGTTGACTCAATAATGACGTCACAGTGAAAACTATTGACTTAGAGATTAATGTCGGTGAAAAAAGAACTGTACAGTGTTGGTACATTCTCAATTTATGCTACTGCTATCTGTATACATCCCTGGAACACGCAAATTCTCCGTATATGTACATAAAGGAGCAAAAGGACTACTGTCATACATGTCGATGGATATCATCAAAGATAAAAACTTTAGAATTTAAGTCACCAGGCAAAATGAAACTGACATTATTCAGTTACAAAAGATCAACGCGAATACTTCAAGAAGATACAACATATTACATCATACTTTTTAAAACATAGCTAAATCTTTTAAAAACGATATTTGAAATATCAATATTTTCTTTATTTCTTTAAACATAACTATAAAACACCAAGAATCTTTAATAAAGGGATTTTAATGTTATTTTAAATGTTAAAGCCTTTAAACTATATTAAAAAAAAACCGCTTGATTCACGTTTAACCACAACTAGCTTTACACTCCACCACAGTGCATTTACTAGTAAATTATCCTGAAATCAAGTCTGACACGGAAATTTTAATCTTAACTTAATTTCAAAAGTTTCAACAATAAATTATTAAGTCATATTAACAAAGACGAAATACCAATTTTCGTTGATTTCTTGGATGTCGATTGACCACGAATTTAATTGTTCAACGAAGTACAAATTTTCTAAAGCCTTGTATGTAGACTTAAGTAGATCCACGAAATCAAATATCCACGAAAATACAATTTTTCATCATTTCAAGAAGATTAGTATCTATGAAAATAAATGAAACCACAATACCAGTATAGTTGTCTGATCTCTAATTTTTCCAATTTTGTCATATTTTCGATTCTGACCTTTTTTACTGAGTGTGAATTTGCAATAACTAGCAATCCTTTATCAATTTCGTTTCAACTTGGTAATATATACTCCATATACCGAAAAAGGGAACGTTTACAATAGGAAAGCTTTATCATCTTCTTTGTTTTAAAAGTATTGATCTTAACCGATCCTTATTGTCAGTTGCTAGATGTAAGTCAAGATATGAATAAGACTTCACTGTATCCTTACGATGGGATAGATGCGTTCAAAAAAGTAAAAAAAAGGTAATACAAACAATAGCTTTCAGACAGAAGTTTGTTGAACGGATGCAGTCATTTTACATTTTCTGATTGGGATTTTATCGAGCAAAAGAGTGAAAACGCGAAATCGAAAACACGAAAAGGCGTTTTCGCCTTCGCATTTTAACGATTTTATTTTATTGTTTAAAACTCCCCCTGCCATCAAATATATATATGTCAGTTCATATACTACTGAGCTAATAATTTTGAAAGGAATTGAAAAAGATAATTCTGATAATCTCAGTCAATGGCATATTTATATTAAGCTTTCGGTATAGGGGGAAATACAACCTAAATAGGAAAAGTAACACTTCATTACCATCTAGGAAAAGAAAGATAACAATTGGAAGTGAAAAGTCATCCCGATTATCATCAATTTCAACATGATATTTCAAACATGAAGGTCATACCATCTATAAGAAATCGTATACCAATAAATAAACTATTTTACCTGAATAGCCTATTGTAAAAATTTTAAGCCAAAAACATAACAATAAACTGTACTGGATTTAATTATGAATAAACCTAAATAAACCGCATCCTTATTCTTTTTATGTAAAAAAAAAGTTTGTTATACAATGGTGAAATGAAGCAAATGATTCATCATTTGCTAATGTTTAGATACATGTAGCTTGTAGGCTATCGTGCACATATCGGCCATGTTGAATATCAACGCCGTTACTGTCCCCGAGGATATCATCAGCAAAGAAGCAAGTGCTTGGTCACTAACAGGATTTATTGCAGTTATTAAATATTCTGTAAATAAAGTAAGAGATTATTAGAAACTTATATTCCAACTCCATTAGTTTAAAAGACCGAAGATGGTTATTGCTATTCGATTTTAAATTTTTTTTATCATATAGTTCGCAAAGTATTTTTGCATCCTACAACTATTGGTTAACGTGAGTACATCTTCTGTTATGCATTTTTGTGATTAACTTTTGTAGAGCGTATCCAATTTGCGTAGAAAAGACTTTAGTCATTATAACATGTGTTGTAGTACTATTTTGATGAAATTGTAAAATAAAGTTTCTAGTTAATGCTTAAATATGACTATCTAGTAAAAAATCGGGGGGAAATGAGTGTATACTTTTTTTATAATTTTATTTTGAAACATATATATTAAAATGCTTGATTCTATTTTATAACATATATAAAACTTAACATTTAAAAAAAAGTGTCTTCTGCTGGCAACCATATAGACAATAACTAGCTGAAAACAGAATATGCTTTGGCTTGACTTTATTTTTAAAACAGATTGTTAAAATTCTTAAGCTTTTGTTAACTAAAAGATATTTGGTTTCCCTACATATGAAAAAGCGATAGGCCACAAGTTAAAAATACTTATAAAGACGTTTTCCGTTAACAATTTGTTGAAATATTTAGAGAACATGCATTCATTTGTTGATAAAAATCAAAACGAAGTTAAGACCAAAACATGACAAGGACAACATGAGGAAGATACAGTCCTTATTTAAAATGATTTTGTAATTGATAACAACAAATCTTAATTTAACAATATCTTTATTGTCATGTACTGGGTGGTGATACCCTCGGGAACTAACAGTCCCTCCACCAGCAGAGGCATCGATCCATAAGTAGAAATAACATTTATCGGGACATTTTTGCAAGATACAATCATGTATAAAATAAGAAACAGCACTTTCATGCGTCGGACGGGCTTTTCTAGATTTATCTTCATCGGGAACGCTCAAGCCGAATATTTGAAAGCCAAGGTTGTATAAGAACTGAAAAAGGACCGTCAACTTTGCCTGAGGTACGTATGATGTATGATGACGGGAATGGTTGTTGTCAGATCGTACATTATTATGGGAATTATTATTATTGTATTAATACAATTAGAAACCTCTCTTACCCTTTAAGAAAACTTCAATGTTTGAAATTTTACATTTTTGTCAGTAGTTATGAACAACGGAGGTTTAGCTGTTCAAATTTAGTTGTCAGTTCTCGATCAGAAGATAGTATAATTCTTATATTGCTTTATTAATGACATTGCAAAAGTGGTATGGATTTTTACGTTACCCACTACAGTAACAGTATGAATCTGAAATAATAATTAGTCCATGAAGATCATTATTCATGACAATAGCTCAGCATTCAAGATGTGTCAAATGTCCTAATTCGTTATATAAGGAGGTTGGGTTTTCAAATTAGATTTCATATTTTCTTTATTATGGATTTGAATAAACACAAAGCTGCACTAGTACGAACAGAAATGTTTGAAAGTTTTAAAGATTCTTTGGTCAATAATAATCTACAAAACGGGTATAATCAATCATTTCCCTATTGTAAAGAGTCAACAGGTACTTTGAAAAATTGATGAATAAAATTTCAAAGATAAGCTGGTAAGTAGTTATGTTGAATATTATAGAATAAGGGGAACTTCCACCTTTCCTTTTGTTCAGTAACGATTGCCGTCCAATTGTATCATAAGTAATTATATAAATGGTTCAAAACATCAGCTTGAAGCTGCAGTGGCTCTTATTTGTAACAATGCTCACACACATATTTCCCAAAGTCTCACATTCAAAATACTGTCTCACAAATGTCAAATACAACTTTTCTTACTTCTTTCTTAATTGAACCTCAGTTTTCCATGTATATTAAAACGATATTTTCCACATTGATGTTCAATTAAGCATCTCTGCTGAACGTAACAACTACATATTTATGTTAATCTTTAGATTTAAGATTTTTACCTTTAAATATTTAATTCAGTTCTGAGGTTAAAATATAAGAATAAGAACACAATTAGCTGAGATCGGTCCTGATAAAGGTAAATCCAGAAAAGCACTTCGGAGGCATAACGCGTTGTTTTAATTATTTTTTCCATTTTGGTGGATTTAAAGACATTAACCATTGCCTACGGTTTTGAGAATTCTGACTGAAAATCATTTTTCGAAAAATGTTCCAAATATTTTATGGTAGTACTGCTGGTAATGCTTGGTAACATTAAGGTGCTTTCTGAACTTTCCATATAGATATTTTGCTGAAATTTGACCCCATACACATTTACTTCGCAATCTTTATTTCAATATAGATGGTACCCAAGAGGTCAAACTTAGTTCATGAATTTTTGAAATAAATTGCAATTAAAACGTACGATCAGTATATTAAAGTTTGCATGAAAGATTTGAAGCAAATAATATGTCATATGGAACAAACAGATTTCATGAAACTTTTAATGGACAACTTTAAAGAGAATTCTTTCTACCCACAGGACCTCAAATCTCAAATAACAATCAGCAAGATTCCAAAACAAGAGAAAACAATTAGCTAACATTTAAATGTAACATCAAATTGTCAAGCCGTAGGTCTTTGACATGCTTTTAATGAAAGAAAGCAATTTAATAAAACTTAACGACGAAGTCAATAGTTTTGCAGTCTTGAATATTGATTAAGTTTTTATCAATCTAAGACAATGTTGACAACAACCTTGTGTATCGGAGACAGAAGTAGACCAAATCATACAAACACTTTGAATAATTGTTATAATTTTATAAATGTTTCAGAAAAGCTCTTATCTTGCTCTATGATAAAATATTTTCTAACCTTCCCAAAGTTAATTTCTCAGTCATTTAAGTGTTCTATTTTAATCAAATCATCAGGTTTTTGCGGTGTAAAATGATTATGAAATATGAAAATTTAATCAATCGGACAAGGTAATTGACATTTACTTTTTATCATATTGCTTTAATATTTCGATATAAACTACAGCTGAGCACAGTATAACAAAATTTATGATTTTTTGATTAAATACATATATTAATATGGAATTCAAATGTTCCCTTATATATTTATTAGTATTCTACTGTAATAATTGATCTTACTATTTTTGATATAAAAATAAAAAGATATGGTATGACTAACAATGTGACAATTATCCACTAAAGTTCAAATGAACAATCGGGAAAAACAATTCAATTGAGAAAACTTACTGCCTAATTTATCAAAATTAAATTTACGAAAAACAAATATGCCAGACATGAACCAACAACAACTGATGAACTACAGGCTCCTGACTTGGGACAGTCACGCATATAATGTGGCGGGGTTTAACATGTTTGAAGGCGCCACTCCTCCCCTAACATGGGACTGATGTACCAGTACAACATTAGAACAAACTGTAAAAATCAGTAATTTTTTTATATGATTCTAGTTTAAATTTAAGTAAAGAGAAAAAAAAAATAATCACAGATTGAAATGAAGTTATGGAAGTAGAAGGAATATATATATATTGGGAAAACGTGAGAGATTATAGATTTTCAATATGTTAAAATTGATGAAACTGTTTTGATATGTTTCTTTTGGCAAAATGTAATTTCAAAATTCGTTGAAAAAAAATTATATGAAATCTGAAACAAATATTACATGATTTATTTCCTATATAAATTAATTTGTTATACGTTATATAAACAATACAACGTACACTTTGGTTCGAGAGCTGTTTTTTTTTATAAAAGATTTACTAGAATAAAATTCATTTGAGCATGCATACTTATTTTCTGTTGAATGTAAACAAAAATAAATCTCCTCATATGCATGCATCGGTTGCCATGCCAATCCATGCAATAGGATGCAGTCGGTAAAGTTACAGATTGAACAAATCTTGTGGTTATCTTAGACTGCAAAAACATGTCGCCAGTGATTTAAGACACAGACATATATTATCGGTCATCCAATTCTTGAAGGTGACCGTATAAAAGTAAGTCGTGTCGATTTCAATCGTTAATCTATTCAGAACATTGTTGAAGCAGTTTTTGTGTAAGGAGCACACCCCTGTTACCGAAGTCTTTATTTATGAATATGGACGAGTGTAACTTATCAATTGAGATATAGAAAAGCCATACAATGGAACAGAGGATATGTCATTGCTAAGAAATTGGAAGTTGACAATTGGAAAGCTGATATCATTATTATGTAATAGCTTGGATTTCCATTTTGAGGTTGTCAATTCGTGTGTCAATAGCCAGAAACAGGTCAAGATATAATGTAGAAATTTGAGTGTTAGTAGTATTCTTAATTTCAAGTTCACTGGGATTAATAGGATGCAAACATTCACTAAAATGAGGGTTATTGAGTGACAGGAAATAAACAATATGTCTAAAAAGCATATGTAGAATTTTGCAAGATGTCTTTTTTTTTTATTTGTCTTTGATAATGTTTAGTTTGAATTTTGCCTCGTACTAGTACAAAAACAAGTCGGCCAGTAGGGGTGCACAATCATTATCTATTGAAATGCCGACTGTCTGTTGAAATATCAAACCAAACTTATATGCTGTTAATCAAAAAGTTGATTTTTTTTATGAAAGCATTTTCGGTGCATCTATTTCTGGAATCTGTGAGGTTCTCCTGATATCAAATGTCTAACGACACAAAACAAGAAAAGCTATTTTCTACGATTCCAAGTTTTGAAGAAAAGCTCGGTTTAATGAGACGATGTATTTGTTCTTTCAATGAGACACGGGCCATGGTTGTGTAAAGTGTAACAAACCAAACGTTTTTACATTGCTGCAAAATTATAAAGGTAGCGTTTAAAGATTGTGCAGTAGATCTATACAATTTTGAGAATTCTTGTCTGATTGACACCACTGGTTGAATATACCTCATCACAATATTTCTGAAGACCATCTTTCAGTGTAGAAAGAATGGTAGTAAGAACTTTATTAAGATGCTTAGAAGAACATCATTGCAATCCAGCTATATATCTTTGTTCATAAGGATGTTTGTGAATTTAGGGTATCCAGTGTAAAGACGAGAGATATTGATTTTAAATATGAAAGCAAGTATTGTTAAAGGCTTTGTCTGCTGGAACAACAACATATTTGTCGAAAAGAGGATAAGGCATCCACAATCTTGGGCTTCTTGAAAGGGATGGAAAACCGTGTGTTCATTGTCCATTGTAGATTTTGAAAGTGCCAGACCGAACATATTTGATCCATTCAGATAAAATATCCAGTGCTGGTTAATCTAGCTCGTGCTTTACCCATTGTCTGGCATAGTCCTCAACTACATCCTTCAATAACATGAAGTTTTTCTACCAGTTGATGGGCTGGAGAATTCAGCATTGATACAATACTTACATGAATACGTGTGTTTCATTTAATTAAAAGTATAATAATCAAGTTTTTAACATAGATTAAATGTGCATTTGTATTATGCAGCGATCATCTTTGTGTTTTAAACTCCTTGAATGTATGTCTTTGTGAATATTATAATGACTTTACTGAAAGCTTATATTTCTGAGACTATTCTAATTTTCTAAATGTGTTCGTGAATACGAAATTTAGCCTTTTTCTGTATCTGTAGATTTTGGCATCTTATAAACTTTAAATAAAGACAAAAAAATTTAGTACTATACCATACAATTGCATTGACCAAAAGAAAAGGACAGTAAAACTTGAAAGCTGTTGTACATCAAATATTTCTTTATTTTAAGGATGAAATATCATGACTTAATCATTAATTTAACAAAATAAACCGCCTCTTGCAACATTATACTCTGTCAGAGAGAGATAAGAGGATTATACTGTAAGCATGAACAAAATTATACATTTCTACTTAGATTAAGTAGAAATGTATATTGACATATTGATCAAATGATTAAAACTTGGAGTGTGAAATGTGCATAAACAACCTGATTTTCCATACTGACAGACGAATGATCATTCATTACAACGGGTTGACCAAAACATGTAATTTAAGGCGTTTAATGATGAACTAGAAGACGTTACAATGTGTTCAATCAAAACTATAAATTGATGGAAAAAACATAATATCATGATAAAAGAAAAAACCAAACAGAACAAACAACAGATACCAAAACACAGTATTAAGATTATGACCTTCGTGGAATTTTCTGTGGTTTTTCGGAAGGGTCAGTAATGCCTGCGTAGCTAGCAGAACCCGTCGTGTTGCTACGGGAAATATAAAATACGTCGACGCGTTTCTAATCTGTAATATAATAAACAAAGATGCCTGGACAAATACGTGGCTACAACAAGTATATAATTTTCTTGGTCACCTGTAATACCGTTCGAAACACTTCAGAAACGAATGGCTAATATTGTCAATACTCATGTTGCACTTATATGGGTTATCTATAATGATTGTAGCATGCGGTGGTTCTTGTTGCTTATTCTGTTGCTGTGTGAGCGGAAAACCCTGCACAATGATTATGAGAAAAAATCAAACAAGGAATAAAACACATTTCAATAGTAAAACCATCGGGGTTCACTGCTTGATATGGAAGAAATTTTAGCCAAAAGTTTCAAGACGAATAGTTCAAAATAAAACTACCATCTAGGAATAAATGATTGCTTTGTAAACAATATACCTCTTAATTTGAAGAATAATAAAAAAAAGTCCTATTTATGAACTAGTTTCGGAATCTAGACACTAATTGTACCTAGGATTTCATTATTCTATGTGTGTAATCGTGAGCCTTGGTGATGATAAATCCAAACATCCTAATTACTCTTTTGTATTGTTTAGATAAGACGATAAGAATTAGTTCTCATGGGTCATGTTATCAAGTGCCATTGACATTATCAATAATGATATTTGTCTAGCACTGTTGGATATAAATCCCAAAATACCGGATACCCTACCCAAAAGACATTCAGGCTGTTGATTGAATTTTTTGAGGGGGAACTGAATAAATAGAGCTAGTCCGAATAGAATAAAAACAGTGAGATCATTTTTTAAAAGAACAAAACATACATACGGTGACCTATAATTGCTTGTATCCACTTGTTTGTACTCTGGATGATTGTAGTCTTGGAAATTTTATCACATCTCATTATTTCTAAATTAGAACTTTTGATGAGTAACGAAGCTTGAAATAATTTTAGTGTTCCAGTGATTGTATTTGTTCCGAATATCCTAAATTTCAAACAGTCTGCATTTACTGCTGATCCAGCATATAATAATGTTTCATTTTCAGATAGCATTGTTTTGAATGCCTCTATAAGGAGCTTGAAGTCATCAATACATCTTGTAATTCAACTTACACACGTGCATCGTCGTCAGTTCCAAATAGATGATTAAAAGACCAAAAATTCTCTTTTTGTTCACCTTTACGACAAATATTCTATTGATGTTTTACTGGAAACTAGGATTGCGTAACAACCCACTGAAAGACATTCAGATAACAGATCTTTTAGATGTTTCACTAACTAGATTTTTAACATTTTCAGTCGCTATCATTTTTAATAATTTAAATACCTGTCTTAGATCTACACTATTATTCTTTATTCTAAATGAGAAGTTTGAAACATGATAAACCAAGATACCAGTTTCTTGGTGGAAGGATTTTAAAAGTCACAGTGTTCCTAAAAACTATTTTCATCAAAATAGAAATCATCAAAATGAAGGAGACTTGTATCGACACAATATTGTTCATTTGGTGGATTGATATTCCAACAGACAATCAATGTTTTCGGTGGATTGATATTCCAACAGACAATCAATGTTTTCGGTGGATTGATATTCCAACAGACAATCAATGTTTTCGGTGGATTGATATTCCAACAGACAATCAATGTTTTCGGTGGATTGATATTCCAACAGACAATCAATGTTTTCCAATGGCTACTTGATTGGCATCCCTGCTAGCTGAGTAGTTCTTATGCTCAACGAAATAGTGATATTAAGGTGGTACCCAACACCTTGATTAATATTAATTTGGCTCGTTTAATTTTCATAAAATTTTGACAAAATGTTTACTTTGACCCTTTGACAAAAATATAAAAATTTCAAAAAATTTCAACCAACCACTTTATCAGAAAAAATTCACTGGTTATATAGCAGTTTGACAATTACTAATTTTGATCATTGAGAATCTTGATATTTCCTTAACAATACAACATGATTAAAACGTTTAGCTGATTTTTACAGAGTTATCTCCCTGTAGTGTTAGGTACCACCTTAAGGAAACAACATAAAGACAAAAGGCAACATCATCTCAAACAACCATTTAAAACACTTTCACCTAAATTAATTTCCATGATTTCTTTTCAAGTAGTCATCCATGTTTACAGTTGGTAAACTGTATATCAAGGAAACTGCATTTAGGGAGATCTGCTTCATATCTAATTCTTTTTCATGAAGAGGACGCTAATAAAAACCTAATTTGTTCTTATGGGAAAATATATATATAGATATACAAAATTACCTGAACAACTAACCCTTATATCTTATCCATACAGAATTGGAAAATAAGCGAGCTAAGCTACATCTTGACATTGATTAACGTCATTGTATTTATCAAAGGTGGGCAGCTGTATTTTCCTCTTATAAAAATAAAACATTGGTTTCCCTATGGGTTATACTGGTGTAGTTTAATAATATAGAATTTAATTTATTTATAGAATTGTTTTTTAATATTTGAAAGATTTGAAATTAGAAACTTTAATGTGTTTAAGAATATGTAAGAGTTAAACTTATACATCGGATGAAGAATAAATGAAAATATGTTTTATTCTCAGTCAACTTGTTATTTTAGATTAGACTTATAAAGATGAATTAATTTAAAAGCTAATGAATCTCTTCTTTTACTACTAGTTTATTCGCAGACTGTTTATTCTAATGTAGTTTAGTTTTTAATGTTCCCGAATAAATTTTAATAATGCGTCAATCCATTATAAATGAAATCATTTAAAAATGAAGTTTTCAATCATTAATGTTTTAGTGCAATTTAAAAAAAGTTTTAATTTTAAATAACTGAAAACTTAAGGCATAAATTCTTGGAAACTGTCTAAATGGAATGTGGTAAAGGTTTACTTAAGTAGAAAGTGGGCACCAGATTTTATTTCATAAGTTTTCGTGTCGAATTGTCACTTTCGTGCACACCCCTTTCCTTTTTCATCCCCTTTAGAAAGTTGTCCCTTAATAGACAAACAGTTAACAAAAAAAAATATCATACGATGAGAGGCTACAATACTTAACCGATGTTCAAATCTCGTTATTACTTAAAAAAAATCTAAAACTCCAATGTGAGCGGGACAAGGTGTTCGATAAGAAAAAAACGTCTCTTGCCAGTCGTGTATCACCCGACAAACAAATCCGCAAGAAGTCAAAATATTTCAATAAAGTATTTGATACAATCGATAAATTTACTGTAACAGATCTGATGACTTTTCATGTATCTAACTATCTAAATCTGCGAAAAACATATCGCTGGAGTGTTGATCAACCAATTTGTGATGATGACCATACACATTATACAGGATCAAGTCCAGTCGTTCTTATATGATATACCCATGATAAAAATTGTAACCACAACCAATACTAAGCTTTAAAAAATTGGCTGTTTGTGGTTTATTAAAGGGTCAGTTAGCGCGGTTTTATAGATTTGTTTATTAAGCATACAAGAATGATATTTATGGCTTAACTATAAAAAAAATTTAAAAAAAGGACTAAACGGGAAACTGCACCTTTTCACTTCGAATTTAAATTTTGAAAGTCGATTGTTTCTGCCTTTTAAGTCCATGCATGTGTATATGTGATATAATTAGAAAAATGTTAAATCACTGTATTAAGTCGACGTCTTTGAAATATAAGTTTCTATTAATATCTTAATTTCTAGCTATCCAAAACCTGACAACTTACTAAAAAAAAAATAAATCCACAAGAAAAAGCCAATGAATTAAAAATATGAAGCACAATAAGTAAATGATTTCGGAGAGAGAAACGTTGTAGTGTTAGTTTTAGTAAAGATGTCCTAAATTTTGATCAACAAGCATAAGATTTTATGATTTGTTTTATAGCAATACCTGGTCCTGCTGGAAAAAGTTTAGATGTTGAAGCATTTGTATCAGGTAAATATTCTCTGATGTCTATGAGTACATAATCAGAAGGTTTAGTTTACACTTCGAAATAGAAAAGTAACACAATCTTCAGGACGTATTAGCATGATCTTTAATACATAAAGCTTCTCTCATTGATTTAAACTCCTTCATAATATTATGAACAACTTCCTCATTATATCAAAATGGATTCTTAGCGGCCATTGACATTATGAGTCTGTAATAATACTACTCCCGATAAACTTATTTGATCTTCTTGCTAATGAATGAACACTTGTAAAACTTCTTTAAGAACATTGTAGAATATTAGTGTTGCGTTGATCTGATATCACAAATGAATTGGCACTTGTTCAATATTTCTTGATTCTTAAAAATCTTCCAATTAATTTGTTTTTGTTGTTGACAATTATTGGGTTTTCAATAGTAAAGGTGAAGTAATGTTATCTGGTTATAAAACAAACTTGTTGGATTTTGTCAGCTTAAAATCTTTCTACTCTGAAATGGTTCAAGTTATTAACACATTATGTGGATATTGCATCATATTTTTTTAGTGAGAATAATTTTTTTTTTCGATTAATTTGTGTTCTATTGTTGGTGACTGGCTGATCATTATACCATATTTTGTTTATGCAAGAATTAAGTATACAAGCGTTGAAGTTATCCTCGGAAATTTTTAATGTCAGATTTATTATCAGTTCGATGTAATTATATTACCCTGAGAAACGACAAGTTCAAACTAGTTTGGAAAAGCCTCTTCATGATGGGGAAAATGTTTTTTTTTTATCTTTAATCACGAACTTCGAACAAAGAAAATATTTACATAATGGTATTATTTTAGCAAGTATATGAATTTTATTTTGAATAAAAAAGAATATTCACCAGTAAAAGAAGCAATATTGTCAGTGAAAAACGTCACATGTCGTTTCATGTATAATCGCGGTTATATATTTGAAAGACAATCGGTTTGTGAACATTATTGTCATTTAATACATGAATTTCGGAATTGAAATGAATAATGTCTTTTTTTTCGGAAAAGATGTGATTAAAATTGAGAATGGAAATGGGGAATGTGTCAAAGAGACAACAACCCGACCATAGAGCAGACAACAGACGAAGGCCACCAATGGGTCTTCAATGCAGCGATAAACTCCCGCACCCGGAGTCGTCCTTCAGCTGGCCCCTAAACAAATATATATACTAGTTCAGTGATAATGGTCAATACGTAACTCCAAATTATACACAAGAAACTAAAATTAAAAATGATACAAGACTAACAAAGGCCAGAGGCTCCTGACTTGGGACAGGCGCAAAAATTCGGCGGGGTTAAACATGTTTTTTGATATCTCAACCCTCCCCCTATACCTCTAGCCAATGTAGAAAAAACAAACGCACAACAGTACGCACAGCAAAACTTAGTTCAAGAGAAGTCCGAGTCCGATGTCAGAATAGGAAACAAAAGAAAATAAACAAAATGACAATAATACATAAATAACAACAGACTACTAGCAGTTACTGATTCAATACATCTTATCGCTATTTGTCCGCCGTTACTGGGTATTACAGAAAATCCCGTAAAATTTTGACGCCACAGGAGAAAATGTCTGACGCCACAAAGGAAAAGTGATTGTTGTATGACGTAAATAGTTCAAGTGTCGCAAATTCCCATATAGCGATAAGGTCTATAGACTTTTGAAAAAAAAATCTGATATTCAATTCGTCGTTGGCCTCAGTGAATATAAGTTTTTTTAAAGTCAATAAAACAAGATATTCACCTCATTCAAAGACAGCGATTGTATAATATCGAGTATAACTCCATATTTGCTTCATGTAATATAATCGATTAAATACCAACAATGTAAATCTAAGATTTATGTAACTTTTTTTCTGGAGATACATTTAAATATATTGTCCCGTCGAGGTGCATTTAATTTTATCATTTACTTTGATGTTCTCGTTTAGAGATTGGTCTTGTTTTGATGTACATGACTGCCACAGTTGTCAGCGTAAAACTATTCCAAAGTTTGTTTCCAATGTACTGTTTCATTGGATATCAAAGTCCTAAAAATATGAAGCAGTAGAATAGTGCTTGGAAAAGAACACCCCTTAATGTAATTATGGTCGTTGGAATAAATTTTGTTTTTCAACTCTCCAGGGAGAAATATGTCTCGTATTCAGCTTATTAAAAGAAATGAAAACTCATGCACAACGATAAAATAGTGTAATTGTTTACAAACATGTTTCTACACAAATAGATATATCTACGCATGATTTCCTTATTTCTAATGAGGACAATAAGAGATTTATATTGATCATGTTTTCATAGTAGATTATGATGACAATAGCGCCTAGCAATCATCTGAAGAACGCTTTACTATAATGACCTGCATTTATTTCTAAAAGTTTAATAGCAAGGATAATAGTAATAAAGTATTCAATTATTAAGTATCAGATATTGTTCTTCTTCGATCTTCTTCTGCGATTTTTTTCAAATCTTCTTATTGCTACTCCTTCAGTCATTGCTGCACGTTTTTTGTTCTAAATGACAGAGTTTAGATTAGTCGCAATATAGGTTTCGATAACCATTCTTTATCCATCAACAGTTTGTTTATCTTTATTCTATATAGCTCAAATTCGATGTATATCTATAACTTATTACAGTTTGAAGTTATTTATAAGCATCATACTAGAATAAGTATTCACTCAAATGAAAGTGACAGCACGAAAAAGGGAATTAAAGAGCAATCATTGAAGACAATTGTTCTCCTTGGTATTTTCATATGTTTTTGCTCAATAACTTTTCAGGTCAACTATATTCAACACGAGTATATCACAAGTTCTGAACACTCTGAAAATATACTTATAGTATTCTTCTTAACCACAAGAAAATAGTACGGAATTTGTTGATGTAGGTATCAAAGTATTGTATTTGGAGAATAAGCACAAAATCTTTTTGGTACGAGAATATTCATTTTTTACGAATAAAGGTAAAATCGTAACACATTTACAAATTTCGATATTTTTTTTTTTTTAAAGTCAGTTTTTTGCCATGATTTGTCGGTCTCTTTTCGATTAATCAGATTTGATCTTCTGTTTTGGTATCTTATCTTCCGCCTCTCTTTGAGATTCAGATATCAGTTTAAAAGTTCCGCTCAACAAAAAAATAGACAAACATTGTAATGGCATTAAGGCAACAGCAGTTTACCAACGTTCAAATCTCATAAATTTATAAGAAAGACAAATTAAGATAACAATCAAAAACTTAAAGAATGGCATGAACTCTAAGACAAGAAACAGGGTGCGTCGACACTGAAAGCGTATCCTATTATGCATGCAAAATCAACCATGCAAATCCACTCTCAGTCAATTTGTCCCAATCGGGATAAGTATGCAATCGGTACAATTACAGATTAAACGACTATGCTAGTACCTAAAGATCTACGTCAGAGAAAACGTATCGGTAGTGAGCTGATCCTAGATATATCGTATCGTATCAGTCAACCAATTCGTGATTCAGACCTTAAACTTATGTAGTGTCGATTTCAGTCGTTTTTCCTCGTAACTCTGTTGGAGTGGTTTTTGTGTAAGGATCATACCATTGCTAATGAAATCCACGAACAAGCTTAAATTATCAATTGAGATATGTAGAGCTCATATGATGTGACAGACGGCATGTTACTGCTGAAGAATGGGTAGTTGACAATTGTAAATTTGAACTCATCACGTTTGAAGTTATCCATCTGTATAAATAACGCAGAAAAGATCAGACGTAGAACAGTTTCGGTCGTATATATATATATATGAGGTGCAATTGCTTACCGAAATGTGGGTTATTGATAGACAGGACATCACCAAGACATCTAAAAGTAAAATTAAAGACCTTTACAACAGATGTATTATATATGCTCTTACAGTTTAAATCGTCTGAACTCTAAACATATTGAGATCAGGCGGAACCCGAATCAGGTTAAAATGCCTATGACATGAGTACAACAAAAATAGACTTTACAAAAATTCAAAAGAAAATATTAAAAGAAACAATCAGTTTGTAAATTATCTTTTAACTGATAATTGCTTGAAAATATTATGTTTATTTAAAATGTAGATGACGTTCTCGATATTTCACTTTGTAGTTTTCATATATCATTTTATTAGGATTGAACAATTATGTGAAAGACAAACCTTTTCATTAGCCTCGTGGGAAATTACAACCAAACGTTCAAAATTACAAAAGCTTTCCTAAATATGAAATCATTCAGCTGGATATAGGTTTGCAAGCAAAATATCAATAAATCTCATATAGTTCATATGTTGTCATATTATCACTGTTTATAATCATTATTCACTGACACATACAGAAAAACAACAAAAGAAGACAAACATTTTCTTTTCAAGATTTTACATATTGTATTTCTCTCACTGTATAATCAAAAAACGTTTTGCTTCTAATTTCATGCATCTCTGGTGTAACAATCTCTAAATTATACGTGTCAATGCATCTGACTTGTGCAACTCTACTTAGATTTATCAAAAGATACATCAAAGTCATAGTCATGGAAGATACGAGTATAACTAATGCAAAAGGGATTCGTTGCAACAATGAGCGATATTGTACCGGGATCACTATACGTTCCAAACTCATTTAAAAAGTCCTACTTATATCATCATTTGCTTCAACGCAATATTTTATAATCATAAGAAATAAAAACAAACAGGCAATCACTTGGCTTCTAATTTCATGCATCTCTGGTGTAACAATCTCTAAATTATACATGTAAATGCATACGGCTTGTGCAACTCTACTTAGATTTATCCAACGATACATCAAAGTCATAGTCACGAAAGATACGAGTATAACTAATGCAAAAGGGATTCGTTGCAACAATGAGCGATATTGTACCGGGATCACTATACGTTCCAAACTCATTTAAAATATCCTACTTATATTATCATTTGCTTCAACGCAATATTTTATAATCATAAGAAATAAAAACAAACAGGCAATCACTTGGCTTCTAATTTCATGCATCTCTGGTGTAACAATCTGTAAATTATACGGTTAAAAAGTTAAATCACAAAAATTCTGAACTCCGAGGAAAATGCATCTGGCTTGTGAAACTCTACTTAGATTTATCAAAAGATAAATCAAATTCATAGTCATGAAAGATACGAGTATTTCTGTCACGTAGTCTCATTTTAGAGATATATTAGCCATAAAACCAGGTTCAACCCACCATTTTTTCTTAAAATGTCCTGTACCAAGTCAGGAATATGGCAGTTGTTATCAAATAGTTCGTTTCTATGTATGTATGTTGGCGTTTGTTTTTGTTGCACTTCAGAGTTCCTGTAGTTCCTTTGTTTTCCTCTTATAGTTGATGTGTTTCCCTCGGTTTTAGTTTATAACCCGGATTTGTTTTCTCACAATCGATTTATGACTTTTGAACACCGGTATACTACTGTTGCCTTTATTTTGCATCATACGGACCTTTTGGACTGGACATAAACGATCAAACGCGGTAATACAATTACATGGACGGTCTAAATATGATTTGAAAGCACAGGTACATCTTTAGAGATGTATAACCACGATAAATATTCTTATTAGGATAAAAATACACACATATAAAGAGCACACACACTTTTATTCCCAGTTGTCTATATATGTTTACATTTGAGCGTTCCTGGTGAAGATAAATCCAGAAAAAGCTTCGGTCACACGAAATGTATGAAGTGTTAATTTCATTTTCAAATTTAAAGAAAACCTGTTAAAACATAAATCTTATCTCTTACAATTTTGTGAAGGCGTAGAACGCAACCAAGTAGACTTCAAAGTGCAACCGGAATTTAATTTTCTTTAAAATTGAAAATGTCAAGATTTTAAATAAGATTTATTGTGGCAAAACAATAACTCTCAGTCATATATTTTTACTTTCATTTCAACCTATTGATTGATGTATCCATGATTATGCATCTAGTTGCTATCATGTACGTGCTACTTTATATATCTAACCTTTGTCTCAAGTTTATCATAGTCAATCAATTTAGTATTGGCTACCTTTTCACTATAATTGTCTTTAATTTTGCCATGTTTTCCTCCAACGTAAATTCATTTCCATTTGAAATTGCATACCGATTAAATACAGATACATATAATAAAGTTTGTTTCCTAAAACAAAATAAGTGTCACATTAGAACCGATTCATGGATTACTTTCACACTCATTAAAGCTCTAAACAAGTTTCTATAGCATCTCAATAGGCCAATATCAAATATTGTTCAACAAGATGCATGATTTTGTTTATTGATAACATATTTCTTACATTCGGAGGACTTGTTTTTCAGCAACTGTCAGGTTTTCCTCTCTTGATTAATTTCTTTGTTTGCATGAGGCAGACACCATACAGGAGCTTCTCATGAAGAATGAAAACAAAACTGTCATTATCCTCATTGCTTTAATTTCTCTATAAAATTAATACCCTTTCAACGAAAATTTCAAAATGCAGTGACTATGCTGATGTCATTTTCACATTGAATTTGTAATAAAGGATATAACAGATACAGTGAAGTTTGCTTTCTTATCTCGACTTAAATTTAGAAATTGACAATAAGAGTTGATTGCACAGATATCAATTTCTTCATTTTGAACTTTCACATTCAGTGTAGCAATATCTTAGCAGCACCTGCATATTGCGTAAATATTATATATAATATCGCTTAGTCATTAATTTGCATGTTCAGATTTTCTACTGGAATGATAATTCGTAGGAAATAATAACCGCTTTAACTCTACTTTTTATCATTTTGTTTTGAAAATGCATTTACCTCAGTTCAGCAATGGAGAATTGGGTGTATATAGCAGATCTGTATTCATTTATACACAACTTCTATAGACTCGGGACGATAATGAGATTGAAAAATTGTATAGACACCTGTATCTTGTTGAAGTTCATGTTCTCTGGAAATATTTTGGTAATTTTTCATTTGAGTGTCATCTCATTGACGTAAATCTCATATCTTCTTTTGTCCATTATTATGTAATACGTAAAAATTGTACAACATGGTTTATATTGTAATTTTTAGAACTTATAAAACGAGTCATAGACGTAGTGCTTTTTTAATTTCTATTTGTGTAAAGAATAACAGATATAAAAAACCACCGTACTAAACGCATAAATATTTATATACAATGCAGTATGATATAGACTGACGTAAGCAATTGTTTATCTGTGAAATAAATAAAGATGGTTTATTTGCCTTTGAAATTGACTGTACGAAAGTCATAATACTGTGTATTAAAATGCGTTGCTGCAATCCTGTTATTTGATGTTTATTTTCAAGAGTTCATCTTTGCTTTTAATCTTTTAATAAAATTACTAGATATACAAGATTTTTTAATAGAAAAATATTGATCGTTTTATCATACTTTTGTATACTGTCAAATTTAAACATTGATAACAAGATAACGTATGTAATTAAATATTAAAGAAATTACTCAATCCTAATCAATTACGATTGTAAAAAGCAGTATGATAAAACGAGTTCATTGATATTGAAAACACACATTAAAAGGCCTACATTAACTAAAAGAAAAGTTTTGCATACATATATTTATAACATAACTGTAACTGTTATGTCATTTGTTGTTTTGCACTTACTCTAACAAGCTTTCGTAGACCCTGGAGACATTTTGCTTGGTTCACAGTACATGAATGTTTTTGTGTAAAGGATATTAATATTTCCTTCACAATTATAATATATACGGACAAACATACTTAATTCACAAGTCCCTATGATTCAGTATGAAATGGCAATACGGAATATCTGAACGTAAAAATGGCCATATCTGGACGTTGAAATAACCATATGGAATACATGAACTTTGAATAGCCATATGGAATATATGAACGTTGAATTAGCCATTTGGAATATCTGAACAAAGAAATGGCCATGTAGAATATCTGAACGTAGAAATGGCTAGTTGGAATATCTTAACGTAAAAATGTTTGAAACAAATAATGAAATTATTTCATTCTTCACTTAACGTGTTTATGAAAACCCTGTGAAAGCAAATGCATATATGTAACTAACAACCCCTGAACATTCTGTATTGTCACAAAAACAAAGATTTACATTTTTTGTTGTTGTAAATTTAAGGATTGTAACATGTAACAATGTAATACATAGAATAAACTAAAGTGTTAGTCCTTTACGGAAATTGACCCATTGTGTTACTTTGATCGCCATGTTTTTTTATTTGACATAACTATGTAATATCAATGAGTTCAGATTCATCTGTTGATGCTTAATGACTGTTTTATACATAAATGTTTTCTAAATGACAGCACGCATGTTTCGTAGTAATATACCTTCAGTGTATTATTTTATGGACTGATGTATGTCGTTTCATATTTTTTCTTTTGATCATGGTATTATCTGTCTTACCAGCTTTTTGTTATTTTAATTTTTCCCTTTATATATAACAATCAATGCAAATCATTGTGTTGAAATATATATTTGTAAATCAAATTTTCAAATACGCGAACGCAAAGCTTTTCCTTGTCTTAGAAATAACGAAGACGTGATTATCACAAAGGCTGATTAGAACGCTACTACAATACTATCGGATAAACGAGAAAATATGCATAACGCTGAAAGGCAGATAAGTAGAACCATTTACTTTCAAGAAGATTGAGAAGTTCAATAATTCTGCAGTGAACAACGTGTATGGCATAATTAACAGCTGCCTTGTGAGAATATTCTTGACAAAAAGACAAAAATATATTTTACGAGAAAAATAAACAGATAACATTCTGAATTTACTTCCTCACCTAAAAATCAGAAATTTGTTTAAAATTTAACTTAATGAATGTAACAGGATAATTTGCTGGATAAACAGCACAAAGTAATGATATCAAAGCGTGATGCACCTTGTATAAATATATATCTTTATTTTTCAACAAACCATATACAGTGAAATGGTAAAGAGAACATTAAAAATGAAAGATGGAATTATTTGGAGAAACTGATCATACCTGGAGTTCTCGAGCAATATACCTATGCAACAGTCTTTTTAATATATTTGCAAAAGATCGAAGAAATGGAACTTTGCTGTTGAGTTTGGATATTCAGTCAATGACCATTTACCTTAACCTTAATAAAGTATGCAATATTTAATTTTGGAGAATAGGCATCTAATGGGAGTATAAACCACATCAGTGTTTAAAATATTGCAATTATAATCCATGAGCCGACGAAAAATAGACAACACCATAGCCAAAAGAAAAACGAAAAGACAAACAGTTGTCAACAAAAGCTACACAGAAACCCAAAGATTGAGCAACTAGATCCCTAACAAATAACTTAAGTTCCCCGAAATTGTTAGTATTTCCGGCACCAATATTGACAACCCTCGTGTTGCTTATGGAAAGTTAAATTTCGGTGATAAGTGATATTAGCTTATGACAAAGTTAAGGAACAGACGATATTTCCGTGGTCATCTGTGACAAAAATATTCCATAAAGATCAACCAAATCACGATGGTGTCCGTTAAGCTTTAGAAGGTATAACTTATACATTTTTACGGTACTTTACCACTATGAATCCTTGGTTTAAAGGTTTTTTAAAGCTTCAATCCTCAATCAAGGAAATTATAATAGGAAACACAAGGTCTTGAATATTGTTTAAACTAGGTGACATATACATGCATTGCTGAAACTTTACTACTCAGAATTTCAAATATTAGGTTTTGTAGCAAAGTTTAGTTCCAGGTTTGAGACAATCTATTATAGTTTACCCTTTAGTGGCACCATAGAAGTGTCTTCCAATGGAACAACATGGATCTTTATTTTATTATTCTCATCATATACGTATACGGTACATTCTGGAAACCAATGACGTTTCTTTAAATGAGCGGGCGGCACGCAGTCAAGACATTAGATATATGTGCCCTATATACCGGTGTATCTCTATGGCTATATTGGATGTACACTTGGACTTCTCTTAAACTGAGTTTTACTGTGCGTACTGTTGTACGTTTGTTTTTTCTACATTGACTAGAGGTATAGGGGAGGGTTGAGATCTCAAAAAACTGTTTAACCCCGCCGCATTTTTGCGCCTGTCCCAAGTCAGGAGCCTCTGGCCTTTGTTAGTCTTGTATCATTTTTAATTTTAGTTTCTTGTGTATAATTTGGAGTTTAGTATGACGTCCATTATCACTGAACTAGTATACATATTTGTTTAGGGGCCAGCTGAAGAACGCCTCCGGGTGCGGGAGTTTCTCGCTGCATTGAAGACCCATTGGTGGCCTTCGGCTGTTGTCTGCTCTATGGTCTCTTTGACACATTCCCCATTTCCATTCTCAATTTTATAAAAGTGCTTTTCACAAGTTAACACTAGTATTGCATATAAATTCTATTTCCATCTCTATGCATTCTCGTGAAAACAATAAAAATAATTTAACTATTTCGCAAGGATTAATATCGTTATTAACGAGGTTGTGTGATAGACTTTATATATGAAGGACTCTATACCGCGATGGTATTCCGAACCGCAATGGTGAAGATGATGTGCAATTGTTTGACGCTGAAGTGCGTTTTTTATCACCCTGAAGTGCGATGGTGGCATTATGACGCTATCTTGTTTATGGCTACGCTGAAGTCCGTTGGTGCGATGGACTACATAAACTATACTTTCAGTGATTTGCATGTCGATGTAGAAGTCATTTTGTTTGTTAGAAGCATTTTGTCGGGTTTTTAAGTTAATAAGGGGCTTATAAACTTTTTAATACTACGGAAACGGGGAGTGATTGATGGAGAGGGAAAAGTTAACCTTGTGGAGCGGATTTTTTACGAAATCTACAAAAGGTAATTATTTTATTTACGATGAAGCGTGGTATTTCCTTAATTACTTACGGCTCCGCAGACAATCTCTCCGTATTACAATATTATGTAAACTAGGAACTCACGAAATCAAGGTATTATTAATTATCATTATCATCGTCATCATTATAAATATTATTATTATTATTATTATTATTATTATTATTATTATTATTATTATTATTAGAGGAACCAAGTAAAGATAAAATGTTAACGCAGAATTATTTTCACATGCTAAAAATCAGAGAAGACGATCTCTCACTTAGTATGCAACTGTAACTTAGGACACACAAAGACAATAACGAATGCAAATTTATGTACAAACTATTAAAACAATCTACTTCTCATAGGCCTAATAATTGAACATCTGTAGGTACAAAACTAGTCATCACTTGCCATCACGCGTAATATAGACCATCGCACATCAGCGAATAGACCATCGCACTTCAGAGCAAACCATCCCACTTCAGCGTGACCATCGCACTTCAGCGTTGTACATCTGTTTTTTTTTCTTCATAACTGTAACAAATGACAAACATGGACGATAATAAATGAGAATTTATATACTAGCTATGAAAAAATATACTTCTCATAATAATTGCACAATAGTAGATTTTAAACTAGCCATCACGCGTCATATAGCTTTATATATTATATATAGACCATCGCACATCAGCGTGACCATCGCGCTTCACCGTCTCCATTGCACTTCTAAGTCCTCCATATATACAAGCATTTTCACAATAGGCACTCGTACATATAAAATACAAATAACAACTGCAAATCTCGTCTTTTAATTATAAAAATGATCATTGGGCTGATTTTTTTTTTGTCATTGAGTTGTTATCCCATCGACGTAAATGCCACATTTACTTTCATTTTTTTAATGAGATTGAATTCAAAAATGTTTCCAATTATTTTTAAACAAATACATGTAAGTTACAATCAGTAAATAATATATTGACAATATCTTAAAAAGTAGGTTATATATGAACGTCGTGGCTTTATAAAATAGTCACTCGTTTCAGAATGTAGTATGCAAATCAATATTCTTACACAATTTTCCAATTTGCAGAGATAACTGTTGATGATTAGACTATTCTGTTACTACCCTTTTAATAGTATTTTGATCCTCTTGTTGATAAAAATAAAGATGGTGCACTTCTACACTTCAGATAACACTAGTTAATGTTTCTAAATCAGATAACATTAGTAAATGTTTCTAAATGAGATAACACTAGTAAATGTTTCTAAGCTGAGATGGCAATTCTGGTCGAAAAGCGAAAATATAAATGATTCTTTATTCATATTACCGTATAACCAAGAGTGTACAGTCCATTTGACGCTTTCAGTCTTTATAAGATGTATATAACTCGATTTAAGGAGTGTCTTGTAAATGTTATTTTACATTCGCTAAACAATTTATTCACTTATAATGATTGTAAGCATGCACTGGCTATATTTAAATACATGCCAAATTTATTACCAGACAAGGTTTGTTTCATAGAAATACCCTTATATAATATGGCCAATCGTTTCAAAGTTCCAATTTTTTAGATGAAAACTTACCGTTTTAGTCGAAATTTTATTTATTTAATATACTGATTCCTGGGTACATAAAAAATGTCGTCTGTTGTATTGGTATTTATGATTGACGAAAAAAGAAAATGTTGTGTATATCTATTTTTTTCTGCTTTTGAAAAATGATGTACCAATGTTACATTTATTCTTTTGAAAAATCACGTACCCAATTTACTGATCAATAGTCAGATGATTAAGGATGTTTGCCCCTTTTGTTTTTGAATTTTTGCCAGATATTCGGAATCCTCTGGTTTTATCCATGTAGTGTCATTAAAAAGTTTTCCCCGCTAACCCCTACTTTTCTTTTTATAATTTTATTACTAATAGTTTAAAAAGCCATATTTGAAAATCCTATAAAATCCTTGTTATTTTTTCATAATTTTTGAAAGAAAAAGGGTGCCAATGTTAAATGTAAGAAAAGTCTAGAGAGAATTATTTCCCGCCAAATTTTCAATGGCTTATATCTCTAAAACAAGCACACGGACCCTACATTTTTTTCTGCTTTTTCAGATCCTTTATTTATATACTATCAATTTATAATAGTCTTTTAAAAAGCTTGTTATTTTGAAACAGAGTAGCGAACATCCTTAAATAACGATAATATGTTTGTACTGGAACCAAGCGGGGAAAACATTTAGTCATATGAACAAGGTAATGTCAAGGGCTATAATTGTGGTCATGAAAAAAAATAAAAAAAATAAATCTATTTCTTTTTTTAACTTGTTTTTTTCCTTAAAGTTTTTGACTAAAAATTACATCGAATTGTATTCTTGCTCATCTTTTTACTTTTGCCTATTTCTTTCCGGGAAAAAAAAAGTATATTCGCACTCTTAACATACTGAACAAATTATATATATTAAAAAAAAACAATTAAAAAACCTTGCGTCATTTTGGAAGAAATTCAGAAGAGATAAATCACCCTATTTCTAGCTGACAAAGACCAAATAATCATCTTTAATTAGTAATAATAAAAAGTAATGTTAGTGATAATTACTTTATCTGTCCTAATGATATCTAATTGTCGCCTACGTATGGTAGTAAAATGAAACATTTTGAGGTATTTGTCACGTTTATGTAGATGAAACCGTAAATCCTTGTCTATCAGAATTTGTCTGGGATCATAGTACAGAAAATTCAATTTCCGCTACTAACATTTATAGTGGTATAAAGGTTTCGTGTTAAATCTTAATTCACAATCAAAGACAGCAGAAATAATTAAATGAAATCACGTTCGTAAAATCTTAGTCGTTCCTGACCTTTGTGTCTTTAAAAGGTTAGATGTTCTTACAGATTGATTTAATTTTGTATTGAATAATGTATTGTTGTAGTGCTTCTTGTACTTATATAGAAAAAGAAAAAAAAAAGTGAATTAGCATATCTTACACAAAACAATTATGAAAAAAAATGGATACCTAGTATATAAACTGAGAACAGTTGCCAACTGTAATATGTTGGATGCCCGCTTACATGTATAACCCGGCCACATTCTGTATGTGCCTGTCCAAAGTCAGGAGCCTGTAACTAATTGGTTAATGTTGCTGTATATCAAATAAGTTTTTCGATGATTTTTATAATTCTTTTACATTTGCCATGTCGGTTCCTGCTATGCGGTATGAGTTCTGTTCATTGTTGAAGGCCTATGATGACCTATAGTTTTTAATCTTCTACATCATTTTGGTCTTTGGTGGAAAGTTGTCTCATTGCCTTTCATACCACATCATTTTATTTATATGTGTACTGTTTTTGATATTACCGATATCATTTTATTTTATTTTTAAGCTTATCTGTACATGACGCTTTTATCTATATCTTGGTATGTTATATAATAATTCTTTTTTTTTTGTCCTGTCTGCATTTTGTTGTTGATGAGACATGTTCCGTACTTAGAATTATTCACATCATGTCTATACTTGTGGGTCACCTCGGTGACCGAGTGGTCTAAGTAGTCCATCTACTGTAACCCTAGCCTCTCAACACTATGGCTGTGAGTTGGAACTCCGCACGTGGCAGATGTGTTTGATTCCAATCTTAATTGCCTAGAATTGTCAGTTTCTCTGGGCACTTGGCTTCCTCCACCAATATACGTTGACCGCCGCGATATAGTTAATAGTGCTGACAGTGGCGTTAAATACCGACAATCAATCAATTATCTACATGTGGCAATTTAAAGCTGGACATGTTCACCTTGAGATGTCTTTTTAGTTGCGTTGTGTCGTTTGATTTCATGTTCCATTGACGTGTACCATGCAGTTTCTTTATGCCTTTCATAGCATGCGATTTTAAAAGATAATTCATGGCGAACGATCAGAAATATAACGTTATCAATTGTAAATTAGTTTTTTAGGTTGAATTGTTTCATATTTTTCATGTCGGGGCCTTTTATAGCCGACTAAACAGTATGGGTTTTCTCATTGCTGAAGGCCGTACGGTTGCCTATAATTGCTTACACCACTTTATTTGAACTTTGGTGCATAGTTGACTCATTGGCAACCATACCACATCTCCCTATTTCTATATTGCTTTATAGTACACTCATGCAGTTTTGGTATCCAATAAAATTAGAATCGATCTATTTCTTCACTTTCTTTTTGAATATCAAGGAAATGTAAAAGAGACCTATGCTAATCCACGATTTCGTCTTTTGTATTTATGTAGGGTTATCTATGCTAAAGTAGTACAGATACTTCATTCCTTTATCAATCAGTAAAATGTTATATCGTTTTAGTTTTTCAAAATGTGGAACTGCAGTATGTGTTTCTTTCAGTAAAACAAATGTAGCAGAATTGGAGTCTTTGATAGTTTAACATTAGTGTTCAAGTACAACAGCTTTAAAGTATTCAAAAATGAGTATCTACGACTTATTTTTACGTAAGACCATTGTCTGGCATAATCCTAAATTTAATATAGTGTAACTTTAACATTATGTTTCAAAAGATGAAATTGATGATGTGCTGTTTTAATTTTTATTCCCACAATAATCTTTATTTTCTGATCCGATTCTGACTATAAATGATAAGCTGTTACTTGAGATTTTCTCCTATAAAGGTAGCATTTGATAACAATTGACATTTCAGTAATGCTCGTACAGAATTTTAAAGTACATTCGGAAATACTAAATCGTATTCTATTTTTTTTGGGTGTATGTATTCCCTTTTTTCTTTATTATATAATTCATTCACTTTTCTGGTTTTAACCACTCCTTACTGTTTGTTTAATGAAATTCGAAATGTAATTCTTCATTTGTTCAGATTCTCATTTGATCAATTATTTTTGATAAGATCAGCTAGGAACACCTTGTTTTTATCATTGAACTGTGATTAAATGGAGATGTACATAGGGTATCCGTCAATGAGACAACAACCTAACGACAAAATAACCAAAACACATCTACAGAAGGAAACATACGGTTAAAACAAATTGCTTGGATTGATTATGTTCAACTTGGTATTCGATCAGATATTGATTCGTTTCTTTTGAATAGTGTGGTACATAAGGCATGTGTGTCGACCATTAAAACATTAACATATTGATTCCAAGAGACTTCATGTCAAAGTCGTAAAGGCGGTTGGTAACATTTATTATGTAAATTATTTTCTAAATTGATTAAACTTATCAGTAAACAGTCTCTATCTATTGTTCTAACTGCATGCTTCCATTCGTATCTTTTTTTTAAAACGGAATGTCCGTGACTATATATAATACTTAAATAACAAAAAGACAGGAAAAAATAAAACATATCGGTATTGGGAGTATGACTACAAATTAGGAAAATCAGACACTTTTTATTCGTCACTTTACATAAATGATTGTGAAAACACAATTACTGAGTCTCGTAGCTATGACAATCATTGTGCACTTTTCTATAAATCTTTGAATAGCAGCAATATGTAGTAAAATGTATTTGAGGTATAATATGAAGCAGATTCAGTTTCCTGAAAATAATGACCAAAATAGTTGTTTTGTTCCAGTAATTTGATTCAATTATGAACCATTGATATTTTCTTATTATTGTTGGTCTAATTGGGTTTTGTGCATTTATAATTACACTTGGAACTAGGCGTATTATTTCTGTTATTCTTGATTCTAACATAATTGTGATAACAAGTAACAAAATTTCTGCAATGTTAGTGTTCTCTTTTACATATTCATTGCTTTGATTTGATTGTCTCTAAGACCGTTATAATATAACCAGAAACATTATTGATTTTCCTCAAGTTGTTCTCGTAGATATTAGGCACAAATTGCTGAACTTCAATAAGTGTTTGGCATCTGTAAGATGAAACATTTTAAAATGAAAGTTTATTCTAAATTGAGTACGAGTAAATAATGAAAATTCGAAAAAAAAATTCTAATCAGTGCAGTGTGATCAAATTTATTACTTGTATTTACCCGAATAGAACATAAAGAAAAGTCAAATGTTAAAAAAAACGTACAAGGTGGTAGCATCTTACAGGAAACCGAAGCATTACCTGAATTGTTCAGTTTTTGTATACATTTTTCTTAGTTTAGTGGTTGATATACCGAAAGAACTACACAGAGCTGTTACTAATTTGATGCTGCAACTGAGATGCAATTGGCCTGCAGCGCAGGTATTAGTTTGATGTACTTGGAGTTTTGTTTGGGTGTAAAATAGAACAAATTATCAATGCAATAGTCAGGTTCTGCAAGATGGGACGACCGGGATGAAGGGCGGTAAATTTGGACTGGATTTGGAAAATAAGGGTGTGTTTGATTGGACAAGTGCAATAATGGATAAAAAAACATGATGTTGTCCACATAAGTTGATAAGATAAAGATATTTTTTAACGAAAATACAAGGTTTAATGTCAGTACATGTTTATGTTCATGATTGTAGTGCTTACGATTCGCTTGATGTGTTTGTGCTTTTTATTTTGCCATTTGATTAGGGACTTTCCGTTTTGAATTGAATTTTCTTTTGAGTTCAGTATTTTTGTGATTTATCTTTTTATGTTAACGTATGTGTTGTTTTAGATGAAAAGCTACAACTGTATTTTACGGAGTGTCTATGTGAAATTCCAATCTACAGCATACAATTCAAAACTGTTACAATAATCAAGACTGGAATAATACAATTTTACAGTTATTTAAGAGACAAGTAAAAAGAACACTTATCGTTTAACATCATTAAAGACATGCACGTTCCACTTCGTTTTTTTCTGTGAAAGTCGTCTTTAAAGTAATAATTATAAATTATACGAGTGAAGAATTTTGAAAGCCGTATGGATAAAGATCTTATCACTAGTCATTTTTGACAACAGGAAATGGCGATTCGATGTGACACTGGCATTTGACAAGCATAATGATGTAAAAAATAACAACACTATATTTCATTTAAGAAATAATTAATGCAAGACATAGATTTATTGGAAATGTTCACATGGCCTGAGCAGTTATATTAGAATTTTATCCCGAGTGTTAACGGGGTGAGGGACACATTTGAGAGTGTTACATAATATATATATTTTCCGTGTACATACACATGCATTTCATACATAAATTAAACAATCTAAGAAGGATAAACTGTGTAATGTATCGATGACTACAGCAGGTGTTTCATCATTTAGTAGTTCATTAATTGAGTAGCATTTAACGATTCAAAGATGTATGTACATGTACCAATGTGTGTTGTTACAGTTATATACGCTCGTATTGGTTTTAGTGTGTTTTTTAATTGCGAGCTTTATAGTTCATCTTTGAAAACCTTCATGTTACTATCATTATAAGATAACAGTACTTGTATCGTTAAATTGTGTCTTTCATGTTTCCTTAAGGGCTTTAATCATTTTTATTAAATGCAAATCTGAAATCAAAACTACCAAAGCAGCCTCATTTTGAGCTCTGGTCATTAACGTTTACATATGAGCCTTACTAATAAAATAATTCATAATAAGATATCTTATACGAAGGATTTAACGTGGATAAAGTGTTAATTTTTTAATTTTTATATATTTTTTTTGGAAACATCTTGGCTCTTACTAAAAAACGATGCTTAAAACGGTCATTTTCGATAAAAAAAAATTCGACATGTTTATGACATTGAAACTCACATGTCTGTTCTAAACTGGCCAGATTGTATAACACATTTTTTAATAAAAAAAAATCACATGTACGATTTTGAGGGAATACTAGTTTTATTGTTTTCGAATTTCAGGGGCAAGATAATGGTTCTTAGCACACCTTCTTCTTTTAAATACCGAAGATCAATTGTTTTAACATTTTATGACATTCCTGGTTTATATCTTTACATATCGTTGGTCCTTACCAGTAAAATAGGACAGGCTTCAGAAATTGAAACAGCAAATTTGAATACCGAAATTTTACAGTTTCAAAAATGTTTGTATTTTCTTATACAGAAATTTGCCTCTCAATGACCTGATAAAGGTAAATCCAGAAAAGCGCCTCGGAAAAAAAGTGCATTATCAACAAAGGCAGCATTATCAAGATTGTAATTATCAACCACTGGACGTTAGTTTAAACAATATTTATTAAGATAAATCATCACATAACGATATCATACGATTGAAATAAATGTTTATTTAGGATTCAGAAACAGGCAAATTTGCTGTTAGAAATCTGTCAGCTTGTACACAAATAACACACTTTTTGAGGAATACATAAATATCAATACTGACAAGCTCTGCAATATATACCTGAATATGAAAAAGGTGAAAAATACAACAGAGAAAAAAAGAATAAACATGAATTTTTGTAATGTATACAGTGTGAAATTTCGAAATGCTTGGGTTTTTATTCCTATTTCTTTCGTAATTAAGTAGACTCCCCATTGGCAAACTGTCGTTGTGATGATTTAGAAACAATTCTCACTTCCTGTTATCTTGTCACATATACACCGATTTAAAAAGTGAACTATAAGCTTCTGTTTCAGTTCTTCCTGTCCAAGTTGACACAAACATTTGCTTTATGGCACAACGGTACTCTCAGACGAGAAAAAAATAGTGATTTATTTAGTTTGGTGCAGCAATACATTATCAAAAGCAAACGTTTTAACCCTTCATGTTACTGCTTCATCATCCAACCACTGGACGTTAATGGACATACTAAAGTTTGTACCACTGTACTACTATGCCTGGACTTTTGATTTACTTTATAGTATATAACATTGTTTTTGTCCCTTTGAGGCCTAATTGTCAATTATATTAAATATTTCACAGCACTCGACATGTTATATGGGATATACATTTCCCAACTTATTCGGTATTCATTTGGGATATACATTTCCCAACTTATTCGGTATTCAAGAGCTTGTAGCTCCTACTCAGACTTTGTAAAACGTCACCAGTGTCTGAGCACAAAGTTGATGAACCAGGGGTATGTCAAAGAACGTCTCGTCCTTTTTCTAAAACAGTTCATCGGAAGGTACCAAGACCTTGTTGATAAATATTCCGTATCAACTTTACAAATAATACACAATGGTCTTGAAGTATAGGTTCTGCGTACTGACGTTGTTTATCATCTTAATAACGTGTTATAGTATTCATTTATATGTCTTTATTAATATTACTTTTACTGTTTAGTCTGTTTTTTGTGATATCCATTTGACGTGACTGTACTTATACGTTCCGTCATTGTATTATTGTTCTATAATTTTTGTATTCTTGTCTTTCATCTTTGCTAATGTGCTTTGTCTATATGACTTTTTGTGTTTCTTTGGTACATATGACGTGGCTCTGTATTTATACATCCCGCCATTGTGTTATTGTTCCATGATAATTTTTGTATTTTTGTCTTTCATATTTGCTAATGCTTTGTCTGAATGCCCTTTTGTGTTTCTTTGATACATAATGATGTGGCTCTGTTTTAGAAGAAATTCACAATAAGCATATAGACAAGCGACAAGAAGGACAAGGGAAACTTCTAATTTAGATTCTGCAGAGGATATGATAAAAGAACTATAGACTATATTCTGTTCATACTTTGAACGACAAAATTATTTTATTTCTACTTGTGTGACGTTTACATGCTGGTCAACTGATGTACGTCAAACGCGCGATACTACGTCAGAGTTAATGTTAACCTAACCATGTGCCTGTCAGGGTAAGGATTCGGTCCCAGTACTTAAAATCTTTCAATCCTTTATGGGTGGATTTAACAAAGATTAATAAAATCGTAATATAAAAAAGCAATGAATGAGGTTGTTAAATTTGATATATGCCTTTTTGTGCTTCTTTGTTACATATTTGTTTGCTTCTATAATTATTAAGATTATAACACAATGTTGACTGCTGTACCCCTATTTTTGACATTTTTACCTATTATGTCTGTTTGTTTTGTTCACGCAATAATGTTCGATGTCAATATAATGAAATTTGATGCGACTGTCATACAAGTGAGAGGTTTAGCTAGCTATAAAACCAGGTTCAATCCACCATTTTTTGCATAAGAAAATGCCTGTACCAAGTCAGGAATATGACAGTTGTTTTCCATTCGTTTGATGTGTTTGAGCTTTTGATTTTGCCATTTGATAAAGGACTTCTCGTTTTGAATTTTCCTCGGAGTTCAGTATTTTTGTAATTTTACTTTTTACATGAAATAGTTCTTACAAATACGCAGAAAAACGATATCCTTTTGGTTGTTTCCATTACCACTCAGCAGATAAGTCACGAATATGCATCAATCATTATAATGCGTGTGTATCAACAATTTATCTAAGAATCTTAATACAGAACATGAACCATTTACACAAAGATTCCGTCTGGTTATATATTAAATGTTACCATATTCCCTTCACCAGTATAAAGACAAGTCTTTTAAATGTCAATGATTTTAAAACAAAAGTGTTGTCAATGTAGGAACCTCTTACATTTATTTAATTATATTCGTAATTTGAAATTTGCATTATTACACGACCTTTTGTATCCTTTTTACCGCAATTTAGAACTACACGATTCTTACTTAAAAAAGAAATTTTGTAGAATGATTAAATCGTCCAATTCGATTCGCTTGTTTCTGTGCTGTCGACCGTCTTTGAAATAGGAAGTAACTTATGTTAGATAAAAGAGAATGAATTGTCGCGCTGTCTTTCAAATACTTATTACATCAATTCAGACAAATGGAGGTCAGTAAAGCCTTATTTCTGTTTTTATACAGCTAATATATCTATTATGTGTTACAATTTAAAGTGCACTTTAACGATGGGATTTTCATTTGACTGACACTTCGAGAGAAAAGTTAAAGACATTTAATCACTTCCGGCAACCACATTTCACGACAATAAATTAAATGCACAAGAAATTGATGAAAAGAATGTAATTTATCGCAGTGATTACATCAGTTCCTAATAGGCATCTAATTGCTTCATTTCGATTCCGTGTCATCCTATGAATACAATGACAAAGATATTAAGTCGAACGCATAGGGATTTCTTTGTATCATGACAATTCGTTCTGAAAATGCAATCAAAGTGTCTGATTATAGTAATCAGCTATTCACAGAGAAAAACCAAATACCAATAATCTGTAATTACTTCAGTTAACACATGTGTTGTCTCTCAGGAGTGGTTTAAAAAAATCTGTTAGCGATTGCGGTTATCACCAGACTTTCCGATCTTCGTATCAAGATAGGTGCGACCTAAATTGGCGAATGGTCAAAATACTGAAAATGGCACTAATGCATCGTTCTATCCTAGAGATTAGCAGCTAAATTTTGCAAACGATAGGCACAAGATAGTTTCCAACACAATATCATCCCTTAATAGATTTATTTTATTTTGTTTCATTTTTTCTTTTCTCTTTTTTTACTTTTGTTAATATTACTAAGACGTTTTACACTGAGTGGAAACGCAATATTTTCCACGCGTAATTATTAGGTATTAAAAACAATTAAACAGAATGAATCGTGATAGGATCGAATATTTGGCTCAATTTGCTGTACAATATGTTTTGGTGTGAGAATAATAAATCATCAGCGGGGTTCGTCTGAAAATGTTTATTCTATTGGAATTCTACTATATATTTTTCATCCAAGGATACTGTTTTTTTTTTCTATCTTGAAAGAATACTTTATTTGCAAGAAGCAAACAAATGCTATGGAAAACGAAGATATAAACAATACATGACAAACAAACAAAAGACAGCATAGAACAGTAGTAACAGAGTAAACAATAATATTATGACAATAATATATGTGATCTTATTGACCAAGCTGCTTTCAAATACCTTGTTACTTTTCACGAATACACTGGGGCTCTTTAAATGTTAAAGATACCTTTGTTTGAAATTATTAAGAAAATAAATATGGATATATATATATATTTCTAATATGTACAACCTTTGATAAGTATTTAGTATGACGATAAATTTTCACTTACTATGAACAATAAATTTTATTTAGTTTGTAAAAAATATCTCCGTACTCCTAACAACAAAATAATTATATTTGAATTTACCTGTGTACGTTATTTTATTTAACGTCATTTTGTACAAGGTTATAGTTGTCTTTTTGACATTATGTCATAGATCATATTTATTCGTTCAGTGTATGTTTACTTGTTTTTGTTAATATGCCTTTTTGATTGAGTTAAGCCATTGTAATTGATATTTTACAGTGTGTCTTTCTATGTTGGTATGTTTTTTTACCATGGCGTTGTCAGTTTGTTTTCGATCTATGAGTTTGACTGTCCCTCTGGTATCTTTCCATCTTTTACACTACTATTTCAGGTTAGGGTGAAGGTTAGTGCTTGTTAAAACGTTTAAGCCCGCTGCATTTGTTTGCACCTGTCCTAAGTCAGGAACCTGTTTCAGTGGTTGTCGTTTGTTGATGTGGTTCTTAAGTGTTTCTCGTTTCTTGTTTTATTTTTATAGATTAGACAGTTGGTTTTCCTGTTTGAAATGTTTTACACTTGTCATTTTGGGGCCTTTTATAGCTTGCTGTTCAGTCTTGAACTATAATTGTTTACTTTTTACACAATGTGAATTGAATGGATAGTTGTCTCATTGGCACCCATACCACAACTTCGTATTTCTAATAACCATTCTTGTTGTATTCCTTCATTACATAATGGGTAAGTTTAAAGTTTATCTATTACACAAGATACATGATATGAACGTCTTCATTCACATACAAATTATGCCGTACGAGTAGCATGTATATTTGAAAGATTACTTTTTTCTATAAAAAATCTATACTAATAATTTGAGATCTTAGTTGTATACTTTTAAACGACAATAAACCAAATGTATGTAAATAGTTTTGCTGTGGTAGACATACGGTTTGGTGTGTAAACTAGCAGTTGGTGCAATAAATTCCATCCACCTTTCTTTTTTTTTTTGTAGTACTAAAAGGTAAAAACTTAAGTTTTAAAATATCTTGAAAATAGTACTTTTAAAAAAAATCTACGCAATACAATTAAGGGCATACACGTATAGGGATGTTGAACAGAAATACCAAACCTTAAGGAACATGAAATTACAAAATTCCGAGTCAAAGCCTATTTTCAGTGCCCGTCTGGGGAAATCACTTCAAATGCAAAAATGTCCTATGGAAGCAATAGGCAGTTGACCATCATGATCCTGGCTAGAAACATGCGGCACTCATACCACATCTTCCTATATCTACTTATAAAAATGTATAATATAAAGGGCCACGCTTATTCATTGACTTTAATTCTGATATTCTTAGGTAATTGAAAATGAAATAACTGCCATATTAGTGCTTGTTTTTGTAAATGTTCGTTTAATGGTTAATTGTGGATTTGGTAGTTTTTTTTCAGAAACTTTATTTGCAAGAAACAAACAAACACTATGGAAAACGAAGATATATACAATACATGACAAGCAAGTAAAAATGCTTTGCAATCTCTAATCCTACAACATTTTGTTGTCATACTTGCTTTCTGGATCTCATAAACCGTTATGGTTTGGTGGACGTCTTTCATGTATCTTTTGTGTTTTATTGGAGTTCTTTTATTGTAACTGTCTCGGACGGTATACGTACACAATGTCTTAAGCAAAGGTCGAGTCTTACTAAAGTCATTGTAATTATGTTTCTAAATGTATATCAAATAATTAAGCACACGTCGAACGGCGAAACCTTTTACATGTAGAAACAGTAAAAGGCATTAATGTTCGGTGTATTAATTCACATGAATAGACAAATCTGACAGTGCCAAACTAATGTCTTTTCTATTTGCAGGTTGTTCGAATGTTAATTGTTATAGTCAGTGTATTTGCTACTATGTGGCTTCCGTACCGTGTTATGGTGGTGTACAACTCTTTTGCCAAGACAAAATATTTAGATATATGGTTCCTGTTATTCTGTAGAGTAATGGTCTATATCAACAGTTCCATAAACCCTATCCTGTATAATGCCATGTCGGCTAAATTCAGAAGGGAATTCCAAAAGATTCTGAGCTGTGGTATGTGAAGGTATCTTTCTTGTTTTTACTTTAAACATGAAAAGTACACATCATCGCCATTTAGTTTATCGAGGCTCAGATACATTGACCGACATTCTACAAGACGTCCGTCATTTAAGGCTGTACTTGCACTAAGAAATACATTTTTTAATTTGTTTTCCAAAATCTTTAGGGTCGAATAAATCTTTTTTCTTTAAAGTTTCAAATTAACAAGTTTTTTTCTAAACATCTATTTTATGGGAATTGGAGTTATAATCATGTTAAAGGCAACATTTATCTTCAACTTTCTCAACAATATTACTTTCAGCGAACTTCTCTTTATTTTATCCTGATTTGAATGGTCATTACTTAATACTCAATAATCGAAAGACAAGATGACGACTGTAATTCGGTTAATGAAAGGTAAAATAACAAAAATACCGAACTCCGAGGAAAATTCAAAACGGAAAGTCCATAATCAAATGGCAAAATCAAAAGCTCAAACACATCAAACGAATGGAAAACAACTGTCATATTCCAGACTTGGTACAGGCATTTTTTTATATAGAAAATGGTGGATTAAACCTGGTTTTACAGCTAGCTAAACCTCTCACTTGTATGTCAGTCGCATAAAATTCCATTATATTGACAACAATGTGTAAACAAAACAACAGACATAATAGGTATACATGTCAAAAATAGGGATCCAGCAGTCAACATTGTGTTATAATCTTAATCACTATGAACATAAACAAATATGTCAACAAAGAAAAACAAAAAGGCATATAGACAAAGCACATTAACAAAAACGAAAGACAAGAATACAAAAATTTACCATAGCACAATAACACAATGATGGGCTGTATAAGTACCGAGCCACATCAAATGGATATTACCAAAAAATAGACTAACCAGTAAAAGTAATAATTTACAAAGACAAATAAAAGAACACTATAGCAGGTAATTAAGATGATAAACAACGTCAGTACCTAGAATCTATTTATAATAATGAGAATGGGAACGGGGAATGCGTCAAAGAGACAACAACCCGACCAAAGAGCAGAAAACAGCCCAAGGCCACCAATGGGTATTCAACACAGCAAGCAAATTCCGCACTCGTAGGCGGGCTTCCGCTGGCCCCTTTACAATAGTGTATACTATTTTAGTTGCTAATTCGTACACTGTTAGTATTGAAGATTATAACAGAACAAATACTGTCGGAATGACATGACGACAAGCAACACAGTTTAAAAAGAGCACGGTTTGATTTGATATCTTGATACCTGAAGAATCAATATTCCAAAATATTTTCGATAATCCTAAGCATTGCAGGAGAAACAGAAGGTGGTACATTTATTTGTTAAGGAATAAATTCAATGCAAGCAGTGAGGTATATTACTCTATGAAAGAAACATATATCAATTCAAATAAGGTCTTTAAATCTTTCTAAAAAATAATAGTATTTAGGCTTCATTTGTATACATAAAGGTTGTGACAGCATGCAATATGTCGGAACATTAAATAAAATGATTTATGTTCAAATATTTTTGCAAAAGCTGTTATCTTCATTAATTTTGTTAAGAATTATTATCATCTATTTCCACAGTGGGCGATTTTCCTAAACACAACATAATTTAGTTTTATTGGGGTGTTCTTTGAAAAATATGTAAAAAATTCCCAAATTGTTTTTTCTCTCTTTTATTTCACATTCAAATATTCAAATATTGACCCTATAAGTAAAACAGATACTGGATAAAGTGGCTTTACATTAATTTTTGATATTGCTTTAAGTAGTTGGTTGTAAAATCTCAAACAACAACACGTTATAAATTTCATGTGTACAAAGCGCTTTTTCTGGATTTACCTTCATCAGGAATGTTCAAAGCTGAATCTGTTCCCGAATCTAAAAAACCAACAAATGATGATCAGGCATTATGAAAGTTCTGTGCAATAAGAGCTGAAATGGAATAAGTATTTCTTAATAAATGCCTTTTTATAACAAAAGTTAAATTAACGTTTTGTACATAATATATCACGGGTTACTACAGTGACAAACAAAAATAGTACAGCTCAAGTCAAACACACTAAATGCAAAGTTATGATGCTTTGTTCAACCTTTTAAGGAATTGATAAATAAACAAATTTAGAAAGGTTGAGATATATGCTGTATCAAATATTAATATAAAATTGAGAATGGAAATGAGGAATGTGTCAAAGAGGCAACAACCCGACCATAGAACAGACAACAGCAGAAGGTCACCAACAGGTCTTCAATGCAGCGAGAAATTCCCGCACCCGGAGGCGTCCTTCAGCTGGCCCCTAAACAAATATATATACTAGTTCAGTGATAATGAACGCCATACTAAACTCCAAATTGTACACAAGAAACTAAAATTAAAAATAATACAAGACTAACAAAGCCTAGAGGCTCCTGACTTGGGACAGGCGCAAAAATGCGGCGGGGTTAAACATGTTTATGAGATTTCGACCCTCCCCCTATACCTCTAGCCAATGTAGAAAAGTAAACGCACAACAATACGCACATTAAAATTCAGTTCAAGAGAAGTCCGAGTCTGATGTCAGAAGATGTAACAAAAGAAAATAAACAAAATGACAATAATACATAAATAACAACAGACTACTAGCAGTTAACTGACATGCCAGCTCCAGACTTCAATTAAACTGATTGAAAGATTATGTCTTCATCATATGAATATCAGGCACAATCATTCCCGTTAGGGGTTTAGTATCATACCATCATAACATATATGAGAAGAACATAACCCGTGTCATGCCAACAACTGGTTTTTAAATAAATGTGTTTAGTGCCGATGCAAAGACCCTATAAGTGAATCAATATTAACGCCAAAATATGCAATCTTTAATGACCTGACAACAGTATCGTAACTATATCCCTTCTTAATAAGTCTATTTAAAGGTTTTGTTAGCTTCAGAGTTGAATACTGACATTTTTGTGCTTTATAAAGAATATTTCCATAAAAAATTGGATGTGAAATACCTGAACGTATAAGAAGTTTGCATGTTAAGCTATATTTACGAATGATGTCCTTATACCGATGATAAAATTTAGTAAATGTTTTGACTAGTTTGTGATATCGAAAACCCTGGTGTAATAATTTTTCAGTACTACATAAATTTCTCTCGTTAAAATCTAAAACATTGTTACATACACGAGCGAATCGTACAAGTTGAGATATATAAACACCGTAAGATGGTGACAAGGGAACGTCACCATCTAAAAATGGATAATTAACGATAGGAAATGAAAAATCATCTCTTTTATCATATATTTTAGTATTAAGCTTTCCGTTAATGATATAGATATCAAGATCGAGGAAAGGGCAGTGGTCATTGTTAGTATTAGCTTTATTTAAAGTAAGTTCAACAGGATAAATTTCTTTAGTATACATACTGAAGTCGTCATTATTGAGAGCCAAAATATCATCCAAATATCTAAAAGTATTATTAAATTTGTGTATCAGATGTTGTTTTGATGGTCTTTGCTGATTTTTGTCATAAATTGTAACTCATAGCAATACAAAAAAAGGTCCGCAATAAGTGGTGCACAGTTAGTCCCCATAGGAATTCCGATAACCTGACGATATACGGAATCTCCAAAGCGAACAAAAATGTTATCTAGTAAAAATTCAAGGGCATATATAGTATCAAAGCATGTCCAATTGACATAGTTTTTTTGTTTATTGCTACTAAAAAATGACCTAAAAGAGTTTGAACATATATATTCACATTCTGACTTTTTAAATGCCCATTTAATTAGGTGTGTGAATTTTTTCTTAATGAGAATGTGAGGCAATGTGGTATATAGGGTAGAAAAATCAAAACTTTGAACAGATTCAAAATCACCAATATATGCATGCAATTTATCAAGTACTTCCAACGAGTTCTTGACACTCCAAAAGTAATTAATTCCACTATTTTCGAAGGCCTTATTTGAACAATTTATTATCAGGTTTTTGATTGTATCAAGTGTACTGGTAAGAAGAATAGACAATTTAGTAGTGGAACAATGGCTTGAAGACGAAATGAATCTATATTTGTAAGGTGTTTTGTGTAGCTTCGGAAGTCAATACATAGTTGGGACTTTCATTGTATTTGGTTCTGCTTGTAAAGCGGTAGCTAAAAGTTTATGTTTGTTACAGATGTCTTTTTCTGAAAATGGAGTCAGTTGGAATGTATGCCTAGATAACAATATTACCAAAACGGAGTAAAATCGTGCGATAAAACATCTCCGTCTATTAAAATAACAGTTTGATCGCCTTATGATTTCATGAAAAGATTCTATATTCATAGTCATGGACTGGAAAATGACAGATATTGATTTTTCTGAAAACAAAATAACTACGTCTTAATTGACTGCAGGCAAAGTGTTTGAGCAGTACTTAATTAACAATAATTGGATTAGTCTAAACTTGAATGACAGAGTTGTAGTAAACATGATTTACTTTTAAATAGACTCACCTTCAGGATCGATTCAAATTAATATAGTAATAAAAGTTATGTAGAAGAATCTTTGTGGTGTATACATTCGGTCGACACACTCATAAATTGAATTAAGTCGCCAAATTAACTTTCTTATACCTCTTATAAAATGCACTAAAAAACTATGTCCAGATAAATAAATGTTATCAAATCTCACAAAACTATTTGTCTTGTATAGATATTTAAAGCTGATCGTCATGAATTGGGTTTATATATGTTTATTCCACTTTGGTTGTCGTGACACTCATCAATGAAATAAGTTTCAACAGTCACGATTTGAATTGTATGATGAGAAAGATAAGGGGTGTACGTTGAGGAGACATTAACCCAATAAAATAAAACCTAAAGTTCGATAATGTAAATTTTGTGAGCTCTACATTCCGTTAGAAAACTTTGATAGGCAATCTATTACAAGTTTAAAGATAAGGTAGATCATCACGATGATGTAATAAGACATGATGACCTCAATGTACTAACAACTGATGATATTCTTGCTGTCGACCTAGTAGTAGTAATACAAATAAAGTCTGATTAACCCTAAACACAAAAATCTTAAGCTTAGCACAACCAATTATTTTGTTTTGGCTTACAGAACAATTGGAAGCAATATCTGCTAATTATATTTAAGGAAAAAAGGTCTATCTCAACAGTATAAATTTGTGTACATCAATAAGCACTGTTTTTGTATATGTAAACTAAGTAGTCGTCTGTGTAAAACCAGTAAATGTCCTCTGGGGAACTTAAGATACAATTAATATTAAAGCTTCATAAACATTGGTTAAATTTATTTATTACGCTAAAAAATTAATATACTTTCATGTTTTATAGATACTGGACGATACAACAAGCCACAAGCCACGTTTAGTATGGAGTGTATGACAAACAATGTTGAACGGAATGTTCTTGTCATCAAAAATCATCGCAACAGAAATCCATCCCCGTACTCTTCTTCGGAAAGAATAACTTCTGTAATTCAACTGAAGTGATTTAATTTTATCTTAAAATTTTCATTCATCATGTATTGATTAAACAAACAATATCAGTTCACACAATTTGTTTATTTTTATTGTGCAACTTAATTGTATGGGAGTTAATCAACTGTTCCGGTTTTTAACTTTATTATTGAAAGTCTATGGCTTCTAAATGCTGTTTTCCAATTTCGTCAGCTTTTAAGTTCTTTATTTTAAAAGAAAATTGATAAGAAAATCTGTTTTAACTTTGTTAAATATTCTGTTTTATAAAATGTATCAAGTGTTCATTTCTTCTATCTATGTACATGTACCTATAGTCATAATCATAATTCTGTCCTCTTTTCCCTCGAATGTTTAGACCAACGATTTAGACCTATCACCGAGTTTGTACTTTCGTGAGCAACAAGACGGGTGTCATATGTGAATCAGGATCTGCTTACATTTCAGGAGCACCTTGGATCACCCCGGCTTTGGTGGGGTTCCGTGTTGCTAGTCTTTAGTTTACTCTGTTGTATTTTGGATACCGTTGCTTGTCTTTTTGTCGTTTTTCGTATTTTGCCATGGCGTTATCATTTTGTTATCGACTTAAAAGTTTGAATCTTTCACCTCATTTCTACTTGCCTAAAAATTTTATTTCACATTAAATCTTTATAGATTTCAACAATTCCTTACACTGTAAGCGTTAAAAAGTCCTTTTTCAAGTTCAAGAGGATGATTACACAATCCTTTAAACTTTTCTGATATGTATGTCCAAAATCAGGAATGATCTCCGATCACTGTCTATTTATCATTTGTTGTAGATTTAAATAGTATTCTAAGTTTCTTGGACATCTTGGTTGTATTCTAAACACTCGACCAATGCCATATGAGACGTGCACATTGCAATTAGGTACATGCCTATCTACAAAGAAGACGGTATGGTCATTCATACTTTTGAATGTTTCTATATATTTGTTTCTGGTGATATAAATAAACAGTATAATTTTTTCGATTATTTGGTGTTCGGTGATAATATTTTAGCATAAATAATAATTAAAACACCAAGGGGCTAATCAAGGTAGTAGACAAAAACTAATGGAATCGAATGAATTTCAAAAATGGATGAGACCGGCTACGTCGATAGTGTAAGCCTTCTTGTTATGCATGCATCACCCGCCATAAAAATCCTCACTCAGTCTTAATGTCATTATCGAAAATCGGACACAATCCGTAAAACTTCAGATCAAACGACTGATCTAGTATCTTAGCCAAAATGTGTACGAAAAAAACCCCAGAAACATGACATAGAGAAAAAAGATGAACAGACAAACAACAGTTAAAAAAACCTCTACACATTACATAAGAGATAGAGGATACACTGGGCTTAATATAGGTTCCTGCTCGACTAAAGGCCAATATATCACAAAAGTGTAATCTGTTTTTAGTTGATTCAAGTTACCTTTAATCTGACATATGTTACCCTTTTTGTGATAGATGATAACAGTATAAATGTTTTTGTTCATTCAAATTTATTACAAAACACGTATAGGCATGCTTTGTCTCGAGTTAGGTAAGGCTGCGTGATAGATATTGAAAAATTCGTGATCATTCTCTTAAATATATAAGCGAAATAATATAAACAATCCGTGTATATGGTCAGTTATATTTTATTTTCTTATCAAACAATCATCTTAGATGATATGTATTACACACAAAGAATCCAAAAAGCGTCATCAGTTCCCTGTTGTAATAAATATCTTTAATACGCTATGTTTGTCTATTTCCGTTATATTACATAATAATACGAATTCACCGCAGAACGTTTTTCTGTGCCCAGGAGAGGCACCGTTAGCGTACTTCTTTAGATAACTCTCTACTGTCCCATATTAATCTATATCGTTGAACTTTAAAAGGCACATAATATAACTTAAAATAAAATTTGGTATAGGATAAGTATAGGAATGACGGAATAATAGATAACAAAAACACAAGTACAAACAATTTAATATCAAACAATCATTATAGTATACTGTAACAAAGCATGCTCGCAGCTACCAAAAAGTGAGTCGAACGATACCAAAGAGACATTCAAAATCATAAGTCGAAAATAAACTGACAACGCCATGGCTAAAAACGAAAAACGAACAAAAGACAGCAACAGTATACAAAACACAACATAGAAAACTATAGAATAAGTAACACGGATCCAACCAAAAAAACATGGGTGAGTAAGGTGATCCTTCACACGTGACAACCGATAAAAACAAACACAATGCACTAATCCTTACTCATTTTCAAATTGTGACGATATCATAGATTTTTTGTCACAAACAATGACAAATTGGTCATGATTGTCTATATTCAGACTTTTTAAAAGAACTAACCGTGCATTAGTACCCTGTTACTACGTAAAATTTCTCAGCATATTTGAAAGAGTTGATATTATTAAATTGCTGATCTAACAATTTTATATCATACTGAAAAACGAGATGTGGAGTACATATATGATTCAATATAAAGCTAGCAGAGGAATATGTCATACAAATTAGTTGAAATTACCACCTAAATCAAATAGGTAGTATCGACGTGTCAGACAAAAAATGAATAAGTAAATATATTACAATATACATATATGTGAGTATTAAAAGAGTTCGAAGAGTGACAGTTCTCTCGGTCTTTTTTAAAAGCAAACTCAAGATACGTATACTGCTGTTATAGACATTTTGTAATCTTACATTGAATTTCGCCAGCCGTATGTCCAAGTTGATTCCATAGATAAATTTGAAAGATATATTTTTAATTTAAATTTAAATTTAAATTTTTATAAGGTAGCTAAGTACAATTGAAAATGACTATCTTCCAGTTGTTCAAACATTTTCACAGTATAAAGAATACACTTGATATTTGTTCAATAACTATGCAATTATGTTTACCAGACTCTCTTGGGTTGAATGTCTAAAACTGAACTGACGCAAAATCAAACAACCAATAACAACAAATGCAATAATACAATGTAGATTCAGGCATCATTTTATATCTATATTTATATTTGGAATTTGATTCGTGTAAGCTTGTACCCTGAGGACACGTTTCCTTTTATAAATAGCTTTGCCTTTTTCGTCAAAGGTTAATTGGTGTATTTATATACATATATTTCTAAAATGAAGAGTGAGAGGAAATAACAATCAAATAAAAAGTAAAATCACAAAAATACTGAACTCCGAGGAAAATTCAAAAAGGAAAGTCCCCAATCAAATGGCAAAATCAAAAGTTCAAACACATCAAGCGAATGGATAACAACTGTCATATTCCTGATTTGGTACAGGCATTTTCTTATGTAGAAAATGGTGGATTGAACCTGGTTTGAACCTGGAAATAAGGCTATAAGACCTAGATTCATCACAATCGATTGATTCATGATAGCTAATTATTGATTTTTATAGCGAATATATCAGCTTTCTCCTAGAGGTCGATGTGGCGAACACAACCTAACTCTCCAGAAACGTTATCACTGTTATATTTAAAGACTGAACAATTGCATATTCTTGTCTAAATGTTTACACTGAAATGAGCAATTTTGCACATTGTATTTGTTTTTATTATAGGAGGTGCATTGTTACCATCTACTCACTTCCACTTCAATATAAGAATTACTGAAGAATATCAAAATCTCAATTAATTCAGTCAAAGACAAGACGAAAAAAGATGTTTTTCAGAGTGTACATACAGATCCAACATTATCTATGTAAAATACCAGATAAAAACTGAAATATACCCATCTCAATTTATTCAGTCAAAGACAAAGAGAAAAAAGATGTTTTTTAGAGTGTTCGACAGATTCAACATTATTTTATGTAAGATACCAGATAAAGAGAATTTAAGTGGCTAATAGAGATTTGACATATATACAACAGACTAGAAGATGTTATAATAAAGATAACTATCGATGTGCAAATATAACAAAATGATTTCACGATAAAGTGAATACAGGAAGTTGTCCCTATAAAATCGCTCACTCAATTTCATTGAATTTTTTTCTTTAAAAATCGTGTCAATTGCGTGTTTGTTAATCCCGATTTCTCTATTGAGTATACAAGAAGGAGATCATGAAGCATCATAAAACATGTAAAAATGTAATAAAAAATAGTGCTTTTTCTAAAACGTCAAAAGATATTTGTAGATTCACAGTCCTGTTTTGGTTATTTGTCAATGCGTGATCTTATATAATTAACCTACACATTTTCTGATGCTGGATTTGTTTGTATAATTATAATTTGTATAATTATGAAAAAAGAAGAACTTATGTGTGGCACCTTCAAACCAAATTACAGCGGAACCTTTCAATTAAAACGGCAAGCACTTATATTTGATATTGAATTAATTTGGATCCATATTCTATATGATAACTAATTTGACAGGTTTTCCGAACCATAGTACAAAAGAGGCATTATGATAATAGAATTATAGTTTAATCATTGCGTTTGAAATAAATATAGTTAAGTCTTCCTTGAATAAAGATATTTTTTGTGATTAGGTGATAAAGATGTCAGCAATGAAATATTTGTTTCGTCTGAACTGAGTAAATTATGTGTTCACCTAGTTTGTTTATATTAAAAATGAACCGATGTTAAATATTTCCAGTGGCGATTTAATTTGACAAACTCAATACGCAATACTCGATAGACCAGATGACGTAAGTAATTCGGTTAATGAATAGATCAAATGATTTTTTCCTATTCAAAAACTGTAAGCATCGAAGATTATAATAGAACAAATACTGTTGGTATGACATGACGACAAGCAACACTGTTAAAAAAAATTATATAACAAAAATACCGAGCTCCAAGGAAAATTCAAAATGGAAAGTCCCTTAATTATCAAATGGCAAAATTAAAAGCTCAAACGCCCTAAACGAATGGAAACCAACTTACATATTCCTGACTTGGTACAGGCATTTTCTTATGTAGAAAATGGTAGGATGAACTTGGTTTTATAGCTAGCTAAACCTCTCACTTATATGACAGTCGCATAAAATACCATTATATTGACAAAAATGTGTGAACAAAACAAACAGACATAATAGGTAAAAATGCCAAAAACAGGGGTACAGCAGTCAACATTGTGTTATAATCTTAATCACTATAAAAACAAACAAATATGTCAACAAAGAAAAACAAAAAGGCATATAGACAAAGCACATAAGCAAAAATGAAAAGAATACAAAAAATGACGATAGCACAATAACACAATGGCGGGATATGTAAGTTCCGAGCCACGCCAAGAGGATGTTACCAAAAATAGACTAAACAGTAAAGTAAATAATTTACATAGACAAATAAAAGAACACTAAAAACGTAATTAAGATGATAAACAACGTCAGTATCTAGAATCTATACTTCAAGACCATCGTGTATTATTTGTGAAGTTGATACGGAATATTTATCAACAAGGTCTTGGTATCTTCCGATGAACTTTTTTAGAAAAAGGACGAGACGTTTTTTGACATAACCCTGGTTCTTCAACTTTCAGCTCAGACACTTGTGACGTTTTATAAAGTCTGAGTAGTAGCTGCAAGCTCTTGAATATCGAATGAGTTGGGAAATGTATATCCCATATGCAGGTGAATTTGGTATATTGCTACTTAGATATGGGGGAAATTGATAATTTCAAAAGTCTCGTTTGTCATAGATTCTGGTACTGAGATGACCGTTAATGGCAAATTCGAGGTATAAGTCTAAAAATGAGGCGGAGAAAGCCGTGTCTGTTATATCTTTAATTTCTAGTTCTAGAGGATGTATTAATGGAACCCAATTAGAAAAGTTTAGATTGTTAATGGAAAGAACAGCATCATTATATCCGAATGTGAAATTAAATGATCTTCTTGTTTTTGACAAATGTCTGATGGAAATCTGACTCATATGAAAATAAGAAGAGGTCGGCAAGGAGAGGCGCACAGTTCGTTCCCATAGGAATGCTGACAGTTTGTTGAAAAAGTCTACCTCCAAATTCAACAAATATGTTGTCAATAAGAAACTCCAGCATATTGATCACTTCTTCCTCGATTTGATTTGATATCTTGATACCTGAAGAATCAATATTCCAAAATATTTTCAATAACCATATGCATTGCATGAGATACAGAAGGTGGTACATGCAATTGTTAAGAAATTAAATTCAATGTAAGCAGTGAGGTATATTACTCTATGAGAGAAACATATATTCAATTTGAATAAGGTCTTCGAATCTTTCTAAAAAAAATTATAGTATTGAGGCCTCATTTGTATACATAAAGGTTATGACATCATGTAATATGTCGGAACATTTTATAAAATGATATATATTCAAATATTTCCAAAAACTGTTATCTTTATATATTTGATAAAGAATTAGTATCTATATCTATAGTGGGAGATTTTCCTAAACAAATAATTATTCTGAAAACTTTTCTTCAAAAAACAACATAATCTAGTTTGGTTGGGATGTTCTTCAAAAAAATATGTAAAAAATTCTCACATTTTTTTTTCTATCTCTCTTTCACATTCAAATATTGACCCTATAAGTAAAACAGATACTAGATAAAGTGGCTTTAAATTTGATATTGCTTTAAGTAGTTGGTTGTATAATCTTAAAAAATTGAGAACAACACCTTCTAAATGTTATGTGTCCGAAGCGCTTTTTCTTGATTTACCTTCATCAAAAATGCTCAAAGCAGAATCTTTGAAATGTTCCCTTGTTTGAAAAAAAAAACCATAAATGATGATCAGGCAGTTTGATAGTTCTGTGCAATAAGAGCTGTAATGTAATAAGTATTTCTTAAAAAATGCCTTTTTGTAACAATAAATAAATTGACGTATTGTACATAATATAACATGGATTACTACAGTAACAAACTAAAATGAGAGAGCGAAAGTCAAGCACACTACTACACAGATACGATGCTTTGTTCAACCTTTCAAGGAATTTATACATAAATAAATCTAGAAAGGTTGAGATATATGCTGTATTAAATAATAATAGGCCTAGATAACAATATTACCAAAACTGAGTAAAATTGTGCGCTAAAAACCTCCCCTTCTATTAAAATAAAAGTTTGATCACCTTATGATTTTTAATGAAAAAGATTCTATATTCATAATCATTCACACAAAAATGATAGCTATTAATTTTTCTGAAAAAAATAACTATGTCTTAATTGACAAATTATTAATTTATCTGAAAAAAATAACTATGTCTTAATTGACTGCAGGCAAAGTGTTTCAGCAGTACTTAATTAACAATAATTGGATTAGTTTAAATTTGAATGACATAATTGTGGTCAACATGATTTACTTTTGAATAGACTAACATTCTAGGATCGATTCAAATTAATATAGTAATAAAAGTTATTCAAAAGTATTTTATCGGTGTGTAAACTAGGACGACTCCCTCCTTTATTAAAAATTAACCTTTTTATACTTCTAATAAAATGCACTTAAAAACTATGTCCAGACAATTATTTCTCTTGAATTGGAATTGAAAGTCGTATCGTCATGAAAGTGGTTTATATATGATTATTCTCCTTTTTGTTGTCAAGGCACTCATCAATGAAATAAGTTCCAACAGTCACGATTTGATAACAAAATGAGAACGATGTGAGAAGACACTTACCCAATAACAAAAACAAAATCTCAAGTTAGATAATGTAAATACTGTGTGCTCTACATTTCATCAGAAAACTTTGATAAGCAATCTATTACAAGTTAAAGAAATCAAGAGATCATAACGATGAATGTAATAAGACATGATGACATCAATGTACTATCAATTTATGGTATTCTTGCTGTCCACCTAGTAGCAGTAAATCAAAATTAAGTCTGATTAACCCTAAACACGAAAATCGTAAGCTTAGAACAACCACTTATTTAATAATGTGTTTTGACTTACAGATCAATTGGAAGCAATATCTGCTAATTATATATTAGGGGAACAAAGTCAATCCAAACATTATAAATTTGTGTATAAGCACTCTTTTTTTATTATATTTAAACTAAGTAGTCTGTGTAAAACAAGTAAATGTACTCTGGGTATCTTAAGATACAATTAATATTAAAGCTTCATAAACATTGGTTAAATAACATTATTACGCTAAAACATGAATATACTTTCATGTTTTATAGATACTGGACGACACAACAAGCCACAAGCCATGTTTAGTATGGAGTGTATGACAAACAATGTTGAACGGAATGTTCTTGTCATCAAAAATCATCGCAACAGAAATCCATTCTCGTACTCTTCTTGGGAAAGAATAACTTCTGTAATTCAACTGAAGTAATTCAATTCTATCTTATCATTTTCATTCATCATGTATGGATTACAATTTGTTTATTTTTATTGTGCAACCTAATTTTATGGGAATTAATCAACTGTTCCGGTTTTTAACTTTATTATTGAAAGTTTATACCTTCTAAATGCTGTTTTCCAATTGCGTCAGCTTTTAAGCTCTTTATTTAAAAAAAAAAATTGATAACAAAATCTGTTTTAACTTTGTGAAATATTCTGTTCTATAAAATGTATCAAGTGTTCATTTCTTCTATCTATGTACATGTACCTATATTCAAAATCATAATTCTGTCCTCTTTTCCCTCAAATGTTTAGACCAACGATTTAGACCTATCACCGAGTTTGTACTTTCGTGAGCAACAAGACGGGTGTCATATGTGAATCAGGATCTGCTTACATTTCAGGAGCACATTGGATCACCCCGGCTTTTGTGGGGTTCGTGTTGCTAGTCTTTAGTTTACTCTGTTGTATTTTGTATACCGTTGCTTGTCTTTTTGTCGTTTTTCGTATTTTGCAATGGCGTTATCATTTTGTTATCGACTTAAAAGTTTGAATCTTCCATCTCATTTCTACATCTATAAAAATTTTATTTCACATTAAATCTTTATAGATCTCAACAATTTCTTACACTTTAAGCGTTAAAAAGTCCCTTTTCAAGTTCAAGAGGATGATTACACAATCCTATAAACTTTTCTGATTTGTTTGTCCAAAATCAGGAATGATCTTCGATCACCGTCCATTTATCATTTGTTGAAGATTTTAATAGTTTTCTTAGTTTCTTGGACATCTCTGTTGAATTTTAAACACTCGATCAATATGCCGCATGAGACGTACATATTGCAATTGGAAAATGTCTATCTGCAAAGATATATTTATACTTTTGAATGTTTCTAGGTATTTGTTTTGGTGATATAAATAAACAGACTGATTATAAATTTTTCGATTATTTGGTGTTCGTTGATTACACTTTGCCATGAAAAATAATTTAAATACCAAGGGGCCAATCAAATTTACAGCAACAGCAAATGTCTTTTGTTCAAATTCCAAAAAATGGACAAGCAAGATACAAATCAAGGTTGAAAACAAAAATATTGGAATTGCATGAACTTCAAAGTGGGAGAGACCGGCTACGTTGATAGTGTAAGCCTCCTTGTTATGCGTGCATCATCTGCCATACAAATCTTCACTCAGTCTCAATATCATGATCGAAAATCGGACACAATGCGTATAACTACAGACCAGACGACTGTCGTAGTAATTTAGCCAAAAAGTGGACAAAAAACAAACAGAAACATGGCCTAGAGAAAAAAGATGAACAGACAAACAACAGTTCCAAAAAAACACTATACACATAGCATAGTTTCTGATCGACTAAAAGCCAATATATCATGAAAGTGTCATCTGTTTTTATTTGATTCCTTTTATCTGACATATGTTACCCATTTTATGATAGATGAGAACAGTATATGATTATATATGTTTTTGTTCATTCAAAATTATTACAAAACATGGATAGGCATGCTTTGTCTCGAGTTAAGTATACTTTAAAGCTGCGTGATCGATATGGAAAAATCTTTATCGTTATCTTAAATATATAAACGAAATAATATAAACATTCCGTGTATATTGTCAGTTACATTTTATTTTTATCAAATAATTATCTTAGATAATCCTAAGAGCGTCATCAGTTCCCTGTTGTAATAAATATCGTTTAAAAGTTATGTCTGTCTATTTCCGTTATATTACATAATAATACAAGTTCACCTCAGGACGTTTTTCTGTGCCCAGGAGAGGAACCGTTAGCGCACCACTTTATATAACTCTCTATTCATCCATATTAATCTCTATCACTGAACTTTAAAAGGCACATAATATAACTTAAAATAAAACTCGGTATAGGATAAGCATAGGAATGACGGAATAATAGATAACAGAAGAACAAACAATTTAATATCAAACACTCATTATAATACACTGTAACAAAGGATGCTCGCAGCTACCGAAATAAGGCAAATGATACAAAGAGACATTCAAAATCATAAGTCGAAAATAAACTGACAACGCCATGTCAAAAAACGAAAAACGACCAAAAGACAGCAATAGTATACAAAACACAACAAAGAAAAATAAAGACTGAGCAACACGGACCCAACCAAACAAACTGAGTGATCTTATGTGCTCTAGAAGAGTAAGCTGATCCTGCTTCACATGTGACATCCGATAAAAAACAAACACAATGCACTCATCCTTACTTATTTTCAAATTGTGAACTCTTTGTCACAAATGATGACAAATTGGTCATTATAGTCTTTATTCAAACTTTTGAAAAGTAATAACCGTGCATTAGTTATCCGTTACTACACAAAAAGAATGTCCTCAGCATATTTGATAGCATTGATATTATCAAATTGCTGATCTAACACTTCTATATCATGCTAAAAAACAAGATATGGGGTTCATATAAGATTCAACATAAAGCAGAGGAATATGTTATACAAATTAGTCGAGATTACCACCTAAATCAAAAAGGTAGTATCGGTGTGTCAGACAACTAGGGGCTCTAAAGAGCCTGTGTGGCTCACCTTGGTCTATGTGCATATCCAACAAAGGTCACGCTCGAACATTGTAGACAAGAATATGACAAAAATCTCTGTTTTGTTGATCTTGTGTTGTATTGCTGATCATTTAGTTTGTTTAGTTTCTCTCTATCTTCTTTAGGTTTTGTTCAAAACACGAAAGAGGGTAAAAAAAAATCCTTAATATTTTAAAAATCCTAGTTGTTTTTAAGGGCAATCACTCCTATAAAGAGTGACAGTCTTCTAACTATATCTGCAAAATTTGACTTTTTAGTAGATCTTGGCTTGCTGATCATTTTTGTTATTTAAAGTCTCTATTCATATTTTATTATTTTTATCATATCAGGCAAAATACAAAAAAAAATGGTAAAAATCTTCATTAAAGGGCAATAACTCCAATAATAAATCGGCGGACGATTTCCTTCATTTTTTTTTATTGTAGATCTTGTCTTGTTGATACTTTTTGCTTATTCAAGTTTCTATGTATCTATTATCATTTTTAACAAATAAGGCAAAAACGCAAAAAATTAGCAGACTTATTTGTAGAACCTGTCTTGCTGATCATTCTTGCTTTTCAAAGTTTCTCCCTATCTATCATAGTTTTCAAGATAATAGGCAAAAATAAAAACAAATGGTCAAATTGTCATTTAAGGACAATAACTCCTATAAGAAGTCGTCTGACAGATTTGATGTATATGGACAATTGGTAGAGCTCAACATTCTTGCCCCCGTCAGATTTTCTCTAATTATAGCGGTTTTCAAAATAATAGACAAAACTTGCATTTTACCCCTATGTTCTATTTTTAGCCATGTCGGCCATCTTGGTTGGCAAGCGGGGTCATCGGACACATTTTTTTTAACTAGATACCTCAAGGAGGATTGTGACCAAGTTTGGTTAAATTTGGTCAAGTAGTTTCAGAGGAGAATATATTTGTTAAAGTTAACGGACGACGACGACGGGCACCAAGTGATGAGAAAAGATCACTTGGCCCTTTGGGCCGAGTGAGCTAAAAATGAATAAGTAAATAAAGTATATACGCTATATTATAAAATAGTCATAAAAAAGAAGTAGAAAGCAACACAGGGATCTTGGAGTTCTTTGTTTTTACAAAAATGTATGCTAATGAATATTGAAGTAAATATTAGTTCTAAAATGATTGATATTGTGTAAAATATTTAATGAAAAAAAACACTTTCCCTCGGCCTATTTAGATTATGACAATGTAGCAAAGTACAATTGAAAATGACTATCCTCCAGTTGTTAAAAAGTTCACAGTATATACCCTTGATATTTCTGCAATAACAATGCAATCATGTTTACCAGACTCTCTTGGGTTGAATGTCTAAAACTGAACTGACGCAAAATCAAACAGCCAATAAGAACAAAAGCAATAATACAATGTAGATTGAGGCATCATTTTATATCTGTATTTATATTTGGAATTTGATTCGTGTAAGCTTGTACCCTGGAGTCACGTTTCCTTTTATAAATAGCTTTGCCTTTGTCGTCAAAGATGAATTGGTGTATTTATATACATATTTATCTGAAATGTAGAGTGAGGGGAAATAACAATCAAATAAGGCAATAAAACCAAAAACACATCTGATAACGATCGATTAATTCATTAAATAACTATTTTTTTATAGCAAATATATCAGCTTTCTCCTAGAGGTCGATGTAGCAAACACAAGCTAGCTCTTCAGAAGCGATATCACTGTTATATATAAAGACTGAACAATCGCGTTTTCTTTTCTAAATTTGTACACTGAAATGAACAATTTAGCACATGATAATTTGTTTTTTTTATATATATAGAAAGTGCTTATGTTACCATCTATACTCACGTCCACTTCAGTATAAGAATTACTGAGGAATATCCCATCTCAATTTATTCAGGCAAAAACAAATAGAAAAAAAAAATTTTTTCAGAGTGTTTGTACGGATGCAACATTATTTTATAATATAAAACACCAGATAAAAATCTGATTTTTGATAAAAGAATTTTGAATGGCCAATAGAGATTAGGCATAAATACAGTAGACTAGAAGATGTAATTATAAAGACAACTTTCGATGTGCAAATATCGGATAAATTTAACAACATGATTTCACGATAAAGTGAATACAGGAAGTTGTCCCTAAAAAATCGCTCACTCAGTTTCACTGAATTTTTTCTTTAAAAATCGTGTCAATTGCGTGTTTGTTAATCCCGATTTCTCTAATGATTATACAAGAGATCATAAAGCATAATAAAACATGTAAAAATGTAATAAAAAAATAATGATTTTTCTTAGACGTCAATAGAAATTTGTAGATTCAAAGTCCAACAAAACAAAAACTTCCACATGTATCAAGACATTAATAAAGGCCATCAAATGCCTCTAAGAATAAAAATATCTAATGAATAAAATTTGTATTTACAGAATTTACGACTCCAATTATTCATCAAATCCACAAAATTTACCATCCCGACACAACAAATACAGTACTATCCATTGTCCATTGTTCGTTCATTGTAGAAACAGAATACCAGACGACTATATTTGTATATTGCACCCTTATCGCTAACTTTTATTTATACACTTTTACATTTGTACAGTTAAATGGCCTGAATGCAGTATAAACGTCAATAATTGTCTGCGTTCTGAAACACCTAAGATACTAAGTACTTGTATTCCACAACTATACTGGCGACTACCACTGTTCATTATGTGTACCGAGACTGATATCTAATGCGGGAACTTGTTTCTGTCTTTGGAATCTATGTTGTGTTTTTTTTTTTTTCATTTCATGGAGAACTGCTCACACTGATGTGACATTGTTTGGGAACTAGCTAGGACTCAATGTGACGACAGGACATCAGATATAACCCAGTCTGCTATTTACATTTTTTATTCTGGTTCGCAGTCTGCTCATATTTATAACAGTTTCAATATGAATTACACTATTTTCCAACACAGTCATACATTTCGTTGCTGTCTCTTTGACACATTCCCCATTTCCATTATCAATTTCATTTAACATTCAGCAATATTAATTGAACAATAATGCAAAACACAATAATAGTCTAAGCGCTATATATGAACAGGCATGTCATTGTTATTTCCCCTTAGTTAGTTTAATAGAAATATTAAATTAAGTACCAAAATAGACAATGTATATGGATAGGACAAGAGTCTTTTCTCTTGATTTGTATATTCCAAATGATTTAAGAGTTGTTAATTTGTAAAAATCTGTGACAGTTCGTCGAATTTACTATTTTTAAGAAAAACTGCTCCAAACTATAAAGTTAATCAAAATCGGTATATATAATTATATTATACTGAATGAATTATCCTGGCTTATCCTGCAGTTTTATTGGTTAACTTGACAGGAAATAAGTTCCATATCCCCTGTGAACAAAAACGAAAATACGAAAGGTAAAAAATGTTAAAATCAGGACTCTCCAGTTTAATATGATTGTTATTCGGGATTTTCATGGGATATGGGGTCATTTTGTCAAATTGAAAGAGTTGGTATTACTTTGTTTTATTAAAAAGAATGACGAACGTAGATACAAGTATCTTGTCCTGGGGAGGGATAAATCCTACTTTGTAAAGAATCACTCTGATTCAAACAAAAAATTATCTGAAACTGACATTGTCAAGATGCTTGATTTTTTGATTGACAACATATTTGTTACGTTTGGAGGACGTGTTTTTCAACAGACTGTCGGAATTCCAATGGGAACCAATTGTGCCCCTCTACTTGTTTCTTTATTATTATGAGGCTGACTTCATACAGGAACGTCTTATGAAGAAAGATAAGAAGTTAGCAATATCCTTTAACTTTACATTCCGCTATATAGATGATGTTCTCTCACTAAATAATACAAAATTTGGTGACTATGTTGAACGAATCTATCCCATCGAACAAGAGATAAAGGATACTACAGATACAGTTAAGTCTGCCTCATATCTTGACTTACATCTAGAAATTGACAATGAGGGTCGGTTGAAAACAAAAATTTACGACAAAAGAGATGATTTCAGCTTCCCAATTGTAAAAATTCCATTTCTATGTAGCAACATTCCAGCAGCGCCTGCATACGGAGTATATATCTCCCAATTGATAAGATATTCCCGGGCCTGTATTTTCTATCATGATTTCCTTGATAGAGGATTGCTGCTCACAAGGAAGCTATTAAACCAAGAGTTCCAAATGATGAAGTTGAAATCATCCCTTCGTAAATTTTACGGACGCCATCACGAGTTGGTTGACCGTTATGGAATAACTGTTTCACAGATGATATCGGATATGTTCCTTATGTCGTAACTACAACACCCTTCCCTTTTCACGAATGTGACTTACCGAATTAGACTTTTTACCGGATTTGTAATAACATAAGCAACACGACGGGTGCCACATGTGGAGCAGGATCTGCTTACCCTTCCGGAGCATCTGAGATCACCCCCAGTTTTTGGTGGTCTTCGTGTTTCTTAGTCTTTAGTTTTCTATGTTGTGTCATCTGTACTATTATTTGTCTGTTTGTCTTTTTATTTTTGGCCATGGCGTTGTCAGTTTGTTTTTGATCTATGAGTTTGACTGTCCCTCTGGTATCTTTCGTTCCCCTTTGTCAGTGCCAATATCCCCTTCGCGTGACGTCCAGGAGATATAAAACACGGACAGGGAATATGAGCCCATATCCCGTTTGAAGATCCCGAATGTCATATAATGTATAATTAAAAGAGAATTGTATCAAAAACAAATTTGGTTCAAATTTACCAAAATGTCTAGAAAATATGCTTTGAATTGCAAAAAATTAACCATCGATGGATATACTTAAACATAACAATTTATTAGATTAATATATTTGAATATTACATTTTATTAGATTGATATATTTAGATATTACATTTTGTTAGATTAATATACTTAAATATTACATTTTATAAGATTGATGTAATAAATATTATAGTTCATTAGGTTGATATATTTAAATATTGTGTTTTATTAGATTATTTTTTGCATTAGTTTCGGTTGATCTTTGTATTCTATTGCAATATTAAGTCTTGGTATTTAGGATGAATTATTGACTAAGAAAACCATTAAACTTCGGAAGACATGTTAAGAAGGCGAACAAATACAGATTCTTAGGATAGTTTTGTTTTTGAAATATGAATAAAAGGAGATGTGTGCTTCGTCATGTGTTCTACTGTAGTGCATGTACAAGGATGGGTCATTTCCCTTGCCCATTCAGACATTCATAGTAAACGCTAATATATGCTTGAAGGATACCATATATTCATATTCTTAGATCTTCTAATTCATCGATCAATACAATAAAAGGTAGTCTCTTAGGAAATTGTTAAAAACCTTAGTTTTACGTAACAAATGTTTTAAATGGTGTAAAACTTCTTTGATTGTTAGACAAAAATACTCTGTACTTTATTATAAATCTTATCATATTCCTAGCATATTCCAGAGAGCACCTTTTTTTTGTAGGTTCGTGTTCAGTCTTTAGTTTTCTATGTTATGCTTTGTATATACAGTTGTTTGTCTCTTGGTCTTTTTACTTTTTTTGCCATGGTCAGACTTTTTTTTTTCTTTTTTTTTTTTGTTTTATAGATTTATGAATTGGATTTCACATTGGTATCGTTCGCCTCTTTTTTCTAAATAAAGATATTGGTTTACTAAAATTTACTGAATTTTACGGACGCTATCACGAATTGTTTGACCGTTATGAGCAACACAACGGCTGCCACATGTAGATCTGGATATGCTTACCCTTCCGGAGCATTTGAGATCAACTTCAGTTTTTTGGTTGGGTTCGTGTTGCTCAGTCTTTAGTGTTCTATGTTGTGTTTTTGTACTATTGTTTGTCTGTTTTTTTTTCTTTTTTAATCCATGGCGTTGTCAGTTTATTTTCTATTTATGAGTTTGAATGTCACTTTGGTATCTTTTGCCTCTCTTTTAATATCAGTGTTTAACGAAAAGGAAAATCATCTTATCACCTGAATTCACACGACGGATTCCATTAAGTAGCTTTAACTTAAACTTCGCAATTTAAATGATCAGAAAGTTTTTCTGTCTTTGATTCTTTAACTCATCTGACCAAAGGTCAATGTACACTTTAACTATGAATTGGTGTCTGTCTTCCAAAGTTCACATCTTAGGGTATCTAGATTAAAGTTTCTTTTGACCCAGTAACCAACATATCTGAAATGGCGTTCAATAGAAAATGAAAATAAGGATAAAATGCATGTTAATTACTAATACCTTAAAATACCATACTATAAACAGAAAACCTGGCGGGGAAATCAATTAAGGGTGTCGTAATCTACATACTCTCTATGTGTATGAAAATTATAAGACGAACCGTAATTGCCCGTTAATAGCATTATTAAAATACTTACTTTCAGAACAAATTATAAGATAAGAAGATGTGGTATAACTGCCTATGAGATAATTCTCCACCAGAGACTAAATGACATAGAAGTTAACAACTATAGGTCATCGTAAGGTCTTCAAAAATTAGCAAAACCCATAACACAAATGCACACTTTCTCATAAACTAGTAAAATTGAATATAAAGAAGACAGAGACATCCATGACGTTTCCTATATGACAAAATGGTCTTTCAATAGATGTGGGTCTAACTGTATGCTTTGCAGTTGTTAAAATACCTTTGTTCAGTGAAAAAAAAACTTACTAGTTTAGGAATTGATCTTCAAAACTTTATCTTTGTCGTAATGGACTTATTTATCATGGTTATAATTATACTGTTCTTGTTAAATAATATATTTTCGGGATGAAGCATTCGCGAATTTATTGTTTGACTAAACTATTTTTTTTTGTTCTTCATTTTAATCTCATATTAGCAGGTAATGAGCTGTAGGCATGCCTTCAAATAACGTCTAAAGTCAGAAACATTATCAATGGTTATTCAATGTTATGTCAAAGAGTGTTTTTGTTATTTGGGGATTTTAATGTTTCTGTTCAATTCATCTACCATTTTTACACACGTGCTGAACATATATTGGTAATTTCATATCAACGTTAAGTGGCAACCGCAGTACATTTGCTGAACATTTAATGTACATGTGATGAAAATTAGTGGCAACCTTAGGACAAGTGCCGAGCATTGAATGACAACCCCAGGACAAGTACGGAACATATGTAATGGCAACCTTATAACATATGATGAACATAAAGTGGTAACCTTATAACATATGATGAACATAAAGTGGTAACCGTATGACATATGATGAACATAAAGTGGCAATCTCAAAACAAGTCCAGAACATTTAGAGGCAACCTCATAACATATGATGAAAATTAAGTGGCAATCTCAGGACATGTATCGAACATTTAAAGGCAATCTAAGGACAATTACAGAACATTCTGTGGCATTATTAGTATATGTGCTGTACATTTAGTGGCAACCTCAATATTTGTGTTGAACATTTAATTGCAGCCTCGGCACAAATAATGAGCCTTCAGTGGTAGTCCCAATAATAGTTATGGAATACGAATATTGAATATCTTTTGAATTGACAGTGGTGTTCCGGAACTACGCAGAAATCTATAGACGTCAATACTGCATTCATCTATTTTACTGTACAAATATCAAGTGTACAAATAAACCTTAGCGATAAGCGTGAAATTTACAAATATGGTATCCTGCTTCTACAGTGAGCAAAGGATAATGTTGTATTAATTGAGTCGTGAAAATAGACGTTTTTACTATCTGATGTAAATTATGTGTGTCTGATTTAATGAATGATAAATTCATCATAGATACCAGGACTAAAATGTTTACGCCAGACGCATATTTAGTCTACAAAGGAGTCATCAGTTATGCTCGAATTAGAAAGCAAACAGAAAAAGGCAAATAAAGTACGTCCATGTAGTTGAAAAGCATTGAGGACTCAAAATTTCAAAAGGTTATGCTTAATACATCGTAGGTAATATTGTCCTGGGGGTTGTGTTAACAGTTTATTATTTATGATTATGACCATATCAGTAATAATTAACACAGAATGGCTGACTACTGGGCTGGTAATATTTCGAGTCCTAAATTCTGTAAATTGAAATACTATTATCCCTACGATGTTCTTATTCTAAGAGGCATTTGATGAACTTTTTTGATGTCGTGATACATGTGGAAGTTATTTTTTGTATTGGTCTCGTAGGCATTCAGTTTCTTAAGTTCGATATTGCAATCGTGAGATGTCCATGATGTCTAAGTATACTTATTTCCTTTACAAACAGGAAGTTATCAATCATTTTAAGTTCATGAACTGTCAAATTGCCACTGGAAATATTCGACATCGGCTCATTTTTCATCACACACACTTGAGAATGCATAATTCAGTCAGTTTAGACGAAACAAATATTTTATTGCTGACATCTTTATCACCTAATCACAAATCAAATACATTTGTACAAGGAAGATTCAAATATATATATCTCAAACTTAATGATTTAACTATGATTTGTCGCAGTGAAATACTTTTATGATCTATGCAATTCTTTAATTGCCTCTGCCTCTTTTGTCGTATTTATTGCACTTGGCTAATTTAGATGTGGGGTCAATGAGGCAGCAACCCAAAAGCCATAATTTTCAAAATACATCTAGACATACCTGGTTTGAATTCCCGAATTTTACTAAAATATGGTTAGAATTTTGCAATAATAAATTGCAAAATCACATGATATGACAAGTTGTGAGTTTATGTAATTGCTATCATTTCTATAGCGAATTTAATTACATTAAGGCCTTTCTTTGTGCTGCTACAATACATTTCTTCTCTTTTGTGATGCATCAATATCTTAGTTTGCTTTTATACAAATTTATTTTTTTTTTCATAAAAAATGCTACCGACAAAAGAATAACAAGATCATATTTTAATTGTATTTTCTAAAGTTAAACTAAATTAGCTGCTGATATTAGGCTATAGAGATTACTCGACATTAGACTTTAATATACTATATTTACAAATCGTAATTTATATGAATATAATGCATATTTAGGCATATGCCAATGGGACTGCAACCCAACTACACACATAACAAAAAGAATGTGAAGGTCAACCATAATGCATGTATTGGTTTAGAGATTATAATTTTTCTCTTTTTGAAGCGAAATTAGCAAATATTCGTGCCGCTGATAGTGAAGTCTACCAACTTTAATTCACTCCGAAGCTTTCGTGGAAACATAATCATATAATATATAGTTTGTCACTTTCGTATGGTGAATTTGATGTAAAACAAAATAGGTAATTGTTGTCAGAACACTAGTAATAATATCACCTAACCTTTCTTATGAGTTTTATATCCAATTTTGCAACTTTTTCCATGAACACTTGATGTTTAACCTGATGGTACATCTTGAAATGTTATGAATAAAAACCTATAATGTAAGTTACAGTTCTCACAAAACGTGTTTCTTTATTAATGATATTCACGATTCATCAAACTTTTCAGTTTCATGATATACAACGTTAGTTTTAAACTACCATCGAAATACAAAGTGATATTCATTTACACTTAATGCAGTGATGATCTGAAAGTGTGACACTTTTCAAGTTCACATTTATAACTTAAGTCGTATCGACAAAACAATTTATAAATTCAATATTTCGAAGTACGTATCTTTTTTTTTCAATATTATATTATACTGAGTGAAATATCCCGGCTAATCCTGCAATCTGATTGGCTACTTAGACAGGAAATAAGATCCCATATCCCCTGTGAACAAAAATGAAGATACGAAAGGTAATCAATGTTAAAATCGGGACTCTCCAGTTTAATATGATTGTTATTCGGGCTTTTCATGGGATATGGGGTCATTTTGTCAGTGCCAATATCCCCTTCGTATGACGTCCCAGGAGATATAAAACACGGACAGGGAATATGATCTCATATTCCGTTTGAAGATCCCGAATGTCATATAAGATAAGATAAGATAAGAAAACTTTATTTTGATTCGGCATAAGTTGAAAGACACAATACAAGCTCTAAGGAGCTTTTGACCGAATATAAAAACATATACATAACATAAAAACAGTCTAATTTGACATATAAAACAACCTATATAATTAATAGAGAATTGTGGCAAAAAACAAATTTGGTTCAAATTTACCAAAATTTTTACGAAATATGCAACAAAGTAACCATCGGTGGATATACTTAAACAACGTTTTATTGGATTGATATATTTGAATATACCATTTTATTAGATTGATATAATTAGATATTACATCTCATAAGATTGATATACTTAAATATTATATTTTATACGATTGATATACTAAAATAGTATAGTTCATTAGGTTGATATATCTAAATATTGTGTTTTATTAGATTATTTTTGGCATATATTTGGGTTGATCTTTATATTTTATTGCAATCTTAAGTCTTGGTATTTAGGATGAATTATTGACTAAGAAAACCATTAAACTTCGGAAGACATGTTAAGAAGGCGAACAAATACAGATTCTAAGGAAAGTTTTCATTTTACTGCATTTTTTTGAAATTTGAATAAAAGGAGATGTGTGCTTCGTCATGCATTCTACATGAGTGCATGTACAAGAATGGGTCATTTTCCTTCCCCATTCAGTAGATAGATATAAGAAGATGTGGTATGAGTATCAATGAGACAACTCTCCATCCAAGTCAAAATTTATAAAAGTAAACCATTATAAGTACGCTAAAATATACTTGCAGGATACCATATATTCATATTCTTAGAACTTCTAATTAATCGATCAACAAAACAAAAGGTAATCTCTTAGGAAATTGTTTAAAACCTTATCTTTACGTAACAAATGCTTTAATTGGCGTAAAACTTTATTGATTGTTTGACCAAATACTCTGTATTTAACTATCAATCGTATCAATTCCTAGCACATTTTGGAGCACTTGAGATCACTCCCGATTTTTTCGGTGCGGTCGTGTTGCTCAGTCTTTTCTAAGTTGTGATTTGTTTATAGTGTTGTTTGTCTTTTGGTCTTTTTACTTTTTTTTTGCCATGGTCATTTTAATTTCGACTTATGAATTGGATTTCACATTGGTGTTGTCTGCTTCTCTTTTTTCTAAATAAAGATATCGGTTTACTATAATTCACTGAATTATCAAGTGTATAACGGAAAGGAAAATCACCATTTCTCATGCATTCTCACACCGGATTCCGTTAAGTAGCTTTAACTAAAACTTCGCAACTTAAATGATAATGAAGTTTTTTTGTCTTTGGTTCTTTAACTCATCTGACTAAAGGTCAATGTACACTTTAACTATGACTTGGTGTCTGTCCAAAGGTTATATATTAGGGTATCTAGATTAAAGTTTCCTTTAACCCAGCAACCAACATGTCCGCCATGGTTTTAAATAGAAAATAAGGATAAAATGCATGTTAATTACTTATACCTTAAAATGCCTTGCTATAAACAGAAAACCTGATGGGGAAATCAATTAAGGGTGTCGTAATCTACATACTCTCTATGTGTATGAATATTATAAGACGAACCGTATATAATTAATTGCCCGTTAATGGCAATATTAAACATACTTACTTTCAAAACAAATTATAAAAAAGGAAGATGTGGTATAATTGCCAATGAGATAATTCCTCACCAGAGACCAAATGACATAGAAGTTAACAACTATAGGTCATCGTACGGTCTTCAACAATGAGCAAAACCCAACCACAAAAGCACACTTTCTTATAAACTAGTCAAATTGAATATAAAGAAAACAGAGACATTCATGACGTTTCCTTTATGACAAAATGGTCTTTCAATAGATGTGGGTCTAACTGTATGCTTTGCAGTTGTTTAAATAACTTTGTCGTAAAAGACTTATTTATCATGGTTATAATTATACTGTTCTTGTTAAATAATATATATTTTCGGGATAAAGCATTCGCGAATTTATTGTTTGACTAAACTATTTCTTTTTTTCTGCATTTTAATCTCATATTAGCAGGTAATGAACTTCAGATTTTGCTTCAAATTAAGTCAGAAATATTGTCAATCATTGTTTAATGTTATGTCAAAGAGTTTATTTGTCATTTGGAGACTTTAATGTTCCTGTTCAATTCATCTACCATTTTTACACACTTGCTGAACATTTAGTGGAAGCCTCGGCACACATGCTGATAATTTTGTATCAACCCCAGGACATGTGCCGACTATTAAGTGGCAACCGCAGTACTTGTGCTTTAATGGCAACCTAACTGAATGTGTTGAAAATTATTTTTATTAATTTCGAAAGTTTTTGCTTAATACAGCGTAGGTAATATATGCCTGGGGGTAGAAAATCATAAGTTTTGTTAACAGTTTATTATTTATAATTATGACCATATCAATAATAATTCATTACAACACAGAAGGGCTGACTACTGGGCTGGTTATAATTCGAGTCGTAAATTCTGTAAATTAAAATACTGTTATCCCTTATTCTTAGAGGCATTTGATGACCTGTTAAGGCTGTATTGATATCGTGATACATATGGAAGTTTATTATTTTTTTATTGGTCTCGTATGGAAGTTTATTATTTATTATTGGTCTCGTAGGAAATCAGTTTCTTAAGTTCGATATCGCAATATGGAGATGTCTAAGTATATATATTTCCTTTACAAACAGGAAGTTATCAATCATTCTCAGTTCATGAACTGTCAAATCTCCACTGGAAATATTCAACATCGGCTCATTTTTCATTACACAAACTTGGAGAATGCATAATTCAGTCAGTTAGGATGACACAAATATTTTATTACTGACATCTTAATCACCTAATCACAAATCAAATATGTTTATACAAGAAAGATTCCAATATATTTATCTGAGTTTTAATGATTTAACTATGATTTATCTCAGTGAAATACTTTTCTGACCTATGAAATGTTATGTATTATCTTAATTGCCTCTCTGCTACATTTGTCGTATTTATTGCACTTGGCCAATTATATGGATCAATAAGGCAGCAACCCAAAAGCCATAATTTTCAAAAAACATCTAGACATACCTGGTTTGAATTACCGATTTTTACTAAAATATGGTACACATGATGTGACTTCTTGTGAGTTTATGTAATTGCAATGATTTCAAACGCGAAATTAATTACATAAGGCGGTTCCTTCTTTGTACTGCTACAATACGTTTCTGTTATTTTGTGATTCATCAATATCTTAGTTTGCTTTTGAAATTAAATTTTATCAGAAAAAATGCTACAGACAAGGGAATAACAGAGATAGATTTTAATTGTATTTTATAAAGTTTAAAAACAAAATTAACTGCTGTTATTAGGTTATAAAGATTACTCAACATAGGACTTTAAGTATACTATATTTACAAATCAGGATTTTTTTACACCCAGAGTGAATTTTTAGTCGTCGATTTTTTTCGATTATATTTGCCTTCATTTGACCAGTAATTTTTCTCGTTAATAAAGGTACTAAAAAGTCAGTGATCAATGTTACAAAGATAAGTTTGCTAAGTAGTGATGCGGTTGAATGCTTTACACTAAAGGAAATTACAATTTTTGTTTCATATTTGAATCTGATCATGCATGCATGAACGTGACTAGTCCGGGTCACGAAATCAGAATATCTTACTTGCACTCCCTTTAAAGTAATGAAACTTACGGTTTTACCAATTTATTTCATACAATATTTGTATGAATATAAAGCAATTTTAGGCATATTCCAATGGGACTGCAACCCAACTGCGCAAATAACAAAAATTAAGTGGAGGTCATCCATAATGCATGTATTTGTTAAGAGCTTATACGTTGAACATATCAGGATATTTAAATTTTTCTCTTTTTCAAGCAAAATTAGCAAATATTCGTGCCGCTGATAGTGAAGTTGACCGACTTTAATTCACTCCGAAGTTTTCGTGGAAAGATAATCATATAATATGTATTTTGTCACTTTCGTGAATTTGATGTAAAAAAAGGTACTTGTTGTCGGAACACTAGTAATAATATCACCTAACCTTTCCTATAAGTTTTATATCCAATTTTGCAATTTCTTCTATGAAAACTACATGTTTAACCTGATGGTATATCTTGACGTTTTATGAATAAAAGCCTATGATGTAAGTTACAGTTCTCACAAAACTTGTTTCTTTATTAATAACATTCATAATTCATCAAACTTTTCAGTTTTGATGATATATGACGTTAGTTTTAAACTACCATCGAATTACAAAGTGATATTCATTGACACTGAATGCAGTAATGATCTGAAAGTGTGACACTTTTCAATTTCACATTTATAACTTAAGTCGTGTCGACAAAACAATCTATAAATTCAATATTTCGAAGTAAAAAATCTTTATCGACTTATCGTTTTTTTTTTTCTTTTCAAAATGTTATGCGTGATAATAGTTCTTTATACTATTTACTAAATATACTATTTATAATTGAAGCAGAATTCCAAATGTTTACAACAATAACATCTTAACATGCATCTATTAACTTTAATTTTACCAACGGAAGAAATGTTTTTCACCTTCACACTTGCCTAACATTCAAATATAGATTTCAGGACAAGCCAACTAAACTATTGAAAAAACAGTATAAATTTTAAAACGACAACGGTAACGTCTATTTCAGTCTTGTCATAGTGCATACATACTCGTTAGTTAATGCTGTTCGGAAAGACAGGCGGAAGATACAGAAGATATATTCAAATAATTCGAAGATAAACTGGCAACGCCATTACAAAAAAAAAAGAAAGAAAAACGACAAAAAGACTAACAACTGTCTACAAAATACAACATAGAAAACTAAAGACTGAGTTACGCGAACCCCACCAAAAAACGGATATCATACAAAGAAATGGCATGTGATAGAACTTTGTTTACTATTTACGTACATGTATGTTCACCTTTTAAAATATTCCTCTCTATATTTGTATACAATAATCTTTATACAATTCTATTAAAGCTAATATTTTAGATATTTTCCCAATTGAAACGCTACATACTACGCCTACAGGCATCTTTGCGATAAATTGCTTTTAATGTATAGTGGGTTAGCACTTAGCAGCTTATAAGTTTGGAACATGCACATTGTATGCAGTTTTCGTATCAAATGCATCAAATCTGACGTATTTGATACAACCGATGATATTTTAATGAAATTTGAAATTAATTTTAGTGCATAGTTAAGTTTATTTCTTATTGATTTTACATCAACGCTACTCGTCGGGGATAGAGTTTTAATGTTGAAATAAAATTGAATATTCTGTCGTTTTTTGTTCCTAAAATGGATTTTAATTCTTCTAAGCAGACATTAATTTTGTCGTAAAATGCTAATCAAATCATGGAAAAGTAGTTGATGAAAGTACAAAAGTTTTTATTTTGGATATCACTAGATTCAGATTATAAGAGCCACGACGTAAGAAAGAAGTCATATACCAAGATTCAGTAACTTTGAAAAAATGTGAATAATTAAAATCAGTTCGAACAATTAGATGCGTTTTTTTACTAGGGACCAACACATGAAAATGAAATTTTGATAATAACTGAACATAGATGGCAACTTATTATTCATTAAAGGTATACAATGGACGGATGTAAAATTAAAACAATCCAACGAAATGAAACGCAATTCCAAAAAGAGTAAGATCGTGTACACATACAATATAACTAACATAGTGTAAAGTATCTCCTGCTGTCTATGTACCACTGGTCACACGCTATCAAAGTCAATCCAAGGTTAAAAAAAAGAGAGGGAAGATACTGTCGAATATAAATGAAAGGAAATTTTTTCAATGAGACTCCATGCCCAGTAACACATAAAATGGTTCCAAATGTTGTTAAGCCAAGGGATGGAGTTGGGAAAAAAATAGGCTCCCCATTCCATGAAAATGCACCTTTCGGCATTCGTCTCAAGCAGCCTCTGACAACCAAATTCCAACTCCAACCTTCACGAGTGGTTTATCATCTGTAAACGTGGTGGAACTGTTTCAACTGACTGGAGATGGGGCGAAGGCGAGTGACCGGCGCCTCAAAACTAGATAGCCTCGGGCAGATGAAGCTCGTCACCTTAGAGGGTAGCCTAGGAGAAGGGAAACTTTGACTTAAAACCTCCGCTGCCTTGTGGCCACACCCTTATGCCAGGGAAAGACAGGGGATGACAACCTCGAGGAAAATCCAGAGCTAGGAATGTGTAACATCTTTCTTGTACTTCCAGGATCAGAACATTTGTTCCGAAGTTAGGGATGAGGTAACCCGACAGAAAACCTAGAGTGCTTAGGACGGCAGTGTTGGGCCATACAGCGCACTCTTACATTTTTACCTATTATGTCTGTTTGTTTTGTTCGCACATTGTTGTCAATACATTGGAATTTTATGCGACTGTAATACAAGTGAGAGGTTTAGCTAGCTATAAAACCATGTTTAATCCACAATTTTCTACATAAGGAAATGCCTGTACCAAGTCAGGAATATGACAGTTGTTTTCCATTCGTTTGATGTGTTTGAGCTTCTAATTTTGCCATTTGATAAGGGACTTTCCGATTTGAATTATCCTTGGAGTTCGGTACTTTTGTTATTTTACTTCTTACATACCACAACACCCCGCACAAACAGCCATTATGACACTCGAAATCACAACCAATCGATATGGTGCTCGCCCTTTTAGGACCAACCAGGCAGGTGCAGTGCAGGGGTCCCTGTCTTACAAGAGTCCATCAAATGCTACTGGATGTACCTTTGCTTCGTCTTATGGAGTCAAGGAGAGCTACTGCCCGAAAAAACAAAGCAGAAATAACAACCAGTCATTAACATCATGCACTGGAATGCGATCTGCAACATATGACAAATGTCTTTATAAATTATTTCAATTTTAATGACCCAAGGTATTTAGAAAAAACTCAAAATCAAAAGAAAGTATCGAAGATCTACCATCAACACCAAAATTTTCCCAATGAATAAAAATATAAACATATATATTAACTATAGACAAAAACTGGTGCATTTCCTGGCTAGGAAAAGGCGAATGATCAAAATTCTTACGCCAAATTGACATCAATAGACGTGGTATCATTGACAGAGTTCAAGTGTCACAAGTGAGTAGCAACATTCACAATCAACTCACAGTGTTTAAACATCGTTTATAAACATGCAACATGTTGCTTGTTCATTTGCAGTTCATCCAAGCCCATTTAAAATACGTTTACTTACATTCATTTCTAATTACTTTAAGTAATGGAGTTACATCACTTTAACATTATAAACGCAAAACATGACATACAAATCTATGGGAGTGTGGATTAATCAGTACAAAGATTAATTCAATTACACAAATAAAATTATAGATTGCCTAACAATGTAATTTTAACACACTATTTAGTATGTAAATATAAGAATGTTTAAAATATTTACAAAATGATGAAAATAAACGCAATATTTCGCTAGACTAACTAGCTTTATCAAGCGTGCATCTATCCAGGTGAAATCGGATGTAGATGATAAGAAACTTTTGCAGCTCAATGTATATGTTGCATTTGAATTTAGCTGCCTTGAAAATAATACATAATTTGGATGAAGTTCAAGATTTTTACAAAATTGGTAGTTGAAGTTAGCAACGTCCATTGGCCAATATTACAGGATAAAAAGGACGATGCTGTGTACTAAATTATTCTTTATCTTTCCTGTATCTTTTCTCATCTTTTTCGTTAAGACCATCAGGTTCTAAAGTGTGGAGTTGGTGGATCCATAAATTTTCTCTTCTCCTTCTCGCCGTGGTGTCCCACTCGGTGTTGACTTCTATGATTTGGAAGGTAACATTATCAAAAGAATGTTTCGTTGAACGAAGATGTCTTGTGAGAGGACAGTTTTTGTTGGTTTTGTACCATGAACGATGGTTATTGAGCCGAATATTAAATTTGTCCATTGTTTCTCCCACATACTGAATGCCACATGTGTCACATGTTAATATATAAATTGAGTTCTCCGTTTTACAGTTGGAATTTGAGTAGATGGTATAATTTTGTTTAGTAACGGAGCTGATGAAAGAACTGCTTGTATTGGCAGCTTTACAACACAATCAGTTCCTTCGACCACATTGTTTGTAGCAACCGGGAGATGGAGTAGGCTGCTTTGCTAGTACAGATGTCACTAATTTGTCACGGATGTTTTTAGGTCTTCTGAAGGCCATGACTGGTGGTGAGGAAAATACTTTTTTAAGATTTGAATCATTTTCTATAATTTTCCAATGCTTCTGAACAATGGAAGACACATTTTTAAAATCAGGATGGTAAGTGAGTACAAGGGGTGTTCTGTTAGCTGCTTTATTCTTATCTTTGTACTCTAGAAGTTCTTGGCGACTAGTTTTGTTTGCTCTTTCGAAAGCGCTATCATTGATGTTGTTATTGTATCCTCGAACAACTAGATGTTTACGTAGTTGTCCAAGTCTAGCATTTTGCGTATTTTCAGTAGAGCATATTCTCTTGATTCGCAATGCCTGGCTGAATGGGATGCCACGGGAGCAGTGTTTAGGATGGCAACTTTTAGGAGAAAGGAATTGATGTTTGTCCGTTTGTTTGGTATGAAGGTCCGTTATAATGGTTCCGTTCTTGATGTAACTCGTAGTGTCGAGGAAGTTTATTTTCTCCATAGATGATTCATGTGTAAATTTTATTGAATGGTGGAAAGAGTTACAGTGTCCTAGAAATTCATTAAGATGTTCTTGTGAATCTGTCCATTTGAAATCAATATCGTCAATGATTCGGAACCATGATAAGGGCTGGTATGGAGCACTAGCCAAGAGGCGTTTTTCAAGTTGGCCCATAAATAGGTTGGCATATGACGGGGCCATTTTTGTGCCCATACTAGTACCGTCTATTTGGAGATAATGTTTTTCATTGAAAGAGAAGTTGTTGTTCTCTAGCACTAGTTTCAGAAGTGTAACAAGGCACTCAGTTGGAGGATTTTTTTCACTACGAGTGTTCCATACCTCTTCACACGCTGCTATTCCTTCGTCTTGTGGAATGTTGGTATATAAAGAAGACACGTCCATGGATGCAAGTATAGTATTGCTTGGTAGAGGATTGAGGCTTTCCATTTTCTTTAGATAATCAGTCGTATCTTGGATGTAAGAGGGTAGTTCTTTCACATGAGGTCTTAGATGATGGTCTAAAAATTCTGATATCTTTTCAGTTGGATGACTATTTGCTGAAACAATTGGTCGACCTGGATTGCCCGTTTTATGTATTTTAGGCAACATATAGAATCTTCCTGCCTTTGCTTCGTTCTCAAGAGGTCGGAGATAATCAAAGGTGTCATTGTTTATATGCTTTTTGTCGAACATATCTTGAAGGATGGTGTTGATCCTTCGAATATTATTTAGTGTTGGATTTGTGGTTAATTGTTTATAAAAAATGGAGTTTGAAAGTTGGCGATTTCCCTCTGCTATGTAATCTGTTTTATTCATGACAACCACAGCGCCCCCTTTGTCGGCAGGTTTTATTACGATATCCTCTTGATCTTTTAACGCTTTCAAAGCAATGCTTTCTGACTTGGATAAATTATAATTTCTTGTATTTGTTATACAGGACTTTATATCAGACCTCACGTAGTTAATGAATGACTCCAAGTTATCATTTTTCATTATAACGGACCTTCATACCAAACAAACGGACAAACATCAATTCCTTTCTCCTAAAAGTTGCCATCCTAAACACTGCTCCCGTGGCATCCCATTCAGCCAGGCATTGCGAATCAAGAGAATATGCTCTACTGAAAATACGCAAAATGCTAGACTTGGACAACTACGTAAACATCTAGTTGTTCGAGGATACAATAACAACATCATTGATAGCGCTTTCGAAAGAGCAAACAAAACTAGTCGCCAAGAACTTCCAGAGTACAAAGATAAGAATAAAGCAGCTAACAGAACACCCCTTGTACTCACTTACCATCCTGATTTTAAAAATGTGTCTTCCATTGTTCAGAAGCATTGGAAAATTATAGAAAATGATTCAAATCTTAAAACAGTATTTTCCTCACCACCAGTCATGGCCTTCAGAAGACCTAAAAACATCCGTGACAAATTAGTGACATCTGTACTAGCAAAGCAGCCTACTCCATCTCCCGGTTGCTACAAACAATGTGGTCGAAGGAACTGCTTGTGTTGTAAAGCTGCCAATACAAGCAGTTCTTTCATCAGCTCCGTTACTAAACAAAATTATACCATCTACTCAAATTCCAACTGTAAAACGGAGAACTCAATTTATATATTAACATGTGACACATGTGGCATTCAGTATGTGGGAGAAACAATGGACAAATTTAATATTCGGCTCAATAACCATCGTTCATGGTACAAAACCAACAAAAACTGTCCTCTCACAAGACATCTTCGTTCAACGAAACATTCTTTTGATAATGTTACCTTTCAAATCATAGAAGTCAACACCGAGTGGGACACCACGGCGAGAAGGAGAAGAGAAAATTTTTGGATCCACCAACTCCACACTTTAGAACCTGATGGTCTTAACGAAAAAGATGAGAAAAGATACAGGAAAGATAAAGAATAATTTAGTACACAGCATCGTCCTTTTTATCCTGTAATATTGGCCAATGGACGTTGCTAACTTCAACTACCAATTTTGTAAAAATCTTGAACTTCATCCAAATTATGTATTATTTTCAAGGCAGCTAAATTCAAATGCAACATATACATTGAGCTGCAAAAGTTTCTTATCATCTACATCCGATTTCACCTGGATAGATGCACGCTTGATAAAGCTAGTTAGTCTAGCGAAATATTGCGTTTATTTTCATCATTTTGTAAATATTTTAAACATTCTTATATTTACATACTAAATAGTGTGTTAAAATTACATTGTTAGGCAATCTATATATATATATATATATATATATATATATATATATAATAAGCAAGTCTTAAAGGGTACAACATCACCAAAAAAAAAATCATGAACAATTGTTAAATATTTCGGATAACTAATATCCTTCATCAGTATGATGTCAAATGGTTCTTATCTTGACATGTGGTAGTCACACTGTAATAGTAATCTTGATCGTTATACGAATTATCACGAATCAATACGCTGGTAATTTTTTTCAATATTGATGTTTGGGAGGAGGAATAAATTCCTTAAAACTGTAAGAGTCCTGTACTGAATCCTGAGTTACTGGAAACAAGTGATGGTAGGGACTCATTCTATGTTTTTTCATTAATGCCCTCTGAGGAAACTGTCCTTAACTTCCTTATCCAAAAACTTTCCCGAGCAAGTCTGTCGGCCTTGGAGCAACCCTCGTTGTGGTCTATGATAGTGATGGTAATGATTTTTAGATCAGCTTTGACGTGCCCAGGTGATCTCAAATGACGACTTACGAGGAGGTCGGGCTATAGAAGGACTACTAAATTATATGTTTAATAAAAAAAAATCCTGTCCAGACGAGCAAGATGTTACGGTAGAATGATCACTAATATTCAGAATAGTACCCTCAGAATAGAGGAAATCATATTTATAATTGCCTGCTAAAAACTTTATATTCAGTACTACAGGTATATACTATTTTTATTGACTTACATGTCAACCCAACAATCCCTCCTTCCCTTTCCTAAAGGAAACATTATAGAAAGTGTCAAAACACAATACCGTCCTCACTTTCCTCCATTGTAACATATCCGAATGAGGCTTTTCACCATATTTATACTTGTACAAACAACACATGTAAAGCAGAAACACCTGGCCCTTCCGGAGCAAATGAGTTCACCTCGATGTTTGGTGGAATTTTATGTTGCTTAGTCTTTAAATTTCTAAGTAGTTTTTTGTGGATTTGTTCGTCTTTCCGTCGTTTTTCGGGTTTCTCTGCCACTTATTCAATTATGTACATATGCCGATAACGAGTTTCTTAATTACATTATTCAGTCCCCGTTAGTATCAACCAAATTACTATTCAAAAAGGATAGGAAATCGAAATATACACAAATTCCATATCAGTGTTCAATCTTCTGTTTGCAGATGGGGGTAATTGATATGTCTATGTTTGATCCTTCCATACTAAAGCCAGTTTGAATGATGGGTATCGCCGTTTTTCCATGTGATGGATGATGGAAAGTGAATGTTGAATGTTTTTCATAGTGATGTGGTTTAAAACTTGATTTCATTCTTAAATTACAGTTTAAACTATAAATGTGTCTACTTTATATATTATACCGGTATCAAAGAGTTGAAGGAACATTATACAACATGTACAAATTAGACGAACAATTAAAATATGATTGTTTTGTTTTGTTTCAGAAATTTATAAAAGCGGAATAAAGAAACGTTACTTGTATTTCATTCTTGTTTGATTGCATAATGCATAAATTCTTTGTTGCCTACATCTGTAACTGACGTTTTACATTCGTTGAAACGTCCTTCATTTTTCAAGTGCGTGAAATAGATTACAGAGTTAATTTAACATTTAAAAAAAAAAAATTAAACACCTTCAAAGCTCATGTACATTTGTAACTGCTTCTTTATATGATATTTCACCATGCCTGTTAGTTAATTCAATATGAAGTCACACAAAGCAAAGTCTGTAATATGACTCATGTGATAGTACTTTGCTTGCCATTTACGTACAAGTATCTCCAATTTTTCAAATCGAAACGGTTAAAAGACGCTACATATTACTCCTACAGATCTCTTTACGATAAATTGCATTATTTAATGTAAAGTGAGTTAGCACTTAGCAGGTCATTAGTTTGGAACATGCACATTGTATGCAGTTTTCGTGTGAAATGCATCAAATCTGACGTACTTGATACACTAGATGATAATTTAATGAAATTTGAAATTAATTTTTAGTGCATAGTGAAGGTTATTTCTTATTGATTTTACATCGACACGACTCGTTAGTGATAGAGTTTTTTTTATCTTGATATAAAATTGAATGTTCTGTTGTCTTTTATCCCAAAAACTGATTTTTATTCGTCTTAGCCGACATTAATTTTATCATAAAATGCCTATCAAAACATAGAAAAGTAAATGACGAAAGAACAACAGTTTTGATATTTGGATAACACAATATTCAGATTATAAGAGCAATAACATGAGAAGGTAGTCATGTACCATGTTTAAGACATTTTGAGAAAATATGAACAATTAAGACTATAAAATTTGTTTTCCTATGTTCAATACAAACAATTAGATGCATTTCCTGACTACAGGCAAACACATGATAATGAAAAGAGTAGATTCGATAAGCACCTAAAATGGCCCCTATTTCTAGCTAAAATTTCAAATTATGATTCATTGACCAATATCATATTGAATCATAGCTAATACAATGACTAGATAGGACATATATTTTTATATTGAAAGTTACGTACTTGCGTTCTGTTCATGACGTCACAAAAACACTCATTTTGACTTTCCACGAAAATTCAATGAAAACGGGTAAAATTTCGATTATATTTTTTGGACTGCATGCAGGAATAACCCTTTGGATGACTGATCCGGACCACAAAATCTTTCTATAAGTAAAACTTATATTTTCAACTTATAAATGAAATCAAACAGACATAACAAAAAATATCATGATACGATTGTACGTGCTAGTCTGTCAGTTCATATTTATATTCATGTTTATATCGGGTTATATCACCGTCGGTAATGTTCGGAGGCCATCTCGATTGATAATAAGATGGCGTCTATTCTAAAAGACCTACAAAATGCTGGTAGATTATAGTGAGACCATTAATTGTTTATTGTTTCTTTTGGACTTTATTTGATTTGGATGTATGTTATCAAATCAAGAACCAGAATTGGGTCAAGTCGGTGAATACTAATCTGACCACTAATGCCCCCTAAAGTGTACTAAATTATATGCTACGTTCCTGCATGCACTTTGTTATTCAACTTATTTAGATTTAAAAGCGAACATTGAAATCTCAAAAGATATATTTTAATTTCACCTGATGTTCATGTGCCTGGCCTATGTTTTAAATAACTGAAAAACAAGTATAGTGTACAAAAATTATATTCCTTGCCATTTCTATATATCAAAGCTTGCATTTGCAGTACGAAAGCAAACTAAAAGTATTTAACTGGCTATGAAAGCATATCGTCTTTAGTTTTCATATCGATGACTGTACCTATTTTCAGTATACCATACACTTTGTGAAACTATTCTAACGATTTTCCTTGGTGTAATCATGCCATAAAAGGTGCTCAATGTATATATTAAGTACGTTTGAAAAGCTTCTATACTATTTATGGATTTTTTCATCTTCGAAAAAAAAACAGGAGTGCCCCTTACATTTTGTGAAATAATTGGTATTGTGGAAACCTGACATGAAATGATAAATGAATTAAAGAAATGACTGCTGCAACGCTTAAAAGATAACCTGTTTCATGAGTCAATTCATTAATAAGAAGCCTTTTACTCTTGTAAAGTATGGGCGTTTAAGTGAATAAATAGAATAAACGGCAGCACCAAAATAGTGTTGTTAGATTTTTTTACATATACAAGTTTCTATTGCAATAGGTTATTCAGCTGAATTGAGAATATTCATTTGGATTCAGCATAGAAATATAATCTGCTGTAAGGAATTTCTTCATAAGTTTCCTTTCATATCTTACAGTTTTGAAACATTTAAGATTTTCCATGTCGGAAAATAATTTTTAGATACAACATTATTGGAAGTTGCTGAATCAGTAAAGAAATGCGGTGTTAGTCGAGCCTTTTTTGCGCCAAAAAATATTTTTTCCCGGTGCGCATTTCGTTCACAATTTACTATTGTTGCCTAAATAAACTGCTACCATTTTCAATGTAGATGTAGATAAATACTTGCCATTTAAATAAGGCGTAACAGTTATTAGAATATAGCAATTCGATCATAATAAATGATGGATACCAGAGAAAAAACTATTTAAGCGTATGAATATTACTGAATGTTTATATAACTGTTAGTTGCAACACAAAAACAATACAAATATGGTTGTCAAGTGGTGATAATCTTGATAGCAGACACTTTAAAAGAGGGACGAAAGATACCAGAGGGACAGTCAAACTCATAGATCGAAAACAAACTGACAACGCCATGGCCAAAAATAAAAAGACAAACAGACAAATAATAGTACAGATGACACAACATAGAAAACCAAAGACTAAGCAACACGAACCCCACCAAAAAACTGGGGGTGATCTAAGGTGCTCCGGAAGGGTAAGCAGATCCTGCTCCACATGTGGCACCCGTCATTCATTCATCAACCTTCATTCTAAATTTATCAAAACGAGTTTTTATGTTAAAATCATAACTATTCGTATATGGCACAATTATCGAACTTTACGGTTTTAAAGGCTTTGAATGTCGTATGTATTGGAATTTGTCTTCCAGCTGTTGCCACTGATACGTCTCATATAGACGAAATGCGTTTTGCTTATAAATTATTAACCTGTAACCTGTTATCTTGATGGGTACTTGTTGGGTCGATGCCATTGCTGGTGGAAGTTTTTTACCCTAGGGTATAAAGAGACCAGTAATGAGTACTTTTGTGTTGACATGCGATATTATTAATATGTTCATTTTCTGTAAATTTACTTATTATGAAACGCTCAAATATTCGAAACACTAAGGCTTCCTAACACAAAACAAAGATTGTCATTGTCGTATTAGGCACAGTTTTTCGGAATTTTTGGTTGTTAATGCTCCTGAACTTTGTTTTTAATTTGGCCTTCCAACTATTTTGATTCGAGCGCCAATGATGAGTCTTTTGTCGAGGAAAACGCGCGTTTGGCAAAACAAATTATAAGCCTGGTATCTTTGATGAGTTTTTATTTTGTACTTGAATTGAAGGTGTTTTGATTCGAACGCGACTGTTTATTTCTTATGTAGATGTAGACGAAACGTTCGGCTCAACATGTAACATGTTGACATTGATATTTTCATTTTCTGTAAATTTACTGTTCATAAAACTTTGAATCATTTGAAACACAAAGGAATTTCTATCCCCAAACATATATTGCCTTAGCCTTATTTGGCACACCGTTTCGAAAATGTTCGGGTTTTAATGTTCTTAAACTTAGTATTTGAATTGGACTTCAAGGTGTTTTGATTTGAGCGCGACTGTTTATTCTTATGTAGACGAAACGTTCGGCGTAACAAATTATAAGCCTGTAATCTTTGATGAGTTTTTACACAATGGTTCGATACCACTGTTGGTGATAGGTGTTCTCCCCTAGAGTATAACACCAACCCCGTAGTCAGTACTATTGTGTTGACATGAAAACCATTGATATGTAAATTTTCTGTAAATGAACTTTTTGTGAAACGTTGATTTATATGAAACACGATGGCTTTTTTTATCCCAGACATAGATTGTCTTAGCCGTTTTTTTCGGTTTTCAATGCTCTTCACATTCGTATTTGATTCGGCCTTCGAGCTGTTTTGATACTAGCGCGACTGTTGGGTATATAGAGATGAAACGTGCGTGTGGCGTAACAATAAAATGAGCCTGGTATATTTGATGAGTTTTCACTATGCTTTTAAAAGAAATCCGGATTTTTACTAATGATCAAAATTAATTGGAATCAAAAATGATAAAGATTAAACGACCCTGGATCCAGTCTTCTATTCATATGCAAACATATTTTCTGTAAAAAGAAATTTATGGATGTCTTTTTTGCGCTAAGAATATCAAAGCAATGAACACTAAAAGTAGTTTACATATTTGACAAATATAAAAGAAGAATGTATTAAGAAGCCATGAGTACGTAACAAGCCTTAAAAGATTCCTCCATTGAAAACAGAAGTGATTAAAAACAAGGGATTTGCATTAAAATGATAAACAACATTTGTGTAGTCGTTGTTATCAGCATCTACTATAAATATTCAGTAGTGTTTTGTTTGATGTTTTCTACCTCAGCAATAATAAGATTTTTCAAGAAAAAATGTTTAATCAATGTCCTTTAAGATACAGTGTCAATTACATTATTAGCTGGACTTCAATATACGATTAGTTTCAAGTTTATTTAAATTTACAAAATTGGTGAACCGTTGCGACTCAATAATAGAGGTTCAGATAATATTTTTTGTTTGTTTTCAAAGATGTCTTAAATTGATGTATTCAACTAAAACAGAACCACAAATGTGATTAAATTATACAAATTTGATAATCTTAAAATAATGCAAACGAATAGGTCCTTGTTTTTTGGTCTTTTGTGGAACGTTGTCTCATTGGCAATCATGAAATGTTACGTTTAAAATTATTTGAACTGGTTTAGCCGGTTTTTTTAATTAATTGTTTATGGGCTGATAGAAAAAATAATTGATGCAATAATTTTTGTGAATATATTTATTTTCAACAAATGATAATATTCAAAACACTAAGGTTTGATATACCTCCAGTAGAAGATTTGCTGCAATTTTTTAGAATTTCATTTTCAACTTTTTTGAACTTCATTTTCAACGCAATTTCAATTTTGAGCGCCACTGAGGCGTATTCAAGAAGAGAGGCGAAAGATACCAGAGGAACATTCAAACTTATAAGTCGAAAATAGACTGAAAAAGAAAAACACAAACAGACAAACAGAAAACAACATAAAAAATTAAAGACTGAGCAACACGAACCCCACCAAAAACTGGGGGTGATCTCAGGTGCTCCAGAAGGGTAGGCAAAAAGATCCTGCTTCAAAAAGGAGAAGTCCACAAAAACTGACAAAATCAAATACTTTGTATCAACGGAACAAGTGAAAAACGACTGCCATATTTCTGGCTAAGTATGGGCATTTTCCGAAGAAAACGAAATGCGCGTATGGCAGACAAAGTGAAATAAGCCTGGTTTAGTTGTTGAGTTTTTACAACCACTGGATCGATGCAACTAAAGGTGGGCGTTTCCTCCGAGATAAGCCCCAGTCCAGTAGTCAAGCCAGTAAAAGTTATCACAAATGACTGGATTTTAGTGGTAAAAGGAAGATAAATCAAATTGCATATCCTTTATAATACTCATTATTAACACATTGTACGTTATATCAGTATATATATAGTCATATAGCTTACAGGAGCACAATTACTTCACATGCCTTTTGAAAAAGATATCTGTGGTGTTAATATTTTTTTTTTTCTTGGAGAATAAAAATGATTAGAACAAATTTGGCAGCAGTTTCATAACAATATCAGTGTTGTATGTTAAAAGGGAAAAGATATAAGTATGGCAAACGTTTGCCTAAATTGCAGTTGTAAAAGAAGCTTCCAATTTTTTTCTTCATTTTATTTGAATGGCAAATTGAACAACTCCTTAGTTAACACAATGAATATATTTTCTACACTTTGTAGAATACGAATTTAATTTTCTTGATTTTTTCTTTTTTAACCTAAAGTGATAAGATTTCAAATAACATAATAAGTCTACCCTGTATTAAAACAAAATTTAATTCTGAGTACAATCTTGGGTTCAACAGTTTTGCTATATTGTAACCTATCCGGTATATAAGTTTTCTTAAAAGATTAAATGCATGTAAGATACACTAGCATCAACGCCACCGATATCACAACTTTAATACAACTTCAAAATGTTCACTCACTATTATCTGAATTTTTTAAATTTAAAAAAAATGTTTCTCTAATTCTTCATCAATTTATCCCTTTCTGCACCCATTGTATAACAAAATTTAATCAACGTGTGGTTCGTTTGATCTCAGTTCTTCATTGGTTAAAATCCTATTATGACGTCGAATTTTCTTGCTTTCCTCTGAAGATTCCTATTGTGACGGCATGAAAAAAGGCGACCATGCCTGATGACGTCACATAGAAAGAACACATCTTTTTACAGATCATTCGAAAAGAAGGAATAAGTTTGCCTTCATATTGTTAGAAAATCATTAGAGAAACAGATTCCACCACCAAATCTGGTGTAACATGATATTTATCCACTCTCGACAGTTAAATTTTAAATATTTAAAACGCTCGGCGAGCCTCGCGTTTTAAATTTTAAAATTTAACTGTCTCGAGTGGATAAATATCGTATCACACTCGATGCAGTGGTAGAATCTATATATATCGGACGTCGATCCAGCCTAATATTTTATCTAATGTGTTTAGCAAATACGTTAATGTTTAAAAAAATCATTGTATAATTATTCCCTTGATTTTGTAAAAGTCATTTAGCATTGATCTTATTACTGACAAAACCCATTCAATATGTAACAACTACAGTGCATATTAAAGAATGAAATATATAAGTATCTTTAATGAAAACAACTGTATACATCGAATGATCAACAGATCGAAGATTATCAAAGCTGTTGATTTGGCCAAACATGTCACTTAAAGAAAATGACAACATACAAAAATTGCTACAAATGTACTATGCATTGGTGAATAAATTCTTATAAAATAAAAAAACACACTACAAAACAAAACAAGCCCAATATGATTTTTTTCCAATGAGTATTATGATGAGATAACATGAACACTTTATCATCATATATCATCACCAGAAGTCTGACTTTCATTGATCAAAACTTACTTTCCATGAGAAATAAAAGGTCAAAAGTCGTGGAATTCAGGTTTTTTTTTAAATTAAATAGATAAAATCATTCCTGAGGTTGTGTGTATAGTTCATAGTGTGGTTGTTGATACTCGATGTATTCTCTAGATTATATGCCCGTATCCATGTAGTCAAACCTACATGGGGATCTTTCCATGTCTTGATTTGGACTACAGTTGCTTTATTTCGATGGAAAATTAAATTCGTGGATAAAGCCATCCACGAAAACCACGAAAAGTGGCACCCCACGATAACAAGCACCTTTACAGTAAATTTGAAAAAATGAAAACAAATAATGTGACATTTTTTAATCTATTTTTTGCTTCAAAAAATTTCCAGTAAGCACCCATCATGAGATAGAGCATTATTACCTGGTGATATTACACCTTAGATAGTAAATTTGATTTACCTACCTTTGCACAGAAGCTTAAGTTTTCAGAGACAATTTGAAAAATGGGATTGCTAAAAATAAACATTCACGTTTTATTATAGACAAGATGTGTTATTCCACAACCATTGTTAAATTACACATACTTCCACAAATGTATTTTTCACAGACAGATATATCAAACAAAATATTACTTATCGTTTAAAGTCAGGATTAATTTGTTTAAATATTTTCAAAATGAAAGTATTTTTACTGTCTTTATATTATGTCCTTTAGATTTAAATGTTATCTAAAGTAAAGATTAAATGGAAATTCGTTCTTAATATTTTTATATAACTAGACAAATATATGATGCCTCCCCTGCTATATGCATGGATGAATGTTTGGATGGGATGTTTATATTTAAGAGGATAAAGGACAAGGACTACAAGATGGACAAAAACATTATTTTCCACAAAAATTATGGATAACCAAAATTTATTCGTACAATGTTTGAAAATTACAAACATGTTTAGGTTTAGTAAAAGGTTGTGAGTATGTTAAAGACGGTAAAATCATGACCCCTTCTAAAGTGAAAAGAATACATCAAATGGCACAAAATTATCAGCGACTTTCTTTATTTACTATTACTGTAAACCTTGGCGCGGAAATGAGAAAGCTGATGAAACAATCTTTAGATATTTTCTATGTTTCGAAAAACGTTAGTAATAGTTAACATTTTGAAAGTAACTCCTTTTATATAATATAGTTCATTTAAAACCATATGTAGTATTCCAGATTGGAAAGTAGCCAATGAATGTTATATGACGTATGCATATACTGAAATATTCAAAACTGAGTTCAATGCACTTCCATGCCTGCAACAATCAACTACTACTAAGCATTTATTTTTATCGTTACGGTAGATCAAAAACACTTCAACAAAGACTTAACTGAAAGATGTCACTTAACACCACAATTAAGGTTCCAAACATCCTTTAAAAATTACATTATAATTCTTATAAATTTCATTTAATATCTACGTGTAGTGTATGTCAATCTACTCATGTTTCAGTTTTTGCTGACTTGTTATACATTTCAATCATTAGAGAATTATAAAAAAGTATGACAGATCCTATGTTATCAGAAATATCAACAATTTTTGGAGTGTAAAAGCATAGAGAAATTGGGATAAGTTGCATCCGTTGAGGGTTATGCTACACATGGTACAAATCTAATTTTGTTTTCCAGTTGTGACAATTTTTCACTTATTAAACTTACCAAAAACACAGCAATTCGATATATTAATTTCGAGCCATGAATTTTTGCTAATGTTTTCTTAAAAATATATATTCCCATGCATCCAAGGAGGAAAGTATATTGCTTCGTTCTGTATATCCGTCCTTGTGTTCGTCCGGCCGTACTGTACAATTTCCGTCACATATTTTTGAAGTTCTAGAAATCAAAGCTCATCAGCCTTAATTTTGAAATTTGGATTTTCAGACTGTGTGATGCGTTTTCACATTCATCGCTAATTATCATGTTAAATATGCGAATTATGCAAACTTCTCAAAAATAAATAAATAGTAATTAATTTCTATAAAAAGAAATACCATTTTTGCTGTCGATTCCTTAACCAAATAAGAAAAATAATTCAGTTTCATATACTGCCGCCAAAACGTGACCATATTACAACATGTACAACAAGCATATCTTCAAAATTTCCTGCATACTAATTTTATGAATCTCACGTTGAATCACAAGATTGTTCTGTTAGTAGTCGCTGCTTCGTTTTTTTTCTTCTTTGCAATCTGAGAGACGTAATGACGCTAATGGAGTTGATGAATTTATCTCATACAGATTACTAGAACCTATGGATTATTTTTGCACTACTTTCGAAGCACCTATGGACTATTTTAGATATACTTTTGAAGCACCTATGGATTATTTTAGGACTTCTTTCGAAGCACCTATGGATTATTTAAGCACTACTTTCGACCACTGTAAAAATCGGTCTAGATAAACAGTGGATTGTCCCCTGAAGGGTCCCTTTGTTTTACAGATGAACCCATTTATACCCCGTTCCTGAATTCTATTTGAATTGTCTAGTGTGTTTTTATGTTCTTTATTAAATATTGGATGTCAAGAAAAAAATAAACAAAGAGTCTAACCACAAGTAGATTTTTTATGGGGTTTTGGCATGTAGACATCTAGTTTACTTAATTTTTCGCAAACTGCATCATTTCTTAAATCATTAATAAAATTAACAAAAAAGACCTCCTTCTGATGCAAAAAATGCCAATTTCGCCGATTTCCGAGAATTGACTCTATTGTCGACTGAAGGTAAAGCAGCATTTGGTTTTAAAATTGTACGCTATAAAGTAGAAAAACGAAAGCAAAACATTTTTTTTTATTTCATTTGCACTAAAATGTATGATAAGCAATGCCATAAAGGGTATGGTTATTTTTTTCAAAATGCTGAGTCAGTTTTGCTATGCGTGGTTTTCAAACTCGACACTGCAATATAATAGAAAGTATTAAAAACGTCTAGTTTACCAGAAACTTTTGTGAAAATTCCATTTGAGCTTTTGCAGAATCCGGAAGTGGATTTCTTTAGAAGAACACCACTAAATAGCCTTCCAGTTATGTTTAATATTGAATCGTTAAAATAGGTCTACAAAACTAGTGACTTGCAACCTTAATTTTTCCATACATAATGCCAATGTGGGAAATTTTGTTGCATTTTTCAACAGGAACAAGAAAGCTTCAGGTACATTTTTACTCATCGTTCATCAAATTTTTGGTGACCGAATACATAAATATATTTGTACATTATGATCAAATATTATTTTTTGTCACATATTTCTAAGGAACTATAAATCAGAGCAAATATAAATTTAGTATCAGCATTCGTGTTTGTAGCTATATCGTTAAAGACGTTTTCATATCCATTGCTCGTCAACGTCCTGTTTACTGAATACGTATAGCGGAGGAAGCATAAGTGAGCAATCATTGGTCACAATTCATTTTGTTATGTTCGCGTTGGAAATAAAATCTATGCCGAAAAAAACAATTGGTATTCCAATAAGAGCTTACTTTACCCCTGTTATTGATTGATTGATTCATTTACTGTTATGAGTCCATATTTATGACAACTTATCACTTGATAGATTTTTTAACAAATCTGCAAATATTAAAATGATATATTATCTGTAAACAATCCAAGTGTTTTCTAAATATTCATTGAAATCTATCATGATTTCGTTCTTACATATGTTTTAGAATTAATCTGTCAGTCATCTACGCCTTGTTTTTCTCTACTTTGAAATACAAGTGAGTGCATGCTTAGCTAAACAAGGCTCCTAGATATCTGCTTCTTGTTTTTCTATACTTTGAATTACAAAGTGTATGTTTATCTAGACAACGCTGTCTGACATTCACCTATTTCTTGCTTTTCCTATACTTTGAATTGCAAGTGAGTGTATGTTTATCCAGACAACACTGTCAGACAGCTGACTATGCGGTATGGGCTTTGGTCATTGTTGAAGGCCGTACGGTGACCTATAGTTGTTCTATGTCATTTGGTCTCTGGTGGAGAGTTGTCTCATCGGCAGTTATACCACATCTTCTTATTTTTATATGTACCTATTTCTTGCTTTCCTTACTTTTAGATTACAGACGAGTGTATGCTTGGCTAGACAATGATGTCTGACATGCACCTATTTCCTGCTTTCCTTTACTTTGAATTACAAGTGATTGTATGAAAACGGAGGTGTCTGAAATCGTTGTGTAGCTAAGCATTCACTCACTTGTTAAAGTATAGAAAAACAAGACTAAGGTGTCTGAGAGCGTTGTCTGTTTTCATATACTTTGAATAACAAGTGAGTGTATGCATGCCTAGCTAGACAATGCTGTCAGACACCTAAGTTTTGTTTTCCTAAACTTTGAATTACAAGTGAGTGTAGGCTTAGTAAGACAACGATGTCATTCATGCACATCTTTTGAGTGTCACGCCTGCTACATTTATCATGATTATCATGATTAAAATATACATCTTACAATCATTCCATACACCAATTTTAGTTTAACTTAATATAACTTATGGTATAAGACAAACAGACATTACCACAAAAACTTAGGTTTGACATATCAACCATGAAAATGAAGTCAGGGGCAAATTCTAAAGCCGTATGATAATTGCTGTTTCATATATATGTAATATAAAAATAAGAAGTTGTGGTATGATTGCAAATGAGACCAAATGACACAGAAATTAACAACTTTAAGTCACCGTACGGCCTTCGACAATGAGCAAAGCCCATACCGTATAGTCAGCTATAAAAATGCCCCGAAATGACAAATGCAAAACAATTCAAACAAGAAAACTAACGGCCCAATTTATGTACAAAATAATGAACGAAAAACAAATATGTTACACAGCAACAAATGACAACCACTGAAATACAGGCTACTGACTTGGGACAGGCACATACAGAATGTGGCGGGGTTAAACTCATTTGAAGGCGCCAACCCTCCCCCTAACCTGGGACAGTGGTGTAACGGTACAACTTCAGAACAAACTATAAAAATCAGTTGAAAAAGGCTAAACTCATCAGATGGATACAAATAGAAATACATCTAACAAAAACAGAGAGTGGACGTGGACGAGTACTTATATATACATCCCCACAACAAAAAGACACTAAGTACAGATCTGTGAGTACTCGATACGCCGTTTACAGAAAGATAAATATGAGTTAATCATTTTGAATAAATTATTGATTTCTAATTGACATTGTACTTTCATTATCGGTATTGGAGTATGGTGGTGGACAAAAAACTAGATAAAGCAATTGTGCATGCTGTTGTTATAATTCAGTTAAGTAGAAGGAGCTAAGTGTATTTGCATATAGACGTTACGCTCGGTAAGCAATCTATTTGACACTTTCTTGATGCATAAATATGATTAAAACAAACCAATTCTACGCATAATTATATGGTAAACTATCTTGATTCACTCTTTAGATATAAATCAAATATGAGCTGGTTTTTATACGCACACTCTAAAACGTGTCCATCCCCCCAAAACATGTCAGCATCTCCGAATCGTGTCCGTTTAGCTTAAACCTCTTTAAACCGAAATCTCCAGATATGTCCAATTTCATTTTCCTCAAACGTGACCGATTTTTATCTCGCTTAAACGTGTCCAAAAATGTTTATTCGCCGAAACGTGTCCACTTAAAGACACAAAAATGGCTCATTCAATTAGCGCTAATATGTAGCAGGTGATGTTGTTAGTAAAGAAAGAGTCGATAAAAAGACTCTTTCTAAGGTGTCTATATGGAGAGGTCATATCAACAAGTGATGCTTTAAGTAAAGACAGGGTTGATAAAGACAATTTATTGGTGCCTGTAGAGAGGGGTTATATCAGCAGGTGATGTTGTAAGCAAATTTAAAGAAAGTGTCGATAAAAACACTTTCTATGGTGCCTATAGGGGGGTTCATATCAGCAGGTGATGTTGTAAGTAAAGAAATGGCCGTGTGGGATTTATAAATACGCAGCCACGTCCGGTTATAATGGAGGGTTAAATCCAATGCATCATGTAGAGAGAATGCCAGGCCCTCTGCAAGTTGAGAACCCTCATTATTACTCTTTGAAATGTCCATAGATGGCCTGCTCCCAGGCCTAATTTTTGTCCTTATCCAATATGCCCTCATTTTCTTGTGACATTACAAATTTCCCGCCATCATCCCGATTACGGTTGTATACATTGTTAATTTCTTATCGTCCTTAGAGTGCATGAGATATTTGACAAAAGGACTTAAAACGAACCGCAATCAACCAATTTCAATTTGCATTCCCCCTAATATCAGTGTAAAAGAAATATACCCCTTCTTCTAGTGCTGTCAGGGATATATGTATAATATTAGTACAATAAGTTATTGATAAGATAAATTTTATTTGGTAAGCAAGACAAAAATAAAGCAAATAAACACTGGATGATAAAAAAGGTACCTGTATCAATATAAATGTAATGACAATTAAAAACCAATTGTTCAGAGAACAATTGAAGGTCTTTCCACCCGATACAATATATTTTGATGTTAAAAATAATAAAACTCGGTTAGTAATGTAATTTTCAGTGCCAAATGATAGCTTAATCTACGTTGATTTTATAAATACATGGTTTCTACACATTTTTGTTTGAAATAAGGGAGATAAGTTGTTACTTCCGGTTTGAAAAATGTCAAATTAGGTCTCATCTGATAGTTTACTTGACACTGATTCAAAAAATATATGGTTCTATGTACTTATACATTAAATGACTACAAATAATGGCTACTTCCGGTTTACAAAAGGTCATTTCCAGTTGATTTCTTCAAGGTCATATGACTTGCAACTTAATGCACAAAGTCCCATTAGTTTATTATGTATAAATTAAAAGTTAAAGCAAAGCATTTAGCATTTAGGTGAAGTTATTGTGTGCAAAAGGTAATGTTTAACCCTGAGAAGCCGCATTAAAAAAGCCTTTTCGGGGTGTGCTAAAAAGTTTCATTGGTTGAAATCTTTGGCAAAAGTACATGTAATACATCCTCATTCTTTCAACATCCAAACTGTGGGACAGTCGTGCTCCACGTGATGTCGGCAAAGTAATTATATTCTATAATAACTTTTACTTACATTTTCCTTGGTGGCAATATTGAATTGAAAATACTAGCTTTGGTGGCTTTAAGACCTTGGTGGTCATTTGTATTTGCCTTGGTGGCTTCTTGCTAGACCTAGGTGGTCATTTTTTATTTTATAATTTTTTACATTTGCCTTGGTGGCAACATTAAATAGAAAGTACTAGCCTGGTGGCTTAAAGACCTTGGTGGTCATTTATATTTGCATTGGTGTCTTCAAATTGACCTAGGTGGTGATTTTTATAATTTTTCTCATTTGACTCGGTGGCAAAAATTTTCTTAGAAATACTGACTTGCCTGAATTATATTTTGTGGATTTAAGACCTTGTAGGTGGTTATTATCAACCCAGGTGGTCAGATATTTGTTATGCAGTGCGTCGGTTAAACGACAGGCCATTTGCTGTCGAGTTAAAATATTTAATGTATAAACGGTGCTCTCTCCATTTTGGACACATGCATTTGAATGTTGAATAATATATTATTTATATAGTAAATATAGTTTCTTTTGTATCTTGTGTGTTATAATTTTTATTTATCATTATTATCGTAGATACTAATGCAGAAATTGCTCTTCTAAGACTTTGTTAGAAAAGACCACTAATATTGAGAAAGTAGAATTTAGTTTGAAATTACATGTCACGTGATATTGTTTTTGTCGGCCGGAGTAGTGATGTGTATTGAATTATAAGGTGTCTTCGTCTTTGTCCTTCACTAAATGGCATGAAGCTGATATAAGTGATTTAAAGAATAAAAACTGGACAACCAAAATTTCTCAAGAAATATGAGAGGGTACAAAAAGACTTGAAAACCAATGAAATGAACATGGAGAATATTGTGAAGGATGTAAGGGAATTTACAGGGGAGGATATTTAGCTGAGATTTTGGAATTATCTGACAAGTAGATGCATGAAGGAGAACCAAATGGGCTTGCTAATGAATTCGGTCAACCTAAAGGACAGGATCTTTCTAATCAGAATCTGGTGAGTACAAGTTCAAGGTTCATCATAACCTTTTGGCTAATATGGCCGTATTAATACCACTAATTTTACTCTGAGTACAGACAAACCTGTGCACCTTAAAAAAGTTTTAAGTAGATATAAGAAGATGTGGTATGAGTGCCAATGAAGTTTCTATTCAAGTCAAAATTTATAAAAGTAAACCATTATAAGTCAAGGTACGGTCTTCAACACGGAGCCTTGGCTCACACCGAACAGCAAGCTATAAAGTGCCCCAAAAATTACTAGTGTAAAACCATGTATGTTGTGAGTAGTATTGATTTAAATGGACAATAGATGGACAATAGAAATCTGCAAACAATAGGTGATTTAAACTGTGTAACTAAGTGAACTGTGTCAAATGAAGTTCATGTGTTTGTTTATTTTGCTACCTTTTGCAGACTGGAAAAAATGCACATTAAAATCCAGGTTTATATATCTAGGTCCTACCATGCCTTAAAACTTTCCTAGATGCATCAGTTTGTCTGTACTCATAGTAGATTTTGTTGTGTTAACACGGCCATATTTTCAATTCCTTTTGATGAACCTTAAGTAATGTTTTGACGTCATAAAATAACAATAAAACCAGATTTTGAATAAATATGGATATAACCCTAACCGTTTTAAATCAAGATCATATTCTAACATGCATGGTGTATGGTTTTAATTTTTTTCTGATTTCAAAGAATATATATTGTCTGTCTGTATTTCTGTCTGTCAGTTTAATGTAAACGTTGTCTGTCTGTATGTCAGTTCAATGCAGACGTTTTATAGGTATAATGGGTCATACTTGTATTTTGAATTCTAATAGTATTGAAGCCTATAGATTTCATAATTAAGGTCAAGGTCAAATAATAAAATTTTGAAATTCTGTTTAAGACTAAGTACATATATGAGGCTCTATTTGATTTATGTGGCATTGGCATTTAGGAGTTGATTATGCACAATCTAGTCAGATTGGATGGAGGTTGATTTAGCCGAAACTTCCTTTTGTACAAGCGTTTAGGGACTTATGTGTCCCATGGAAACAATATTCAAATAATTGATAATATGGGTATTACGGGGAAATAAATCCCACTTCGTATCCCAAAATTTTAATGATCTTAAATAGTAAATGTTATATATTCTAGGTGTTTTTTTTTTGTTTTTTGTTTTTTTTTTTTTATCTTTTTCTAATTAATTTAAAGCAAACATGACATTAATTTTCAATTTCAAGTCGATTAATGAACAAAGGGAAGCAACTTAAGTTGTTCTACATAGGGGCAGGTGTGTTATCTAGACCGATATCAACATCCAAATAGGACCCTTCAATCGCACACTAACTTCAAATTACAAAAACTCTTATGAAATATATAACCTTTCGACAAATAAGCCCGTCTTTACCGCACACATTTAACAGTGTTTAACTCGTAGTACAAACTAACCTTTGCACCTGGAAAAGTTTTAAGACATAGCTGGACCTAATAAATAAAATGTATATGTTTTAGAATATTCAAAACTTAACTGGATTTCGGTATGCAATTTTTGTTCCGTACCAACAGAAAGTGCCAATGAACTAAGTTGTGAAAGAAGTTTGAGAAACTCCCCTCATATAATAACTATAGAGAAGTGTTTCGATTGACAAGCGGTTGTTAGACACTCAATACGTGATTTAAACTGTGTGACTGAGAGTACCGTATCAGGTGCAACTCATGTATTTATTACTTTGCCATATTGTAAAGACTTTTTAAAAATGCAAATCAAAATCCAGGTAAGTTTATAATTTTCTGAAACATAAAATCCATATAAATTTATATATGTAAGTTAAACCACGCCTTATAACTTTCCTAGATGCACCAGTTAGTCTACACTTAGAATAGATTTTGTGTCGTAAACACCGCCATATTTGTCATTTCCTTTTGATGAACCTTCACGTAAGTTTTTGTGTGTTTCCCTGATTTGTTGCTACCTAATCGATTTACGAGTTAGAACATCGGTAAACTACTGTCGCTTTAATTTACATGTAGCGACAACATAGGACACAGAAAGAATATTTTATAATTCGCTTCAGTAATTTCTTGTGTTAATTTTTTGTGTGTTTTTAAACAATCCCATGGATGAAAGGTGATCCTTTCTTATGTTAAGAGGAAGTAATTATTTGCATGGGCGACAACAGTAAAATTTTGGGATCCACATTCTTAGTTGAATGCAGTTAAAAATGTCAAATTAGGAATTTTGTCACCTTCGGGTGTGGATAAATCTGAAAGTTTCATATGTTGCCCATCTTTTTTTTTTATTGCAAAATTACCATCTTAAAGGTTTATCTAAGATTTTGGTCCAAGTATAATTGAATAACATCCCTTGTATATTTTAGCCATAGAACATTAGTCATCGCAAAGTGTTTTCTCACGCTGTATTTACCATGTTTACACCAATAGCCGACTTTCATTTATCAATATTTTAATTTTCTTTTAAAATTTACAGGGTAGCAGAAAATATATTTCCCTCTAGCTATTTTTTTATTAACAGTATTACGAGATTTTTAAACAGAAATTTAAGGCAGATCTTCCAATTATTGAGTCTTACATGTATTTATGTATGAAACCTAGGATTAGCCTACACGAATTGTAGATTTATATAATATGTACACCAGAAAACTGTTACAAGCGGAGTTACATTTAGAAATTAGCCAACTGTTTTTCAATTTAATAAAATAAAATAAAATAACTGGATCAATGAAAAAATGTCTTCTTAAACGTTGTCCTAATGCTGCACACAAGGAGTGCACCCATCGTTTTTCACAATTTAAGTGGGTATGACGCTCATTTGTTGGAAGGAATTAGGCGATGGGCAAATTCACTGTATCCCAAACACGAATGAAAAGTACATCAGTGTTTCTAAGAAAGTAGATGGAGATTTGGAGATGCGATTTATAGACTCAATTAGATTTATGCAAATTCCCAAGAAACCTTGGCAAAGAATCTAATGAATGAAAAATTCAAGGCGATGGAAAAGTGTTTAGGTGACCGCTACGATATGATAATCAGGAAAGGAGTTCATCCGTATGATTATATGGATGGTCCCGCGAAAATGAGGGAAACAAAAATACCATCCAAGGACGAGTTCGTCAGAACACCGTACGGTGAGCACATCAGCGATGAGGATTATGCACATGCTCAACGTGTGTTTAAAGCATTAGGATGTCGAACGATGGAAGACTATCATAATCTCTACCTAAAAAAACTATGTGGCATTACTAGAAGTCATTTTTGTAGACTTTATGGATATTTGCATAGTGAACTATGGGCTTCACTCAAGGAATAATTACACATCACATGGACTGTCATATGATGCAGCTTTGGAAATAACTAAAGTCAGACTAGAACTTGTTTCAGATCCCAATATGCATTTGATGTTTGAGAAACAAATTAGAGTTGGAATTTCTATGATTTCTCATCGACATGGTAAGGCGAACAACAAATACACGAGTGATTATTAAGACACAACCCACCAAATACTTAAACTATCTAGATGCCAACAATTTATATGGATGGGCCATGATACAATTTTGAATGGGGAGAACCAGGAAAATTGAACACATTTTAAAATGAAAAGACTATCACGAGTATGGAGCTTCGGTGGAATATGATCTAGAGTCTCCACCGGAACTTCACGATAGTCACAACGATTATCCATTTTTACCTGAGAATATAGAGATCAACAAGGTACATAAATTAGTACCCCATTTGAACAAACGCGTTAAATATGTCTGAATGATAAATCTCTTAGACAATGTTTATCTCATGGGATAAGAACATCGCATTATGCGATTCAATCACCATGGCTCAAATCCTGTACTGATCTCAACACCGGTCTTAGAACCAAAGCAAAAACCGATTCAGAGAGAGATTTTTTAAGTTTATGAATGTATCACTGTATAGGAAGACCATGAAGAACATTCGTAAAAGAGTCAATGTCAACCAAGTAACAAAGAAGCATATATTTAAGCTTGTAGCCAAACCTTACTTAAAGTACCTGGAATGTAGTCCGAGATTACTCTAACGTCCAACGGCTGTTTTGCCAGACAAGCTGGGGCCGTAAGACGTCAGAGCTCGTCCCATATCAAAAAGTGGATATCTGCCCGTCCAAAATAGACGCGCTGCTTTGTTGCTTCTGGAGCCGATTGACGGCCTTGGAATTATATAAATCGGGCATTAATTTGTTCATTTTTCATTTATCTCTTCGTTTATGTAAGTTTTATCTACCTGCTGCCCATTATCTTCTCATATTTGGACAGTTTTCACAGTGATCCATCGATTCTTGCATTTTTACTTTCATTTTGAAAGATTGTCATGTGATCAACGAGAAAACGTAAGGCGCAATGGATTTTGGGAGCTGATTTATGCAAATGACCCTGGGTCAATATGAATATATCTAACACCTTGTCCTTTTACGATGCAAAAATACTAAATGTCCGAGTGAGTTCCGATTGTTATCATGGTTGGCTACTAAATGTTGAATACCGAAATTGGCATAAATATTTGCATACTTCAGTCTCGAGGCCGCGAAGTCTCTCGTAACTTGACGGTCATTTGAAAATAAAAGTTAAAATGCCGGAATCGATGGGTCACTGTGAAAACTGTCCAAATATGAGAAAATAATGGATAGCAGGTAGATAAAACTTACATAAATGATGAGATAAATGAAAATTGAACAAACTGATGCTGATGTAACAGTGATACATTCATAAACTTAAAACATCTCTCTCTGTATCGGTTTTTGCTTTGGTCATTTTGGTTCTAAGACCGGTGTTGAGATCAGTACACGATTTGAGCCATGGTGATTGAATCGCATGATGCGATGTTCTTATCCCATGAGATAAACATTATCATTCAGACATATTTAACGCGTTTGTTCAAATGGGGTACTAAGTTAGTCATCAAGCGTGACATCGATTTTGAGGACTATAAAAGATACCTTTTGACACAACAAGAATGTTATAAACCGATGAATGTGTTTTGTAGTCATCTTCATGACATTTACACCGAGGAAATCAACAAAGTATCCCTTTCAGCCAAGGATGACAAACATTACATCCTACCAGATGAGTCAGCACTTTGGCATATGGACTTTACAAAATTGAAAAATACCTTATAGAGAGGTGTGAATAAATAAAAAAAAATGCCTGAATCAAAGAAAACTACTAAATATCATAGAAATTCAATTTGTTTAGAACGACAACCATTTAACAATTTTAAATAGAGGATGAATGCTGACCAAAGACGATTGCAACTTCGCGCTCGTTTGAGAAATAAAATAAACGGTACGAGTATACAACTTAATACTTCTCAACACACCCCTATCGAACAGAGGGTTGGAAAAAGCGGTCAAGACTTTTAAGATACCTCATTTTAGAGGAGTATTTATGAGGGATACCCTACCACCTGAACCACACAGTGAAGAGTGTGGTATTCTAAACCATGATATCCTAATAGGTCCGCGAACACATTAGACGTGTTGGTTTGAGAATAAATTCACAGAGCTGTACTTTGATTCTTGTTGGCTCTCACCACCAAACGGGATGATTGAATACCTAGAACCTAAAATTTACTACAACACAGATGAACTACAGATAAGAGGAACACTGGTATGCGGACAATTTTGTTTGTATGTATCAAAACGCCTAAACAACGTAGTGGTATCGATGCCTTCTTCTTTGAACAAGGAAACGATGTACAAACCATAGAGAGCTTGATCCTCATCGCAAGGATTTGATGGTGTTTGATGATTTGATGATAAGAAACAGAATAAATATGAAGACTAGTATGTCCGAGGTCGACATAATAACGTAGATTGTTCCTATCTATGTCAACGTTACTTTAAACTTCCAAGTGAAACGATCCGGGAAAATAGTAACTTTATATGTCTTTTTCGACAATACGCTAAACATCTGCAACTCATTATCATTGTTTGGATTTAACCTTTGAGGAGTTAAAAACTTTATGCAACCGCTGTTGGTCTGAACATCACGGATTTGTTATCATCGGTCTGATCATGACTTGCCCTAAAAGAAATGGAAAATACAGATCTAAATTTAATTCTATGTTGTTTAAAAATAAAAGAATGGAAAGCATTTCTAACCTTAAAGAATATTTGACTCTGTTTGTGATAATAGTAGTAGTACCGATGATGATAATCCTCCAAGAAGAGTGTGTTAACATAACTTTGTACGTTATAACGACAGGGTAAATCTATGTTTAATATGCGGGGTTGAACAAATCTACAATTATCTTGCCTATAATAATGATATCGACAGTTGGGGAATGGGAAAGACCTACCACCGGCAGAAACATTTACAACAACCGCAATAAAATGCAAAGACAATTAGAAATCAGCAATGCACGTCTTGAAAAACACCGGTACCATGTACCACGGCAACTCAGTCCTCTCTAGAACTCCTAAAGCGAGTAAGAGTTACAAATGGAACAATATCGTCTCACGTATCTTCAACCTAGATAAATATGGTAATGGACTGGTATTTTTATACGGAGTATATATCTCCAAGTTGATATGATACTCCAGAGCTTGCTCACAAGGAAGCTATTAAACCAAGAGTTTAAAGTGGTGGAGTTGAAATCATCCCTTCGTTCATTTTACGGACACCATCACGAGTTGGTTGACCGTTACGGAATATCTGTTTCACAGATGATAGCGGATATGTTCCTAATGTCGTAACTACAATCCCGTCCCCTTTTCCCGAATGTGACCTACCAAATTAGACTTATTACCGGGTTTGCACTAACATGAGCAGCACGACGGGTACCACGTGTGGAGCAGGATCTGCTTACCCTTCCGGAGCACCTGAGATCACCCCCAGTTTTTGGTGGGGTTCGTGTTGCTCAGTCTTTAGTTTTCTATGTTGTGTTTTGTCTTTTGCCTCTCTTTTACCCTCATACTTTGATCAACTCTTAGATCGATTAGAGCTGTGTGCTGCTGCTTATCATGCTAAAAATAGAGGTGTACGCAATGAAATCGTAGCCATCCTCAACGCCATGAAGAGCGGTTTTATCATCAGTGGGGAGTATAAACAGATTCATCGTTAACTCCTTTAAATTAAATATGAATACATTTTATGAAACATAAAATATTAAACAACCACGATACGATTCATTTTGCTTTAAATGCTAGAAAAATGGGAACTGTATCAACTTATTGGTGATTTACAAACGAATCCCACATTAAATTGCAAAAAAAGAAATAGGTTGGTCCAATTCTAGATATCAAGATATTTTTAATGCTAAATTGGAAGTCGAAAAATATGATATTCCTGCAGACGTCGAAGAAGGTATACTCGAGTCTTGACATTGTAGTGATATTCTTATATTTAAAGTCAGAGGGAACAGTAACTGACGATGTTCAGATGTAAATTTATTAAACAAATAAAAAAACAAACAATTAGGGATTGGCAAGAACGAAGAGATATCGGGTATCCAGAGAAGAAGCGTCTCCTGGTATGCATAAACTAACTTCTATCGGAATCCAGACTACATTTAACTCAAAATATCAAGATAGTGACAAGGACGCAATCGGTAAATATTCATTTCAGAAGACCATTGTCGAAGCTTAAGATGTAGGTCAAGAACATTTCTCTTGAGTCGAGACACAGATTAAGTCAATAGAAATATATATAAAACTGTCATGGAAGCGATTTCAATAACACTGTGAACGACTATTCAATCAGACGATGAAAGCTGTGTGTATGCTAATGTGCTTCCTCAAAATATTTCTTAACTATATTTACAAACACTATTTTATTTTTATTTTTCAGAATTATCTTTACATATATAGAGATAATTTAAAAAAAAACAATGAGATCAAAATGTTTGTGCCAAAAGTTGTTTAGAAGGAATCTGTAACTACTAAAGATAAAAAAAAAGTTCGTAGAAAGGAGGATAATAGACAGCAATTATGAAAACGAGGTCAAAATTTAGTAACAAAAACGGTGGACTCCGTTTATTCATTTATGTCCTTGTCGAACTTATGTTGAAACAAAACAAAAAAAAAAATTGTATAATAACTGCAAAGGTGTTTTGTGTACATTTTGTCAAGTGGGTGTTTTCTATTGCAAATTATATTAGTATTACTCTTATGCAGAATTAAAAGCGACATGGCCGAGGCAGAAGAACGGAAAGAAGAGTATTACCTTAGGCTTTTAACCTTTGTCATTCGACCAGCAACAGAAGTTCTCCAACTTTACTTCGAGATAAAAGTTTTAAACTCATTGGATTTTTTTCTTTTCTTAGAAAATCATAAGCATGTCTTATTTCATGAATTAAATCCAACTATTCCATGTTGTGAATGTAACAAACGTCCACTAGCGGCTCCACTGAAAAAATGTCATCTTACTGATACTCAGTTTGATACATTGTTTGAAACAGACAAAGGAAACGAAGTTCAAGACCACAAAAGAAAACAAGGACACCAGATAAAACAATTATGCCTTTGCAGTGTTTCAGCAAAAAGAAAGACTTCTGTGGTCTTAATGGATATCACACTTTTGTCTTCTGTAATTAAGTCTTGTTGCCAACCCTGGTCAATTTCTGGAAACCCTTATTGGATAAAGGATATTAAAAAGACAAGAAATTTCATTGTTCATTCTCCATGTAATAAAATATCTAAGTCCGAATTTGATCAAAAATTTGCGTTAGTAGAACAATCGGTGCTGAATATAGCAAGCGTACTAGGTCCTGTACATCTAAACATGATCAAACGTCAAATTTCTATTTTTAAAAATAGCAATCTTTCGACAATCATCGACTCAGACCTAACACAGAATAACGACAGTATCTATAAGGTAAGTCAATAAAAGGTACTCGATAACATCATATATCGTATTACCCATATTGCTTGGATGATTCCAAACATTTGAACTATATAAAAGCGAACACCGAAACCTTTAATTCTACGTCCTACCTCTCATTTGAAATTAGTTCAGTTTTCAGTTGATGATCAGAACATGGTGAGGGATTTTCTAGCTGTATTGAAGACCCATTGGTTGCCTTTGGCTGTTTTTTCCGTTTCCATTCTCAATTTTATTGTACGATAAAATTATTTAAATTCCTACATCGACTGCTTAATGGTACATGTAACATAATACAATAAAGGGGGAGTTATGATAAAAGCCATCATTTGTATCCCTTGAATACCAAAATATAGCAAACGTATTTAAGTGTTTTTCATAATTATGTTAATTTAATTGATAGATAAAAAACAAATTAATCATTTGATTTAATCTGGAAACTTTTTAAAGTCCAAAAATGTCACTGGTGATGTCACTATGGGGTCTTAAACATGTTAATATAAGCATTTGACCTATAAAAAGGGCTATTTCACGCATATTTTTTATTATCAAAATACGTAATAAAGAGCTTTACCAAAATGATTCTTTACACACATTCACATCTTTGTCAATTTTTGGTGAAAGTTTATATTCATATTTAACTATAAATCGCAGAAAGTACGGGTATGTCGATACTGACATAATTAACAATAAACATTTCTGAAATTCCCTGTTGATAATTTTGATTTGTTTCAGAACTAAGGTTCAAAACCTCTCAGGCAAAGCTTAAGATTTAGGCTATTTTTAATGGTCCATTTGGTAATATAGCCTTTAAGGCAGCTGCTGTATATATATATTATCCTTTGCTTTCAAAATGTTAAGGATAAAAAGCACCTCGTAGGCATGACAATTATAAAGTGTCTTTTGGAAGTTGATGCTGTCTTGAACAAAATTTAAGAAATTTGAAGCCCAAATGCCAATATAAGACAAAATCAAAAATATATACACTGATGTCTTATAAATATCTGAAGGATGTTTGTGGTAGATTTATAAAACTCTCTGATTGTCGAATTCAATGGGTCAAAACGTGGCTTTATCATATTCTTTCGTTTTATCAAGATTTCATTTTTAAGATTTTTTTTATCTTTTTGATATCCCAGAACCAAAGAAAAAAATGTATTTCAATTTCTTGAACTGTTGATGAGTTTTGATAGTGATTAGTTTTGATGATAATAAGTTTTGCATACATATTCACGTGGTTGGCAGTATTAAAAAACAAAAATTAATATTTTTTTTCAAACATAAAATAAGAACTTTCTTAATGATGGAAAAATACAAGATTGTCATAGTTGTTTTGACTACAAGAAGTTGACAGATTGAAATGCAAATACAATTATATATATTGAAAACCCCATATGAATCCTCCTGACTAACCAATTAAACATTTAATGTACACATGTGTAACTTACTTTTCTATTACCTTCCTTAGACGTATCTAGCCTTACGTTTTAGAATTTATAGTGTTTAATGATGTTTAACTTTGTATTTGATTCGCCCTTCCAATGTTTTCATTTGAGCACCACTGATGAGTTTTGTGTAGACGAAACGCGCTTTTGGCATAACAAATTTAATGTTTGGTATATTTGGTGTGTTTTTAAAAAAATATATTGTTTTATGTACTAGATTGATAGAACCTAAACGTATATCACTACAACCCAGTAAAAGTCTGAAATAGCCTATATCTGTACTCGACTGTACTGATTTTTTCTCGATCAGTCTGAATTGGTCTGAATTTTACTCGATATTACTTGACCCCAATCTTAACCATACTCAACTGTACTGATTTGTACTTGACCCTTATCTTTGCTATTGAAAATATAACTATTACTCGACCAGTCTGAAACCATCTTAACCCATTCTCGACCTGTACTCGACCAATACTTGACCAGTTCTCGGCCAATTTTTTTTCACTCTGAACCATACTCGACCAAAGGTCTGAACAATACTCGACCAGTCTGAACAATACTTGACCAAATAGCCTCTACTTTTTTTAATTTTAACTGTTTAAATAACTTTCTTTTTAACTGACATGACAACAGCCATAATAAAATAAAGATATATAAAAACAGATTCTTACATCCTTAAATGGTTATCAGATTTATCAAATCGAGGTAGTTAAATTAAATTTTAAAGTCTGAGTCTTGTTAGAAAAAAGATTTTCTTTTACCTTAAAACCACACCTATACTGAGGGTATTAAAACCTTATTGAGGTGCATCTTGTTTTGCATGTGTTTATTGTTTAAACAAAACTTAATTTTCCTAAATTCCTAAATAAAAACTACATAGGTTTCATGGTTACATACAATAGTTATATAACTATATTTTAAATGAGGTAACAACAGCCAACAAACTCACTGAAATTGTTTAACCTTATATCAGAAATACATCTATTCTTATTATAATTTGGGATATATATTTATATATATTTATATAAAAAAGAGATGAAAAATTAAAGAAATTAATAAAATTGAATATAAAGTAATACCTCCTGCATGGGGCACACTTATTTAAAAGATAACACTTGGTCAGAGAGTAATAAATTTTAAATAACATCCATTGAGAATTACGAATATATAACAGAAAGTCACAGGACAAAAAGTCACAGACAAAAAGTCACAGGACAAAAAATCAATTCAGTTTTCAAATTACTTTTCTTTGTATAAGAAAACATTTATTTGAAAAAAAACCTATTATATATAGAGCAACTTTGTAATAAAAACCTATTTAAAAAATATCATTAATGATCAAATAATTGTTAAGAAAACAAAATGTCAAAGTGGCTTGGTACTTAAACAGCTTCATGGTGCCAAGAAATATATCATTCGCATGATTAAAATTTAATAAATTTTCATATATCAAGGCTAAAGAACAATTTCCTAAACTGTAAAATAAATATATGTAATAAAAAAAGAAAATATTTCAAGATCTTTCTCTTATATATATAAGTACGTCTGAAGCAGTGACAACTCAACGACAGATTTTATCCATCGGATCACCAGTGATGGTGATACAAGTCTGAAAACACATTCTGTATACATAATTCGGCTGTTATTTAATCGAATTATATATATATATATACAAGTCTAAATTGAAAACAACGTTCAAACCTATGATTGCTTTGGATAAAAACCGCAATTTTTATACGTGTGCATGCAAAACAAATTTCTTGTTAGAGGGGTCTAAATACAGCACAAACAACATTTTCCAAAAGACCAAAAAGGTGAAAAAGTATATTTTAACAAAACGCATTTGACTAACAGGTCGAACAACAAATGTTCTTAAACCCTGCTGACTGCCATTGGCAATTGCCAAATAAACGGATCACCGATGTAATAAATGGATCTTCGTTTTAATTTAATACTAAACAGAAAACAATAAACTTGCGGAAAAGATGGTATACCGCAAACAAAAGGTGCAAAGGTTTTTGTACACCATATCCGGATTTCGACAATTACTGTCTCTTCAGTGATGTTAGGAATCGAAACGGTATTTGGAAAGCCATTAAAATTTTCCTCAATTAAGATAGACTCTTGAATTTTGAGGAGTCAAAATAGGATGAATGGATCATAAAAACCCGAAGGCTAATATAATACAAGCCCAAACGAAAAAATATAAACAAGTCTAAAGTGAAAACAACGTTCAAACCTATGATTGCGTTGGATAAAAACCGCAATTTTTATACGTGTGCATGCAAAACAAATTTCTTGTTAGAGGGGTCTAAATACAGCACAAACAACATTTTCCAAAAGACCAAAAAGGTGAAAAAGTATATTTTAACAAAACGCATTTGACTAACAGGTCGAACAACAAATGTTCTTAAACCCTGCTGACTGCCATTGGCGATTGCCAAATAAACGGATCACCGATGTAATAAAAGGATCTTCGTTTTAATTTAATACTAAACAGAAAACAGTAAACTTGCGGAAAAGATGGTATACCGCAAACAAAAGGTGCAAAGGTTTTTGTACACCATATCCGGATTTCGACAATTAATGTCTCTTCAGTGATGTTATGAATCGAAACGGTATTTGGAAAGCCATTAAAATTTTCCTCAATTTAGGATAGACTCTTGAATTTTGAGGAGTCAAAATAGGATGAACGGATCATATAAACCCGAAGGCAAATATAATACAAGCCCAAACGAAAAAATATAAACAAGTCTAAATTGAAAACAACGTTCAAACCTATGATTGCGTTGGATAAAAACCGCAATTTTTATACGTGTGCATGCAAAACAAATTTCTTGTTAGAGGGGTCTAAATACAGCACAAACAACATTTTCCAAAAGACCAAAAAGGTGAAAAAGTATATTTTAACAAAACGCATTTGACTAACAGGTCGAACAACAAATATTCTTAAACCCTGCTGACTGCCATTGGCGATTGCCAAATAAACGGATCACCGATGTAATAAATGGATCTTCGTTTTAATTTAATACTAAACAGAAAACAATAAACTTGCGGAAAAGATGGTATACCGCAAACAAAAGGTGCAAAGGTTTTTGTACACCATATCCGGATTTCGACAATTAATGTCTCTTCAGTAATGTTAGGAATCGAAACGGTATTTGGAAAGCCATTAAAATTTTCCTCAATTTAGGATAGACTCTTGAATTTTGAGGAGTCAAAATAAGATGAACGGATCATATAAACCCGAAGGCAAATATAATACAAGCCCAAACGAAAAAATATGAACAAGTCTAAATTGAAAACAACGTTCAAACCTATGATTGCGTTGGATAAAAACCGCAATTTTTATACGTGTGCATGCAAAACAAATTTCTTGTTAGAGGGGTTTAAATACAGCACAAACAACATTTTCCAAAAGACCAAAAAGGTGATAAAGTATATTTTAACAAAACGCATTTGACTAACAGGTCGAACAACAAATGTTCTTAAACCCTGCTGACTGCCATTGGCGATTGTCAAATAAACGGATCACCGATGTAATAAATGGATCTTCGTTTTAATTTAATACTAAACAGAAAACAATAAACTTGAGGAAAAGATGGTATACCGCAAACAAAAGGTGCAAAGGTTTTTGTACACCATATCCGGATTTCGACAATTAATGTCTCTTCAGTGATGTTAGGAATCGAAACGGTATTTGGAAAGCCATTAAAATTTTCCTCAATTTAGGATAGACTCTTGAATTTTGAGGAGTCAAAATAGGATAAACGGATCATATAAACCCGAAGGCAAATATAATACAAGCCCAAACGAAAAAATATAAACAAGTCTAAATTGAAAACAACGTTCAAACCTATGATTGCGTTGGATAAAAACCGCAATTTTTATACGTGTGCATGCAAAACAAATTTCTTGTTAGAGGGGTCTAAATACAGCACAAACAACATTTTCCAAAAGACCAAAAAGGTGAAAAAGTATATTTTAACAAAACGCATTTGACTAACAGGTCGAACAACAAATGTTCTTAAACCCTGCTGACTGCCATTGGCGATTGCCAAATAAACGGATCACCGATGTAATAAATGGATCTTCGTTTTAATTTAATACTAAACAGAAACCAATAAACTTGCGGAAAAGATGGTATACCGCAAACAAAAGGTGCAAAGGTTTTTGTACACCATATCCGGATTTCGACAATTAATGTCTCTTCAGTGATGTTAGGAATCGAAACGGTATTTGGAAAGCCATTAAAATTTTCCTCAATTTAGGATAGACTCTTGAATTTTGAGGAGTCAAAATAGGATGAACGGATCATATAAACCCGAAGGCAAATATAATACAAGCCCAAACGAAAAAATATAAACAAGTCTAAATTGAAAACAACGTTCAAACCTATGATTGCGTTGGATAAAAACCGCAATTTTTATACGTGTGCATGCAAAACATATTTCTTGTTAGAGGGGTCTAAATACAGCACAAACAACATTTTCCAAAAGACCAAAAAGGTGAAAAAGTATATTTTAACAAAACGCATTTGACTAACAGGTCGAACAACAAATGTTCTTAAACCCTGCTGACTGCCATTGGCGATTGCCAAATAAACGAATCACCGATGTAATAAATGGATCTTCGTTTTAATTTAATACTAAACAGAAAACAATAAACTTGCGGAAAAGATGGTATACCGCAAACAAAAGGTGCAAAGGTTTTTGTACACCATATCCGGATTTCGACAATTAATGTCTCTTCAGTGATGTTAGGAATCGAAACGGTATTTGGAAAGCCATTAAAATTTTCCTCAATTTAGGATAGACTCTTGAATTTTGAGGAGTCAAAATAGGATGAACGGATCATATAAACCCGAAGGCAAATATAATACAAGCCCAAACGAAAAAATATAAACAAGTCTAAATTGAAAACAACGTTCAAACCTATGATTGCGTTGGATAAAAACCGCAATTTTTATACGTGTGCATGCAAAACAAATTTCTTGTTAGAGGGGTCTAAATACAGCACAAACAACATTTTCCAAAAGACCAAAAAGGTGAAAAAGTATATTTTAACAAAACGCATTTGACTAACAGGTCGAACAACAAATGTTCTTAAACCCTGCTGACAGCCATTGGCGATTGCCAAATAAACGGATCACCGATGTAATAAATGGATCTTCGTTTTAATTTAATACTAAACAGAAAACAATAAACTTGCGGAAAAGATGGTATACCGCAAACAAAAGGTGCAAAGGTTTTTGTACACCATATCCGGATTTCGACAATTAATGTCTCTTCAGTGATGTTAGGAATCGAAACGGTATTTGGAAAGCCATTAAAATTTTCCTCAATTTAGGATAGACTCTTGAATTTTGAGGAGTCAAAATAGGATGAACGAATCATATAAACCCGAAGGCAAATATAATACAAGCCCAAACGAAAAAATATAAACAAGTCTAAATTGAAAACAACGTTCAAACCTATGATTGCGTTGGATAAAAACCGCAATTTTTATACGTGTGCATGCAAAACAAATTTCTTGTTAGAGGGGTCTAAATACAGCACAAACAACATTTTCCAAAAGACCAAAAAGGTGAAAAAGTATATTTTAACAAAACGCATTTGACTAACAGGTCGAACAACAAATGTCCTTACACCCTGCTGACTGCCATTGGCGATTGCCAAATAAACGAATCACCGATGTAATAAATGGATCTTCGTTTTAATTTAATACTAAACAGAAAACAATAAACTTGCGGAAAAGATGGTATACCGCAAACAAAAGGTGCAAAGGTTTTTGTACACCATATCCGGATTTCGACAATTAATGTCTCTTCAGTGATGTTAGGAATCGAAACGGTATTTGGAAAGCCATTAAAATTTTCCTCAATTTAGGATAGACTCTTGAATTTTGAGGAGTCAAAATAGGCTGAACGGATCATATAAACCCGAAGGCAAATATAATACAAGCCCAAACGAAAAAATATAAACAAGTCTAAATTGAAAACAACGTTCAAACCTATGATTGCGTTGGATAAAAACCGCAATTTTTATACGTGTGCATGCAAAACAAATTTCTTGTTAGAGGGGTCTAAATACAGCACAAACAACATTTTCCATTAGACCAAAAAGGTGAAAAAGTATATTTTAACAAAACGCATTTGACTAACAGGTCGAACAACAAATGTTCTTAAACCCTGCTGACTACCATTGGCGATTGCCAAATAAACGGATCACCGATGTAATAAATGGATCTTCGTTTTAATTTAATACTAAACAGAAAACAATAAACTTGCGGAAAAGATGGTATACCGCAAACAAAAGGTGCAAAGGTTTTTGTACACCATATCCGGATTTCGACAATTAATGTCTCTTCAGTGATGTTAGGAATCGAAACGGTATTTGGAAAGCCATTAAAATTTTCCTCAATTTAGGATAGACTCTTGAATTTTGAGGAGTCAAAATAGGATGAACGGATCATATAAACCCGAAGGCAAATATAATACAAGCCCAAACGAAAAAATATTAACAAGTCTAAATTGAAAACAACGTTCAAACCTATGATTGCGTTGGATAAAAACCGCAATTTTTATACGTGTGCATGCAAAACAAATTTCTTGTTAGAGGGGTCTAAATACAGCACAAACAACATTTTCCAAAAGACCAAAAAGGTGAAAAAGTATATTTTAACAAAACGCATTTGACTAACAGGTCGAACAACAAATGTTCTTAAACCCTGCTGACAGCCATTGGCGATTGCCAAATAAACGGATCACCGATGTAATAAATGGATCTTCGTTTTAATTTAATACTAAACAGAAAACAATAAACTTGCGGAAAAGATGGTATACCGCAAACAAAAGGTGCAAAGGTTTTTGTACACCATATCCGGATTTCGACAATTAATGTCTCTTCAGTGATGTTAGGAATCGAAACGGTATTTGGAAAGCCATTAAAATTTTCCTCAATTTAGGATAGACTCTTGAATTTTGAGGAGTCAAAATAGGATGAACGAATCATATAAACCCGAAGGCAAATATAATACAAGCCCAAACGAAAAAATATAAACAAGTCTAAATTGAAAACAACGTTCAAACCTATGATTGCGTTGGATAAAAACCGCAATTTTTATACGTGTGCATGCAAAACAAATTTCTTGTTAGAGGGGTCTAAATACAGCACAAACAACATTTTCCAAAAGACCAAAAAGGTGAAAAAGTATATTTTAACAAAACGCATTTGACTAACAGGTCGAACAACAAATGTCCTTACACCCTGCTGACTGCCATTGGCGATTGCCAAATAAACGAATCACCGATGTAATAAATGGATCTTCGTTTTAATTTAATACTAAACAGAAAACAATAAACTTGCGGAAAAGATGGTATACCGCAAACAAAAGGTGCAAAGGTTTTTGTACACCATATCCGGATTTCGACAATTAATGTCTCTTCAGTGATGTTAGGAATCGAAACGGTATTTGGAAAGCCATTAAAATTTTCCTCAATTTAGGATAGACTCTTGAATTTTGAGGAGTCAAAATAGGCTGAACGGATCATATAAACCCGAAGGCAAATATAATACAAGCCCAAACGAAAAAATATAAACAAGTCTAAATTGAAAACAACGTTCAAACCTATGATTGCGTTGGATAAAAACCGCAATTTTTATACGTGTGCATGCAAAACAAATTTCTTGTTAGAGGGGTCTAAATACAGCACAAACAACATTTTCCATTAGACCAAAAAGGTGAAAAAGTATATTTTAACAAAACGCATTTGACTAACAGGTCGAACAACAAATGTTCTTAAACCCTGCTGACTGCCATTGGCGATTGCCCATATATATATATGTATATAAGTGTTGATGAACATGGTGTTGATGATTATATAAATTTTATTGTGAAATTTTGGTTTCAATGCTATATTAAATACATTCAGACTTGGTAGAGAATGGTTAAGACTACGTCGAGTACGAATCAGACGCGTATAAAATGGTTAAGTAATAGTCGAGTAAAGGTCAAGTACACGTTCAGACTGTTAAGTATGGTTCATAATCTTTCAATCAGTGTAATTGAGGTCTGGAGCTGGCATGTCAGTAACTGCTAGTAGGCCTTTGTTAATGTATATATCATTGTCATTTTGCTTAGTTTCTTTTGTTACATATTCTGACATCGGACTCGGACTTCTTTTGAACTGAGTTTTACTGTTCGTATTGCTGTGTGTTTGTTTATTCTACATAGGCTAGAGGTATAGGGGGAGGGTTGAGATCTCACAACACATGTTTAACCCCGCCGCATTTTTGCGCCTGTCCAAAGTCAGGAGCCTCTGGCCTTTGTTAGTCCTGTATGTTTTTTAATTTTAGTTCATTTATGTTTAGGAGTTTAGTGTGACGTCCATTTTCATTGAACTAGTAAACCTTTTTGTTTACGGGCCAGCGGAAGCCCGCCTCCGGTTGCGGGATTTCCTCGCTGTGTTGAAGACCCATTGGTGGCCTTCGGCTGTTTTCTGCTCTTTGGTCGGGTTGTTGTCTCTTTGACACATTCCCCATTTCCATTCTCAATTTTATTCAGACTACAGTAACATCAAGTCAATTTCAGACCAATTCAGACTGGTCGTGTAAAAATCAGTACAGTCGAGTACAGATATAGGCCATTTCAGACTTTACTGGTTAGTAGTGTATTATGTAGTTAAGCGTCTGAGATTATTATTAACTGATGTTTTACCAAGTGGGTGGAGTTTTGACCATGCCGTAGCATCAATCTTAGAGTAAGGTTAATTGTCGTGTTACTTCTTCCATCCGATCTAAATTTTGAAGCAGAGAAGCACAAGGTTATATTTTTTTAATATATTCACTATTGCTGTGATGAAACGAGTTCTTCTTGGTCACAATCTAATTCAGTAGTGATTCAAGGCTAACTCTGAATTCTCATCATGTACATATGTGAATTATTTCAAGTAAATAAGGTAAATTGGAAAATTCTAATTTACAATATTCAGATTTCAAATATTACCTATAGAACGATTGTATAAAACTAATTACATTTTGTGATCTGTAATGAAATAAGGTAGGAAACTTAATTGCAAATTGTGTGAGAGAATGAAATAAAATTAGGAAAATCTGAAGCATAGTGTTTTTGGTGAAACTGTGTTGCGTAAGAATTTATCAAACATTTTAGTATCCTTTGATAACATGAGTAAGCAAAGGATCTTATTCCTTTTATATTCGTACATAACAAGCTAGCAACTAATTACATTACATTAAAATCAATTATAATTTAACTACATGAAAATAAAATCATACTACTTAAAGAAATTTGTTCAACACTATCGAAGAGATTAATACGGACCAAACTTTAAGATATCAAATCTTTGAATTAAATACTCAAAATGATCTGAAATTAACAGCATTCCTGTTTTAAAGGATGTTGAATTGATTGAAGAAGAGCACTAAAAAAATAAGATAAAAATTTGGAGGGTAAAAATAGTTCCCCTTCAAAATTGTTTTCATATTTTTGCGAGGAAAGTTCTAGTTTCTGTTCATATGTTTTTTTGTGTTGTATTAAAATTGTAGCTAGATCATGTGCAAAAAATCGTTTGAATTGTGACTTTCAATTCTACCCCTTCCCTCAAAGTATGCAAACAGTGTAGCTGTCAGAAATTTTACTCACATAACTGTAGTACTTTTAAATACACTAATGATTAAAGATGTTGAAAACGTAAACTTGAAAGATAATCGAGATTTTGTTTTACTTCATTTTCAGTCAGAAGTTGTTTCCAAACTTGTTTTGAAATGTTTATAAAATTAAGAATGGAAATGGGGAATGTGTCAAAGAGACATCAACCCGACCATATAGCAGACAACAGCCGAAGGCCATCAATGGGTATTCAATGCAGCGAGAAACTCCCGCACCCGGAGGCGTCCTTCAGCTGGCCCCTAAACAAATATGTATACTAGTTCAGTGATAATGGACGTCATACTAAACTCCAAATTATACACAAGAAACTAAAATTAAAAATGATACAAGACTAACAAAGGCCAGAGGCTCCTGACTTGGGACAGGCGCAAAAATGCGGCGGGGTTTAACATGTTTTTTGATATCTCAACTCTCCCCCTATACCTCTAGCAAATGTAGAAAAAACAAACGTACAACAGTACGCACAGTAAAACTCAGACAAGGGAACGTCACCATCTAATAATGGATAATTAACAATAGGAAATGAAAAATCATCTCTTTTATCATAAATTTTTGTATTAAGCTTCCCGTTAATGATATAGATATCAAGATCGAGGAAAGGACAGTGGTCGTTGTTAGTATTAACCTTATTTAAAGTAAGTTCAACAGGATCAATTTCTTTAGTATACATACTGAAGTCGTCATTATTGAGAGCCAATATATCATCCAAATGTCTAAAAGTATTGTTAAATTTTTGTATCAGATGTTGATTCGATGGGTCTTTGCTGATTTTAGTCATAAATTGTAACTCATAACAATACAAAAACAGGTCCGCAATAAGTGGTGCACAGTTAGTCCCCATTGGAATTCCAATAACTTGACGATATACGGAATTTCCAAAGCGAACAAAAATGTTATCAAGTAAAAATTCAAGAGCAGATATAGTATCAAAGCATGTCCAGTTGACATAGCTCTTTTGCTTGTTGCTACTAAAAAATGACCTAAAAGAGTTTGAACATATCTATTCGCATTCCGACTTTTTAAATGCCAATTTAATTAGGTGTGTGAATTTTTTCTTAATAAGAATATGAGGCAAACTGGTATATAGGGTAGAAAAATCAAAACTTGTAACAGATTAAAAATCACCAATATATGCATGCAATGTATTAAGTACTTCCAACGAGTTTTTGACACTCCAAAAGTAGTTAATTCCACTATTTTCAAAGGCCTTATTTGAACAATTTATTATCAGGTTTTTGATTGTACCAAGTGTACTAGTAAGTAGAATAGACAATTTAGTAGTGGAACAATGACTTGAAGACGAAATAAATCTATATTTGTAAGGTGATTTGTGTAGCTTCGGAAGCCAGTACATAGTTGGGACTTTCATTGTATTTGGTTCTGCTTGTAAAGAAGTAGCTAATAGTTTATGTTTGTTACAGATATCGTTTTCTGAAAATGAAGTCAGTTGGAATGTTGGTGAATTCGTGATTTCCTTTTGCAGAACCTCAATGTAAAATTTACGTCAAACTATAATGATATTATTAGCAGCTTTATCAGCCGGGACAAAAACAAATTCCTTGGCTAGTTCTTTTAGTTTATGTTTGATACGAGAAATAGGACATTTATGGTTGTTGTTAAGAGTAAAATGTTCTTTAAAATGTTGTATACGTATATCAACTATCTTCATTACTGAATTAAAAAAAGAGTCCAAAGATTTTTTGTTTTTATCCATTTCAAACAGTAAGCACGAAGTGAGTCGTGGATGATATTACGACACTCATTCCAATTAATAATTGACGGGGGACGATATTTAGGTCCTTTACTGAGGAATGATTTTAACTCTCGGTCGCGAACGATGTTAAGGTCTCCTGTTATAAGATGGGAAATGGGGCCATAAGTGTATTCGGAATTACTACAATTACATGACGGAGGTGTATTTTCACTGATATTTACATCTTTACAGACTTGGCTATAATTAAACACAAATTTTCGGGTAGATTTCTTGTAAATATAACAAATAAGAGGGAGTTCAGTATTATCAAAATATCCAGGAATTTGTTCTTTAACAGGATGGTCGTTAAAAATACCGGCAATATTTACAAAATCAAAACCTTTATTGACATACTTTATTTTAATAAAATGTTTTTTATGATCTTCAGGGCGATCAATTTTGGGAAACAGTTTAGAATAACAATATGCCATTATAATTTTAACGATTTCATACTTAGGACTGCAATATGAAATTGTGTTGCAATCCTCTAAAATTTTATTTAATTTATTTATAGGTAAAGAACAGAGTTTGGTGAATAGATAAGGTCTGCCGTTGTTTTTTGAAATAGAAATTAGGTCCGAAATATTTGTATGGTTGGTCCGAAATTTTCTTTGATTGCGATTGTTACTACGCCCATGAGAACGGTTTTGACGAACAGTTTTAGAAACTATATCCAAAATGTTAACAAAATCGGTTCTTGATATATTACTAATTCCCATGATATTATTATTAAGACCGAGAGGGTAGACTGTCTGTAATCTTTTAATCCAATTTAATTCAATTATTTTTCGTACAAACTTTGAATGAGATTCACCAGGCTGCTTATTTACTACTTCTAGTGGTTGAACTGTTAAATATTTAATAGGATGATTGTGCTTTTTAAGATGTTGATAAATGATACTTTTGAATTTATTGGGTCTTTTAAAACGATACAGGTGTTCTTGCGTGCGTTTAGATAAATATCGTCCAGTTTCACCTACGTACTGAATACCGCATCCCGGTTTGTTTCAAGTGAGTAAATAAATAATACTTTTTGTTTTTCAAGTTACATCAGTTTCAAAATTAAAAGAAAATGTGCGACCATTAAACATAACCCTTACCGTATTGTTGGTGGAAAGACGGGGACCACTTTTAACCATTTGTAGAATTCATCTTTATTTTTTCTATTGACTCTTGAATTGAAAAATATTAATGTATGAAATAATTATGCGAGTTTAAAGTCGTCTGTTTGAAGTTTAACAATCTGTGTATTGTGGTACCTTAAAATAATGTTCCTTAGAAGGAGGCTTCTTTGATATTGTTAATATATTGTTATATAATAGGAATAGATGACCTTAACTGTTTTTGGAAAAACCGTTCGGAATTTAGGTCCTCAACGCTCTTCAACTTCGTACTTAATTTGGCTTTTTTTTTTTTTTTAACTTTTTTTATTCGTATGTCATTGGTGAGTCTTTTGTCATGTTTGAAGACGAAAGCCGCGTCTGGCGTACAAAAATGTTGTTCCAGATAGCTATGATGAGTTCATCTATACATTAATAAAGAGTAACGTGATTTTTATTGTAATTCATTTTCATCTTCTATTGTTCCAATAATAAGAATATAAAGGGATGGAGGTTTAAGATTAAACCATTTTTGATCCAGTAATGCTGAGGATATGTCACCACACATGATTCTGAAAATTGAATACTAGTAAACATTTTACAAAAGATATTTCGCTCTTATCAGCTTCTTTGTATAAAAGCAATACCAATAGATTTTGATCTCTTTTGGGAAAGGACTGTTTCTCATATCGAAATTTTTTTTTCTTCAAGATATCAAAATGATACTATCTTGGCACTTTCAAATTTAGTTCTTTTATTGCAAAAATTAAGACAAGTATGAAGACAAAATTAAACTACCGACACCTTACGGACGCTTCTGAAAAATGTTAATGGATACATTTTTCTTTTTTTTTCGAGGTAGGACATATTATATATTTTATACCGATTCCTTTCCACTTTTCATTTCCTATTTCCATGCGTGTTGGAGAAGGGATCATGATATTTTTTACTCGGGACATACATTGTTTGTTCAATTTTCATAAAAAAATATATTTCAGATTTACATAAAGGAATGTGAAACTTTTTGAATCAATGTTACTTTTATTTTTTATTAATTAATTTTCAACTTAATTATGATTCTAAGAAAATGAGAATGGAACCCTATAGTATAAGGAAAAACATGCCTTTTCCTCCCCATCCCTCATCCAAACATTAGATGTATCTATGGTACCTACGCATTGACAAATATATCCAAATGTAGCCTTGAATCCTAGTTCAATGCTACACAATTGACTTACTGAAAAGTGGTGGTTTTGCCGTGATGCAAGACTAATCATAACGTAGATGTGGCCAGTTTGCTACTTATCATAACAGTCTTAAATATGACTTTAAACCCACATAACACTTTCCGCATCAAATGATTACATTATACCTAGAAAATTATTAATATCCTTTGTAGAGGATCAAAAAGTATCATAAAGGCATTTATGTGACTTCTAAAATGACAACACTTCTGAAGTCTGTACGCATTTGGATATACCAAATACTCATATCCGACAAAAATGGTTAGGTCTTTAAAGCCGGAGGTAAAATTAAGAACCATTGAGCTGAGGTTTCTATATCGGAAGTCTATAAGATCGACATAACCTTTTATTTTTTAGGTTCAAAATTGCCTAATCGCATATTTATTCGATTTTATCTCTGTTGTTGCTTTTAATACTTTGGTGACATACCCAGGTGCATTCATGTACTAGACCTTAGTTGAATTTTACATTACATATATATGTAGAACTCGGAGGTGCGAAGGGGACGCTGAAGTGTGATGGTTTTCGTCGTATTAAGTGTAATGGTCCTTTCACTGATTTGTGATGGTCTTTATGGCGCGTGATGGCTAGTATAAAATCTGCAATTATTATGAAAAGTGGCTTTTTTATTTATTGTCATTATATGAATTTGCATTTAATATTGTACATAAAACATTCATGGCATATCGGTATTGATGATATGTATGTGTATGGTTGAAATAAGAGAATCTGTAAAAGAATTATCATTCTGCAATAACCCTGTTAACCGTACAAATTAGGATTATGTGATTATCGTATACTATTTGAATATTATCCGTCAATACCCTGCAAATATTATAGTTTCATTTATACCTTTAATGTACGGTGTTTGCAACTTTTGAAAGTCAAGAATATATGTCATATTGTGTATATCCTTAGTTACAGTTGCATACTAAATCAGAGATCGTCTGAAATAATTTTGCTGCATACTCTCGACTATTTTAATTTAATTCTTTAGTTATTTAAAAAGGATTGCAAACAGCCAGAGACTACGTGTAGGTCTCCTAAACATAAATATATACAGGTTCACAATTAACAAAGAGTGTTTGTTTTACAAACATGTTTAACACAAAACAAGACAATATGTATAGGACAAGACATAAAGATGTAAACTTCACACTCATCCAACAACTAACCCATTTTCATTCAGACGCACACGACTTACAATCATGTTGAACTCAGTAATATAAAATAATGATTAAGGACAGACGATTATGAGTACAATCAGGTCAAATGAAAAAATATATATATATATATACATATACATATACATATAAGTGTATGTGTGTGTTTCTTACCTAATATGTTTTAGTACAAGAAGAAAAAATAACAGAAATAAGTTTTTGGTCTATCAAGAAAACCTGTTTAAAGATTTAATATATCGAAATAACACTCAAACAACTCTTAATTAGCATCCTCAGACAAATCGTCACTACCTTCTAGTAAAATTTTGCTGAGGGAGTTTGGACATATTACTTACATTATTGCTATATCTATATCTTGACAAATCAGATTCTTAATACTAAATAGAAGAGTAATCCGATAGTTCGTGTGACGGACGCAAGATTTAAAAAAGCTAAGTGCTTTCAATACGGTAACCTGGGCAGAAATCGCAAAACCTATTTAATATAAGATTATATTTGTACAAATGGTAATTTAAGGACACTAAGCCCTAAGCGTAATCTAGTATGAATCTTTCACCAAAACCATGCCAACATGAATAGTTTTGTTCTACACAAATTACTATTCTTCTTTAACAACACTTTAAAACACGCTAAAGATGTTGCTGCCATCAGTTCAGCTGACAAGCTATTCAAGTCTCTAAGCGTAGCTAGAAAAAAGAATTTTAGAATGGTTCTGGTCTTGACCTGATAGGCATCAAGTTGGCATGACGTCTTCAGTAATAGTTGTCAGTGTTTTGTTTAAATAATGGATGAAAATTACAGAGATAATCTGGAACAAGATGACTTTTAATTTTTGTACAGATATATAAGTCTGTGAACTTTACGGTGTGTACTTTAAAATTTGTAAAGCTGCTTCTTACAAATAAATTGACTTCTACATCGACATGTGAACATGAAAAAATAAAATACAATAAAGTTTATGTAATCCACCGCACGTCAGCTTAACAACCATCTCACATCAGCGCAACAACCATCACACTTCGGCGTTACTATCAACAAGATAACGTCACATTACCACCATCGCACTCCAGCGTGATAAAAACGCCCTTCAGCGAGTACCATTGCGGTTCAGGGTCATATAGTCTAAAGATTTGCACAACGGTACTAATAGAAGATGGTAATATACGAAGATGATGTTATAAAATCGTGTAGACAAATATTTCAGCTTAACATATAGCCTTCGTCAGTGTCAATAATTTTAACAATACTAGCTCAATAATACAGGTAAGTTTTGGTCTTTTGATTTAATCCCAAATCTGGTGCAAGTTGTGTGGTAACAGACGATGTTTGACTTGCCAACAAATACTGAACACTCAAACATTTACTTGCCCCTCCACTGGGTCCGTATCACTATATATTACAATGTAGCTTGCAAAACCTAGAATGTTGTATACCTTTTTCAGTGTCGATGTGGCATGCAGTATGTTGGCGAGACAGAACAGCCATTCAACAAACGCATGAATGGTCATCGAAGTGACTTCACCTGCAAGCCCGACCTCCCCGTAAGTCGTCATTTGAGATCACCTGGGCACGCCCAAGCTGATCTCAAAAAACTTACCATCACTATCATAGACCACAACGAGGGTTGGTCAAGGGCCGACAGACTTGCTCAGTAAAGTTTTGGGATAAGGAAGTTAAGGACAGTTTCCCCAGAGGGCATTAATGAAAACACATAGAATGAGTCCCTACCATGACTTGTTTCCAGTAACTCAGGCTTCAGTACAGGACTCTTACAGTTTTAAGGAATGTACTCCTCCTCCCGATCAAGATTACTATTACAGTGTGACTACCACATGTCAAGAGAAGAACCATTGAACATCTTACTGATGAAGGATATAAGTTATGCGAAATGTTTAACATTTGTTCATGATTTTTTTTTTTTTTTTTTGTGATGTTGTACCCTTTTAGACTTGCTTATTATATATTATATTTTGAAGTGTACTGTATCATAATAATACGATCCATTGCCCCGTAAGATTTATCGTTGGCTATTATTCAGACATTTTATATATATATCGTAGAGTTGTCACTTGTTTAGACGTAATTATCAAAATAATTATTTCTGTGACTGTATCTTACGATCCTTTACGATATATATTTAGCTAATCTGCAATCAATTCCATCTTCATGCCTAAAATATCATGTACTGTGTTACAAATCTAGATTCTACTGACGAGGTAAGGTAACACTAGTCCATCGAAAGCTGAATTATTAGTTCAGTCTAGGTGGCCGAGTGGTCTAGAGCGCTGGACACAGTAAAGGCGGTGTTTTCACGATATCCCAATAGCATGAGTTCGAATCCCTGCGAGGGAAGAACAAAAATTTGCTTCCGCAGATTTGCAGATTTAACATTGTTGTGCTGATATTTAGAGTAATTATGTATGACTGTATATTGCATTAATTTGTACGATCCTTTAAAATAGATATTTCCGCTGATCCCTTATATATCATGTACTGTATTACGACGCTAGATTACAACTGACGATGAGAGGTAACACCCGGCCACCGAAAGCTTTATTAATGTGAAGCCTAGGTGGTCGTGTGGTCTAGCGCGTCGGATACAGAGCAGGCAATTTGGTGTCACGATATCTCAGTAGCATGAGTTCAAATCCCGGCGAGGGAAGAACAAAAAAATTGTGAAAGCAAATTTACAGATCTAACATTGTTGGGCTGATGTTTAGACGAGTTGTATATAAAGAATGTACACAGCCATGTATCACCATCACTGCTGGTGATCCGATGGATAAATCTGTTGTAGAGTCGTCACTGGTTCAGACGTACTTATATATACAATATATATATATATACATAATTACTCTATATATCAATGTTAAATCTGCAAAATTACGGAAGCAAATTTTTGTTCTTTCCTCGCAGGGATTCGAACTCATGCTATTTGGATACCGAGACAACACCGCCTGCACTGTGTCCAGCGCTCTAGACCACACGGCCACCTAGACTGAACTAATAATTCAGCTTACAGTGGCCTAGTGTTACCTTTCCTCGTCAGTATAATCTAGTGTTGTAACACAGTACATGACATATTAGGCATGAAGATGTAATTGATTGCAGATTAGCTTAATTATCTGTCGTAAAAGATCGTAACATGCAGTCACAGAATATATATATATATATATAACCAGCCAATATAATAAATATCGGGTCGAACCTCGCACACATAGGAAATATAATAAAAGTCTTAAGATTTGTGTATCGATACTGATACAAGATAGAACTATATTTACAATATGATATGAAAAGTATTGACAAATAATTCTATTAATCATTTTACAGATTCTTGATATGTTCGTAGAAGAGCAAAAAAGAACCGTTGAATCATTTGCAAATCAAACAAAGAATTTGGTAAAGAATACACAAGAATTAAATACCGAGGTTTTAAGCCGACTTGAAGAACAAAAAGGTAATAATAATGTGTTTTTCTCCAATTGAAAAAGTAATTGATTAGACACATGAGACAACATCTCTATCAAATACTTTTGAAATAATAAATGTATTAGAGATTAATAATTATAATGCGAACTTTAGCGGTCGTTTTTTCTTGTCTGGTTTTATCTCATTGAGTTTTCCCATTAAATTTGATCTATTAGAATTTTATAATAGATAAAAGAGAAAGTCCGGTAAGGGCTACTGTTGGCCTAAAATTCGAAGTGCATCTGATGAAAGATTTTTGACATTTTTAAACACTTAAGATTCAATTAGTTTATGTACAATATTTGAACTGATTTGGTCATTAAAGACGCTCAAATTCAAGCTTAAATATGAAAAATCTATCAAATATGCCATAAAACGTCATTTGTCAGATGGTTTTTGTCTAAAATGGAAATGGCCGCATTTGTGTTCATTCTCAACCTTTATATATGTTATATATTATCATCAAATACAGCATCGTTTTAAATATTAAGACTGAACACAAATGCGGCCACTTCCATTTTAGACAAAAACCGTCTTAAAATTAGCACAAATGCTACAATTGTGAAGATTTCAGTAATTTTGCATGAATTTATGATGCTATTACCTGATGCATGTGCATTGTATTATCAAAAACAGCCCATATTTATGGAACAAAAGTATTCTACTTTCCAATAAAGAGCTAAAAGTTTACATTTCAACAAATTTGTAAAAATGCTATATTTTGTGGCCAAAATGGGGCTTACCGGGCCTACTCCTTTGTATAAAATATTGAAACATAAATACTTTAAAAATTGTGAAACACCAGGCCAATGTGCTCTGTATAATCCAAATGCCTAATATTCGTATAAATGTAGTGAAGAATATATAAAAAACATATTTGTGTAGCCGTACTTTACGAATTTCGTTCTTCAAATGTCCTAATCTTCAGCTATTTTATAGACAAAAAGTACGGTGTTATCTTTGATATCACTTCTGTAAAATATATTATACATTGAGCATTTATAAATTGTTGTGTACATATGATGCACTATGCATTTTTTTTAAGACCATTGAAAAATCCTATCAATGTTAACGTTAAACTGATTCACTTTCTTGAAACGAAAAATTTGCAAAACAAAAATACCCACAAGCAAAAATCATTAAAATGATTTTTAAATGGTGCAAGGCGAAACCAACACACGAGTTGGAAGATAGAGCATCGATATATATATATATATATATATATATATATATATATATATATATATATAGATAAGTGCCTAAGAATGTAACTTTAACACACTAATGAGTGTTATAAAATTAGTTGTTATATTTTATATTATTCACGCAATATTTCGCTAAACAAATTAGCTTCATCAGGCGTGTGCATCTCTCAAGGTGAAATCGGATGCATGACAAAAAAATATTTTTGTAGTTTGAACTACATAAAATTTGAGTAAAAATTTAACAAAATTTATTGATGTTCTATAAAAAATATATGTTTGTAAATTGTCTAGAAAAATATTTGTGCCGCTTATTGTTAGCTTGAACTACACAAAATTTGAGTAAAAGTTTAACAAAATTTATTGATGTTCTATAAAAAATATATGTTTGTAAATTGTCTAGAAAAATATTTTTGCCGCTTATTGTACATAGCAATTCTTAAATCAAAACAAATAGTTTTTTTAGTTAAATAGAATGAAGTTCAGGATTTATTCCTTTAGTTTTGGGTAGAACAGTTTTTCATCTATCTCAATAAGTCGATCAGGTTCAAGAGTACGTAGCTGATGCATCCAGAACCTTTCTCTCTGTTTTCTCCTTTGGAAGTCCCAATTTTGGTTTACCTCAATTATTTGAAAGGTGATATTTCAAAAGTATGCCCTGTTCTTAAGAGGTGTCTCGTAATTGGACAGTTTCTTCCTTTTGTATTAAAAAAAGTGTGGTGATTGTTAAGTCTGATGTTGAATTTCGTTTCTGTGTCACCAACATCCACGCCTAGATAGATTGAATGTTGATTGTTGCTATTTTTAGACACTATATATATATATATATATATATGTGAGTTCGAATCCCGTTGAGGGACAAAAATTTGTCAGCATAAAAGTCTAATTCTAACACTGTTGGGTGTAATTTTCAGACTTATATATATATGAAGTTAATTATATGGCCATCCAAATACCGTTTCGATACCTAACATCACTGAAGAGACATTAATTGTCGAAATCCGGATATGGTGTACAAATTTTGGCACCTAGTGTTTGCGGTACACCATCTTTTCCGCAAGTTTATTGTTTTCTGTTTGGTATTAAATTAATACGTCTGATACATTTTTTACATCTGGTTATCAATTTATTTGGCAATCGCCAATTGCAGTCAGCAGGGTTTAAGAATATCAGTTGTTCGACCTGTTAGTCAAATGCGTTTTGTTAAAATATACTTTTTCACTTTTTGGTCTTTTGGAAAATGTTGTCTGTGCTGTATTTAGACCCCGGCCCTCTACCAAGAAATTTGTTTTACATGCAAACGTATAAAAATTGCGGTTTTTATCCAACGCAATCATAGGTTTGAACATTGTTTTCAATTTAGACTTGTGTATATATACAAAACAAATTTCTTGGTAGAGGGGTCTAAATACAGCACAAACAACATTTTCAAAAAGACCAATTGAGTGAAAAGATATATTTTAACAAAACGCATTTGACTAGCAGGTCGAACAACTGATTATTTTAAACCCTGCTTACTGCCATTGGCGATTGCCAAATAAACGGATCACAAGATTTAACAAAATAGATCTTATTATAGATTTATTACCAAACAGAAAACAATAAACTTGCGGAAATATATATATATATACAAAACAAAAACAGGAACCTCTATAAATAAAAATAACCAATACAACGGACCACAATGGCCCATCTCCGCCGAACAAACAAACGTATATACATAAAAAGAAAAAGAACGAAGACAAACTTCAATGTACAACGTATTCCTTCTGATGATTAGTTTCTAATAGATTCTTATTAGAAAAAAGAGGAGAATCAAAATTTTTCAATGGAAGTGACCATTGTAAAAATATACGATAGACGAAGAAATTACAAACAATAGTCCTACAAAACACTACACAAAAACTATAGATTAAGCAACACAATGCCCACCAAAAACAGAGTAGAATTATAATTAATAGAATAAGAAAACTGACGAGGAATAAGAATAGACTAATGATAGAAATCCCCGTCGTACAGCTGAATCTTATATCGTGTATACGCATTATATAAGTAGTAAATACGACATTTATGTAAGTTTATTTTTGTCTTTGGTACATGTACGACCAGATCTAGATTGCTAATCATCCAATTATCTTTTCAAAGATCTCACTGTTGGCATACGCAATGTTGTATTTGAGGTTAAAACATTATGGAAAGATGAGCTGTCTAAAGCAACAGATCCCAACAAAAAAGGACTTTCGCATGGTATGTTCTTTGTGTTTTAATTAAGCCATTTGATATTAAAACTTTGTATTTGTTTAGCTATGATGTTGCTATACGTATATAGCATCTTGTACGTATATACCGGATGAAACACACATATTCATGCAAACAAATAAAGACCTGAAAGACTGATTTATTTCTCTAACTTTATTGTATTCCTTGGACGCACGAGAGGGTTAAGAATACGTCACCTTAAGTAAGTTTCATATGTTGGTTTGGGTTATTATATTGGTTGAAATTTGGATAAAGATATTCTTGATCAAACTAATTAAAAATACCAGTCTAAACAATCATTAAGAACTAGGTTGTGTTTCATATTATCAGTTTAATGGGTGTATACTTCAATGATTTAATCATTTTCTATTATATTTTTGCTTTGATTCTGTTTCAGATAATGACGTTTGCTATGTAGAATGGACATTGGCAACACCAGGTAACTGGGATGTAGATGAAATCCAGAAAACCTTGGAAAACTTTTCATCTCTAATGGGAAAATATTTCCGTATAGTGTTTATTTACAAGGGATCACTGGTTATTCAGACATCAGCTCAAGTATGTTACCTGCAAAACGACGAAGAATTTCAATTAGCTGTAAAATCATTTTTAAAAGGTTTCCTTGACGTTTGTGATCTTGATACGGAGACCAAAACCATTGTTCAAGTAGAAATTACGATATCCAAGGAGAAATTTGAATCAAGTAAGTAACGTATCATAGTAGCTAACAACCACTGTGATTGTATTAACGAAGTGTGTCGTTTGCACTGAAGTTGGTATGGTAAATTACTGGAATAGGATATATGCAAATAGTGTTGTACAGATGAGTAGCGAAATTGTGCCCATTACAGGTTCAAAAATAACATATAGCGGTACCAATATTACTGCATCAGATATGCATTTCGCCAAATAATGTCTCGTCGATGATGCTCGAGGCCAAAACATATAAAAATACAGAACCTAATACAAAGTTGAAAGATTTGTAGACCTGGATTTCTCAAAAGTATAGGTAAACTTGGATAAAAAAAAGTAAAGCTATGCATGAGGGTGATACATTTCTTAATTCATGATGATTTATAAAATTGATGACAGCTCTGGCAAGACATTTCTTGTTTGTTTAATACTCTACTTTGAATTTTACGAAATACTAAGGATTTTCTATCCAAGGAACGGACAACCTTAGCCAAACCTTTAGGAATTTTGGGTCCTAAATACTCTTCCAACTTTGTACGTTATTTAGCCTTTTTAATTTGTTTGTTTCGAGCGTCTTTTATAGACGAAACGCACGTCTGGCGTACCAAAGTTTAATCCTGGTATATATGATCAGTTTATTTAAGTTGCTTACGACTTAAAATTATTTAATGACATTGTTAGGAAAGAAAATAGATATTTAAAAATTTAGTATAATCTTTCTCTCAATAGCGATTGCGAATGTTGGCTACCTTTTCAAGTAAATAAGAAATAGACCGAACATAAGTGTACCAAAATTGCACCTATTATGACAGTTTTTTCACCTTCAATTATTTAAGAAACAAACGAAATTTTCGATTCTATATTTATTTTGTAGTTGTATCCTTATTTGTTATTTAGTCCCTCAATTATAATTTTGAATCCATGAACCGACCTCCAAACGATCCATTATCTTACCTCCTTTACATTTCTAGAAATATCATTGGACAGAAGCGACCGCGTGGAGACCGTGTATATCTATTATGGGGTTAGTAGGCGTAATTTATTTAAATACACGGTTAGCAGTGGTGTTACGTCCCTTTATAAAAACCACATGGCGTTGAGGAAAAATCTGAAACGTTTCGCCCGGACAACAAATGAAGAAATTGATGATGAACGATTTGGAATAAATGCAGAAAACACATTAAAAGCTGACAAGTAGTTATTGTTGGCATTTGTTTTTGTATAGACCAATGAAAGTAGGTTCTTTATATTAATGACTTGATCACGTAAGCTTTGATAGGCCACTAGTCTAAATGCCACATGTTGAGATAGTCGGTAAGATAAATTCGTTACACAGTGTGCCAGTGACCTAATACGATATATATGGGGTCAGTAAATTCCATATGGGGTTCGAGCTTCGCATATCGTAGTAGGTCACTAAAACACTGTGTAACTAATAATATTCTCTAATGTGGAGTACGTAAATTGCCCTCATGCTTAACAAACTCAAACCGTATCGTTTTACAAGTGATACATTGAAACATGAACAAACTTTCTAGTATTTTGACGAACAAAATGTTGTTACTTTCAGGAACCATTTTACAGGTTGTTAAACGTACGAAAGTTATTTCACACAATACTTGAAGCAGATACTTTCTTTTTTTCGATCATATCTGACAATGATTTAAAAAAACAGCCAACCACTATTTGTTCCGATCATGTAAAAAATCTTTCCATCAAATTATCATTCAAATAAATTAGCAAGACAAGGTTATGATGATGATGGTATATACTTGTCAATGAACAAACAAATTAGTACTGTCATATTTCAATCAAGAAGGCTATCAGCTCACACCTGAATTTCGACATACTAGTAGTCTGCTTGTGACAACTTCTTATCTAAAGTGATCGAAATTGCAATAACAAACCAGATGAAGCTTAAATTTTGACTGCACATTTATAAGAGGGACGAAAGATACCAGAAGGACAGTCAAACTCATAGATCGAAAACAAACTGACAACGCCATGGCCAAAAATAAAAATACAAACAGACAAATAATAGTACAGATGACACAACATAGAAAACTAAAGACTAAGCAACACGAACCCCACCAAAAACTGGGGGTGATCTCAGGTGCTCCGGAAGGGTAGGCAGATCCTGCTCCACATGTGGCATCCGTCTTGTTGCTTATGTTATTACAAATCAGGTAAATAGTCTAATTCGGTAAGTCATATTCGTGAAAAGGGAAGGGTATTGTAGTTACGACATAAGGAACATATCCAATATCATCTGTGAAACGGTTATTCCATAACGGTCAACCAACTCGTGATGGCGTCCGTAAAATTTACGAAGGGATGATTTCAACTTCACCATTTGGAACTCTTGGTTTAATAGCTTCCTTGTGATTATCAATCCTCTATCAAGGAAATCATGATAGGAAACACAAGCCCGGGAATATCGTATCAATTGGGAGATATATACTCCGTATGCAGGCGCTGCTGGAATGTTGCTACATAGAAATGGAAAGTTCACAATTAGGAAGCTGAAATCATCTCTTTTGTCGTAAAGTTTTGTTTTCAACCGACCCTCATTGTCAATTTCTAGATGTAAGTCAAGATATGAGGCAGACTTAACTGTATCTGTAGTATCCTTTATCTCTAGTTCGATGGGATAGATTCGTTCAACATAGTCACCAAATTTTGTATTATTTAGTGAGAGAACATCATCTATATAGCGGAACGTAGAGTTAAAGGATATTGCTAACTTCTTATCTTTCTTCCTAAGAAGGTGGCGTTACCTTGTAAATGTATACATTGTATTATAAACTAGGCATACGCTTGCATTTTCATAAAATAACATAATAATTGCATTCTCCTTGAAGGTCCATCAATTTGGTAAACGATTATGTCTGTTACTATTGTCTTAAGTACTACTAAACAGACTGACTCTATATTTGGGCAAAAGCTAGGCAGGGATGGGTTGTAAGGTATGAGTACTTCTCGGATCTGTCAGACACCTTCAACCTGAGTTTCTATACTTTTAATTACAATTACAAACTTACGATATAAGAAGTTGTGTTAACATTAAAACTTTAATACTTACTTTATTGTCATAGTTCATATAACCATGATATCAGAGACTTTTCATATAAATAAAAGTCAAATAACTACAATTTACATTTTTAGGCTACTTGGTCTCAAAGAAAATGGACATCTCATGGTTAACATGCGACCTTTGCTCTAGTAAAAATGACTCATCAGAGGCTATTCAGTTTTGCTCTGAATGTCAGTATAAGCTTTGTTGGCAATGTATATCGAACCACAATTTGAATGCAGCATTTTTCGAGCATCATTTGACTGATATTGGAACATTATCTTTAGAGAATTTTTGTACAAACCACGAGGGCAGCATTCTCGACTTCTTTTGTGTTGCACATGACTGCTTATGTTGTCTATCTTGCAAGACCGAGGAACATAATTTGTGTCAAAATGTGCTTCTTTTAGAAGATGCAGCAAAAGATGTGAAACATTCAGTTATGTTTCAAGAATTATCTCATTCTGTGTTAAACATTACAACGACATTAAATTGAGCAATCACAAGTCAAGATGTAAATATACAAAATCTTAATGATGATGAATCTACGATTTCAAGTCAACTTGCGAGTTACAAAGCTAAAATAATTAAACGATTAGACGAACTTGAAGGAATGATTACACTTGAAACAAGTTCGTTAAAGAATGAGCAAAGCGCTAAAACTGAGCTACAAAAAAATAGTTTGTTGAAAATTGAAATACCGATCAAAAAGTTATCAAGGAAAATAGATCAAGCTTCTAAGTATGGTTCAAAAAAGCAATTGTTTGTCCTGATTAATAAGTATAAACTAGAAATTATTGATTTGGAAATCAAACTTCAGAACATCTTGCCAACACTTAGGACAAGAAGAATGATATTCTAACCACGAGAAGATATTCAAAATACTATAACATCATTGGGATCAACCAGAGTAAATACTTTGCAATACAAGGCAGATTATAAGCCATCAAAAATTCAACAAGTTCAGGTTCCATCATCAACTCCTCAGATGCCATCGAAATTTGAATTTGACCGTAAAATAGATATCCATCAAAATGGGTCGATCACCAAAATGGGCATTACAGATGATAACCGTCTCCTAATCTGTAATGCCATCGGGACCTACCTACTGGTATACAGTGACAGTGGAGATTTCTTACAGGATTGTCATTTGTCTGGTAATCCTCGGGATATAGCTGTTATACCTGGTGAAGATAAAGCTGTCGTTACGTTTCTTGATCAGAAATCAATACAATTTATCGACATTAAAATAATGAAAGCTGGTTCTACACATTTTGTACCTTTTCGTTGCCGTGGAGTTACTATCGTCAAAGATAAGATTTGTGTTGGTGGATACTATACCATGAGACGTAAAAACTTATACATACTTGATAAGCAAGGGGAAAATGAATTTACAGTGAATGTACCGAATGCTGGTGATATTGCAGATCTACATCCAGGTCCTGATGATAGTGTTTACTATACAGATATCAAGTGTAACGCTGTAGGTAATGTAACTCTGGAAGGCGAACAACGATTAAGATACACTTCAGAAGTTCTCAAGAGACCAATTGCAGTTACTACCGACAAAAAAAATAATTTATACGTGGCGTGGGAAGATTCAAATACTATCCAACGAATTACACCAAACGGAGAATTCATTGATATCATCCTGAATACGGAAAATGATATTTGCAGTCCTACTGACATTCTGTTAAGTAAAGATTATCGAAAGCTATTTGTATTGAATTGCGTCAAAGATAACACATATGTCCTCGTCTTCTCATGTTCGTAAATAAGATTAAAAAAACTACTAAAAAATAAAGATATTCAGAAAAATGCTTTGTATCAATTAAGAAAATAAAATTAATTTAGATTTTACAACAACTTTTTGTTTGACATAAATTTGATGGCCCTTTTGGCTACCAACGTCTAATAACTTGAGTATCACTTGGGTATCTTCTTTTATGAGCATGCAAGCCACAAACTTTATAAATTTTAAATATAAGAGTGCTATGTTAACATTGAATTCGTGTATTCATTTATCTATTCTAAATGTTTTCTTTGCAATACACATGTTCAAGTTACAACTGGGAGTTAAGCAAACAACAAGAAACCAATCATACAATACACACTTCTGGAATAGACACCATTGCAGCATTACAAAAGTTTGGAGGGAAAAGACCACTTATATCAAAATCTACTATTCGAATGAGATTAAACTATTTCCGAATGATATTACTATTTCGGAACTTTGTATCATTTATGCCATTACCAAATTACTGTTAACGCTCAAGTTGAAGAATAATGTTCGGATAAAGTCAACAGTACATTTTATTTATACGGGTTTGCGGTTACCTCTTTAGAAATCCGTTTCATGCATGTGGTATCCTACTATTGATATTTTTTTTCACATACAAGAAAAATGATAACAAGTTAGATATCTTATTACATTATATGTTATTCAAAGTAAAATCTTTTTTTCGAAACCATAATCCCGTCGTCTTTTCCTCGCATGTGATATAATCGAATTAGACTTATCAACGAGTCTGTACGTGTCTACACGAGTAACATGACGGGTGCCACATGTGGAGCAGGATTTGCTTACCCATCCGGAGCAAACTGTAAACAAAATCTTCTCCTCTGAAACTACTTGGCGAAATGTTACCAAACTTTACCTAAATGATCAGTAGGATATTTAGTTTAAACTTGTATCATTTAATTTTATCCATTAACAAAAATGACTGATTTTGCTTAAAATAGAACCAAGGCTAAAATGCACTTTTCGGCTTATTTCGTTAAAAACAAAACAGTTAGAGCAAATCTGACATTAGATTTAGCTAAAAAGTCAAGGTCTATCTCCTCCGAAACTTTAAGAAAAATCGGATAACCCATTTTGGTTTGCTCCTCAAATGTATTTTTTTTCCAATTTCGCAGTTTTTTGTTTATCTTGAAAAAAAACCTATAACAGATGCGAGAGATGTAAACAATAAAAATGACAAGAACAAGAAGATCTACAAATGAGTCAATGTGGACGAATTGTCAATTGATCCCTTATTTGAGTTATTGACCTTGGAAGTTTAATTTTACTCTTTTTTTTGTAGAAACTATAAAGATGGAGAGAAATTGTAAAAAGCAAAAGTGTTCAGCAAAATAAGATCTACAAATATGTCAAATGCACGAATCGTCATTTAACCCCTGATAGGAGTTATTGTCCTTGAAAGACTAATTTTGTTATTTATTTTTTATTATTTTGTTTGCGTTGTTTTTGCTGAAACTATTATAGCTAAAGCAAAATTGTGAAAGCAAAAGTTTGCAGCAAAAAAGATCTACAAATACGTCAACTTAAAAGAAATGGTCAATTGTACGCTTTTAAGAGTTTGTATTATTATTTTTTTATTTTTTGCAAACATCATTATAGATAGATAGAAATTGAAAGAAGCAATCATGTTTAGCACAATAAGATCTACAAAAAATTCAACATGACTGAAATTGTAAACTAACTCTTTTAATGAGGTATTGTCCTTGAAGGATGATTTTATAAAGCGAGAAACGGTAAAAAGCAAACCTGTTCAGCCTAATAAGGTCTACAAATCAATCATTATGGCCGAAATTTTCAACAGATTCTTTATAGAAGTTATATTCCTGACTGCTGATTTTTATCTATTTTATTGGTCATTTTTGTCAAAAACTATTTCAGTTCAAAAACAAACATTAAAATGCAAAACAAAGATCAGCAAAATACGATTTTCAAGTAAGTAGCCAAATTGTCGCACTAGTAACAGGATTTTTGTATTCGAGCGTCACTGATTAGTCTTTTGTAGACGAATGGTGTGTCTGGCGTACAAAATTTTAATCCTGGTATATATGACGAGTTTATTTACACCCGCTGGGTCGATGCCACTGCTGGTGGAAGTTTCCTTCCCGAGGGTATCACCAGCCCAGGAGTTAGCACTTCTGGGTTGACATGAATTATCATTGATATGTTCATAATTATAAATTGACTGTTTACAAAACTTTGAATTTTTCGAAATGCAAAGGATTTTGTTCCACAGGAATTGATTACATAAGCTGTAATTGGCAAAACCTTTCGGAATTTCAGGTCCTCAATGCTATTGGCCATTTTATTCGAGCGTCATTGCTGATTCTTTTGTAGTATTTTGTAGACGAACCGCGCGTCTGGCGTACAAACCTGTAATCCTGGTATCTATGATGAGTTCATCTTTAAAGATCTGAAAAAATTAAAAGAATGAATTAATGACATATTATAAAAACCAAATATTCTCACCGACAAAAACTTTTTTTTTTAAATATATGCGAACTTAGAGCGTTCTAATTCCGACTGCAGACATTCGTAATGAAAAAAAAAAACACTTCCAGAGTATAAAGTATCTAAATATATATCATTCTAAAGTCGTTCACAAAAAAATCAAAACAAAATATGAATAATGTATATAAAGACAGAAAACGTTTAAGAACAAGATAATATCCATATAAGAAGACGCAAAACAATAACTGACATTCTGAATGGTGCACGTGGCATCAGAATAAAGGGAAATCAATATTAAATTGTCCGCTAAAGGTTATAAAATTGGGATTGGAAACGAGGAATGTTTCAAAGAGACAACAACCCGACCAAAGAGCAGAAAACAGCCCAAGGCCACAATGGGTCTTCAACGCAGCGAGAAAATCCCGTACCCGGAGACGGGCTTCAGCTGGCACCTATAAAATAAGGTATACTAGTTCAGAGAAATGGACGAAACACTAAGCCCCGAAACATATAAATGAAAAATTTATAAACACACAAAGTTTACAAAGGCTAGTGGCTCCTGTCTTGGGACTGGCGCATACATGCGGCGGGGTTAAACATGTTTTGTGAGATTTCAAACCTCCCCCCTATACCCCTAGCCAATGTTGAATAAACAAATACACATCAATACGCACAGTAAAACTCAGTCCAAAAGACGTGCGAGTCCGATGTTAGATAAGAAAAACAGAAGAAACTAAGCAAAAATGACATTGATAAACATAAATTAACAAAGAACTACTAGCAGTTAAGACATGCCAGCACTAGACGTCAATTAAACTGATCGAAAGATTATGTCTTCATCGTATGAAAATCAAGCACAACTCCTCTCGTAAGGGGTTAAGACTCGTGCCACCATACATTATACGAGAAGAAAATAACCCATATCATGACAACAACTGGTTAAATAATAAATGTCTTTTTTTCCGATGCAAAGACCCTATGAGTGAATCAATATTAATTCCAAAAAATGCCATCTGCAATGACTTGTCAACAGTATCGTAACTATATCCCTTCTGAATAATTATGAAAATAAAAAGATGTGGTATGATTGCAAATGAGACAACTCCACGACAGAGACCAAATGACATAGAAATTTATAGCTATAGGTCACCATCTTAAAATTTATTTCCAGGTTTTTTATTATAACAAGTGTACTAGTAATAGAATAAACAGTTAAGTAGCAGAACAATGGCTTGTAGGCTAAATAAATCTGTATTTGTAAGGTGTGTTGTGCAGCTTCGGAAGACAGTTATTAGTTGGAACTTTCATGTTATTTGGTTCTGCTTGTAACAATGAAAGAGGTAGCTAAAATTTTATGTTTTTAACGAAGTAATTTTCCGAAAAATTGAGTCAGTTTGAATGTTGTTGATTTCGAGGTTTCTTTATGCAGAACTTCAATATACAGTGATATAATTAGCAGCCTTATCAGCCGGGACAAACACAAATTCCTTGTCTCGGAGTAACATGTTCTTTAAAATGTTTAATACGAATATCAACTATTTTCATTACTGAATTGTAATATCTTTCTTATTCAGTTGCATTTGTACATTTGGCTCTACCTGGAAAAAACTTATTACAAATGGGATATCACATCTTAATTTTTACGATGAATTGATTGATTGATTGTTGGTTGCTTAACGTCCAATGGTAAATATTTCATGCATGTTCAATGAACAAATTAACAATAAATACAATATGTAGGTTCTGTAATAGGGGCCGTCTGGGATAAATGTCGAAATTTGTACTGCCACTGGAAAATGAGGGTATATTGGACAACAATTTTTCCTTGTTACAGGTCACCAACGGACCCCTGAAAGAGTTGTTGCAAGGGTTCTTAACGCACAGATAGCGTGACACTCTCTTTACACGAGGCAACGGATTTAGCGTCCACATTCTGACCGGACCTGACTATGTACTTCTACATTCCGTAGATCGAAACGGGCACCCCGCTTTGGAAAAGTTTTCACTGCCTGTCGGAAGAAAACCAAGAGAGGCCATATTTCTTTTCCCCAGTCTCCCTTGGGGGTGGGTGATGATGAATATAGAGCTCATAAATGAAGATGCGATCCGTGTAAACTTATCGATCTTTAAAATAACATTATTCTCAAGGTTATCATGCAATCAAACACTATAATAAGGCGCGATGGCTGAACACAATAGATCGGTATGAAACACAAAAAGCAACTATCACAAACAATAATAGACACAAATATAAAAATAAAAAAATGAGGTATTATTGCCAATAAGACACTCCGTCAGGGACCCAATGACATAGAGGTTATCAATTATAAGTCACCGTACGGCCTTTAACAATGAGCAGAATCCATGTTGCATAGTCAACTATAAAAGGCCCCGAAATGACAAATGTGAAACAATTCAAACGAGAAAATTAACGGCCTGGTTTTTTGTATAAAATGATGAACGAAATGACAAATATAATATACAGCAACAAACGACAACCACTGAATTACAAGCTCCTGTCTTGGGACAGGCACATACAGAATGTAGCGGGGTTAAACATGTTTGCGAGCGCCCAACCCTCCCCTAACCTTGGACAGTGGTGTAACACTGATATTTGCGAGCGCCCAACCCTCCCCTAACCTTGGACAGTGGTGTAACACTGATATGAGAGTATTCGAAATTACTGAAAGCTAGTTCAAAGCCAATTACAACTTATGGATAAATCATGATCTCCAAGACTAGAGTATCAATAAATACATATTCATCGCATTTAGTGTTAAGACGTCATAAACAGTCTGAGAAATACATGACCTTGTTAAATGAAAAACTATAAATAAACGTACAGTATCGACAGGATATAGGATCATGAATATTCATAGCTACACATATATATATAGCAATATACATCTAGCTATGTTTTAATTTTTCAAAAACAAAATCGATATTAGTACCGATAAATACAAGATTTGAAGATTTTACTACGGTCTTAGATTGATAACCTTTAAGAAAAGTGTATTCTAGTATATAAGTATAAATATAAAAATAAGAAGATGTGGTATGATGGTGAAGTCTATTATAATGATTAACAAACAACATTACAAGCAAACAATTAATACTTAACAATATCGTATCAAAGAAAGCTCGTCGGGGATTCTAAATGCTCAAGCTACTTAATCTGGTTACACCGTTCGTCAATTTAATACCGATGGCTGTTATTTGCTTTACCATTCATCAATAGGTCAAAAGCTTTTTTTAATATTATTAAAGTACAGATATAACTAATGTTATTATACCACAGGAGCTGCTTATAGTTTATACGTGTAAATAACTTCTATTTTTGGTTTTTGGTAGGGTTCGTGTTGTTCAGTCTTTTGTCTTCTATGTTGTGTTTTGTGTACTTTTTTTGTTTTTGTTGTTTTGTTTTTTGTCTTTTTCTTTTTTACCTATGATGTTGTCAGTTTATTTTCGTCTTATAAGTTTGAATGTCCCTTTGGTATCTTTTGCCTCTCTTTTATCTATACTATTCACTGGTCTGACTTTATAACTTATACAAATAATCAAGGAGTGTCGCTTTACTATGTTGAACATTTTTTTAACTTCATATTTATCATGTTAAACAAAATTAAAAGGTTTACTAACATAGCTCAAATAATAAATTGTTCCAGAAATTAATTAATTACTTTAGAAGCCATTTTTCAATGTATCTTGTGTATTAAATTATTTTAAAAGAATAAAATGTAGTTCAAAAATAGTGTTATTCGAATTGTTTAGATATAAACGTATCAGTTAGAATGGGATATGCAAATAATTTAATTATATGCATTTTATTCAGACTATAGTGCATATATGATCTGCTATATTGAATTTCTTTCTTCAGAGTTTTCCTTTATATTTTGCATTTGTGAAATCGTTTTATGCATTTTCAATATCCATAAATGATCTATCAAAATAAAATGAAGTTTTATGAATAGACAAAACAGAAAATGTCGAGTTTTTTCTTCGAATGAGTATATTTTTGGATTTGTGCACTTCCTGTTGTAATTATTATTTTTTTCTAAACGAAACTGATGCTGCTCGATTGTAGGCGCAGATGAAAGCTTCATGCATACCCGCAGATATTAAGATGATATATTCTCTGTAAAACATCTTTTTTCTATTTATTAAATAGTAATACAAATGAAAGTTATTCACGTGGACTCATTCGTACTAAATATATTAATTAAACATTTTTTTAGTCCTGATAATGTTCTATCTCTGTGTCTTTGGGATACATATCAATTCGCAAATTTATAGTTTAAAGCCAATAATCAAATAATAACTTTGTTATCTGAAGATTTTGATTTTTTTTTTTTTGGGGTGGGGGAGGGTATATATGCGCAATATCATATATTCCTGTACTGCACATGGCGTTGCTGTATGATCTCTTCTTTTAAGTGCATCAACCGGTATTTAGTGTAAGACGGCATTTTTTTCTTACCAGCTGGTTAAGTACTTAGAGCTTGCTTTCAGTAATTACGAGCATTCTTCAATTGATACAATTTGTTATTATTTCGTGTTTTTTAGGTATTATTATTCTGTTATTTTAAAGTTGAGTTCTTTCCCTATACTAATTTTTATTTATGTTCTTTCAGGTATGTTTTTTACTAAACTACTAACCGAGATTAAAAACAGGATAAATTTGGGGTTTCAAAAATCTAGTTTAACCCTGTCACATTAACATGTGCCTGTCCTAAATAAAAAAAAGTATTTAATAACAATTTGTTCACTTCCCCTCCGAAACAATTATTTTTCAAGATACATATATTTAGACCCCATCCCCCTAAAAATGAATGGTCGGTGCCAAATACGTCATCTACTTGAAGGCTATGTAAAAAAAAAATGACAAACACATTCAATGAAAACTGTACTACTTTCTTTTTAAGACAAAATATGTCCGCGTGTTTCAATTATTATTGTTGTATCTATCTAATTCGTCGTGAACTTAATTGACTAGATTTTTTCTGGTAAAAGGAAGATAGCTCAAATAATACTAAAAATATACCTTGTTCTTTGTAGTCAATGTGAATGAAAAGTGTGTGTACGGTGGTCAGAGATAACAAACGTCACTAGATGTGTAACGTGACCAGAGGTAACAAAAGTCAATATCTGTGTAAGGTGACAAGAGGTGACCGAATTCGATCTATTTAGGATGACAGTGGTAACCATTTGAAGTCATATCTATGTAAGGATGACCAGATGTTTCCAAATTTAGAATCTCCAAGTGTGAGGTGACCAGAGGTAACCAAAATCATCATCTGTGTAAGGTGACCAGAGATAACCAAAGTGAATATCTATGTAAGGTGACCAGAGGTAATCAAGGTTAATATCAATGTAAGGTGACCAGAGGTAATCAAGGTTAATATCAATGTAAGGTGACCAGAGGTAATCAAATGTAACCATCAGGTCATTGTACACATGCAGTAAGTCAGGTTTTACCCCCATTTTCTTCGGGAAATGCCGCTACCAAGTCAGGAATTTTATGTCAGATGTTTTCCCCTTGTTTCGTTGATTGATAGCGTTAGAATTTGTCGGTTTTTATGGACTTTTCTTTTTTTAATTTACATTGTAGTCCAGTATTTTTGTTATACTTTTTCTATGCAAGCCGAACAGAGGCAACCAAAGTAAATATTTATGGAAAGTGACCGGAAGTAACCAAATTCAATATCTATGTAAAGTGACCAGAGTTAACCAAAGTCAATACCAATGTAGGTGACCAGAGGTAACCAAATCAAATATATATGTAAGGTGACTAGAGGTAACCAAGGTTGATATCTGTTTGAGGTGTCCAGAGGTAACCTAAGTCACCTTGTATGAGAATATACGGTACTAAAAATCAATATCTGTATAATGTGACCATGGCGAATTAAATTCAATATATGCATCTATTGTGACTGATATTTTAAACATAGGTCGTTACAATTATTAATTAAATTTTATGTTCACAAGAAAGGTAAAAAATTGGTGTATCATTATTTTCACCGTGAGTTACTGCAACGTGACAGTTCTATATACTAGTAGTAACTACAGGTAACCAGAGTTTTAATTTTTTTGTGTAAGGTGACCAGAAGTAAACAAAGTCAATATCTGCATGTGTATGGTGGTCAGATGTAACAAAAGTCAATACATGTGTAAGGTGACAAGAAGTAATCAAGTTCAATCTATGTAGGATGATAGGGGTTACCATATGAAGTCATATCTTTGAAAGGATGACCAAAGTCAAAGTACCCATGTGTAAGGTGACCAGAGGTAAACAAAATTAACACCTGTGTATGGTGACCAGAGTTAACAAAAGTAAATATATCTGCACGTGTAAGGTGACCACAGGTACCAAAGTCAATATATATGCAGGGTGACCAGAGGTATTCAAATCTAATATATGCATGTGTATGGTGATCAGAGGTAATACATGTGTAAGTAACCAAATGTAACCAAAGTCATTATCTGTGTAAGCTGACCAGAGGTGACCAAAGTAAATATCCGTATAAGATGACTAAATGTTACCAAATTCAATCTATGTACTAGGGATAACCATTTGAAAGCACATCTATGTAAAGATTTCCAGATGTTTCCAAAGTAAAATTCTGCATGTGTAGGATGATCAGAGGTAAACAAAGTCAACATCTGTGTAAGGTGTCCAGATGTAATTTTTGCATGTGCATGATGACCACATATTACCAAAGTTATTATTTGATAAGGGACTAGTGGTAATCAAAGTTAATATATGTCTTATTTGACCAGAGGGAAACAAATTCAATGTCTGTGAAAGGTGACCAGAGGTTCCCAAAGTTAATGTCTGTAGGTTGATCAGGGTAACCAAAGTAAACATCTGTAGGATGAGCACTATCTTGTTATACTTTGGGTGAGGAGAGGTTAGGTGACCAGTGTTAATCGAGGTCAATATCTCTGTTAGGTGACCAGAGGTAGCTTAATCCAATATCTATACAAGATGACCAGATGCAACCAAAGTTAATTTCTGCATGTCATGTGTATAGTGACCAGAGGTTACCAAAGTCAATATGTGTGTGAGGTAACCAAAGATAACAAAAGAAAGCATCTGTGTAATGAAGATGACCAGAGGTAAACAAAGTCAATATCTGCGTCAGGTGTCCAATTGTTAGCACAGTGTAAGATGACCAAAATTTACAAAAGTCAAAATTTGTATAAGGTGACCAGAGGTGGTAACCAAAGTCAGCATCTGTATTAGGTAACAAGAAATAACCAAAGCCAATATTTGGTAAAAGCAAAGTCAATACATATGTTAGGTGACCAGAGGTAATCAGTGTAAACATATATAAGGAGATCAGAGGTTACCAAAGTTACGTTTTACATCTCTGTGAATTTTAGATTCAGAATGCTACAGAGACAAAAAGGTCTACTTTATATATATTTGTTTCTTTAAACTTATATTAATTGACAAATTGAAACAAGGATCTATGACAAATGTTATTTTCTATTTCCCATTCTTTATTGGTGTGATACCATATGAGCATACCTATTTATTTTCGTATCTCAGTTTTATGATATGCTGTATGGATGTTGGATGTGTACTGATTGATATTTTAGACTTAGATGCATGCTTTTTCATTATTGTTATTGTCTTGAACTAGTTGTCAGTAACTGCAAGTACTCTCAGATCTGTACTTAGTGTCCTTATAAGTACTTTATAAGCACCCTACCAAGTCTACTCTGTGTTTTTGTTATATGTATTTCTGTTTGTATCCATCTGATAAGTTAAGCCTTTTTCAACTGTTTTTTTATAGTTTGTTCTTATGTTGTACTGTTACACCACCGTTCCAGTTTAGGGGGAGGGTTGGGCACCCGCTAAAATGTTTAACTCTGCCACATTCTGTATGTGCCTGTCCCAAGTCAGGAGCCTGTAATTCAGTGGTTGTCGTTTGTTTCTGTGTATCCTATTTATTTTTCGTTCATTATTTTGTACATAAATTAGGCCGTTAGTTTTCTCGTTTGAATTGTTTTACATTTGTCATTTCGGGGCCTTTTATAGCTGACTATGCGGTATGGCTTTTGCTCATTGTTGAAGGCCGTACGGTGACCTATAGTTGTTCATTTCTGTGTCATTTGGTCTCTTGTGGAGAGTTGTCTCGTTGGCAATTATACCACATCTTCTTATTTTTATATATGTAATTGTTCTTATGATATAGAATCAATAGTAAGACGATACAAAGAGGATAAGTTTAAGCGACAAAAGACAGACAACACCAAAACCAAAAGACAAACAAGCAACGAAACAATACAGAAATCTTAAGATGAGTCACACCAACACAACCATGCAAAAACCGAAGATTTAACTTAGGTGTTTCAGAATGTTTGTTAAAATCCGGTTACTTAAAAGTCAGTAATAGAACTTACAATAAAAATAAAATGATAAGAGGTATACGAAAACGTGGCAACACACCTCAAAATGATATTGAACGTATCGTTCAAAATACATGAATATACAATGTCCATATGATTCTTTAATATCTCAAGATAAATCATTATTATTAGTTACATTGTGTGCTAGTGACCTAATACGGTATATATGGCCCATATATATCGTATTACGTCACTAGCATACTATGTAACGAATTTATCTTACCGACTATCTTAACGTGTGAAATTAAGACTAGCGACATATCAAAATGAGCAAGTCTTCAATACCGTTAGCATTAAGAAACTACTTCCATTGATCCTACAAAAACAGATGCCAACAATAACAACTTGTTAGGTTTAAATGTGTTTTATGAATTTATTTCAGTCTTCATCATCAATTTCTTCGTCTGTTGAAACCTTTAAGATTTTTTCTCAGTACCGTTTTTTTTTATAAAGGGACGTAGCACCACTACTAACCGTGTATGAAATAAGCCCCGCCTCCCTACCAACCTAATATGGAATATACACGGTCTCCACGCGAACGCTTTTAACCAATCATATTCCTAGAAATGTATAGGAGGTAAGATAAATACTGATATGTCAAAAATGTATATGTTGTTCAAATAATAAAGATCATTTGCTTGTTAAATGTTTACATTGTATATAAAATAGTATAACATTCTTTTGTTGGTTTTTTTTCCGATTGGGATTTTACTTATTATGTATTTAAATGAATATATTGAAGCGTTCTTTCTTTGCTTTGTACCTTTTGTTCCAGTTCAATGGTTTTGTGTCATGTCTGAATACATGCATATTGCATATTCCTTAATTTAATTCTTTATTTATTATTTTGTATTTGGTTTCTTTTCATAATAATTTTACTATTATTTTATTTCACTTTCACTTTTGTTTATATTTACCTATATTTGTTGTGCTTACCAAGTTTCCGATATTGGTATCTTTGTTACAGTTGTAATTGTCGACTCGTTATTCTGATCCTGTTCATTGAAACTATTTATTTTAAATGAGATCAAAATTCAATATACTGAAACATCACAGAAACAAATAAATTCAAGTAAACGTGTGAATTTGACCAATAAGTCAACAAAGAAATTGAGTAATGTTGCACCAATATCACATGCAATTCATGTATCAAAGTAAGATGCATACTGGAACTACTAGTATTAAGTAATATCAAACTCCGTCCGAACGCAACACGAGAAAAACCTTCCGCAAATACATTTCATAACTCACTTGTAACATCTGTATGACTGTTATACGTATACAATATTGAATTCAAAATCTTGAAATGAAGACAAATGATAGACACAAATCCTTGCATATTGAAAGGGTTTGCGCAAAGAACACAGAAAACTGAAGCAACAGGAATGAGTTTTGCTCATTGCTGATGGCAGTACGGTGACCTATAGTTAACATCTACGTCATTTGGTCTCTGGTGGATAGTGGTTTCATCCGCAATCATACCAAATATCTTTGCTCTATATTCAGGCATAAAAAGAAAAAGAAACAAATTTGGGCTTTATTGTTTATATGAAACCTTTTTGTATCCCATATAAAGTTAAAATACAATGCATAAGGGTATGGCGTGTGCAGAGAAGCATGTCTATTAGATGCATTTTGCTTGCATACATGTATAATGTCAGTATAATTACTATTTTTAGAATTCTTGGCAATATGGCAGAAGGCGAAGAAAAGATAAAAGAGTATCATATTAGGCTGTTAAACTTTTTAATTGGACCAGCTACAGAAACTATCCATCTTTTCTTCGAGATAAAAGTTTTAAACTCTATAGATTTTTTCATGTTCTTGGAAAAACACAAACATATCTTATTCCATGAATTACACTAATCTGTTTCATGCTGTGAATGTGATATAAGTGCTATTGGGGAGTCACTGAAAAGAGGTTGCCTCAATCGTAGTCAATTTAATCTATTGCTTGAAATAGACGATGAACGAGAATGTCAATGTTATACAAAGAAGCAAGGACATCAGATAAAACAGTTATGTCTGTGTGGTGTTTCAGCAAAACGAACAAGTACTGTGGAGGAAATGGATATAACACTTTTGTCTGCAATTATAAAGGCATGTTGCCCATCTGGATCCATTTCTGGAAATCCAAAATGGATAGAAGACATTAGAGATACTAGAAATTACATTGCTCACTGTCCAAGTAATAAAATCACAAAGTTTGAATTTGATCGACGATTTGCTATTGCCGAACAATCGGTCTTGAATTTAGCTAGTGTAGTAGGTCCTGTATTTTCAAAAATGATGAAAGGTCAAATATCTTTTTTCTAAACAGCGATTTGTCCACAATCAAAGAATTCATAAGGAGCAGCAACGATAGTATCCTTCAGCTAAGTTCATTGAAAATCAATCTTTGAATCTATGTTATCATAATTATGATAAATAAACGAAATTAATTTTATTTTTGGTGTGTTTACCTCTTAGATAAATATTTTTTTAGAATGCTCACATATTTTGAGGCTGTAAAGTACTATTACCTAAATTTATTTTTGAGAACTTTGATATAATAAGGACAATTGAACTCATACCTGCCCTGAACCTTTACCCTTGTGGTGTTAGCTACTAGTATTCTAAAACCGATAGAAAGCCTTTGTGTTGGTTTTGTATGTTGATGTAATATACAACTGATTTATCATTTTTGTTATTTTGCTTCAAATCAATGGTTCTGTGATATCCCACAACTACAGACTATTTACCGGTGAATACCATACAGTATTGTATTGGTCGCTTACAGTTGGCGATATAACGAGTGTGAACTGTTTCCAGATATTTTATTGGGCAATTTATGCTTGAAAAAGATGCAACATTAGTTGTTGTGCAATTACCTACCTAATGCCATAAAAAGTCCAGACTATTTATTATTCGAATCACATTCAATTTCAAAATGTCTGAATAGTCTGAAATGTCCGTGTTACGAATTGACAATGTTCCAAATAGAAAGTTTCGCTGCCTTTTTATTAGCACAATTACGCCTTAGATAACAACTACTGGGATTCAGCATGAAATATAATAGTCGAACTTTATTTGTGTTTATTGAGATGCTTTTAAGGATTCTTTTTATATAGTAGTACCATTGTTTTTCAAAAATTGTTAGTCCGTTTTGTCTTAAGCAAAGGTTTAATTTTTAAATAGACTTAAATGAAATAGTAAAGATCAAAGGGCCTGATATATTCACATTTTTGAATTCTAACCTTTCATGATAGATAGTTATCATGTTTGTTATACAGATTGATTTTCAACGAACCTACCTGAATGATATTATCGTTGTTGCTCCTTATGAATTCTTTGATTGTGGACAAATCGCTGTTTTTGAAAAAAGATATTTGACCTGTCATCATTTTTGAAAATACAGGATCTACTACACTAGCTAAATTCAAGACCGATTGTTCGGCAATAGCAAATCGTCGATCAATTTCAGACTTTGTGATTTTATCATTTGAACAGTGAGCAATGTAATTTCTATTATCTAATGTCTTTTATCCATTTTGGATTTCCAGAAATCAATCCAGCTGGGCAACTTTCCTTTATTACTGCAGACAAAAGTGTAATATCCATTTCCTCCACAGTACTTGTTCGTTTTGCTAAAACAGCACACAGGAATAACTATTTTATCTACTGTCCTTGCTTCAATGTATGGCTTGAAATTCTCGTTCATCGTCTATTTCTCGCCTGAATTTAGCGACAACATAGCACATAGGTTTATTTTACAATACTTCGCTTCAGTAACTTCGTGTGTAAATTTTTGTGTGTTTTTAAACTATTCCTATGAAGGAAAGGTGATCCTTTCTTAGACTAAATTAAAGGAAGTAATTATTTGCATAAGCGACAACAGTTAACTTTGGGATCTGCGTTCTCACTTTAGAAATGCAGTTAGACAAACATTCATGTCCAGTGTACAAAGTAGTACCGATATTGTCGACATCGCAAAGTAGGCAATGTCGAAACAATTGTGTACAACGTTGTCAATATCATTTCATACTCTAATCTACATCGTTGACATTGACGATATCGCGAAGTAGACAATGTCGACACGATATTGTACAACGTTGTCGATATCGTTTCATACTCTTGTCTATATCGTTGACTTTGACGATATTGCGAAGTAGACAATGTCGACACAATGTTGTACAACGTTGTCGATATCGTTTCATACTCTTGTCTACATCGTTGACATTGCCGATATCGCTAGCACATTACTCGTGTTTACATTGTTAATTTTGAATACAACGATGTCGACATTGTGTTGTACTACTTTGTCGATATCCTTTCATCATCTTGTCTCTGCATGGTTGGCATTGCCGACATCGCGAAAAAGACAATGTCAAAACACTGTATTACAACGTAATCTATAATGTCAACATCGCAAAGATGTTGAGGAGGAGGAGGAGGAGGACGAGAAGGAGGAGGAGGATAGAGATTTGCAAACATTAAAAAACTGTCCAAATAAGTTCTACTATTAAGAACATCGACACAGGCGTAAGGGAGCTACCATTTGATTTTTATGGGGGGGGGGGGGGGGGGGCTAGGATGAAAAATTTTGTCCTGCATTTTTTTTTAGCTGTAATCTTTGTCCTACCTTTTTATTTTTCACTCTATTCGGTCCTGCATTTTTTTTTTAGTTTATCCTGACTTTTTTTTACCTAAATTGTCGTCTTGACTTTTTTTTTTTGCAAGTGTCTCATCCTGCCTTTTTTTTTTACTTAAAACTCCTGTCCTGCCTATTTTTTTCAAATTTCATCCTAGCCCCCCCCCCTATAAAAATCAAATGGTAGCTCTCTAATATAAATACATTATTTGAAATTGAAATTGATAAATTAAACACTTCTTTATTTGAAAAAAAACGATGTAGGCAATGTCAACGATGTAGACAGGAAAGGGGGACGATGTAGACGATGTCGTCATGATGTTGTTAACATCGCGATATCGGCGATGTCAACGATTTAGACAGCAAGAAAAACGATGTAGAAGATGTCGTCACGATGTCGGCGATGTCAACGATGTAGACAGGAAAGGGGGACGATGTAGACGATGTCGTCACGATGTTGTCAACATCACGATGTCGGCGATGTCAACGATGTAGACAGGAAAGGGGGACGATGTAGACGATGTCGTCACGATGTTGTCAACATCACGATTTCGACAATGTCAACGATGTAGACAGGAAAGGGGACTATGTAGACAGCTAGTAGAACGATGTCGGCGATATCAACGATGTAGACAACAAGTAAGACAACAAGTAAGACAATGTTGCGAGCAGGTATAAATCATGAACGAAGTTGACAATATCGGCGATATCGTCACTACATCGTGCACTGGACAAAGCCTGAATTTTCAACACCATTTGGTGTGGATTAATCTGCACGGTACATATGTTACCGCATGCGTATTTGGTTTTTTTTATTACTTAAAAAAATAAACTTCTTCAAGGGTTATTTAGGATTTTGGTATTAGTTTGAGTGGAAAAAAAACATTCCTTGTATATTTTTTTTGGCATAGAACTTTGCTCATTACAAAATATGTTGCGGAAAATGTATCGCTATATTTACACCAATATCCGACATTCGTTTTTCAATTCAATGTATTTCAAATTCTTCTAATTAAAGGGAAGCAGAATAAAAATTTACCCCAAGCTTTTATTTATTTGTGAAGAAAAAAAGCTTCGTCCGTCATTCTTATTTACTTCATTTTATGTTTTAAACAACTGCTAAAACAGCATTTATGAAGATAGATGTCTATACCAATTGATCTCAGGATAAACAATTGAGATGTGTTTATTTTAAAAGTGTCGTACACTCGAGGTCGTACATGTTTAACATAAGTTGCTTCCGTTGTTGATAAATATACACTTACAACAATATCGTGACAGATCTATTAAATACAGGAAGTTTGTTTAATTCATAGAGTTCTTACTAACTAAATTTACAAAACTTCAAAACGGAAAGTCCCTTATAAAATGACAAAATCAAAAGCATATGACATCATGCAAACGAATGGAAAACAACAGTCATATTCCTGACTTGGTACAGACATTTCCTTATGTAGAAAATGGTGGATAATTACAACTACAGCCCAGAGCACACACCCTCCTATAAATGTCAAAACTTTTTATTCGTATGCAATAATTTTCAGTTTGACACAGTGCATTACAGAAAAAGAATAAAAACGACAACCACTGATCGAAAGTTTTGCTATATATTAACCAATATAATGTATGTATATCTAAAATAGTACCTGTGTCATTATTCTGCACAAATGATATATCCATTCACGTGGTAAATAGTGGCAGAATATTTAAAACTAAAACATAGCGCATAAACAGTGCATTTACGCAAGTGTTCAATTAACTTACTTCCTGTGTAATATGTTTGTGTTTTTAAACTTGTTTCCATCCCTTACTTTTAATGCAATTAAATTGAAGTTATAAATTGCACGGGCGACAATAGTAGCATTTTGGGTTCCGCGTTCTCATAACACAAATGCTGTTGGAACAAATGTCAAATGAAATTTTCAACAGTTTTGGTTGTTAATAGATCTGAAAAATACATATGGTACCTTTTTTATATTGAAAAACAGCATTTTTTAAGAGTATTCTATGATTTCGGATGTTTGAAGCCAAATGAATGAAATACACACTCCCATAACTTTTCGTAAGGATCTTTGTTCATTACAAAAAGCTTTCCGAAAATGTTCTCGCTCTATTTACAGCAATAACCGGTACATCTTTCTTAATATTTCAATTTTCTTTTTAAATTAACAGGCCAGCGTAAATAATGTCTCTATCTACTATCTTAGAGAGGCACCCGTCATCCTTTTTTACTTTTTTTATGTGTTTTAACTTATTCCTGTTACAAGAAGGTACCCATAGATAAGCCTTTAAGGGAATAAATTTATATACAAATGGATTAGCTCTCAGTATAGAGTTGCATTGTGTTTATATAAGATATGTCGTACTTCTTTAACATAACCGATGAATAAACACTAAAAATAACTTTTTATCAGGAACATGTGACATTTACACAAAACCGATAAAGAAGAGGTAGTACATATACGTGCCTGGGTGATATGTAAGGATAACTTTGCTTTGTATATATTGATATGTAAAGTTCAAATTCATTTCTCATGATTGTAATTTTCAATTGCATAAATCATTCAAATTCTTATTTTCTGTAGATTTCAGTTTGGAATCGAATAATGTGAAAAATATCAACTTACACTTTCGTTTTCGATAAACAGATAAATGCATGTAGTTTATTTGCTAGACATTTTTCTTGTTGCACTAACAATAATTTAAATATAAATTCTATATCAACAATGTTGGTAAGAAACATTACAATAATTAGTATCTCATTTCTTTGTAAAAAAATTGAAAGGTCTTTAATTCAAAGTCTGATATTTGTAATGTACTCTTTACGAGTTTTCAATTGAAATGCGACAAGCATACCCCCTAAAATGTTTCAATTTTTGCACTAAATGACCTTATCCACTTCAATTTTTGAGATAAAAAGTATGATATTTGTAATGTAGAATGGTCATTTGATATGCAACAACACCATGATCTAGTAAGTGTGTTTTTTATTTGCACTTAATAACCCCATTCAACTCAATTTTAGAGGACATGAATTTTATTTGAAATGTACACACTTCGACCTTTCATTTGATATGCGACAACTTGACCTTCTAATACAATTTATTTGATGCACTCAATGACGCCATCCAACACATTTTTTGGGGACTTACATTTGATATTTGAAATATACGCTTTATGGACTTTCATTTGGTATTCAGCAACCTTACCATCTCAGAAGTTTTAATGTTTTGCACTAAATGACCATACTCTTCTCTTTCGGATGGACAAGGGGATATTTTATTTCTTACTTTTAAACAGAGCTTATTTGGATGTTCAATTTCATATGTCACATGACCAAATTTAGCAAATTCAAAAAAATGATGCGATATCAATTTTATAACTAGAACTTATGAAACTTACAAAGTCCATGTAAAGCATGAAAATTTCAAACTGCGTATTTTTCTTGTCTTTAATCAAATGTCAAACAATTGAAATGTCTTTCCGTTAAAGTCAATTTTTGAGATAGGAAGTATGCTATTTGTAATGTAGACTTGGTGACCATTAATTTGATATGCAACAACTCCACGATCAAGAATTGATGGGATTTTTTTTTGCACTAGAAAACCTCATTCAACACATTTTTTGGGGACTTACATTTGATATTTGAAATGTACACTTAATGGACTTTCATTTGGTATGCAACAACCTTACCATCTCAGAAGTTTTAATGTTTTGCACTAAATGACCCAACTCTTCTCTTTCGGATGGAAAAGAGGATTTTTAATTTTTGTTTTGAACAGAGCTAATCTAGATGTTCAATTTCATATGTCACATGACCCCATTTAGCAAAGTCCAAAATATGATGCAGTATTAATTTTATAAATAGCACTTATGAAACGCATGAACATTTCAAACTAATTATTTTTCTTGTCTTAAATCAATTGTTTTTGGTATTTAGTCAAACATATAACAATGTTAAACTCTTCAATTTATAAACATTTTAGGTGACTAGCTGTTGCTGATTCAGAAATTTACGCCCCCCCCCCCCCCCCCCCCCCCTTCCCCCCCCCCCCCCCCTTTCAAAAAATTCCAAACTGCAAAATCTCTAAAACGCAACAAATATCTCAAATCTATTAAGTGTATGATCTGCAGATCAGGTACAACACTGACCAAGAAAATTATGGCAAATCCATAGCTCAGTAAGGGCATAATTAATAATTGAATATACGATGCAATACCGAACATGAGAACCAGAAGTCGTAGAGACATGAAACTATCACCATTCAAATCATAACCACTTGACCTTCGAAAAGGTCACAAGGTCAATGTTATAATACTTTGAAGGTCAAGTTATAATTTATTCTTGACCTTGACATTGACCTCATGTTCAAGGTCTTAAAATACTGATATTTTTGGCTGGATGATATCTGTTCCAATTTCAAAGATATACACAACAACAATTCTTTAAAGAACTATCACGAACGGATTTTTTAAAAACTTTTGAACGGATGGCCGGATAGTTTAGGTCTAATGTATAAAATGTAGAGCTCTTCGAGGGACATTATTTACACTGTGTGTATGCAGCTGTCTCTTATCGTTTTCGTGATATTCAAGCTTGAAATTTAAGCGTAAACACCTTTTTGCACTCTTTGACCTTTGTTCAAATGAAAGTTCGCATTACTTTAGGACTATTGGTGAAGGTCCAATTTCTCTACGACTTCCGGTTCTCCAAATATAATTTTTCAAAAATTGTGTATAATATTTCAAGGGGAATAACAAAATAATTGTTTATGTTTATTTACATTGCCATCTGTTCTTGTACATTTTGGCATTTTTAGATCGATTCTATCTGTTACAATTTTAAAGATATATGGAAATAACAGAAATTGTTTCAAGGGGATATAAATTTAAAATTGAGATAATGAAAACCTTCGCATCTGGTAATTCTTCATGTTGAGATCTATCTGTTATCCAAATAAGGTCATGATATCTTTCAAAACAAAGAGGGGGGAGTGTCGAAAAAAACCATTAAAAGGTAGATAACTTCTAAAGCAGATGATGAAATCTTACGCAGCGTCATCTGGTAATACTTCATGATGAGGTCTATCGACGGTCCTAATTTGGTCATAACTTATTTAGAAACAAAGGGAGGCTATTTCAAAAACAACTGGGTATAAAAGGAAAAAGCATTTGAGAAACAATAAGGTCTTTTCAAATTTAGAGGAAAGACCTTAAAAATCGTAACAGCTTAGCCAAACGTACCCAGTATGTTGTTTATATTATTGAACCACCTATATTTATTGCCCTTGTCAATGAAAATGATTTTACACATTTTAGGGTATCAGGGGCCTTTCAGAAAGAATGCAAATGATCACTGTATACACATTTCCATTCATGATATTTATTAACTAACTTTAAAGTTTTGTTACTCATTAAAATACCAGCCTTACAAGTAAAAATAGTGCATACTGAATGAACATTTAAGAGTAACAAAAGATCAATTTTGGTCTGGATGTTTATTTTATTTCATTTTTGTCGGAAAATAGACACCTCTACATTGCTGAAAATCCTATAAGTCCTCTGTACATGTTATTTTTAAATACCTTAATTGTAAGAAATTTCTTATATTCCAAGAAATATGCTTGGCAAAATTTAAATCAGAAACGCTGATTATGTGTTTGAGCAAAAATCGCGCCTCGAAATTTCTAACGGGTGTCGGTGTAAAAATTGTTATACTGCAGATTGTAACTATATTTAACGAAGGTGATTGCTGTAGAATATATTTACATTTTGGGATGTAGATTTTATGGCAATGAAACAGCATCTCAACTACACAAATAACAAACAAACAAAAAATAATACATCCTTGTACCTCCTTGGCTTCTAAATATTCGTCTAAGTGCGTTCCCGATGAAGGTAGGTCCAGATATGCGTTTCGGACGCTTGAAATTTATAAAGTATGGTTTTAATTTTTTACAGCACTGGGTCGATATTGCTGCTGGTGAACTAGCATTCCTCGAGAGTCTCGTCATCACAGTAGTCAGTACTTCGGTACTGACATGATTTATAATAAATTTTGGAATTAATTAAGAAACTAAGGTATCAACTCCCTCAGGCATAGTCGATTTAAGATGCATTTTGCTTTTATTTAAAGGTCCTTTGTGGTCAAAAAGGTCTTCAACTGTTTCGGTTCTTATACATCTTTGGCTTTCAAACATTCGGCTTTGAGCGTTTCTGGTGAGATAAATGCAGACCACGCTTCGGGTGCATCATACCTTTGTAAATAAAAAATGAAGAGTTATTTTTCTTTGTTTCAAACTGTCCTGTCGGAAAATTTTTTTAAAGTAAAAATGTGACGAATTAGGTGGGGGGAGTATATATTACATATATCACATGAGCCATTCAAACACCTGGTCTTTTTTAAAGTATGTGTCGACTGGATCGGCTAAATTCTTTCTCTCTTTTTTTGGGTTGATATTATTTCTCATGCGAAAACAAAATAACTTGAATTTGTCTTAACTTTATAAGTTTAGTCGAGACAGTTATAGCTATTTGACATTTCTTTTTAACTACAAACGTGTTAACAGTGACGGGAAACATTTTAATTTCAAAATAAGAAGGAGGGAATCCATTCAATATATACCTATTGTATATTTACAGGTACCTGTTGTATATTAACACATTAACGTGGATTTTTCTCTTAGATTATCACAAAACGGTAAGTTTATTTTGTTTTTTTTTCTGTGACCGAAAAGTACAATTATATATGCTAGTATTACCATAATTTCCTAAATAAACACGGCTTTTAAACAGCCACACTATACTGATCGATAATAAAAAAAGGTGTTTAATTCGTAGAAAAGTAGGTCAAAAGTATGCATTTTAAGTGAGACTTGACAAGTAACTATCTTTTTTTTGTTTAAGCTGGTTCGAATCCCGCACGTGGCAGATGCGCTCGACTCCTATCTTAATTGACTAGGATTGTCAGTTTTACTTCCGAAGGTTGGTGGTTCTCTTTTGGCTTCCTCCACAAAAAAAACTGACCGCCACAATATAGCACACTAGTGTTGTAAGTTACGTTAAGCACAAATCATTGAATCAATCAATTTATAGAAGCTATGTTAATAAATAAGCTGAATTAAACAATTAAAAATGCAATTTAACTTAGATTTGAACGTATAAGAATAGTGATCATTGAGCATTAGGATATATACCATGGTAGGTTTCTCAATATTGCTCGGCCCAGTTGTAAAATTAAACCAATCAGTGACCGTTACAAAACAGATCATTATTTGATATAAATCAACTGAGAAATTACGCCGTCAAAGCAGTTTTGAAACTGTTTATATAAAATATTGTGCATTTTAATCTTCATTTCATGAGATAAAAAGTTATTCTATTTGTTGTCACGCGCACTATTACATTGTCCATATTAGTGAATATATGATCATAGAAGAAATAAAGAATATGGGCAATTTAAATTATAATTTGTACTACTTCGAGCTATGTGCTTTTTTTAATCTAATATATTAAAGCTAAATGTATCTCTTATGTCGTACATTTAAGTCGACGCGCATTTTTCGCATTGTCGATTTGAGTGTGAGTTTTCCTGATGAAGATAATTCCAGAAAAGCGCCTCGAACGCACGAATAAAGTGTAGTTTTCATTAACAGATAAATTATATGATTCTATTTTAAAAAGAAATTACGTAATTTTTTCGATTGATATTTATCAATTTCTAGTAAATATGAATACTTTGATTACACTTTAGCTATTCGTTTTATGTCATATAACTCCTTACTCGGCTACATATTTTTACATCTTTGACTCTCCATCTTTTGGTTTCAACGTTCCTGATTATTAAAGAAAAACGCTGCGGACGCATGACATTTATAGATTGTCATTTTCATTTACAAAATTTACCTATTATCCTACAACTTTTGAAATCAAACAGATGTCCAGTTAAACCATTGTGGTGACGTCAGCCTATTAATTTACCGTGGATTCTTTTTCTAGAATCAACGCTTCCTAAATCTGCCGCTGAAATGGACTCACCAAATTATATTCAATTGTTTCCTTTGTGTGTCTAATTTCATTAAGTTTGAATTGGCTAATTTACTGATTTCTGTTCACTAATGGAATTAATTTAAAAACTTACCTTTAATTTTTGTAATTTGTATATGCCTTCACTTGGAATCGAACCTTTCCTTGAAATCTGTTATGAATGACTGACATCAACACATCGACGAAACCTCTCGGCTACCAATGGGTTACAACTTAGATGTCTATTTTATATATATAAATGAACATCGGACACACAGGGGTTGTACCTTTATATATACACAATGGGCAGTCGTATAGTATAAGTTGGTAGCCGCGAGTTTAGCATGCTTAAAATCAACGAGTTAAAAGATAGTGATTTGTCGGTTTAGGTTCGAATCCCTGTATTATCTCTGTTGTCCCAAGTCTGTTTTTTTTCTAAATTAGCATGTTATAGTGGATATTTTTGTAATAATAGCGTGTTTTATCGTTTATTTTTTGGATTATTATTGGCTATTTCACATGTTTGAAACAAAAATGATTACATTCTATTTGTCAATTTTTGTTGTATAAATATAGTATGATTTCATCTGTTTTACTATATAATTTTACAAATATTTGTTCGCAAATTCCTATGCTAGAAAATCGTGATGTGCCTCGAGTGCTAGAAATTTTGGTAACATACTTATTATATATACTTTATATATGCTCTTTGGTCGGGTTGTTGTCTCTTTGACACATTCCCCATTTCCATTCTCAATTTTATTAGAAATAAGTTCGAATATGTCGTATTTTGTAAAAACAGATAATATTCAGATGCCTGATAATACAAAGATCTTTAAAGGTAGAAGTGTTATATTTGTATTTTGTTAACCAATTAATTGTGATCTGAGAATTATCAATGCATCGTTGGACACGATAAGATGGTTATTTAAACTCACTTACAATACCTTCTAATTAAGAAAAGGCTTTAATTTTGAAAAGAAATTAACACAATAGTTTAAGTTATAGATACAATGGATAAGCGTAGATTCATAAAAAACAAACCATTCGCCCTCCGGGCTCATGGTTTCTTTTTCAAGAATCCACGCTTATCCATTGTATCTATATAACATAATACACTTTGTATGATATAATTGTCTCTAAAGTCAGATGTAACAGTGATTAATGAGGTTAATATGTAAACTGAGTAAACAAATAAAAAAAAAAACAATAAGGGATTGACTTGAACGGAGAGAGATTGGGTATGGCCACAGAATAAGCTTCTCCTGCTATGAATGCATTACCCGCCATGAGAATCCAGACTACAGTTAAGTCAAAATGTCAGATTAGGAATAGGACACAATCGCTAAATTTACAAATTAGAAGACCATTGTCGAATATTAAGATGGTGAAAGTACAATCAAAACATATCTCTCTTGAGTCTAAACACATACAGAGTCCTTTGACTTATATATAAAACTGTGATAAAACCGATTTCGATAACATTGTCAACGACTAAGCTATTTAATGAGACAATGAAAGCCGTTGAAATGGTAATGTGCTTCCATAAATTAATTCTAAATTTTTTTCAACTTTTCAGAATTTATCACATTTATGGCGATAATTTCGATAAGCAATGTGATTCAAATTTTTGTGCCTAAAGTTTTTTTAAAGGAAGTTTAAAATAATACTTGATCATTTTTTATAGGAGAAAGGAGAATAGTAAATAGCATTTTTAAAGGGGCATAAGCTGTCAAATTCATGGTCACCGATTTGAATCAATTTATCATATTTGATTTGTAATATACTAAAACGTATATCCAAATTATAAAAAGGCTAAAATAAACAATTTACAATGCATGGGGTCGATAATATGTATCAGCATTTCGTGTGTATTTTAGTCTAGACGCCATCTAATTAACTATTGAGGTGATCTCCGAAGACTGCCGACGGTCATATAACCCGATATAAACATAAATATCGAGATAAATATAGATATCAATAGAAAGAAAAGATCGTGCAATTAGATTTTTCTAGGTCTGTTTGATTTCATATGATAGGTTTAAAAAATGTATGTTAATCATCGTTTTTACCTGTACAAGAATGAGTTTTTTGTGGATCGAATCAGTCAATCAAATGGTTTCACTTTCAATATTTACATTATTTTCCTTTTAATAACTGAACACGCCTAATTCATGCGTAATCCATCTCTAGCTAAGGGGTTAAATTGAAGGTCACATGCATACGAATTGAATGATGTCGAACTATTCACTTGCAAGTGAATAATTTATCATCGATGTTTCTTAGCTTATTTTGACAAAATTGAACTAAGTGGCTGCTAAAAGCGAATTATCATTTCACTCTTTCACTGTCATTAATGAATTGATAAAAAAATCATATTTTAATTTTTTTTATATCTCGTAGCTAATGTCCCTTTAAACACGAGGTTAAAATTCAAAAAAACAAACATATAGTTCGTTTATTCATATATCTGTCTCCGTTGTTCTTATGCTAACATTCCCCGGCGCAGAGATCCTAACCGTTCCGTTCTATACTACATAACACATCACTCAACGGATATGAACTCTGCGCCGGAGATTGTTATGCTAACACAAAACAAAACAATTGTATGATAACGGCAAAGGTGTCCTGTGTACAGTATGTTAAGTGAGTGATTTTCTATTGCATATTATATAAGTATTTCTCTTTTGAAGAATTAAAAGCGATATGGCCGAGGCAGAAGAAAACAAAGAAGAGTTTTACCTAAGGCTTTTAACCTTTGTCATTGGACCAGCTACAGAAGTTCTCCAACTCTACTTCGAGATCAAAGTTTTAAACTCGTTGGATTTTTTTATGTTCTTAGAAAATCATAAGCATGTCTTGTTTCATGAACTATATCCATCTATTTCATGTTGTGAATGTAATAAAATTTCATTAGCAGCTCTACAGAAAAAATGTCGTCTTAATGATTCTCAGTTTAACACATTGTTTGAAACAGACGAAGGACTAGAAGTTCAAGATCATAAAAGAAAGCACGGACAAACGATAAAACAATTATGTCTTTGCAGTGTTTCAGCAAAACGAACGACTTCTGTGGACTTAATGGATATCACACTTTTGTCTTCTGTAATTAAATCGTGTTGTCAACCTGGGTCAATTTCTGGAAACCCAAAGTGGATAAAGGATATAAAAAAGACGAGGAATTTCATTGCTCATTCTCCAAGAAATAAAATTACTAAGTCCGAATTCGATCAAAAATTTGCATTAGTCGAACAATCAGTGTTGAATATAGCAAGTGTAGTTGGACCTGTATTTCTAAAAATGATCAAAGATCAAATTTCTATTTTCAAAAATAGTGATTTGTCGGCAATTATCGATAAAGATCTAAAAAAGAACAACAACGACAGTATCCATATGGTAAGTCAATAAAAGATACTCCTTTACATCACATATCTTATTATTCATAATGCTTGGAGGTTTCCAACCATTCAAAATATATAAAAGCGAACACGAGACCGGCGTTATACCTCTCACATGAAAATTAGATCAAAACTACAGCTGACGAACAGAACATTGTACGAGTTAACTATTCACCTTCATTAATAGACTACAGTATGACACCACAATACAAGAACAACATGAGGTATGATAAGAGCTATGATTTGGCCCTTAGAATATCAAAAAAAGTAAATTTATTCAGGTCTTTCATAATAAAGTTAATCTAATTAATAGATCAACCACTTGCTTTAATCTGGAAACTTACGTCCAAAAATGATGTCATAAACATGTAAATATACGTATTTGATCTTCAAAAGAAAGATATCTTACACACACTCACATCTTTGTGTAATACATTTTGTAGAAAAATAACTTTTTCTGTAAAGTTCTTGTTCAAATTTAGATATTAATCACAGAAAATAAGGATATTTCGATACGACTATAATTTATAAAAAAACATTTCTAATATTACCTGTTGATAATTTTTTGGTTCAGCTCTCTAAAACAAATTTGACCTTAAAAAGAATTAAATGCAACTTTTGGTCATATAAGTTCTAAAGTGGCTACATATGTAACATCTTTTGTTTTGAAATACTTAGGATTTAGCGTTCCTGGTCCGGTGAAATCCACAAAAAAAAGCTCCTAGGACGCATGAAAATTATAAAGTGTATTTTGACTGTTTATGCTGTCTGTGCACAAAATGTAATACATTTGAAGCTATCATGCCCATACGTAAGACAAAATAAAAAAAATATATATACTGATGTCTAAAGATAATCTAAAGGATGTTAACTGGTAGATTTATAAATATTTCTGATTTTCGAATTCAGGAGGCCAAACAGTGGCTTTATAATACTTTCTTCTTTTATCAAAACTTAATTTTCAGAATTTGTTTTCAAATATTTTACTTAATATTCCAAAACCAGAGAAGATATTTACGGATATTTCCATATCTTGATCTGTTAATGAGCTTTGTTTGTAGTTACTTTTGTACACAAATGCACGTGGGTGACTGGTAAAAAATAATAACATGTTGGCAGTCCTTATTGTTTATCAATGGAATAATTTGATGGCCTTATCACCATCGACCAGCTGTAACAAATATTTTATAAACAAAGATGTGAACGAAGTGGTTTAAGAAGAAAAAGAAGATAATGAATTCAACTTTGTATTTGATTCTGCTTTCCAATGTTTCCATTTGAGCTCATGAGTTTTGTGTAGACGAAACTCGAGACTTGGGTTACAAAATTAAAGCCTGGTATCCTTGGTGAATTTTAACAAAATGCACGGTTTTATCTACTGAATTGATATAAACCCAAATGCAAATTGTGTAATTAAGCGTCTAAGACTATTAATAATTGATGTTTATCCAGGTGGGTGGAGACTAGATCATATCAGTGGCACAAACCTTAGAGCAAGGTCAATTGTGGTGTAACTTCCTCTGTCCTACCTAGTTTTTGAAGCAGAAGGCGTTTGTGTTCTTAATATATTTACTAAGGCTGTGATAAAACAGTTTCTTACTGCTCAAAATATATTTAATTTATGGTTCATGACAAATTCTGAATTATTACCATGATACATGTGTGAATTATATTAAAGTAAATGAGGTTCAAATAGGACGATTATAATTTTCAGATTTCAGATTTCCAATTACTGTAAATTCAGAAATTAATGCGTTCATTTACTATCGCGATTTTTGAACATTGGACATAAATGCGAGATTAATTATTGCAGGAAAATCTGCATACGGATACATCCGTCAGATATCAAAATGCGAGTTCTTATTGAGATACTCACCCAGTTGCAGTATTGATAAAAAAAAACGCAAACATTTCTGAATTTACAGTATACCAATAGAACGAATGATCAAAATAATGATCTCTCATGAAATAAGGTTGAAAACTTAATTGAACATTTATGAGAGAATGAAATACAATAAGGACAATCTGAAACACAGTTTTTTAGGTCAAACTGTGTTGCGTAAGAAAGCCTGGTATATTTTGATAGACATCAAAGAATCTATTATTTTTCAAATTTGTAAATTACAATCTAACAACTAATTACATTATTATCAATTGTATTTTTAACTATATAATAATAAAATTATATATAACCATTTGAAGGATTGACCTTTCTTTTTTCTATTGATTCCTACATTATTAAATTTTAATGAATGAAAGTAATTATACGAGTTTAAAGTTGGCTGATTGAAGGCTAAACAATATGTGTATTGTGCTACCTTATAATAATACATGGCTTCTTTGACATGGTATTGTTATTATTTTATTGTTTTTGTGTTTTGTTGTCTGTTATAGAATAGGAGCAGATTATCTTAACTGTATTTGGCAAAACCCTACGAAATGTTGGGTCCTCAACGCACTTCAACTTCATACTTAATTTAGCCTTTTTTATTCGATTGGTGAGTTTTTTGTAGACGAAACGCGCGTTTGGCGTAAAATATTTTCATCCTGAAATCTACGATGAGTTATTTAGTTATTAAAGAGTAAAGTGATTTTTATCGTTATTCCTTTTTCGTCTTTTGTTTTACTGATAAAACATTTCAAGGTGTGGAGGTTTTATATCTTTAAACTATTTTTGATCAAGCCAAGCTAGGTGTATATGTGATCTCATCGGATTTAAAAAAATGAATACTAGTATATGCAACAGTTTCACTAAAGATGTTTAACTCTGATCAGCTTCTTTGTTAAAAGCAAAACCAATAGGGTAGATCTTTTCTGGGAAATGACTGTTTCTCATATTCGAATGTTTTTTTTTCTTTCAAGATATCAAATGATGCTATCTTACAACATCTAAGACAAGTGTAAAGACAAAATGAAACTACCGGCACCTGACGGACGCATCTGAAAAAATAATATTTGCTACGTTTTTTATTTAGTCTTTTATATTTTCAAGGACAAATAATATATCTTATACCAACTCCTCTCCATATTCCATTTCCTATTTCATGCGTGTGAGTGATGAGATCTTTTTTTTTCAAATTACATATGAAAAACTATTTTAGAATTACATGAAAGAATATGATTTTTTATAATCAAAGCTACTTTTATTTTTATTTATTTTTTTTTTTTTTATTAATTTTCAACAAAATTAATACTGTTAATAAAATGAGAATAAAACCATATATTTTAAGGGAAAACATGCACTTTCCTTCCCAAACTACCACCCAAACAAAAGATTATTAATAGTGGGATGACAAATCAAGAAAAAAGTGCTTATTTTATGACTTTAATCGATCAGCATTACTGCAGGCTAAAAATGATTTTTTTTGCAAAGCTATTACCTTAATCTTACTTTTTTGCCCGGTCGTAGCCATTTCCTTCGTTGCAGTTTATCATGGAATGGAAAAAAAAAGACATGTTGAGTTTTTCATTCAAAATGCTACTCGACAAACTATTTTACTTTTGATTTTTCTTATAGTTCTCAAACTCTTGATTTGGCATTTTCTAAATATATTAACTGCTAATTCATATTGTCAATCTATAATTTCTTTTATTCCGCCTTATTATTGTTCGTTTTCACTAAGTTTTAAAAATATGCACTCTTTCTTATTTTCACGGAGTGGTTACAAACTTTGTAAACTTACATTTCATCAATATCTTCCATTTTTTTTCGCGATAAAAAGTAATAAAACTTCATTTGGTAAAGCTATGATAACACCCTGGTTCAGTTTTTCTACTAGATCCACGTTTTCGATTTATTTTTAATATACATTATAATTCAGTGAATTTACGGATTTATTTCTGTTTCCGATACGAAGCAGATTTACATTTTATTGACAACTTGCTTCGGAAATGCATCATGCCATTGTTCGTATTTGTGTCAATCAAATATGTTAGTAATGATATTTTTGTATCACAGGTTTATTGAAAAAAAACTTATGAAAGTTTTTAACTGGTAAATTTTTGGCAAAAAGATATTTTATCGTGTTTTTCTTAAAATTAAAAATAGATTTTTTGAACAGTTAAGGTCAAATTGGAGCGGATAAGTGTTATTCCCAGAATATATCTTCGTATAGTTGTCCACCAATGCTAACATTTTCGCAAGCTAAATGAAGCCATGCTTCAAAAACTAGAAATCAATAATTATATATCCTAGTCTGTTCTGACCAGATCAATGCCACGCCTTTTGCTAGGACTGCTAGTATTTTCTGCAAACACAAATCGTAGAAACGCGACAAACATCTACGTTATACTGAAACTGACGATTGGCTCCAACAAATAATAGAATTATCTAAACGAAATTAAGAAACAAAATCACTCCTTTTGGACAAGAATTTAAAACCATGGCCCTAAACTTCAGGGCTTGCTCGGTTATTTTTTTGACATAGCAATCCGAAGAAAAAATGATTGAACGTTGAGTTAAATGTTTTACGAGAAGGCTTGTCATTGCCTGATTATTGACATCCTTGCAGATTTGCGTGTTTTCAAAAAATCTTTGTCGTGTTTTTTTCTTTTGGAAAAATACTGCTGGTTCCTACTTCATGAATGGAAAACAACCTACGCTTCAGCCAAACTGTAGCAAAGGTTGAAAAAAAACATTATGGAAAATCAATTGTTATACGGAATCAGAAATAATAGGGAGAATCAAATGCAGGGTTCAGTATCCCAATTTCGGAAGCCATTCGAGCTGCTAACCATTTATAATCTGAAAAAATACTGTCAGAAGTTAAGACACTAACTACTAATGAAGACCAAACATTACATGCAGCCGATTCAATAGTTCATAGTTAAATACAGTCCTTAGATATATAAAATGGAACTTACCCAACACCATCTGAAATATCTATGTCATATTCCATACAACACACTCCTTGCTTAATTAAGAAGTTTCTGTTGTGGATAGTTGATCTTAAAGCTTACAATGGGGAGGGTAATACTTCTGAATACACTCCACCATAACTTTTGCTGTCTTTCAGTAGATACTTCAAACGCTATCATAGGTTCCTTTAAGGTTAAACTTTGAACTAGAAAGATCTTTGACGTTTGATGATTCTAATACCATACTAACTATGTCATGCCTACCAATCGACAAGATAAAATAACTATATTGACCTTGTTTTCCTATGCATTACGGAGAAATTCAGTTTTTTAAGGAAAAACTAGGTACATCTGACATGTCTTTGATATGTATCCGACTTATTGCAAGACAAACTTAGACCCAGTCCCATTTTTACTGAAAACGCTGACAAAATTTTCCAAATTCGGACCACCTTTTACAAAAGGCTATCAGAATTCAAATTTGTGAATACATTTCTAGCTTATGCTCCGGTCATATACACCTAAACATACTGCTATAAAACAATGTTTGGGTATGTTTAGCAAATGCTGTATAAACGTTTGACCAGCAATTGTATGATGATGCCCAATAAGAAATATGGTCTATGGCAGACGTTTTATACTCCCACATCATAAGAATATGAGGTTGCCATGGGCCTTCATCTTTTTTATAACAAAAGTTGGTAAGCGACTTGCAACCGGAATATAAATAAACAGAAACAAAATTAACTTCGATTCTTTTTTAAGAAACCACGTAAAAATTTGAAATATATCTTTAAATGAACATGTAAAATATCAATTGAAATCCATTTCCTGTTTCGTCTTTGCCTTTTTCTTGTTGCCCTCCTTAATTTCATCAAAAAGGGGCATTTGGTGATTACAATTTTTTTTTTAATTGACTCAAAATTGACCTGCTATTACTTTACCTTTCGTTAAAGGAGTAATTCCTTGCCTATTTCACAATGCAGATACTATTTTACGACTTTTTATAACCCCTTGTGAAATTTGTTAACGCTTTATGAAAACCTCAACTACCGAACTTTGACCTAAAAATTTACAAATGTGCACTTTTTTTCGATTCTACGACCAGGCAAAATTTAAAGTTTGAACATTTCTCTAAACGAAAAACATAACTTAGCCTGCAGGTAGGGTTGATCGATTAGGGTTGAAAATTTTTTGGCTTGGTCACTCCACTATAAATGATGGCTAAGCATTGCCAAATATATCAAAACGTAGCCTTGGATCCTGGCTCACTATCCGACAGCGTGGACATGGTGTTACTTATTTTAACAGTCTATTATATTTTCCACATCAACGGATTAAATTATATCTAGAAATTAATGAATCTAAAAATAGATACTTCGTGGACATTCAAAAAGTACCATAGAGGCAATCGTGTGGTTTCTAAAATCACGCCAATTATAAAATCTGTAAGCAATTTGATATACTAAATACTCGACTCTTTCATTGCTTTCATGCTTTAGTGACATACCCAGGTACATTAATATGCTAGACATTGGTTGAGTTTGACATATATATTTATATAACCAACAAATTTTAAAAATGCCAGCTAAGTTGACGAACCCCACACAAACAGGAAATATAATAAAAGTGTTAAGATTTGCATATATAATGATAAAAGATAGAACTATGTTAACGATATGATATGATATGAAATCGTATTGAAAATTTTTCTTTTGACCAATTTACAGATTCTTGAAATGTTCGTAGAAGAGCAAAAAAGCACTCTTGCTTCATTTGCAAATCAAACAAGGAATTTGGTAGATAATACCAAAGAAATAAAAAACGAGGTATTAAGCCATCTTCAAGAACAAAAAGGTAATAATAAGGTGTTTTTTGAAAATGTAATTGATGAGACATTTATGACAACTCCTCCATCAAATACTTTTGAAATGATAAATGTATTACAGAATAATAATTATTGTGCGAAATATAAGTCTTCTATTCTGTCAACTTTTGCCTATTAAGAATTTGTATTATAGATAAATATGTATTAAGTATTGTAACACATCTGGTCAATGTGCTCTGTATAATCCACAAAAAATAATATTTTTACGATACTTCACTAATGTCGTTCTTCAAATGCCATAATCGTCAGTTATTTCCAGAAAAAAACTCGTTTTATTTCTATGGTGTCATTTCCATTAAATGCTAAGTTATACATTTATTATTTAAAAAATGTTGTGTACATATGATCCACAATGTAAAAAGCTCTTGTTTTAGTTTTTTCAAAAGACCACAAACATTCTATTAATCTTATATTGATCCACCTTCTTGAAATGAACAGTTTGCAAAATAGAAATACCGAAAGCACAAATCACCAAAACAATTTTTAAAATGGCACATTGCGAAAACAACATACGAGTTGGAAGATAGAAAGTCGTTATATCTATACAAAACGTTACCAAGAAAGAAAGAAACATCAAAATAAGAAAGACAGTACAACTGACCACAAAGCTCCATCTCCACCGAACAAAAAAATGTAAATATATAAAAATATAAAGAAACAAAGACAAACAACCATGTACAACGTATTCCTTCTAATCGTTAGTTTCTCATAATTTCTTATAAATAAAAAAAGGGGGGAAATATCAAAGGGAGAATCAAAATTACTAAGTGGACAAGATCATCGAAATCATTGCAATAAAAAAAACAAAAGACGACGAAATGACAAACAACACTCATACAAAACACTACATTTAAACTTAAGATTAAGCAACACGAACCCAACCAAAAATAGAATAGAATAATAATTAATAGAATAAGGAAACTAAAGAGGAATAAGGATAAATTTATGATAATTATCCCTGTCGTACACATGAAGCTTATATCGTGTTTACTCATTATGTAAGTAGTAAATACCTCATGTATATAAGTTTATTTTTGTTTTGGGGTCCTGTACAAGCCGATCTATATTGATAAACATTAACTTATCTTTTTCAAAGATCTCACTATTGGCATACGCAATATTGTATTTGAGGTTAAAACATTGTGGAAAGATGAACTGTCTAAAGCAAGAGATCCCAACAAAAAAGGACTTTCGCATGGTATGTTCTTTGTGTTTAAATTTAACTATTTGATATGAAAACTTTGTATGTTTTCAGTTATGATGTTAATATACGTATGTAGCATCTTCCTCGTATATAACGTATGAAACACACATTTTCAAGCAAACCAAAAAGACCTAAAAGGACAGATGTGTTTCTTTAACTTTATTGTATTCCGTTGACAAATGAGAGGGAACAAAATACGTCACATAAAGTAAGTTCAATGTGCTGGTTTGGATTATTATATTGGTTGAACGTTGATTAAATATATCCATGTTCAAATTCATGAAAGTTACCAGGCGAAACAGTTTTTAAAAAAAGTAAACAATCATTTGGAACTAAATTTGTGTTTCGAATTATCAGTTTGATGGATGTGTTCCTCAATGATTTAATCATTTTCTATTTTATATGGGCTGTGATTCTGTTTCAGATGATGACGTTTGCTATGTAGAATGGACACTGGCAACACCCGGTAACTGGGATGTAGATGAAATCAAGGAAACACTGGAAAATTTTTCATCTTTAATGGGAAAATATTTCCGTATTGTGTTTGTTTACAAGGGATCACTAGTAATTCAGACTACAACTGGGTTACGTTTCCTGCAAAGCGACGACGAATTTCTACTGGCTGTTAGATCATTTTTAAAAGATTTCATTGACATTTGTAATCTTGATACGGATACCAAAACCATTGTTCAAGTAAAAATTACGATATCCAAGGTGAAATTTGAATCAAGTAAGTAATGTATCATATCAGCTAACAACCCCTGCGATCGGATTCAAGAAATGCATCGTGCACACTGAATTTGATATGGAAGATTACTGAAATATGAAATACGTCAACAGTGTTGTACCGATTGATATAGCGAGAAATTATTCCCATTTAAGATTCCCAAATAACATTAACACTACTATTTTTACTGCCATAGATGTGCATTTCGACAATCAATGACTCTTCAGTGATGCTCGAAGCCAGCAAATCAAGAATCAAGGAGCTAATTCAAACTTGAAAGATTGGTAAAACCAGGAAGAACCAAAAGCATAGCTAAACCTGGATAAAAAATCAGAGCTATGCTTGAGGGAGATACATTTCTTTATTTATAATAATTTCCAAAATGTATTACAGCAAATTTCACAATACTGTGGATTCATTTATTTTCGTGGGTACCAATTTTTGTGGATTGAGGCAACCTTGAATTTTAGTGGATATTTGGTTTCGTAGTTATGTCAAAGTCTGCATACAAACCAATATCAAATTTGTAATTCGTTGAACATTTAAGTTCGTGGTTTACCTGTACCGACGACATCCACGAAAATTGGTATCCCACGAATGATAATGAATCCACAATAAAGCGATAACCGAATGTCATGCCTGTATGAAAGTATTAGCTACTGGGATTGTGATATCATCCCTCGGGGACTACAGTTCACCTGCAGAGGTATCGACCCAGTACACGTGGTAGTCATAACATTAACAGTACCAATTTTACTACACCAGATGGGTCAAGAGAGTGATTTATTTTAGGTAGACGGCAATGGAAGCCTTCTATTTAATTCCCCTGTCCGTATGGTATGATGACTATTTTCGAAACTGAGATATTTTCACATATGTTGTTATGTTGTTAAAATTTTTAGGGGGAACTAGGTGAGATTTACTTTCCCGTAGTTTTCTATACCCCGAAATGCCTTTTACGATCGGCCTTCCCCAGGTACACAAATCCCTATATTCACAAAACAAATAATCTAGAAATACTGTTCTTTGTATCATTTAATAGCCGTGTAGTTTTTGCACCTTTATTCCTTGGTCCTCTGCTCTTCCAATCAGCAAAAATTGTTTAGCTCAATCACTTATCTAAAATTGCAACATGTCCAATATAATTGGACCAATTTAAGGCGCATTAGGAATATTGACCCAAACGAGCATTTCCACAATTTATATCTCTTAAGTAATGTTCGAAACCTAAATATTCAAAACATGATGCAATGGCTGAAAGTCTGATCAACCCAAAAAGAAGCAACAAGTAAAGCCAACCCTGGATAAATATTCATGTGAGAGATACTTACATTCCTTAATGTTCAATTAAGCAATATCCGTATGTCATACGTGCTCATGACTAGGAGATTATAAGTCGTAAAGACATAGTGTATCACCACAGTATCACCATTAGCGTTAATATCATTAAACATCTAAAAAGACCAAAGGTAAAAATCAGATGTCAATTCCTCTTCAAAGAAGTATCTGTTTTGCATATACTTTGGGATTTTAGACGACAAAGGAATAAATTGATATACTTTTCAGATAAATAAATTTAGTTCAGAACATTATTTTTTTTTAAAGGTTTGAAGAAATTTTTAGAAATCCAATATTTGCGTGTACTCCACAAGGTGTTCACGTCTATTATATTTGCGAGTCTATACTTTCAAAAATTGGGAAATTACCGAGGAATTATGATATTTGGAATGTCATATTTTCTAACTCGTTTTCTTAGAATGTGTATTAGCTTAGGCAAAACCTTTTTTTGTTTGTTTCATTCTCTATTTTAAATTTATTGAAATACTAAGGATTTTATACCCAAGGAATAGATTACAATAGCTGTATTTGGCCAAACCTTTCGGAAAATGGGGTTCTAAATGCTCTTTAACTTCGTACGTTATTTGGCTTTTTTTTTTTTTATTCAAGCGTCACTGATGAGTCTTTTGTAAACGAAACGCATGTCTGGCATATCCAATATTAATCCTAGATTCTATGATGAGTTTATTTAAGTTGCTAACGAATTTAGATTATCTAATGCCATTGTTAGGAAAGAAAATAGATAATTAAAAATAAAGTATAATTTGCGCTCAATTGTTGCAAATGTTGTCTTTCTACCTTTAAAGTAAATAAGGAATGGACCTAACGTAATGGTACCCAAATACAGCTATTTTAACAGTTTGTTCACATTAATTATCTAAGAACAGACACAAATTTCCGTTCTATATTTATTTTGTAGATGTATCCTTATTTACTAAATAGTCCCTCAAATTTAATTTGGAACCCATACTGAATCATAGAACAAGGGGTTTAAACTGACCTCTAAACGATCCAAGATTTTCCAAGATGGAGTACCTTAATTACACCCACGCTTAAGGATTTTGTCCCCTTTTGTTGTGTCAATGCAAAACATATGGAAATTTCATAGAAAATCTACAGCCTTCCCTGTGTACTCTTATATTTCACAATCTTGTACTTAATAGATAAGGGATCTCTTCATGCATAGCTAGCAATGATTCCACAAAATAAGTTTTTAAATGGAGATATTTGTTTAAACAAGTACAAATATGGACTAATTCAAGTACACCTTCTATGGTGTGCTTGTCTTTCGTGACTCAGCACAAGGTTTTTGTGATTGTAAAGGTTGCTGAGAACTTTTTGTTAACAACACATGCTTGCACAACATGGACAGACAAGTGAGTGATCAATGTTTGAAATGTTATACCGAAAATCTCTGTAATAAAGTCTGTGGATTTTCTGTAAAAAAAACTACGATTTAGTTGCCACAAAATCCAAATTTCCTTAAAATGCAGAGAAACATTTAATATAATTGATATGAACGACGGATCGCTTTGATGTGGTACAAACTGACTCTTTTGTTCAGTATTTTTGTTTCATATTGTCGCATTGTGAAATTTTCAGAATACACAGGACTACAGAAGGGATCAGAAACATTAACTTCACATCAGTACAAATCGAAAGTTTTGTATTGTAATTCTCCACATTCTTTTAATAATTTTACAGCAGTCCATGCTTGTTAGGCATTTTGTATGATATTGACGTCATTGACATATAATTTTGATTTCTCATTTTTAAAAGGCGACTTTTTGTTGACATCGCTAACTACATTTCCGTTATTTTGTTTTTAACTACAGACTTTAATATTCATGTATAATGTGACCGTTTTGTGTATGTTAGAGATCTTTTGCTAAGTTAATAGAAGAGCCTAGTATACGAATTTTTTAGTCTCTAAGAAAACGTATAAGATATCCGTCATTATAGTCATTATTGAACTTATTTATGCAAAATGAGTGCATTTGGGTACTGAGTGCAATTCGGGTACTATTAAAGCGTATCGACAGCAGATAGTAGGTATTCCTATGGGCACTAATTGCGCCCATTTAATAGCAGATTTATTCCTGTATTGCTATGAATCACAGTTTATGACCAAACTCAGTAAAGACACTTCATTGTTACATTTGGCTGACACATTCAAAAATACCTACCGTTATCTTGATGATATTTTTTCGTTAAATAATCCAGAGTTCTCTAAATATACTCAAAGGAACTTACTCTAAATAAATCTAACATAAACAGCAGTAGTTGTCCTTTTCTAGATTCAGACGTTTCAATTTCTAAAGGGAAACTCCATACTAAAATTTACAACAAAAGAGACGGTTTTTATATGTATTTATATATCCCAACTCGTTTGTTATGCCCGTGTGTGTAGTGATGTCATAGATTTTAACGAACGTAATTAATGCATCACTGGTAAATTATAAAGGCAGGGATTACGTTACTATAAATCACTTAAAACATTTACTAAATTCTTTCAAAGATACAAAGATTTGATTAGTAAATTTGGCTGTACATGTAGAAAACTGATCAAAAACGGTATTTCCCATCCTAAATTTTACGGTAATATTGTACTAAAAGCGCCGAAATCTATATGTGATCCGTGTTAACTCACCGAACCTTTAAGCAAACTTATTAGTAAAGGTGATCTCATTAATGTTGTAATAAGATCTTTGAATATTGTTTACATTGGCACTAACATCGATTTTGTCACCAACAAATTAAAACATAACTAAATTTGTATTATTTTCGAATGGTTTTTGTGATGTACATGTATAAATACAAATCCACGTTAATTTTCAATTTAGAGATTGCTTTATCTATATATATATCATGATACATATTTATCATAAGCTTAAATCCTAACGATCCTACCGCCTGTCGATACTTTTATTTTGGCATGGCACTAGTCATGTCTTATTTGACTGTCCATGGCGTTAAAACACTGAATCCCTGGGATAGGTTTTAATTGATTTTAGTCTCTGATGCATGATTTTTTATTATTAATTGTTTTTGGCTTTTAACTAGCTTGCAGTAATTACGAGCACTCTCAAATCTTACTTTAGTGTTAATTTGACCTATTGACTCAACTTGTAATGCATTTCTGTAATTCAATGTTTTCTTATTTTGTGTTTTATCTCGTCTCACTATTTTTAATATGTACCATCTTTGATAAGTATTAAGTATGACGATAAATTTTCACTTCTGTACTCGTACTCTGAACTACAAATTTATTAGTTTTGTAAAAAATGCGTACTTTCGTAATCCTAACAACAAAATTGTTATATTTAAATTTACCTGTGTACGTGGTTTTATTTAACGCTATTTAATATTGTGTCATAGATCAAACTTATTCGTTTAGTGTATGTTTACTTGTTTTTTTTTTAATTTCTTTTTGATCGAGCTAAGCCATTTCAATGATATTTTATAGTGCATCTTTTTATGTTGTAATGTTACACTACAGTTTAGGGTGAAGGTTGGCGCCTGTTAAAACGTTTTTATGCACCTGTCCTAAGTCAGGAGCCTGTTGTTCAATGGTTGTCGTTTATTTGTGTTTTTCATAGGTCTTTCTTGTTTCTTGTTTTTTATATAGATTAGACCGTTGGTTTTCCTGTTTGAATTGTTTTACACTTGTCATGTTGTGGCCCTGTATAGCTTGCTGTTCGGTGTGAGCCAAGGCTCCGTGTTGAAGGCCGTTTTTTACCTATAATTGTTAACCTTTTATACATTGTGACTTGGATGGAGAGTTTTCTCATTGGCACTCATATCACATCTTCTTATTTATACTATTATTTTATAGATAGAACCTTATCGTAGTCAGACTGCTCTTTCCATATATTATACAGTATATTGTCTTGATATTCAAAGTAACTGAAAATTGACATAATTTAAAACTCTCAGCGTGAAAGCCATTGGAGTCAATGTCATAAAGACTAGTTCTGCCAATAAATAACTTTGTTGTGTTATTCATGTTTGTTCAGCCTACAAGAGCATGAAATTCCTACCCTTCTAATTGCATCAGGTGTAGACAAAAGTGTAACAGTTGGAAATTAATTAGAATCCGAAATTTGGGAGATTGAATGAGGGGTGTGATGTTATTTTAGGAAGAGGATTATTCACTCAAACGAATTCGTATTACAAGAGATACCTTGAAACTTGAACTAAACTAACTGGTCTTTTAGCTTACAAAATGTGTTACTTTTAGGAACTATTATAAAGGATGCTGAAAGTACGAAAGCCATTTCATACACTTTTTAGAGCAGATACTTTCTAAATCTTTCAAATAACAGGGATTGTTCTCGATTTGAATTTCTTAACAGCAAAGATATAAAAAAGTATCTTCCTTCTCGTAGAAAATGTTACTAAAAAATTATACGTCAAATGAAACAGCAACCAAACGCCAAAAATACTGAAAATATAAAAATAAAAAGATGTGGTATGATTGCTAATGGGACAACTCTCCACCAGAGACTTAAGGACATAGAGGTTAACAGCTATAGGTCACCCTACAGTCTTCAACAATGAGCAAACACTTACCTTTTAATTATAACGTTATTGTGTATCAATTTATAATATCTAAATATCACATTAAATGAGATGATATTTTGCATTTTTATCTTAATCGCAAAAGTCATTCCAATATAACTTTACCTAAAAACTAGATTCGTGACTTGAGAGCAGACATATGAACATGTGATAGATTAAGGTATATTTTGTGACCCTCATTCCCCCTTTTAATATCTAATAATGATATAACAACCATAAAAGAACGTACAAGAAAAATAGACTCAGAAAAAGGTCATCATTTTTTTACGGTCATATCTGACTATAATTGACTGAACAGCCAACCACTATTTGTTCTGATCATGTAAAATATCTTTTCATCAAGTTATCATTCAAATCAAATTAGCAAGACTAGGTTATGATAATGGTGGTATTTACTAGTCAATAAACTAACAAACTAGTATTGCTCAATTTCGACATACTAGTATTCTGCCTGTGACAACTTCTAACGTAATCGACATTGAAACAACAAACCTGAAAAAGCTTAAACTTAGACGGCACATTAAGAAAAGCGATTTCTTGTAAGTGTATACGTTGTATTGTAAGCTAAACATACACTTGAACGTTCATACAAGAACGTAATAACTGCATTGTTCTTGTCGGTCCATTCACTTTTGAAACGAGTATTTCTGTCACAAGTCTCAAGTACTACTGGACAGATTACTTAATATTTGGTCAGCAGCTAAGCAGGCAATATTTGTAGGGTACTAATAGTTTTCGGATTCGTCAGACAACTTCTTTCTGTTTTATTTTACTTTGAATTAAGATTACAAATTGACGATATAAGAGGTTGTGTTAACATTAAAGCTTCTAATATTTAATTTTATTGTCATAGTTCATAAAACCGAACTTAATCATGTAAGTTTAAATCAATTTACTACAATATACAGTTTCAGAATACTTAGTCTCAAAGAAAATGGACACCTCATGGTCAACATGCGAACTATGTTCTGGTAAAAATGTTATATTGGAGGCAATTCAGTTTTGCTCTGAATGTCAATGTAAGCTTTGTCGGCAATGTTTATCAAACCACAACTTGAATGCAGCATTCCTCGAGCACCATTTGACTGATATTGGGACATTATCTCTAGAGAACTTTTGTACTAACCACGAGGGCAGCATTCTCGACTTCTTCTGTGTTGTACATGATTGTTTATGTTGTCTATCTTGTAAGACCGAAGAACATAATTCGTGTCAAAATGTGCTTCCTTTAGAAGATGCAGCAAAAGATGTAAAACATTCAGTTATGTTTCAAGACGTATATAATGCTGCATCTAACATTAGAACGACATTGAATAGAGCAATCACAAGTCAAAATGTTAATATAGACAATCTTAATGCTGATGAAGCTACGATTTTAAGTCAGCTTGCGAGTAACAAAGCTAAAATAATTAAACGATTAGACGACCTTGAAGGAATAAGTATACTCGAAACTAATTCGCTAAAGAATGAGCAAAGAGCTAGAACTGAATCACATAAAAACAGTTTATTGCAAATTAAAAGACCAATGAAAAAAATATCAAGGAAATTAGATCAAGTATCCAAGTATGGTTCACAAAAACAACTGTTTGTTTTGATTAATAAGTATAAACTAGAAATCATTGACTTGGAGATCAAACTTCAGAAGATCTTACCAACTCTTATGACAAGGAGAATGATATTCAAACCGCGGGAGGGTATTCAAAATACAATAACATTTTTAGGACCAACAAGAGTTAAAACATTGCCATACAAAGCAGCTTATAAGCCCCCAAAAATTCACCAAGTTCAGGTTCCATCATTAATTCCTCAAATGCCATCGAAATTTAGATTTGAACGTAAAATAAAAATCAACCGATCTGATGATATATTGATTACTAAAATGGGTATTACAGATGATAACCGTCTACTACTTTGTAATAACTCTGAAACCCACCTACTAGTATACAGTGTCAGTGGAGATTACTTACAGGATTGTGAGTTGTCAGGTAGATCTCGGGATATAGCTGTTATACCTGGTACAGAAAAAGCTGTCGTTACTTTACCTTTTGATCTTTCTATACAATATGTCGACATTAAAACAATGAAAGCTGGTTCTCTGTTTTCCGTACCTTTTGGTTGCCGTGGTGTCGCTATTGTAAATGATAGGATTTGTGTTGGTGGATATAGTGAGCGTGGAAATATACGCATACTTGAAATGAATGGGAAACGTATAACCAAAATGAAGATACCGAAAGCTGGTTATATAACAAATCTACATCCAGGTCCTGATGAAAGTCTTTACTATACTGATACAGAGTATAACGCTGTATGTAATATCAGCTTGGAAGGAATACAACGATTTAGATATACTTCAGCAGATCTCAAAGGACCAAATGCAGTTACTACCGATAAAAAAGGTAATTTGTACGTGGCGTGTGAAGGTTCAAATCATATACAGCGAATTACACCAAACGGAGAATTCATTGATATCATCCTGGACACAGAAAATGATATATGCAGTCCTACTGAAATTATTTTTAGTAATGATTATGGAAAGCTATTTGTATTGAATCACGTCAAAAATACCACATATGTCCTCGTTTTCTCATGTTCATAAGGAAGATAATATTACGAAGACAAAAGATATTCCGTATATGATATGTATTAAGAAAATTCCAAAAAAATTATTTTACAACTTTCTTGCTTGATATAATGTTTTATCCTTACGATACAAGTTCCAAATAGAAGTCATGCAAACAATCAGTAAATAATGCAATACACGTTCTGGAATAACCGCCAATGCAAACATTTGGAGGGAAAAAACACATAAATTCTTAGACACAACATGCTAAATTAGACAGGTCGTCATAAAAGTACGTCAAATTCATCTAAGATTGGTCATTCGAGTGAGATTAACGGGCCTAGTTTTATTTACTTTTAATCGTTTTTAGTTTTTTGAACTGTCAATCATATGTAATGACAAATGTAAGAATTACGCCAAAGTGGACAAAATCAACAAATACTTTTAGTCACCACTTCGGTGTTATCATGTATATCTATTATATAGTCATTTTAATAAATTTACTGTTTGCAAAAGTATGAATTATTCTAAATACTAAGGATTTTCTCAATGGTCTTCAACTTTGTACTTGTTTTGGCTTTCGAACATTTTTGATCTGAGCGTCACTGGTTAGTCTTGTGTGGACGAAACGCGCGTCTTGCGTATTAAATTTTAAACCTGATACCTTTTGTTAGCTATTATTCGTATGTTTCTCTGTCCTATATGTTCTCCCATTTATTTGTATTGTAGTCCTGTCATGTAATGTTGTCATTTTAATGTTATATTTAACATTGCCATAAAAGCGGGAGGTTTGGCTAACCACAAAACCAGGTTCAACCCACTATGTTTTTCTTAAAAATGTCCTGTACCAAGTCAGGAAAATGGCAATTGTTATCGTATAGTTTGTTTCTGTGTGTGTTGCATTGTCGTTTGTTGTTTGTTCACTTCAGTGTTCTGTTGTTTCTTTGTCCAAATGTACTATATTGTATTGTTTATTTGCGTCATTCTCTGTCCGTAATGTTGTACTGTATTCATGTCATGTAATGGTGTCATTTTAGTGTTATATTTAACATTGCCATAAAAGTGCGAGGTTTGGCTAGCCACAAAATCAGGTTCAACCCACCATTTTTTTCTTAAAATGTCCTGTACCAAGTCAGGGAAATGGCCATTGTTATATTATAGTTCGTTTCTGTGTGTGTTTCATTTTAATGTATACTACTGTTGCCTTTATTTACTTAATACAGGTTGGCGGTTAACACTTTAGAATTCCGTTTTAATCGTTTGGTATCCTATATTTGATGCTCTTTTCGCACACTAGAATTACCATTACATGCACGGATGGATGGATAGCTGTTTAACGTACAGTGGCAAATTAAATGCATATTGAGGACAAGGACAAATTATTTAGATATGAATTTGAACCCTGCTTTGTAGCTATATAGACCTACACGCTGATTTGGATTTCAAACGTGCCACTATAAACATCATTCTACAGAGAAACATTATTCTGATTTCAAACAGGCCAGTCTTTGTTCTTCGGTCTGATAAATCAAGCCTGTTTCAACAGATTTTTGTGGTTTGTTCTTATGTTGTGCTGTTCCACCACTAACTCAGATCAAGAATCGGAGATTGGCGCACGCAAACATGTTTAATGTATACAATTAACTCCGTCTCCTGTTTGTGCAGTCAGAAGTTTAATTCAGTGATTGTCATTTTTTTACTTTTATGTCATAATTTTTTTTTTTTCATTTATTGTTTTGTACATAAGCAGGTCGTTTGTTTTCTCGTTTGAACTGGTTTTCATTTGCCATTTCGGGGCCTTTGCTATGCGGTATGGGTTTTGTCCAATTTGGAAGACCACATCTTCATCGTTTTATTTAGTTGTTAACCGTTACGTAATTTGGTCACTGGGGAAAAATCGCTCATTGACAATCATTCTACAATTTCTTAACTTTATATTATCTGTTAGAGGCGTTGCAACTCTTGATTTAGTAATATGGGAGCATGGTTCAAATTTGATCACTACACGTTTAATAGAATCATTATTACAAAATGCATTATATGTATGCGAAATAAGTCAGATACTTAAATTATGTATACATTATAAGGTCGCCTGTGTGTTGTCGTAAAAAAAAAAAGGGACGAAAGATACAAGAGGGACAGTCAAACTTATAGATCGAAAACAAACTGACAACGCCATGGCCAAAAATAAAAAGACAAACAGACAAATAATAGTACAGATGACACAACATAGAAAACTAAAGACTAAGGAACACGAACCCCACCAAAAACTGGAGGTGATCTCAGGTGCTCTGGAAGGGTAAGCAGATCCTGCTTCACATGTGGCACCCGTCGTATTGCTTATGTTATTACAAATCCGGTAAATAGTCTAATTCGGTAAGTCACATTCGTGAAAAAGGAATCCAATAGGTTTTCAACAAACATATCAAATTATTCATAGTTAACATCCGAAGCGCTTTTCGAAATGTTCCTTCATCAGTAATGCTCAAAGCCAAGTATTTGAAACTAAAGGATGTATAAGAACAGTGGAAGAGCTATGTGACAAAATAATAGCAAAATCATTCTAAGGTCATTATTGCCTGACGGAGTTGAAACCTTAACTACTTTTAAAGTTATAAACGGACAATTTTAGAAAATTCTGTTATAAATTATGACAGTAACGAAGTATTGATTACTGAGCTGATGATACCCTCGACGACCGATAGTCAACGAGCAGTAGTATCGACCCAATACCGTAGAAGTGGTGTTTGAAATCTTCAGGATAATCTTTCTTACGTATATTAATGACTCATAAGGCAAAATTTACTTTTCTAAAGTGTTGTTTCGATATATGAGTGTTTGCAGTGATGTGTCAGACTTTAAAGCAACGTAATATTTTCATTTTTACGGCAGATATATGATTATCATAAATTGGTGATAACTTGTATAAAATTTTATCACAAATATTGGGATTTGTTCTGGAAGGAAAGTAACATCTTCAGAAATTCTTAAAAGTTGTATTTCATACACAGCTGTTCAATTTAATATTAATTCTTTCGGACTGGCTAAATTGACTTATCGATTATGATAATAATTATATTGCTGTTTTTCAGTTATTGGCGTTGCGCTTGGTTTTGAGGATTAATATTTAGAAAGAAGAATACAAATTAATTTTTATAAAGTATCTCTTTTATTTCTGTCTGCTTTGAAATTTTGTACATATCTTTTGGTAATGCACAATATCAAATCTACCTGTATTATTGTTTGAAATCGTCTCATTGGCTTACTACAGTCACTGGTAAAAATGTGTAGTGCTTAAAGATTTCTAATCAGCATGCTAAGTTCTTTGAACTTGCTTTCGGAAACTGCAAGCATTCCGTTGTGCGGTATTGTTCATTGATGTTTTGCGTTCACTGTACATGTGGTCTTGTTGTCTTTTTTTATCTATATTTATGATTTCAGATCAAAATGTTTGATTGTATACATCACGTCCATGTCATTTACGAGTTGTACAAGCCAGACAAAGAAAATTCAATGTTTGAAACCTAATATCAATTATGGTTATATAAACCCACTTCGAAGGCTTCATCATTTCTCGCACGTCTAATAATGAATTTTATAGCATAATCATTTTCATATTTGAAAATTTCACCGGGGCCTAAAAATATGAAACTAAACTCCTAATTGTGTATTGCTACCTCAAACAATATCCGTATGTTGACCAGTGTATTCACCAATAGATGTATTGTTAATTAACTTTATTAAAGTTAAAAACCAAAGGTAAATAAATATTCACTGCCAAAATGGATGTAGATTTTCTTTATCTTGAATATACTTTGGGAATCTGAAGGACATATGCTATCAATTGGCATACTTTTTATTTTAACACATTTTTAATTCAGAAAATTAATTTTTGAAAGAAGGTCTGAGGACATTTTTAGAATTCCAATGTTTGTATGAACACCATAAACTGTTCCCGGCCTTTACATTCTCGAGTTAAAATTTTTACCTATAGGCCACAAAACACTAAATCATGCTATTCAAAATGGCTTGATTTTTAAACCTTTTTACTATGAAGTGCTAATTATATCTTTAAAAGGGTCCATGTACCCAAAGACTGTATACCACGTGATTGTAAAGACACAATAAAATATATTATTGTCGTGAAATGTGTATTAGCTCTGTAAATACATGTTTTTGTTGAATACTCTATTTTCAGTTGCTAACTAATTAAAATCATTTAATGACATTGTTAAGTGAAAAAAGGTAGATAATTAGAAATAAATTGTAATTTGCGCTCTGCAGCGGTTGCAAAAAATGTTGTCCTTTTACGATTTCAAGTAAATAAGGAAAAGCACCTGTTCACAGAACTTTATGATAGTCGAAGCTTCATGAAACCAATCAAACTGATATTGTTCTTCCAATAACCAAAGTACATATATTATACCGTATATTAGTCTAGATATTCATAATTACTCAAAAATTAACATAATTATTAAATCTCAGCGTAAAATGCCATTGAGGTCAAGATCATAATGACTAGTACTGCTAATAAATTACTGTATACTTTGTTGTGCCTATCATTTTGGTCCAATTTTATAGAAACTTCAAACGTTGGGTGATAAACGCCAGATTCTTAAAGAAATCCGTTATTATAGGATGAGGGCTATACACCCAAACGGTTTCGTTTTACAACAGATACATTGAAACATGAACAAAGCTCTTTCTATTACTTAATCGTACAAGTTTTGTTTCTTTTAGGAACTATTTTACAGAGTACTGAAAGTACGAGAGCCATTTCACTTAATATTCTAGTGACAAAATTGAGAAAATAACAGGGACTCTTGAACTTGAATATTTTTATACCAATAATAATGAAAGTGTCTTTCCTCTCGTGAAACATTTTACTAAAAATATATTTATTTTTTATAGATCAAATTAGACAACACTTAAACTGTTAACGTGTTTATTTGCGCAGGAATTAAATTTCGTGATTTGTAAATGATTTCTAGGTAGAAATTTGTTGGTAATGTTCAACTTTTCGTTTTTATTGTCCCACATGTCCTTTGTACTTGTTATTGAACATTTAAATCTTGCACCCACCCACAGCAAACATGTTTAAGGACCCATATCAATCATGATAAATAACTATATCAGATGTAAATTTTTTAAACCTTGATTACATAATGAATAATTGACAAGAAATCAATATTTAACAACTTATGATAATTCGTTCTCCGTCGGAACGCTTTGCAGGGACATAGAAATATCGGACGTGAGTCCGTCCGTGCGTCTGTGGTTGCGTCCTTTCCGTATTTACCAATCAACCATTTTAAGGGATTAGTGTCCCTTAGAAATAAAAATTAAATTAAAGTTGCATTGTCATTGCTCTCAAGTTTACATTTCTTGTCAGATATTACTTCAATTTATATTAAAGATATATATGCTGATGTATTGAAAGAGCTTAAAAATCAGTGCCAAATAATATTCTTTGTTTAGACGTTTTGTTCCAGTGAAATGTAAATTTATTGGATATTCATTGTCACCACTCTCAAGCCTACATTTTATGTCAGATTTTTATGAAATATTTATTTCTAAGGTTTATATCTGCAACGTCTTGAAAGTTTTGTAAAGTCAGGACCGATTAATCATTTTTACAGGAATGATGTCTTTTTTAAATGTAAATTATATGAAAAATTACGTTGTAAGCTTTATCATGCCATTTCTTGTCAGATTTTAAAATAATTGTATTCATACCGAAGGTTCTGGTCTGCCAGGCCTTGGACCATTTCGCAAATCATGTTCGATAAAGTTATTTTTACAGAAGTAATTACTCCTGGAAAACAATATGTAAGAATAATTGCATTGTTAGGTACCTAATCCTACATTTCTTTTTAGATGCTTATGAAAGAGTTTCAAGGGTACGAACAAAACGAATATTATAACGCCGCTCTCTAAAAGCATTTATATGTATATGCTATATTGCATTCACTTTGTCAGTCTTTCTGTCTTTCCAATGAGTATTTCTGTCACACTTTTCTCTGGTACTACTGAACGGAATGGCTTCATATTTGGTCAACAGCTATGCGGTGTCAAACCACCAATTCACCGACTCCAATTTAGAACATATATTAAAGAACACCTACTCTGGCATAAAATAATGTGTTTGATTTCATTGTCTACTTTAACTAACTAATACTGTTGTCAGGTCATTAAAGATTGCATATTTTGGCTTTAATATTGATTCACTTATAGGGTCTTTGCATCGGAATTAAACATATTTATTCTAAAACCAGTTGTTGGCATGACACGGGTTGTGTTCTTCTCATATATTTTATGACGGTATAATACTAAACCCCTAACAGGAGGGATTGTGCCTGATATTCATATGATGAAGATATAATCTTTCAATCAGTTTAATTGAGGTCTGGAGCTGGCATGTCAGTAACTGCTAGTAGTCTGTGGTTATTTATGTATTATTGTCATTTTGTTTATTTTCTTTTGTTTCCTATTCTGACATCGGACTCGGACTTCTCTTAAACTGAGTTTTACTGTGCGTACTGTTGTACGTTTGTTTTTTCTACATTGGCTAGAGGTATAGGGGGAGGGTTGAGATCTCAAAAAACATGTTTAACCCCGCCGCACTTTTGCGCCTGTCCCAAGTCAGGAGCCTCTGGCCTTTGTTAGTCTTGTATCATTTTTAATTTTAGTTTCTTGTATATAATTTGGAGTTTAGTATGACGTCCATTATCACTGAACTAGTATACATATTTGTTTAGGGGCCAGCTGAAGGATGCCTCCGGGTGCGGGAGTTTCTCGCTGCATTGAAGACCCATTGGTGGCCTTCGGCTGTTGTCTGCTCTATGGTCCGGTTGTTGTCTCTTTGACACATTCCCCATTTCCATTCTCAATTTTAACACACACATTTGCAGAAATGAAACTTTTGGTGAATAATGAATAAATTTAGGCACGTTTTGAGTGAAAATTTACTGGTCTCCGATTTTGCATTAAAAATTGAGAATTAATGCGCTCCATAGTATACTTATTAAAAGTTTCGAAAACAAAACAGGGTTTATTTAATTAGTCGTTAACATCAGATCGGTCGCGTTTCACTATAATACTGTAAACATTGGTTAAAAATTGGTATATAGAAAGGTGATACATGTACAATTAAATTGGTGTTCTGACATCAGACACCCAGCTCCTTCTTTCGATACTTTGAATAACAATTTGGGTGTGCTAAGCACGACAACGCATGCGATTTTGTCGGAATAATTACCTTTGGATAACGCAATGTGGACTTAGATAGTTTTTAAAAGTTGACACATCATCGATATCAAATGTTTATTTTTCATTTTTACCTTCGAACATTATTTAAAACAAATATGCTGTGCTAAAAGTTTCAAAATTCAGTTATTTAAATCTCTTCCGTACATGTAAATCCGTTCATGTGAAACAGTTTCTCTATATTCTAATCCTACAAAAAAATGTATCGCTCAATTCGAGTATGGCCAAGTTATTGTTACATTTTATAAAAGCATACTACAATCATTGTTATGGATAGAAAATGAAAATGTATAATCCGCCAAACTTACTATTAGTCTGAGGTTGTGTTCACATTTAAACTAAAGTTATTATCTTTTTTTTTATTATTATTTTCGTAGTTCAAATAGCATAACTAAATCAGGTAAATTAAGATTAAATTACTACAATTTACAATTTATAATAATTCGTCTCAAAGAAAAAGGACACATCACAGTTAACGTGCGACTAATGTTCTAGTAAAATAAAAATATATTAAAGCAATGTAAGCTTTGTCGATATGCTTTGTCGGCAATGTATCACAAGCCACTACTTGAATGCACCTTTTTGCATGCACCATATGACTGATATTTGGACATTATCTTTAGTGAATCTTTTTTTCTAACCACGAGGGAAACATTCTCAACCGCTATAACTGAATCATATAAACACAGTTTTATTGAAAAGACCAATTAAAAAGATATCACTGAAAATAAATCAAGTATCCAAGTATGGTTCACAAAAGCATGTACTTTCTACTGATTAAGTAACTAGAAATCGTTAACTTAGATATCACAAAAATAATGATATTCCAACCGCAACAGGATATTTAAAATACTATTACATCGTTGGCAACAACCAGACTTACTTCCGTGGATTATAAGCCACCGAAACTCAACAAGTTCAATTTCATCATTTGTTCCGCAAATGCCTTCGAAGTTTACTTTAGACCGTAAAATAGATATAGAACAATACAGTGATATAATTATCATACAAATGGGTATACGGATGATAACTATCTTCTTCTATGTAATAACATAGTAACCTTCATTCTGGTTTACAGCGATGGTGGAGATGACCTGCAGGATCTGTATTTGCTTGGTAGATCTTAGGATATCGCTGCTTTTGACAATATATCATGTAACTCATTGTTGAATTCTACAAGAGACATTTGAAGAAGAAAAAAACCATCACACTTTACACTGTATCCAAACAAATTTGGTAACAATGGATTTTTAAAACTTTGATAACAAAAAATACATTCGCATACTTTAATCAAAGATTCATTAACGATTACGCTTTGAGTTAAAAATTGCTTAGTCAAATAATCATATATTTTTAATGAATCCATATAAATGTTTACACAATGTGCAAAATTTTTCATCTTTATTTTTATATACGTCAGTAAAGACATGCTAGGTGTAAAAACGTTGCTCATAACATTCATTTGGTTTTGTTTAAAACTACTGAAATTAAAAAAACACGAAAACAAATGTCTGTGCATAGGTTGTTGATACCAAATTATAAATAGTTTGGGTTTAGATTTCAACATGTTATCTATTCGGTGTTAACATAAAAACAGTTACTTTATTAATAACAACTCTTAAATGACTGAAATGACATCTAGGAGTTATATTCAGATATGTTTTTCACTTGTGGTACTGTCCAATCTTGTAAGGATAATTAAACCCGACGATCATTTTGTTTTATTCAGCTTGTCCTATTCCTGCTGATACAATTGCAGTAGCTCCTTATCTCCTGTAAACAATAATTGATATATGTAACAGACGTGCTTTGTTAAAGTTATAATAATTGCCAAAAATAAACAAAGGATTTTCAGTCAGGTACAAGATTTATCTCCCTTACCCTATCCCTATCACATAAATAGATAAAGTGAATATATTAAATTTCACAAGTGACACGTCATATCAGATATCTTATAAAAAATAAATATAATAATGCAAATAAAAAATTGGATTTATGTCTAAATTTTATTTACAGATTCCTTCTATTTGTGGTCTAAAAATTGGCATCTTGACTAAAACATTACAAAAAAATATAAAACCCTTTTTTCTACGATCTGAAGATTGGAAGAAATAACGCCTCAAAAAAAGAAAACGAGAAGACTAAAATACATGACATTCCATTTTTCGCTTTTTTCAATAATTCTCAGAACACTTAGTATTAAAATTGAAACCTTTTTACGTTACTAATGATGCTGTACAACAATTCCAAGAAAAGCATGAGTTTTCTTATAAACCTGGGTGTTCCCTTTCTGTCCAAAGATTGGCAAGTTTATAAAGTTTATTCTTGATTGATATACCGGAAGACCAAACACGAAAAAGAGTCGAAAGATACCAAAGAGGTATTCAACTTCATGAATCGAAATAAACTGAAAATTCCATGGCACAAAAAAAAACGACGAGGAGACAAACAACTGTGCGTCTTGCCTATAAAATTGTAATCCTGATAACTATGATGAGGTTTTTTCTGTACATAAAACACTATATAGAAAACTTAAAACTGAGGAACACGAACATGTCATAAAGCCTATAAGACGGAGAAAAAAAAGACAAAGAATATACTAAGGAACAATCAAACGACAAGATATCCAAAATGTAAATAGGATATTTCGTTTCAGTTACTTGCTTTTCGATAAGTCGTATTTGGAGCTTAATGAGATAACAACCAAATTGCACTTAATAAAAGAGAGTTATCAAGAATAAAAAAGGATAATTTATATGGAGGTCGACATACGATTTTTAAGAATGAATAAGTGTCTTTATATGTATTATATGTTTGACAAGCTCTAACTATAATATTTTATTTCTATGTGGAAATATAGCGTATGTTTGGAATCATAATTGTTTCTTTTGTTGTTAAATGAACATTAAGAAATACGAAGTTTATGGGATTATAATATATAATGACAATCAATTCCCCATAGAACATGTAATTTTCAAACAGGCAAACATTATAGACCGGTAAGTCTGTTGATAGTGTGTTAAAACATTAAACAGTATCTATCATCAGTTAATTTGCAATTTTTATTTTAATGATTGCATTGTCATTGTGTTTTTCACATTACAATACTTATAATTTACTTTTTGAAGTCATTTATCAAAAAAGGTTTTACTTTTGTTTTTAAAACGCCATTTGTATTCTGATTTGTGCATTGAAACCATTTACTACACGAAAGATACAGTTATTGATTTAAAGTTAAAAAAAATATCATTAAAACTCCGAAGTAATTTGTATTTGATATTTCACCGGAAGAAAATAATTAGTGTAAGTGTAACTTTTTTATTTTTATTTGATATGAGGGTCATATACCGATACCAGAACTATTGCGAAATCTAAGCATGTCAAGTCGGTATCAGCAACGCCTGATGACATGCATCTCTTGATATTCCAAAAGGAGAAAACAAACGGTGATGGTCTGAACAATATTTCATTCAAATAAATAAAAAAATGAAATATAAATTAGGTAGAATACAGAGGAGATTACTTCTTACCTCTCATTAGAACTGTCAGAATAATCTGTCATAGAACTGTTCTAAACTGTCCTAGAACAGTTCTACCTAGAACAGTTCTACCTAGAACAGTTCTACCCTAGAACTGTTCTAAGTAGAACTGTCAGAATCAGTTCTAGGTAGAACTGACTAAATCGGTTCTAGATAGAACTGTCAGGATCAGTTCTAGGGTAGAACTGTCTAAAACTGTTCTAGGTAGAACTGTCCAAATCAGTTCTAACCGTAGAACTGTCAGCAGAACTGACTTAATCAGTCAGGACTGTAGAACAGTTCTAAATGACGTCACTGCAGTAAGGGCATCTTAGAATTTAGAAAAAAAATCAGTTCCAATTACTTTACTGTATAATAGCAGATTTTCTATATTTTTACTGATCAAACGTTACATGTAACGTTACAAATATCGAAGCGGATAGCAAGGTTATCCAACTCATCGGAGAAATATTTTTTATATGATTGCATATAAACATCATGGTTTACCTTACTTCGTTCCCCGTTTTTAACAGTCTCTTCCTAAATATAACTCTGCATTTAATTCATGGAATTTTAATCGTAATTTACCTTGTTTGCCTTGGATTTACATTCATGATTTAAGATTCTTTTTTGACAAATGTTCAAACGAAAATTGTACAGTGGATGAATTATGGGATATTAATGAAATACGTGTTGTATAAGTATGTACATTTGCACCATCTCGTCAATTTAGACAGACTTATCCATAACGATTATAAATGATATTTCGGAGTCTGGGACGTCAGAAAAATATACTCGATCTGAACATGAATGAAACATTTGCCCCTGGACGAAAATAGGCTACACACAAAATCAATCAATCTTTTTTGCTTTCTTCAAAATATATTAACAGTATACTATTCCAAGAAGAAAACTTCTCATACATGTACTTTTTATTTTAAAGTATATCAGTCATGCAGGAACATATATACTGTTCCCAGAGTCATGTGAGTGTTGGATGATGCCGTTAAATAGTTTTGTTTAAAACAACAAACCATCACGAACCACTGACTTTAGTGACGGTTCATTATTATGGATACAGCATGTACAGAGAGGAAATAATGGCACTCTAAATTGATGTGGACAAACTTTTGTAGTCATGGAAGTCATTGTGTTCCAAAGTTGGTGTCATCTTTATCATACGATCCGTCCTGACATAGAAATATTCAGTTTTGGTTGATCCGGTCAAATACTTTTGTTAAAACGGCTCAGTCTGATATATCGAAAGTACTGAATTTTGTTTACGATTCAATATTTTGAATAAAAAGAGGACATGCTGGTACTTTAAATTGATGTGGAATTTTTTTTGTAGTCAATGTGTTCCAATATTGCTGTCATTTGAATTATACAATCCATCGTAACTATTAGTGATTTACTATGCGGCTATATATATATATTAAGATTTACATAATAAAGTCCAAATATGGTCAGTTTTGGTTGATGCGGACAAAACATTTTGTTATAACAGTCTGTCTGAGGTATGAAAACTACTGATATTTGTTTATGATGCAATATTTTGAATAAAAAGAGGACATGCTGGCAATCTAAATTGATGCAAACAAAATTTGGTAGTCATTGTGTTCCAATATTGCTATCATTTGTATTATACAATCCATCCTTACATAAATATCACATAAAAAAGAGCAAGTATGGTCAGTTTTGGTTGATGCGGTTAAATATGGTCAGTTTTGGTTGATGCTGTCAAATATGGTCAGTTTCGGTTGATGCGGACAAATAATGTTGTTACACGAGTCAGTTTGAGGTATGAAAACTACTGGTATTTGTTTCCGATGCAATATTTTGAATAAAAAGAGGAAATGCTGGCACTCTCAATTGATGCGAAAAAAAATTTGTGGTCATTGATTTCCAATATTGCGGTTATTTGTATACTACAGTCCCTCTTGACCTAAAATTATAACTGAATTACTGTGCAGCTATATAGATTTACATAAAAAAAAGCAAATATGGTCGGTTTTGGTTGATGCGGACAAATAATTTTGTTACACAAGTCAGTCTGAGGTATGAAAACTACTGATATTTGTTTCTGATGCAATATTTTGATAAAAAAAAAAGGAAATGCTTACACTCTCAATTGATGCGAAAAAAAATTTGTGGTCATTGATTTCCAATATTGATGTTATTTGTATACTACAGTCCCTCTTGACATAAAATTATAATTGAATTACTGTGCAGCTACAGAGATTTACATGAAAAAAAAAAACCAATATGGTCAGTTTTGGTTGATGCGGTCAAAAGATTTTATTACACGAGTCAGTCTGAGGTATGAAAACTACTGATATTTGTTTACGATTGAATATTTTGAATAAAAAGAGGACATGCTGGCACTATAAATTTATGCAAACAACATTTTGTGGTCATTGTTTTCCAATATTGCTGTAACTTGTATATTACAGTCCCCCTTGACCTAAAATTATAACTGAATTACTGTGCAGCTATATAGATTTGCAGAAAAAAGATCAAATAATGTCAGTTTAGGTTGATGCGGTCAAAAGATTTTTGTTAAACGGGTCCGTCCAAGGTATGAAAACTACTCGTAAACAGATATGATATATGTTTACGATTCGATATTTTGAATAAAAAGAGGACATGCTGGTACTATAAAATGATGCAAATAAAATTTGAAGTCATTGTTTTCCAATATAATTGCTGTCATTTGTACAATCCATCCTTGCCTAAAAATATAACTGTATTTCTGCAGTTCGCGGCTACATGTATATAGATTTACATGATGAAGAGCAAATATGGTTAGTTTAAGTTTAATTTAAAAACATATTTATTTATAATAGTGGATTGGGAAACAAGTTATTACATTTGGTTAACGAGGTCAAATAATATTATTATACGAGTCATCCTGACTCCCGGAATGACAAATGTAAAACAATTCAAATGATAAAACTAACAGCCTAATTTATGTACAAAAAATGAACGAAAAACAAATAATTTATGTAACACATCAACAAAAGAAAATCACTGTATTACAGGCTCCTGACTTGGAACAGGCACATTCATGCAGAATATGGCGGGGTTAAACATGTTGTCTTGATTAAAAATCTGAAATAAGACCTGCAAAAAAGCAAAACTCTATATAAATCGCTATTTTGCCGAAGCCTTATATTTAAGACAAAGATTTCTTAAAACTTATAAATCAATTCTAGCCGTAGAATTTATAAATCAATTCTATCCGTAGAATTTATAAAGCAATTCTAGCCGTAGAATTTATAAATCAATTCTAGTCGTAGAATTTATAAAAAAAATCTAACCGTAGAACTGTTCTAGTCGTAGAACTGTTCTAGAAGTAGAACTGACCAAAGATTTACATAATAACTGGAATGAAGAAGCAATGAATAACTTTAAATACTATATTCTATAAAATCATATTTAAATATCTGTAGAAACATAAATATTAAAATGTTAAGCTCCATAACAAATTATTTATTTTTACAAACTATATAGTAAATTTGGATGACATCTATAATTGCATATTTACCAAACAAACATTATCATGCTCTGTCTTTCAATTTTTTTGCAGCAACCTCCACTTTAAAAAAAAAAAAAACCCTTGTTCTTAACATATTGAATCTGATTCAAGCGCACATCAAAGAGAAATAAGGTGATCATTTCTGAAGGTGGCAAAAGGTGAACAGCCACCCCAAATTGATTTCTTGCGTAGGATCCGAGCAAAATTCTATGCTTTGCAGCCAGGCAATAACCTTTTCAGTCCGTTCATGGACAATGGCTATTATATTTTGGGGTCTCCCTTTCTGCGATCAACGTTCATAATCAGTATCAAATCATAACAGTCAATGTTTGACTAACTTTATTAATAAAAGTGTTATCATTTATCGGCAAAACGTTCAGGTTTTGGCAATTAAACCAGAAAAAGACGAGATATTACAGATATTCATACTGCCATACAAAAGCACTGATAAGGAATCAATTTGATGACAGAAAAATAGAAGTAATTTTAAAGCTTTCATTCCAATCCATATCTAGTAACAATCTTCTGAAAGTATTCTTGCATCTTGTAATTTTGAGATACTGGTACTGATACTATTAGTAATAGACTGCTTGTAACAGTAATTCATTTATTCAGATATTTATACTAATGTTAGTCAATTTTACTGAATATTCCCCCTGGATATTCAGTGGTAAATCTAACAGGGATACTTGATGGAATACTGTAAACCAAGTTTTATTGATAAACAGCAATAAGTGCAATGAAGAATCAATTTGAGTGTTAAAAAAAGATACTGACACTATTCCTGTTTATCAAAGCTAATTCCTCTTTTTAAAACAAAAACAAAAGATACAATAACTATTTTTCAATTTCTTATATGTAAATTTTTCGTAGCCTTTTCCTTTTCCGTCCAAACAATAGGCATATATATATTTTTGGTCTCCCTATACGCAAACAACGTGCAGAATTGGTATCGAAACATTACAGCCAATGTTTGCCTAATATAGAACAGATGTTCAATTACCTTCGTCGCCATTTCGTTTATGGCTGATAACATGCACTACTGCGCGTATATATGTTGAACATGAAAGTGCATTTGACTCTGTTTTGGTGCAAACAATACAATTCATTGCATATATATGTAGTTATCGCTATCGTTGAGAATTATTGCATTATTAATTTCAATTTTTAAATCATTTTTGTTTTGGGGAAAATATGGTTCAACACAGTTAAATAGCTTGTCACTGGAAAAACTGTTCACTTTGGATTTGATAATAGAAAGGTTGATGAAAACTGTCCACTTAAATCTTAAAAGGATAAGAAATATAGATGATTTATTTGTCTTTATTTGATTTGTTTTTATCAAACAAAGGATACGTGTATTATGGATCATCCCTGAAATAATATCAATGGAATTTGTAGAACAATTCTTAAAATTTTCAGTGATTATGTAAAATTATAGGTCATTTTCAGGGATTATGTATAATCACTAATGATTTTAGAGATAATGAAAAACCGCATTAAAAATCAAGGATTCTACATACTCCCTGATTATACAAATTCACTGTAACATATATATTTACATATTTCAATGTATATATTTTCTTTCCATCCAATTTAGCACATATTCACAATTAGAGTCGTCTTATAACATGTATAATTGATCTAATGGTAGGTAGGGTTTTTTTTACTACTTGTTCATTAAGTGTTTGTTAAATGGAAACAAAACAAAAATTTTGCATTAATTGATTTTGTGTTGTGTAAAGTTTTCTCACATGTTTCACAGCTGCCATATTTGTGGCAGTGATTAACCAGATCTTGAGATCAAATAAATGCAACAAAACAGATGAGAACTTGACAGATTATTTATAAAACATAAACATTAAGATTTAAAACAGCCCTTGACTCCAGAATATAAACAATGTGCAAGATGGCCACGGTTACCATGGAAACTAAAAAAATGTTAAAAAAAAAATCAAAATTCTAAATCCTTCATTCTAAGACCCAATCTAATGAAACTTTGTCGAAATGTTACCTGGTATGCCTTGATGTGCAGACAGTATTTAGAAGTACCATAATGGCTGTCATTGTCATGGAAACAGGGCGAAAGTTTAACATTAACCCTATGGGGAAAACTCATAAAAGTTGCATTTTCTATACAAATTTACAATTGAGATCAATGAAACTTTATGAATATAAAACATGGTTTTAGTTAATGTTGGAGCTGTTGTTGGAATTTTCGAAATAGACACTGTAACCATGGAAACAGCAAAAAAGTCAAAAAATTTCAAAATGTTCTTAACTTAATGAAACTCATTAAAAATGGTATCTGGTAATTGGAGATGAGACTGTGGCTGCAGTTTAGTGGCAATGTGGGAAGGGTGCCATCCGCTATTGCTTGCAATAGCAAATCTAGTTATGGCACCCTCAACGGAGTTGGGGTGACATACTGTTATTCTACGTTTCTTTTTATGGCACCCTCAACGGAGTTGGGGTGACATAATGTTATTCTACGTTTCTTTTTTTTCTTATTATTATTATTTTTCTTATTTTTCTTCCACACATTTTGTCCGCGCGAGTTTTTGGAATCCAATGGACCAATGTTGATGGAACTCTACTATAATGAGGACCCCCATGTAAAGTTGTGCACCTTGCTATGGAATGGTAAAAAATGGCCGCCGTTTCTATGGAAACAGCAAAAATGCGAAAAAAATCAAAGTTTTCCAAACTGGAAGAAACTCCACAGGAATGGTAACTGGCATGTGCTGATTTGCAGTTTGACTTCGGAATTTTCAAAATGGCTGCCGTTACCATGGAAACAGTTAAAATATCAAAAATTCTCACTCTTTCGTTATAAGACCAAACTGGATGAAACTTTTTGAAAATGTTACCCAGTATGCTAAGATGTCAAGACAATATTTGGATGGTCCAAAATGGCCGCCGTTGTCATAGAAACTGGGGGCAATTTTTACATTGACCCTATGGGAAAATGTATAAAATTAGCATTTTCTTATAGAGTATTTGACTAAAGTCAATGAAACTGTATTGATATATAACATGACATGTGGCAATGAGATGTCTGCTTTTAGAATTTTGGAATTATCAACTGTAACCATGGAAACAGCAAAAATTTTCAAAATTTCAAAAAAAATCAAAATGCTGCAAACTGGATGAAACTTTACAGAAATGGTAACTGGCATAGGCAGAGTTGCATATTGAAGTTGGAATTTTCAAAATGGCCGCCGTAACTATGGAAACAGCAAAAATGTCCAAAATTTCAAAATGCTCCAAACTTAATATCACTTTGCAAAAAGGATAATTTGCATGTGTAGATGCACTCTTTGAATTTGGAATTTTCTAAATGGCTGCCACTCACCTATCATCGGGGGAAGGATGCCATCCGCTATTGCTTGCAATTGCAAATCTAGTTATTTTTATTTTTTTTCCACTTTTTTTGTCCAACTTATATCTCAGAATTGTATGAACCAATGTTAATGGAACTATACCATAATGTTAACCAGCATGTGCAGTTTTGCAATCGGGGTATGGAATTTTCAAAATGGCCACCGTAACTATGGAAACAGCAAAAATGTCCAAAATTTCAAAGTGCTCCAAACTTAATGAAACTTTACAGAAATGTTAATTGGCATGTGTAGATGTTCTCTTTGACTTTGGAATTTTCAAAATGGCTGCAGTTTAGTGGCAATGTGGGAAGGATGCCATCCGCTATTGCTTGCAATGGCAAATCTAGTTTTTATTTTTTTTCTTCCACACATTTTGTCCGCGCGTGTTTTTGGAATCCAATGGACCAATGTTGATGGAATACTCTTACAAATACTCTTTAAGAAAATGCTGATTTTATGCATTTTCCTATAGAGTCAATGTAAAACTTGCCCCCAGTTTCCATGACAACGTCGCCCATTTTGGACTATCCAAATATTATCTTGACATCTTAGCATACTTGGTAACATTTTCATAAACTTTCATCCAGTTGGGTCTTATAACGAAAGAGTTAGAATTTTTGATATTTTAGCTGTTTCCATGGTAACGGCAGCCATTTTGAAAATTCCAAAGTCAAACTGCAAATCAGCACATGCCAGTTAACATTCCTGTGGAGTTTCTTCCAATTGGGTACACTTTGATTTTTTTCGCATTTTTGATGTTTCCATGGAAATGGCGGCCATTTTTTACCATTCCGTAGCAAGGTGCACAACTTACATGGGGGTCCTCATTATAGTAGAGTTCCATCAACATTGGTCCATTGGATTCCAGGAACTCGCGCGGACAAAATGTGTGGAAGAAAAATAAGAAAAAAAAGAAACGTAGAATAACAGTATGTCACCCCAACTCCGTTGAGGGTGCCATAACTAGATTTGCCATTGCAAGCAAAAGCGGAGGGTACCCTTCCCACATTGCCACTAAACTGCAGCCATTTTGAAAATTGAAAAAAGTCATAGCACTTAAATGCATCACAACAAACCTGTCTGTAAATTTTCGGAAAATTTGAAACATTTTTTATTTATTTTTTATTTTTGCAGTTTCAATGGCAACGGCGGCTATTTTCGAAATTACGAAGTACAAAGTCTTATCTCCAATTGTCACTACCAATTTATTATAAGTTTCATTTAGTTTAGACCATTTTGAAATTTTTGGATACTGTCGATATTTCCGTGGTAACGGTCCATTTTGAAAATTTCAACAACAGTTGCAACATTGACTTATGCCATGTTATATATTCATGATGGTTTGATGTTTTTTCGCATAGGTTCAATGTTAAACTTTTCTCCAGTTTCCATGGCAATGGCAGCCATTTTGCAGAAGCAAAGTACTGTTGGTACCTCAGGGCACCACTGCCAACATTTGCATAAAGTTTCATTAGGTTGGCTCTTATAACAAAAGATTCAGAATTTCGATTTTTTTTCACATTTTTGCAGTTTCCATGGTAACGGCGGCCATTTTGTACCATTCCGATGTCTAATGCACAACTTCACATGGCGGTTCATATTATGGTATAGTTCAATCGACATTTGTCTGACCAATTCCGAGAAATAGCGTGGAGAAAATGTGTGGAAGAATAAAAATAAGACAAAAAAAAACGGAACAATAACAATATGTCACCCCAACTCCGTTGAGGGTGCCATAACTAGATTTGCCATTGCAAGCAATAGCGGATGGCACCCTTCCCACATTGCCACTAAACTGCAGCCATTTTGAAAATTCCAAAGTCAAAGAGAACATCTGCACATGCCAATTAACATTTCTGTAAAGTTTCATTAAGTTTGGAGTACTTTGAAATTTTGGACATTTTTGCTGTTTCCATAGTAACGGTGGCCATTTTGAAAATTCCATACCCCGATTGCAAAACTGCACATGCTGGTTAATATTATGGTATAGTTCCATTAACATTGGTTCATACAATTCTGAGATATAAGTTGGACAAAAAAAGTGGAAGAAAAATAAAAATAATAAGAAAATGAAACGTAGAATAACAATATGTCACCCCAACTCCGTTGAGGGTGCCATAATAACTTAGCAAAAACAATAAGTCTTCCCAAACTTCGTTTGGGAGACTTAATAAAGACAAATATATCATCTATATTTCTTATCCTTTAAAGATTTAAGTGGACATATTTTAATTCACCTTTCTATTATCAAATCCAAAGTGAACAGTCTTTCCAGTGACATGCTATTTAACTGTGTTGAACCATATTTAAAAAAAAACAAAAATGATTTAAAAATTGAAATTAATAATGCAATAATTCTCAATGATAGCGATAACTACATATATATGCAATGAATTGTATTGTTTATATTCTGGAGTCAAGGGCTGTTTTAAATCTTAATGTTTATGTTTTATAAATAATCTGTCAAGTTCTCATCTGTTTTGTTGCATTTATTTGATCTCAAGATCTGGTTAATCACTGCCACAAATATGGCAGCTGTGATACATGTGAGCAAACTTTACACAACACAAAATTAATTAATGCAATATTTTTGCTTTGTTTCCATTTTACAAACACTTAATGAACAAGTAGTAAAAAAAAAACCTACTTACCATTAGATCAATTATACATGTTATAAGAAGACTCTAATTGTGAATATGTGCTAAATTGGATGGAAAGAAAATATATGCATTGAAATATGTAAATATATATGTAACAGTTAATTTGTATAATCAGGGAGTATGTAGAATCCTAGATTTTTAATGCGGTTTTTCATTATCTTTAAAATCATTAGTGATTATACATAATCCCTGAAAATGACCTATAATTTTACATAATCAATGAAAATTTTAAGAATTGTTCTACAAATTCACTTGATATTATTTCAGGGATGATCCATACTACAGGTATCCTTTGTTTGATTAAAATAAATCAAATAAAAACAAATAAATCATCTATATTTCTTATCCTTTTAAGATTTAAGTGGACAGTTTTCGTCAACCTTTTCTATTATCAAATCCAAAGTGAACAGTTTTTCCAGTGAAAAGCTATTTAACTGTGTTGAACCATATTTTCCCCAAAACAAAAATGATTTAAAAATTGAAATTAATAATGCAATAATTCTCAACGATAGCGATAACTACATATATATGCAATGAATTGTATTGTTTGCCCCAAAACAGAGTCAAATGCACTTTTATGTTTAACATATAAACGCGCAGTAGTGCATGTTATCAGCCATAAACGAAATGGCGACGAAGGTCATTGAACATCTGTTCTATGTTAGGCAAACATTGGCTGTAATGTTTCGATACCAATTCTGCACGTTGGTTGCGTATAGGGAGACCAAAAATATACATATGCCTATTGTTTGGACGGAAAAGGAAAAGGCTACGAAAAAATTACATATAAGTAATTGAAAAATAGTTATTGTATCTTTTGTCTTGTTTTAAAAAGAGCTATTAGCTTTGATAAAACAGGAATAGTGTCAGTATCTTTTTTTTAACACTCAAATTGATTCTTCATTGCACATATTGCTGTTTATCAATAAAACTTGGTTTACAGTATTCCATCAAGTATCCCTGTTAGATTTACCACTGAATATCCAGGGGAAATATTCAGTAAAATTTACTAAGGTTAGTATAAATATCTGAATAAATGAATTACTGTTACAAGCAGTCTATTACTAATAGTATCAGTACCAGTATCTCAAAATTACAAGATGCAAGAATACTTTCAGAAGATTGTTACTAGATATGGATTGGAATGAAAGCTTTACAATTACTTCTATTTTTCTGTCATCAAATTGATTCCTTATCAGTGCTTTTGTATGGCAGTATGAATATCTGTAATATCTCGTCTTTTTCTGGTTTAATTGCCAAAACCTGAACGTTTTGCCGATAAATGATAACACTTTTATTAATAAAGTTAGTCAAACATTGACTGTTATGATTTGATACTGATTATGAACGTTGATCGCAGAAAGGGAGACCCCAAAATATAATAGCCATTGTCCATGAACGGACTGAAAAGGTTATTGCCTGGCTGCAAAGCATAGAATTTTGCTCGGATCCTACGCAAGAAATCAATTTGGGGTGGCTGTTCACCTTTTGCCACCTTCAGAAATGATCACTTTTTTTCTCTTTGATGTGCGCTTGAATCAGATTCAATATGTTAAGAACAAGGGTTGTTTTTATTTATAAAGAGGATGTTGCTGCAAAAAAATTGAAAGACAGAGCATGATAATGCTTGTTTGGTAAATATGCAATTATAGATGTCATCCAAATTTACTATATAGTTTGTAAAAAATAAATGATTTGTTATGGAGCTTAACATTTTAATATTTATGTTTCTACAGATATTAAAATATGATTTTATAGAATATAGTATTTAAAGTTATTCATTGCTTCTTCATTCCAGTTATTATGTATAATCTCTGACATTTTCTAATGATGAAGCATAATTCATGAATATTTTAGTGAACATTTATGTGACCCGTCATGACATTTCCAGGCTCATGGAGGAAGAACGTCATTTTTAGAAACACGCCGTTAGCTTTGTCATAAACATGATAGATATCGAGATTTAATTGAAATCGTATTTGTGAAGAAGAGATAAACACTTTACCTTGGCTTTTTGTTTTGCGGGCACTGAACTATACATCATATATAAGTTCTGAAGAAGTTTTACGTTATCGTTTGAAGAGAAAAATATTTGAATCTACATTTTAATATGATATAGAGCAGGATTTGCGAACCTCGATCTGCGCACCCTTCCAGATCATCTAGACCCCCTTTTTTGTTTGTATTTGTCTTGCGCAGTTCTTAGATTTTTATAATGTGTTTTGATGACAAGTTTGTCTTTCCGTCGTCTGTCATTTATTTTTTGCCATAGCGTTGCCAGTTTAACTTCGACTTCTGAGTTTTTGGTGTCCCCTTGGTTTATTAGGCTTTTGTTTTACCAAATGCGACATTTCAAGGGATTTGTGCTTGTCATGATGTCATAAGCAAAACAACGGGTACTACCGATGGAATATCAACGGCTTACCCTTTTTGAATGTAGTGTTTCGTAGATTATGTTTTGTCTTTTCGTCTTTTATCTTTTTTTTTCTTTTGGTTACTGTATTGCTTGTCTTTCTCGATTTATCGTTTTCCATTCCTTTATTTTCATCTTGTATTTTTGAACAGATTTATCCAATGAAGTCGCTGAGTAGATAGAAAACATTTTAGACTATTCGCCATACGTAATATTTATAAATGTATCCCAAATATTTGTCAAATAAAATGTTATACTGTTAAAGGTCATGAAATGAAGTAATCAGCCAGTGGTAAAATTACAGATCAGACGAGTACACTGGTAAAGCTGAGCCCGCGAAAATATGTCACAAGTGATTTGATACAACGACACATTGTATCAGTCGACCAATTTCTGATGGTGACCGTTAAAACTCTATGAAGTGTCGAGTTCAGTCGTTCTTCCTCATAATTCTGTAGGAGCAGTCTAGATAGAACATAGTGGTCCAATCATATTTGGTTATTCTCTTGAAAATTGAACATATATAGTAAAAACTGTCAACTGGAAAAGATGAGCACGTTATTTTTTACCATAATGTTAAATGCTCAAATATTGTCATTTGACACTTTATATGAATTATAGACTCTAGATGACATTTCTAACCTAATTTTTGCTTTTTTTGGATACGATCTTGAAAATTATAATAGGTAGAGGAATTGTTACATATTTTTATTAGATTCTATATGCCTCTTGCCGTCCTAACTATAATGACGTTGTCAAGTATTTATATGTTCAGTCAATATCATAATAAAATGATATTTTAATGATTTATTCATAGATTCTTGAATTGTTCGTAGAAGAGCAAAAAATCACGTTTGAATCATTAGCAAGTCAAACGAGAAATTTAGAAGAGAATACTGAGGCAATGAAGACGGAGTTTTTCAGCCAACTGCGAGAACAAAAAGGTAACAACGAATAAGTGTTAAAGCTTTTGAAGAAGAAATATAGTATGAAATTCAAAACATGAAGTACAAAATCAACCATTTTATTCAGTACGTCTCTAATAAAATATGTAGGAGTAAACAAGAACAAATGTTTTTTACGATATACTTTTCTTGGTTCGCATTTTTCTATGGCACTTAACCCCTATGATAGATATGTGGCTAATGTCATATTTCATTTCTCATGTACTCTGAACAAAATTAATAAAATTTTATGTCTATAGAATTTGATTTTGCATCAACGGTTGCGATTTTTGTGCAATAATCGGCTATATGCCCATTTTCGTGGCAAAATATGCAAGACTTAATGTAGAGTTTATTCTCAGAAACTGTATTTTCGGGTTTTCCGAACGTTGACTTTGAACGTGACTTCTAGTAATTAAAAGAATAGCGGTAGCGAGTGGCCTTTCTACTTTACCCGGTAATTTTCCAGCTTCCATAATATTCAGTTCGTCGATGAGCGCTTTGAGTAAATCATGTAGTGTCCAGTTTTGGGTCTGTGTTCTCTTGCTAAATTTGGATGTATCTCTGCAGGTAACTTGTTTTAAATAACAGTGACTAGAAGTGATCCATACGTATTGTCTGTCTGTCCGAGTGACTCGAGACCTCTTTCATAAGTTTCTGTCTTATCATAGTAACTATGGGGGCTAGTATGCTTAATTGTATGAATTGGAGCCTGTAAATCAAGTATGGCCTGCATGTAGGTTTGGACGATTTTATGAGTTTGTCCGTATCTTTCTTGGAGTAATGAGATTGCTTTCTCGTAATTTGTATTCGTCATGGAAAAACCTGCTATAATTTGTAACACTTCGCTTTGTAGAAGGTACTTTAAGTAGTTAAATTTATGTACATTACTCAGCTTAGGATTTGTGTGGATCGCTGTCTCATAGGAGTCCCAAAATGATTGCCAGTCTAGTATATCTCCAGTAAATATAGGTAAGTTTAACTTTGGTAGCTTGTGATACTCGCTGTAAGAGCTGAACGATGAGCGTGAATTTGTGGTGTGTGTTAATTGTTGGTTTGCTGTTGTTGAGGCTTGACTAATATATGTAAATGGAACTGATTGTGTATGCGGTATAAAACGATCGGCATGAGGGTTCAAATTCAATGAAATTGATTCATTTGCGAGTAAACTCTAATTTTTGAAATGACTTTGCTAATTTTGTAATTTGCCGAAGTTTATATTCTAAATTGAACATGTATTCATCTGAGTCCTGTATTTCCACTGCTATATCTTCATCCGAAGTTTGCTTTTAAGATCTTCTCGTTGATGTTCTCTAAAGTTCTTTTCTTCTGTGTAGCACCTTCAAGTAACGTTGAAATTTCATCATAATCCGCGTCGGAACTTTGCTGAATTTCTTCAATTTTCCTCAGGAGTTTCGTACTGCACCTTTGTGTCCAACTCGAACGGCTTTCAACTTAGCTTCCATTATTTCATCCTGGTCACGGAACCAATATTGCGAATAGTGGCTAAGCTTTCTTATAATGGCATGAACTAAAGAACAGACGTCTTGCTACTTTGATGAATGTATTGAGAAAGCTAAAGGAAGTACGTCAACGATAGTGACGTTACAATTAAGCGGCGCGCTATAATGTACGTCTAGTAAGCGGACTTCACAACAGTTACCTTTCTAAGGAGGTTGCTATACATATGACATTATCTATTTAAAGAGATTTCAGTTGATATGCGGAATATTGTATTTGAGGTCAAAACAGTGCTGCAAAGTGAACTGCCAAAGGCAACAGATCCGCCAAAGAAAGCAGTCTTCATTGGTATGTTTGTGTTTTTAATGTTTAAAACCTTTGTATATGATTCTCAAATTGTTCATTAGTTTAGCATTGATGTTGATACTATTTTAATTACGATTTTTGAGTCTCATATCTTTAGATAACAATATAGTCGTCTGATGTGTAATTTTTCTGATTGTGTTCTTTTCCCGATTGTGACATTTTTACTGAGTGTGAACTCGCATGGCGGGTGATGCATGCATAGAAAGAGACCATTAACATGTCGACGCACCCGATCTCGCTCCTTTTAGAGTTCATGCGATTCCCTCAGTTTCCGTTTTTTTACTTTGATTTGTATATTCCTTATCGATGTACGAGATTTTAACATCGGTAAACTACTGTCGCATTAATTTACCACCAGTACATTACTTGTCAGATACAAAATTAAACTAACGAATAAAAGTAAATATCTTTTTATTTGTTATTGGCTTTTTTTCAGGACAAATGAACATATTAACAAAAGTTTTTTTTTCTGTGCTAGTTTGGGTTAATGAATATAACGACAGATATGATAGAATAATTGATTACGAATAAATGAATGTAATGTTGTTCAGCATTTTGTTGTTCCGTGTTATTATCACTAATTAAATAGATATTATGTTGAAAAAAAATGAATAATTGTTTTGTTATATATGGACTGACCTTCTTTCCAAGATGATGACGTTTGTTATGCGGAATGGACGCTGGCAACACCAGGTAACTGGGATGTAGATGAAATTAAGGAAAAATTGAAAGATCTTTCATGTCTGATGGGAAAATGGTTTCGTATAGTGTTTGTCTACAAGGGATCACTGGTGATTCTGACAACAGCTTCAATATGTTTTCTGCAAAATGACAGCGAATTGGAATTGGCTGTAACATCATTTTTAAGAGATTTCGTTGACATTTGTGATCTTGATATGGAGACCAAAACTATTGTCAAAGTGGAACTTGTAGTATCCATGGAAAAATATACATCATGTACGTATTACGTTATTTCAGTTCAATAAGCATTACGGTAGTCGGTGATAAAACACTATAAGATTTTTTTACTCCCAATTTTTTTATAATTCTCCTTTTCAAACTCTTGTTTCTGAAGTTCCTTATGAATTTTATTCAAGCACACGTTATATGCGCATGCAATCGATATGATTCGTTTACTTCTTTTCGATTTCAACTGCGTACCACGGATGTAATTCATGTCAGTTGTATGGGGAAAAAACGTAGGATAATATTTCCATACATAACTTTGTGTGTGATTGTGCAAATGCATTTTTTTTTATTATTATTCAGGTATAAAGAAGGGATATTGTCATAAGATCCCCTAAGTTTGCTGTACGTTTACCGTTTATGAAAGTTATAACAGAAAATCGCATTGGACGAATAAAATTTATTAAGTATATATAAGAAGATGTGGTATGAGTGCCAATGATACAACTCTCCATCCAAGTCACAATGTATAAAAAGTTAACAATTATAGGTCAAAGTACGTCCTTCAACACGGAGCCTTGGAGCGAACAGCAAGCTATAAAGGGCCCCAAAATGACTAGTTTAAAACAATTCAAACAGGAAAACCAACGGTCTAATCTATATAAAAACGAGAAACGAGAAACACCTATAAACAACACCAACAAACGACAACCACTGACCAACAGGCTCCTGACTTAGGACAGGTGAATAAACATGCAGCGGGTTTAAACGTTTTAACAGGCGCAAACCTTCACCCTAACCTGATACAGTAGTGTAACATTACAACATAAAAAGACACACTATAAAATATCAATTGAAATGGCTTAGCTCGATCAAAAAGACATTAAAACAAAAACAAGTAAAACATACACTAAACGAAAAAGTTTGATCTTTGACACAATATAAATACAATATTAAAACGTAGGTGCCTATATAACATAGACGTTACAGGTATTAATAAAACAAAAGATGAATAATAGTGTCAATGAGCCAACTTTAACCTGGTACAAAATGGCGTTAAATAACACAACGTGTACAGGTAAATTTAAATATAATAATTCTGCTGTTAAGAGTACGGATTTTTTTTTTACAAAATTAATAAATTTGTTGTTCAGAGTACGAGTACGAAAGTGAAAATTTATCGTCATACTAAATACTTGGTACAAAGGTGGAACATATTAAACATAGTGAGACGAGATATAACACAAAATAAGTAAACATTGAATTACAGAAATGCATTACAAATTGTGTCAACAGATCAACTTAGCACGAAAGTACGTTTGAGAGTACTCGCAGTTACCGAAAGCTAGTTAAAAACCCAAAACAATTAACAGTAAAAAAATCATGCATCAGAGACTAAACTCAATTAAAACACCTCCCAGGGATTTAGTGCTTAAACGCCATGAACAGTCAAAGAAGACATGACTTGTGCCATGCCAAAATAAAAGTATCGACAGGCAGTAGGATATGATCTTATAATAAATATGTATCATGTTATATATAGATATATAAAGCAATCTCTAAATAGAAAAACGTGGATGTGTATTTATACATCCAAAAAACCATTCGAAAAGAATACAAATTTAGTTATGTTTTAAATTGATGAATACAAAATCGATGTTAGTGCCAATGTAAACAATGTTCAAAGATCTTATTACAACATCAATAAGATAACCTTTACTAATAAGTTTGTTTAAAGGGTCAATGAGTTTACACTGATCACTTAGTGATTTCCGCGCTTTTAGTACAATATTACCGTAAAATTTAGAATGTAAAATACCATTTTCAATAAGTTTTCTAGTGGTACAGCTAAATTTACTAATCAAATCTTTGTATCTATGAAAGAATTTAGTAAATGCTTTAAGTAAAAAGTAAAATCACAAAAATACTGAACTCCGAGGAAAATTCAAAAAAAGGAAAGTCTCCAATCAAATGGCAAAATTAAAAAAAACAAAAACAAACACATCAAACGAATGGATAACAACTGTCATATACCTGACTTGGTACAGGCATTTTCTTATGTAGAAAATGGTGGATTGAACCTGATTTTATAGCTAGCTAAACCTCTCACTTGTATGACAGTCGCATCAAATTCCATTATAATGACAACGATGCGTGAACAAAACAAACAGACACAAAAGGTAAAAATGTCTAAAATAGGAGTACAGCAGTCAACATTGTGTTATCATCTTAATCACTATAAAAACAAACAAATGTAACGAAGAAGCACAAAAAGGCATACAGCAAATTTATGGTAACGAAATCCCTGACTTAATAATTTACCAGTGGTGCATTGATTACGTTCGTTAAAATCTATGACATCACTACACACACGGGCATAACGAACGAGTTGGGATATATAAACACCGTATGCTAGAGCCAAAGGAACATCGCCGTCTAAAAAGGGAAAATTAACAATAGGGAATGAAAAATCCTCTCTTTTGTCGTAAATTTTAGTATGGAGTTTCCCTTTAGAAATTGAAATGTCTAAATCTAGAAAAGGACAACTACTGCTGTTTATGTTAGATTTATTTAAAGTAAGTTCCTTTGGGTAAATTTCGGAAGTATATTTAGAGAACTCTGGATTATTTAACGAAAAAATATCATCAATATAACTGTAGGTATAGTTCTTTTGACTTTCTTCACTGGGTAGATACCGCGATGGTGGACTAATGATTCCGGAGGTTATCATCGGTTCAGTAGTCACCACTTTGGTACTGACATGATGTGTAATAAAACTATTGTCTGTTTATAAATTAAAAAAATATTATGAAACTAAGGTTCCAACTCCATCAAGCAAGCAAGACCGAAGATGGATTTTGGGTATTATTTTTATGTCACCTTTGGTAATGTAGCTCTTACATCATAAAAAAACGAAAACGACATCTGGATGCAATTTCTCTATCGAGTTCTAAGTATTTGTTATTGATAAGAGGACAACGTTTTTTTTTTTGTTTCATTGTCATCGACATTAAAAAAAAATGGCTCAATATAGTCCAGTTTTGTTCAGCCAAATTCAACACTGGATCAGCCAATTTGATGAAGACAAATTCTACCACCTGACCTATGAATAAAGATGAGGTGATATGAGGCTAGACTTTCAAATTATAAAAATTTCATATATATTTCAAAAAAAATCAACTGTTAGATTCTATTATAATATTTTCATCTATTGAATTTAATTTTAAACGAATTAATAATTTTAGATCAAACATCAAAATGTACAGAAAAAGAGAAGTAAAGTAATATATATTTAAAACAATGAATAATTCCAACCGGAAAGTAATTTATCCTAAACGAAAGCTGATTTTTATCTCCTATAGTTGGAGGAAGAAATACGGCAGCTGTGCAATGCTAGGCGACGTTGCCATCGAATGAAGAGTAAAAACATCTAGGTTCCAGCCCGGTAAAGGGTGGAAGTTAGGAATAGATTTTCTAAGCATTATGTAATAATTCAGACGCCTAGAATTTCCTAATTATAGGATATTCAATGGACAATGTATAAGTTGCAGTTGTCACTACACATAGGCAGACGTATCAAAATATAAAATATAAATTCATAGTGTCTGAAGGCTAAAATAAAAAGCATCCTGTAGTTGTACTTGTGAAATTAGTATATGGTTATTCTTGTACACCTAAATTACTGCGTGTAAAGTGATTAGTCGTCCATGTTTTTTAACTATGAGAAGTTAAAAGCTCGCGAAACGAAAGCTGATTGTTGTCAACTATAATATAGAGGAGGGGATAAGACGACTGCGAAATGTTAGGCGACGTTTCCATCGGAGAACCTGTAGTTTTACAGGGCTAACACCATAATTTATATATACTTCGTCTCAAATTATAGCCCAACAATGTATGATCTGCGAATTGTTCTTCCCACAGCAGGTTTCGAAACCCTGCATCCGAGACATCGTGACAACACCGCCTGCACTGTGTCAAGCGCCCTAGACCAATCGACCAATCAAGTTGATGGCATACCTTGAAGATGAGCTGTTTTTGTCTGTCGTAAATGATAATAATTTTACTTGTAGGTCACCGTATGGCCTTCGACTATGAGTATAGTAAGCTATAATATAGCCTTATCACCAATTTTGTTTTAAAATTTAGTTAATGTATTGGCTCAAACAGTTTTGTTATTCCGTAGTTGGATGGAATTTGCGTGATTTTCGGTTGTTTAACTGTTATCTGATGAAAATATAGCTTACACAAAAATTTAGACTACCATACATACAGTTCTTTATGGGAGACTTCTGAAATTTTCTTCAAATAAGTTAGGTCAAATAGTTATATTCATGGTGTACGGGAGGCAAATCTTGATATTAATCTCATTAAAGACATAGGAAAAACATCGTTTTTAAAAAATGAAGCTGTCGCTCGGGAACACACAAAAGGAAAAATTTAAGAAATTCCCATGTTTTCCCAACATTTTTCTTAAACATTTAAGCTATGTTTGAGCAAATTGCCGTGTGTTTAAAAAATACAATATTTTTTTAATGTCCCTGGTAAATGCATGCTGGCTTGAAATATGAATTATAAAGTCAAAGCTTAACTCAATGATATGTATTAATACATTTCCACTGACTTTAAATATTACGTTTTCCCTTCTATAATTAAATCTTGTCACAACTGTATGTCCGTACTCCAAGACATTGATAAACCATCTAGTGCTGAGAAAGCATGACAATTTCGGAATGTGTCCGTCACTGGTAACAAATCAAATTCTGAATACAATTATTCCCCTTTTGCCGCCAACGATAACTGTAAAGGCTATATGATATGCTTCGAATGACAAAATGTAAAATAACTCAAACGATAAAAAAATCAACGGCCTGAGTTTTTATGATCATGTTTAAAATAAACGAAAAACAAATATGACAGATGGCAACCACTAAAAATCGGGCTCAAGACTTTTGATAGGTCTATAAGGGGCGTGGTAGGGTAAACATGCATGTTAGATAATGCTCTAATCTATAAGGGACGTGGTAGGGTAAACATGCAGGTTAGATAATGCTCTAAACCTGAGACCGTGTTGTAAAGTCACTTAACTAGACTAAACCATGTAAAAAGTTGGTAAAACTAGCATTTTTCTTCGAAATAAATGTTTTAATCAACCATTTAAAACGGGATAATCAAAACAAATGTTAATTTTTTTCTTGGGGGGTGGGGGTGGTAGGGAATAGCTGTTTGAGCTTTTCCATATAAGAGACGAATTTAGTTTATTGTGACATATTTGTGAGTTACAGCATTGAGCTATATAAAAATACTGTACTGATGCTAGTAGTGAAATATGTTTTAACAGCTATTAAAGACATTGACCAGATAGGTGCACATAGGCCAGTTTAATACCCATCGTAAAAGAGAGGCGACATATACCAAAGGGATATTCAAGCTCATAAATCGAAAACAAACTGACGAAAAGACAAACAACTGCACAATAAGCACAACATCGAAAACCAAAGACTGAGCAAGACTAACCCCACCGAAAACTGGAGGTGATTTCAGGTGCTCCGGAAGGGTAAGTAGATCCTTCTCAACTTGTGGCACCCATCGTGATGCTCATTCAACTATAAACCCGATGATAAGTATAATTCAGTAGGTCACATTAGAAAAAAAAACGTATATCTGCTGTTTGTTCAGTCCGAATGTATCAGTATGCATACCTTTTTGACATCCAATTTCTCAGATGATAAATGGTGGTTGTTGTGATCGATGAGAAGTCCTTCTTCCACCATGTAACCCTACTTGTTATTGCCGGAGTATGTCTACAGTTCTATCCATCCATAAGTTGGGGATGGGCTTTGATACATCCGTAAAGGATGTTAGCGTCAGCAAATGCTTATCCGATAATGTTTTGTTGTAGAATTATTTAACCTTGCCAACTAGATGAAAATTCATCACTAGTAAATGAATTTTAGTCTGAAACGGTCATTTTGATTTTATAACATCATCTGAAAAGTCACAGCAATAAATTATTCAGTCATGTTTAGTCTTTCAGTCAATTTTCAGACTTATCCTCTCCGGTAAATTCAGTATTGTTCAGACAATCCGCTTGCAGTACTGTTCAGTAGCTTTTCAGACAATTCAGTACAATGTTGATGTGTACAGGTAAATAACAACTACGTTCATGGTTCAAATAAATTATCTTCATAATCACAAGAATAATGCAGATAACATAATGTATTAGACTGAAATAGGATTGTATAGAATCTTTCAACATATGTACCACTAAAAACTTTTCGACAGACGCAATTCAATTCTGCTTAGAATGTCAAAAATATTTATGTCAGCATTGTATCACTCACCATATGTTTAATGCTGCATTTTTGCAACACAACCTGACAGACATTGGGATATTTTCTTTAGAAAACACTTGTTCCAAGCATGAAGGCAGCAGTCTCGAGTTCTTATGTGAGGAACACGATTGCTTATGTTGTAAGTTTTGCATTGAAGAAAAACATTCTTCCTGTCAGAATGTGGTTCCTTTAGAGGCTGTAGCAAAAAATATGAATCAATTAGATATTTTTCAAGACATATCTAATGATTTATTTCATATAAATTCAACATTAGCTAAAGCAATCACGACCCAGGATGAAAATATTATACGTCTTGATGGTAATGAAATTTCGATATTTTATAACGTTAAAAGTTATAAAGCTGTAATTCTAAAACGATTGGACGATCTTGAATGCAAAATTAGACAGGATACCGGCTCGTTAACAAAGGAACAAAAAGATAAATCTAAATCTAGTAAAAATCGTTTACTGCAGATAAAAAACCCAATTCAAAGCATATCAAGGTAATTAGATCAAGTATTGAAGTGTTCTTCACAGAAGGAATTGTTTGTCTTGAATTACAAGTGTAAATCAGAAATGGTAGCCTGCAAAATCAAACTTCAAGAATTACTATCAACACTTAAGACAAGAAAAACTATATATAAACCACTAAAAGACATTCAGAATACAGTAAGGTCTTTGGGATCAATAAGACTAGATTCTTTAAAATGCATTATTCCAGAAGGCCATATTCCATTATTAGTTCCTCAAACGCCAATGAAATGTATATTAGACCTTAAAATAGAAATTAAACGCCCTGGTAATGTTTGTATAACTGGTATTGTTATCACATCTGATAACCGTCTATTGCTTTGTAATTACTGTAGTACAAACCTACTGGTTTACGCTGACAATGGTACCTATTTACAGGATTGCATTTTATCCGGTTCGCCATGTGATATAGCTGTAATACCTGGTAAAGACAAAGCTGTCGTTACTCTACCTGACGAGAAATCTATACATTTTTTAGATATTAGAACAATGACAGCTGGTTCTATACGACCTTTATCTGTCAGTTATTTTGGGTGTCGCCGTCGTCAATGAAAAGATTTGTGTGTGGGGAATACAAGGTTTATACATGTCTATACTCGATATAAAGGGGAACCTATCAATACAGTTAAATTACCAGACGTTAGTTTATACTTTCTAAATACAGGCCCCCTTGGTGGTATTTACTGTACAGACTTTTATAAAGATACTGTATGATGCATTACTTTGGACGGAGAACAACAATTTAAATACACTTCAAACGATCTAAAAGGCCCTCAGTCCAGTCTGTGATAACCGATAAGAAAGGTAATGTGTACGTGGCATGTATGAATTCCAATAATATCCAAAGACTAACTCCAAACGGAGAATACATGGACGTCATTCTGAACGAAGAAAATGATATAGAATATCCAATTCATATGGTCTTCAGTTATGATTATCGAAAGCTATTTGTAGTTAATCAATTCACAGATAACACATGTATCCTAGTATTCTCGTGTAAATAAAGAAAAACTGAATTCTGCCCAAATAAATCATCAATATTCAGTATATATGTTGTATAAAGAGAATGTAATAAATAAACTTCTTCAATTTTCTTGTACCAAAAAAGTTTTATATGGATCAAGGATATGTGATTACATCAGCCGAACTAGAAAACTGTTTGGTAAATATTTTTAAAACAATACATGTATCTTTACTTTGATATATTTTCTTTTGCATAGTACAAACTTAATTTATTAAATATGTTAATCATTCACCTATCATAAATTTGATTTGATAATGTTGATCCTTGTAGTACTCGTTTTAGTATTAACCACCAATACAACATAATTTTATACTATATGTGAAATGTTGACCAGAATAATGTAAATTCGGAAATATTTGCTTTGATTTTATTACTGCGAAAATATTTACTAAAAATAAAACTTCGCATTTTACTCTTTGATAACATTATCTTTTCTACAGTATCAGCCTTGGCCAAAGAAGAAAAAGACAAATAAATAACAGTACACAAAACACAAAATAGAAAACCAAAGACTGAGTAACACAAATCCCACAAAAAAAACCAGGGTGCTCCTTAAGTGTTAGTAGATTCTGCTCCACATGCGATACCCGTCGTGTTACTCCTATAAAAAATGAAAGTAACAACTGCACGCATTTACAATTCACCGCATAGAACGTTATCTAATCTTCTATTTCATTTCGGTTATATCAATGACGTTGTGATTGATTTAAGGCCGTCACGTGGTGATCCCTATGGTTTTTTATGTTTATCATATTTGTTTTTCGTTCATTATTTTGTATAGAAATCAGGCTGTTAATTTTCTCATTGGAATTGTTTAACATTTGTTATTTCGAAGCTTTTTAAAGCTTACTATGCGGTTTGGTATGCTCATTGATGAAGGCCGTACGGTGACTTACAGTTGTAACTACTACGTCATTTGGTCTCTGGTGGGGATCTCGAGTTGTTTATTGTCAATCATACCACATCTTCTTATATTTATATTTATGTTCTGGAACAGTACTGTTTATTTCAGATTATCCCCTTAAATTTGGTCCACCACACCAAATAAAAATCAGAGAATCGAATTATAATTAAAGATTAAAGATGTTGAACATGCCACCAGTTACACTGTATAATTTAATAATATTTTTATGTTGCAAATAAAAGAAAGTTTTGTCACGATTCTGTTTCAGAATTCGTTCAATTATGGCCTGAAATGTAACCTGAAATGTGACTGAACAGATATCTTTTTGTCTACAAATCTAAAGATTGTATGAGTAAAAGGTTCAAGACTACATATAAGATTTTGCACGTCAATAGTTCTCGATATATATTTAGTCAACACGTTATTATGTGTCAAATGATGACGTACAACATTTCTTATTAAGATAAAAGCACATATTTTCCGATATATAAAAATAAGATGTTGTTTGATTGCCAATGACACAACTCTCCAACAGAATGACATAGAAGTTAACAACTACAATTGGTCACCGAACTTAAAACCTGTTTTATTGTTTATCCCCCTTCTGTCCGAAATTTGGAGCTCGTTCTAAATTATGAAATTATAAAACTGTTACTACTTGTTAATAAACTCTGAAATCAAACCTAAAAACGGGCATTATGTTACAAACTTTGAAAATAGCGAAAAAATTACCAACCTGTCTTCAGAACGTTTTGTATGATTATTAGCTTCGGTAACTTGTTGTTCGGATTATGAGTGTATAAATTTGTCACCTGTATAAAACAAAGATGAGTTAGTAAGATTTAATGAGAAAACAACCCATCAACACTTTAAATAAAACGATTCAGCCAGAGATCAGCATACGGTCGTTACATATAGATATACCATTAAACAGGATGTGAATATAAAATTTAATGCTCTTAAAAATTAAAGTATGTCTGATGTTTTTAACATTCCTTGCTTTTTTATATTTTATAAATGCTTAGCACATACTTACAACTTCTCGTCCAATCAAATTGCTTGAATTTGCCTTCTAACTTTCATAGTACATACTTTTTCCGTGTACTAGGTAATGAATGACCACAAGAGTAAGATTTCATTATATCGTAATAAAGATATTAAAACAAAAATTGCCACTGGCAACTTTGGAATAAAATGCTGTGTCCCAAATTTAAAAAAAAATATGTTTGTAATGAGTTTTCACATCGATGTTTATATTTCCTGCTATCTAAATCTTTGGTTTTAAAAAATATTTTTGACAATTGCAAGTTCTTTTATTTAAATAAATAATAACAAATATGGTCCTTAATGCCTTGATTAGAGTACAACGCTATCCTATATTTGTGGTAATTTATCATCCATGCAATCAATTTGTACGCAAAATGTTTGTACATGTACTATGAAACCTCGTGTAAGTAAATTATCAAATGCAACTTGACGAAGTTTTTTTTTACTTTCTTAAGGAAGTTGATCCATTTCATTTAGTTTGTTTTAGTTTTACTGTGAAATTCAAAAAAGTTATCTCTCACTGTTTTTTAATTTGTCTGAAAATGAACAAATATGATTGCTATGCAACTATTGAGCAAATTTACAAAACATAAAACTTAGTTAATGAACTCCGTTTTACAAACACCTGTGATGCAAGTAGTCAACCAAAATAAACTATCAATGGCAGTCCCATAGCTAGTTAAATTTATAATTTTATATCAAAATAAACTATCAATAATAAAGGTATATACCTTTTCATAGACTAACCGATACTTAGAATAGGCATTGAAAGAGATTCATGCATATTATGTAATTCAATCTAATATAAACACACGTGACTTTAAACAGGTTACCAGTAGAGAAAGGTATGTATGTTTATATTCAACGGAGAAGTCTTTAAATGAACGATCAAATTCACATTAAATATAGTTGGTTTTTATTGTCATTATTTTTACATTGATATATTTGTCGATAGAACCACTATGATTTAGGAACAGACAATTAGATTGTCTTCTTTTACTAGATCAATATTCACGTATTGATTCATTTGAGACATGCTCTATCAAATTATCATAATAAATAATTCGATACAAGAAATAAACGACAAACACAGGTGACAGACATAAACAATGGACGTAAAGATAAATTAAATGTATAGTTTGATACTTCACAATATGCTTAGTAAACCTCATCTCTGATATGAGAGTCTTGTCTGTATTTACCTTCATCAGGAACTCTCAAACCTAAATAATCGAAAGTTATGAATGAATGGTTCCGGGTGCGCATGAATTTGTTTTATCTGCATACGATAATATTGATTACTAGTAGCTTCTAGTCAACTTCAATGAAAGTAAGAGAGGTTTTTAAATCTTGAATAAGTAAATGAAAATTAATCACGTTTAAATGAATAATGAGGATGAAATAGTGGCTTCAACAAAAAGAACTTCATAGAAGTAATTCGTTGTCATCTGTAGTTAAATATTAAAAACTCGTTAATTAACATAAAGGGGAGAACTGGATGATTAGTTAAAGACAAATGATATTTACATTTCGTTTAATGGTGATATTTCTTTTCAAAACCGTGACAATTTCTGTCTACAATGAATACAGTGTGTCTCTTGTTAAATTACTCGTGAATATCATTTATATGTTATTGAAAAGCTTAATGAATAAAGCAACAGCAGTATATCGCTTCACTAGTCATAAATCAATTAAGCGAAAACAAATCCGGGTAACAAACTAAAATCATTGTTTTCAATGTTATAGTAATACCTAAGGTCATATGTACATTTTTGTAATTCACGAATTTAAATCTACCGATAAATGGTTAGTTAAAAAAAAAATAGATTCGTGTTATTATGGTCGAGGAATACTTATATTGTTTAAGATACAACAAATAACTTTCCTAACAAAGTTCATCGATAAAATAAAAACTTTGAAATTGAATCTGTAGAGCATACAAAACAAAGCAAATAAGTCGAGCCCAATCTGGCTAAGGTTATCTTTGCATTGTGGAAAGTCGGAATGTTTAATTCCAGCAGTAATTTTACTTTGCAAGCATGCTATCAACGAATCTATCCAGAGTTATTACGACGAATCTCCAACATGCACATACATGTATTTTTGCACCCTTTCAATACGTTGAATTGGATTAAATGTTTCACAATAAATTGAACGTGGCTGTGTATTTCACATACTACACAACCAATCTGATGGCCCTCAGCAAGATTGTTACTCTGGATATGAAAATCTAGGTAACCATAAAACTAAATGGAGAAAGCGAATGCACACATATGTTCTGATATGTACCAAATTTACTATTCTGAAGCTGAAATCTTCTCCTCTTTCGTGAAGTTGTTTTTCTCAAGCGACCATCGTTTATCAATTTCTAAATGTAACTCAAAATATAAGGCAAAGCTGACGATTGTTGATTTTCCTTTTTTGGACGGTGATGATACTTTGGCTCCATCATGCAGTGTGTACATATCCCAACTGGGTAGCTAAGCCGGTGTCTGTAGTGTAAGTCAAAGATTTCGTTACCACAAAATTCTTAAAACCTTTACTTAATTCTATTGAAGATATACAGATTTAGTTTCGAAGTTTGATTGTACCTGTTGACGACTTATTATTAACTGGATATTACATCCTCATTTTCACGGTGATGTTGTTTTTAGACCCCGCAAATTTAGATACGACCCATGTTAGCTTATCGATCCGTTGAATAAACTATACAGTTATTAACGCTTGCGATTCTATTTTTAAGTTCGATGGAATATATTTGGTCAACATAGTCACGGAACTTTGAATTTTTTAGTGAGAGGATGTGACTCATATAGCGCAATGAGTCTTATATGAATACAGGCCAATGTCTGCAGAAGAGGCACACAGTTGATTGCATAGAAATGCCGATTGATTTTGTTTTTTTGAAACACGTCCTCTAAACGTAACAAGTATGATTGATTATGTCAATTTCATAGAATATTTTGTTTGAATCTGTGTAGGTTTTTACAAAGTACGATTCAGCCTTCTCTTACATAAGAAGGATTGAAAATTTTACAATTACACCATTGAGTAGATGAACGATTTATTACTGGACCAGCCACAAAAACGCTACATCTTTATTGTGAAAGTTTTAAACTCGTCAATTTTTTTAAATTATTTTCTTAGACAACAATAAACATGTCTTTTTTTCATGAACTGTATCCTTTTATTATGTTGTGAATTTAAAATGAATCAGTTAAATTTCATTAACACAGGAAACACATACTCTGTGGTGATTATTCTGTATATTCTCATTTAAAGGAAGGAGTTTTTATAAGATCATATGAACTTGCCATTTTACATTCTGCATTTGAGTCGCCATATGCCTTTTTTTTAATATTTATTGCAATTTTTAGTTTCACTAACAATTTGTTCATGTCACATCTAATTTTACTTTAAAAGATCCGATGATTTATATTTGTATAAGTATTTTCATTGTTATATTATTTTAGAAGGAAAGGACTAAAATGAGACAACCCCAAAATTTGTGACGTCCAGTAGATCTCTCATGAAACTTATTTCGCTTATACTCATCACAACCATGCAATTAACAATTTAAAACTATAGGTATTACATTGCATAAAACATGTGGAAACCACAATCACAGAAACGTTTTTGTTTATTTTTGTTTACCCGTACTTTTATTCTTAGTATATAACAGTAAAGAAAATAGACAAAAATCGCATGATTGACAACTATTTACAAGACGTCAAATGGCGTAGATATATGACATTATTTGTCACCGTACGGTCTTTAACTATGAAAAAACCCATACCGTATACTCAGCAATAAAAGGCACCGATACGAAAAATATGAAACAATGCAAACAATAAAAATAACGGCTTAATTTATAACAATTCAATTAACGAAAAACTAAGTATGAAAGACATGAAACAAAGACAACCACTGAATTATAGGCACATAACAAATGTGTGTGTGTGTGGGGGGGGGGGGGGGGGGGGGGGTAGGTTATTTCGAAGATGATATTTCAAATAACTACTAGGTAGTTTTCCTGAAACGAAGGAGAAAAATGAATAACCTTTTTACGAATTAAATCAACATCAATATCAAATACACTCCTTTCATAAATCTACCTCTGCTAAAAACATAAACAAATATAATAGAAGCTATATTTTGCGTAAAGCATGTTTAGTATAAGACGTTTTTCCTTTGTATATAACTTAGGTATTACTCTCTTGCAGAATTTTAAGAAAAATGGCAGAGGGTGAAGAGAAAAGAAAAGAGTATTTTATAAGGCTTTTGACATTTATCACTGGACCAGCCACAGAAACGCTACACCTTTACTTTGAGATAAAAGTTTTAAACTCGTTGAACTTTTTTATTTTCTTAGACAACCATAAACATATCTTAGTTCATGCATTATATCCATCTACTGAATGCTGTGAATGTAAAACACGTTCTCTGGGGGATATTAAGCAAATAAGTCGTCTTACTACTAGTCAGTTTGATTTATTGTTTGAAACAGACGAAAGTAAAGAAGTCCATGGTCATAAAAGAAGAAAAGGACCTCAGATAAAACAAATATGCCTATGCAGTATTTCGGCAAAACGAACAACTACTGTGGATTTTATGGATATAACACTTATGTCTGCTGTATTGAAGTCGTGTTGCCCACCTGGGTCAATTTCTGGAAATCCAGAATGGATAAAAGATATTAAAGAAACAAGAAATCATATTGCTCATTCGCCGAGTGATAAAATATCGAAGACTGAATATGATCAAAAATTTTCTTTGATTGAAGAATCACTATTGAAGATAGCAGATGTAGTAGGTCCTGTATTTCTTAAAATGACAAAAGAAAAAATATCTATTTTCAAAGACAGTGATCTGTCGACAATTATCACCAAAGACCTAAAGAAGAACAACAACGACAATATCCGTCAGGTATAGATTTCAAAGTTTTCTTAAAGTTAAAGTGATTTCTCTATGCTTTACTTTTATTGGTATTTATATTTTCATCTCTTGTTTTTGTATCATTCGACATCCTAAGGGGAGTTATGATCTCAAAATCCTACTTAGTCATGTGCCTTTTCCTAGTCAGGAATCCCGTTAGTGATTGTCTCGGATCATATTTAATTGGTTTTGTTTTCGTTTTTTTCAAACTTAGGACTTGATGATTACCATATCGACAGTACATAAACCGAAATTCAGATTAAATGAAAGGTCGAAGCAGACATATATCTCAGTTCAGTTTAAACAGAACAACAAATATGAGGATCTTTTTTAAATACATTTGTAGTACCATATTTCATTGTTCGGGATCCTTAAAGTAAGCCAATGCTTTCATCTAACCTTTTAAAAATTTTTAATTGTGTAAAAGTATGCAAATAATTAAAAACACTTTAGTTTTACTTGGAAGTTGACCATTAGTTAAATACTAACACCTTGGAAAACGAAGTTATTTGTCAGCAACCACTTATGGTATAAAGTTCTTTGTCTGGTTGATCATATGATTTTTTCCTCACTGTTTTTACACTTTTTATTGTTATTTCACTTTGATCTCTTAGATCATCATATATTCTTTAAACTCTTCAAACTTGCTGTGAGTTATTTCGAATTCTATCATCATTATCATCACAGTTGCACACATTTTTCAATGTTAAAATGGGAATTGAGAGTTACAGTGTCGAGAAATACTGTTCGGTCTTGCATCATTTCTGGTCCATGTATAGATACCGAAGTAAATCTGTACATTAGTAATACTTACAACCACAAGTCTCGGAAGCACATGTTGAGGTTGTTCTGTTCTTTATAGAAAAGTGAGTAACCGTTGCCTGCTAAGTCCAATATGAACTAAAAATGGAAATGTTTTTAAACAAATGTGGATGGTTCTTATCATATGATCGAATCGTTGTCCTAAAATCTGTTAAGAACTTTTTTATGGTCAAGTTAGAGTAAATGGGTCGTGTCATTGATTTTTATAAGATTTTGCATACAACTGCAGTATGTTAAATTATATCAGAATCTATCAAAGCCAAAAAATTGAAAACCATGGATGTATAAGAACCGAAATACGTGAAGAGCTATATAAACCAAAAAGCAAAAAAGGACCTAAAATAATAGCTAAATCAATTTATGATCAATATTGCCGAAGGACTAAATAGTAAATTCATGTTTTGATATATTTAGTGAATAAATGTTTGCTGGAATATAACTACGACGTCAGAAACATGGCCAATTTGTATATAGTTTTTGATAAAATTGAATACTAATATGCCCAACAGTCTTTTTGGACAGGCTGTTATTCATTTATGAATATTTTCCTATCAAGATGAAATTCTTTTGGCAATTTTTAGTTGCTAGAAGATTAAAAAGATCCAAACAAATATATCGAAAAAATTAAACTTAACGCTAATTTGACGATCGCATCGGAAAAATTATATGTTAGACATTTGAATTCTTTTTAATTTTAGAATTCTAGAACCAAAATAATGCCATATGATGCCGACTCTTTTCCGCCTACCCATTCCTGGTTTTGTTTTTTTTTTTCTTTCTCGTGGTACTGTAAGCATTACTGAATATTGAAAAGCTTACTTATGGACAATTTGGTAGTCATGGTAACCGTCGAAGATGTTACTAAACATTTTACTAATAACCGACTACACTGTTAATACTTGGAGGCAACAGTTTTTTACCGACGTTCAAATGTCAAAAATCCATATATAAGATACAAATAAAAAAAAGCGTACAACTTATCAAAAACATGTACCTAAAACTATTTTGGGGATAATCAATCCGCTGTATAAAGATTATTATGTGACCTCTTAAATTATGACACTAGAAGTATGTAGAGATTTTAAAATACGCATATTGGAAAGTAATGTCTCTTCGTTGGAGCCGGAGGTAATTTAAGGAACAATGATCTAAAATGATGTTTTCTGTAATGAACGATCCAGGAGACAATGCTTAAGGTGGCTGGGGTGTCTTCCTCCATCTTGAATTTTGTAGTAGCAGATCTTTAATGAAATGTGCAAATTTTGAGAGTAGTATGTTACTCATGTGTAAGACTTTTCATGTTAATATAGGATAGTATGTGGTTTATCATATTTACGTCTGTATTTTCTATAAACCACAATATTTTTGTTTGATTCATTTTGATTTAACTTTGCCACATTAGGGGAGATAACTCAGATAAAGTAATTTTTATAATAGAAAGTGTTATGAATTTACCTATTTTAATATGTAGCAAGAAAACAAGTCCAATGACCCTATTTTTTCTTTTTCTTATCTGAAAGCATGTTATAAGAGCTATATTTTCACATTTTATCTTAAAATTCTATGATGTAATTTTCTTTTTATCTCACAAAATTGGATTTTCCATGCATAATCTATACAATAAAGTCCGGTGACCCATATTCTTTATTATATTTTGTAAAAAAACACGATAAAAACTACATTTTGACAAATTATTAAAAAATTCTATGGATTTTAATTAAGACTCCCTATCCACCTTAATATTCGATTGGTTATTGTTTTCTAAATCGCAAATTCTATTAGAATCTATTTATTACAATGCGTTCATACAAAAGTACATCCACGCACTAGAAATTGGTTGAGTTTTACATGTGTATATACTAATAATCTTTACAGATTCTCGAAATATTTATAGAAGAGCAAAACCGCACGTCTGAATTATTAGCACATCAAACTAGGAATTTAGCAGAGAAAACTGAAGCAATGGAATCCGAGGTAATCAGCCGACTTGAAGAACAAAAAGGTAATTCTTTTTCAAAGAGTAACATGACGGATGCCACTAGTGGAAACGAAACTTCTAACCCTCCCTTGGGCACCTTGGTTCATCCCCGGTTTTGGTGGGAATCGAACTGTTCAATCCTTAGTTTTTCCGAGTATTGTTTTGAGGACTGTTGTTTTTAGTTTTCTGCCATAGTGTTGTTCTTTTTATTCGCTTTATGGGTTTTGATTGTCCGTTAGCTTCTTTTTTTCTTTGTATAAATGAGACACATGAGATGACAGTCTAAATAAATAAGAATAGCCAAGTTCATCTCAGGTCAACTTTCCCTAATCAAGTTTCTTAAGGTGCAATACCACCATTGATTTTCCCCTATTAGTCTTTGTTAAATTTGCACTTTTCAAAAAATTGTGCAGAATTTATCTTTGTTTCAAATAAAGAAATACTTGGCATGAGTAAAGTTTTATCCTGTCCAGTACTATAGAAAAAATTTCACATAACATTTCATTGCATATAAGAAAATAACCATCACTGGAAGTTAACCAATCAAATTTTCCCCCTTTTTTAACCTGTGTACAAGCTTTAGTAACCATGTAACCTCAAGTTTCCAAAATATTCTATAGAAACCCCAAATAAAAAAATATTGGTGCTTTGAAATACCCAAGATATATGTTATGACCCAGAAATGTTTTACTGCAATGAAATGTAGGATCAATTACCTACAACTGTCAAATTCAAGGGAATATTTTTTTTCGACCTATTTTCGTATGCAACCGGATGTGACGTACTATGATTTGGTGGTATTACACCTAAAGAAGACTTTTTTGTTAAATAAACTGAATGTGACTTTTTTCCTTTGTAATACTGGTTATTTCAAGCATTCCTGTCAAGTTTTGTCATAATCAGTTCAATAGTTTGAGAAAAATCTAGCATAATGTAAGATGACATCTACAGCGATTCGAGCAAAATTTCTTCGAAAAATCCAAACCAAGCTGCATCATGATAGAATATCGTGTGGACCAATAAATGATCAAATATTTATCTCATCTGCCTACAAACAGTTGAATATGATACAAAAGATGACTTTAGGATGATAAATACTACTAATGGACCTCTTTGTCTTCCTTATAAGGTCTCTTTTGGTCCATTTATACCTCTCATTTCCTCAAAATTTCTACTTTTTAGGCCAATAAATAAAAATTTTAGGGTAACTTTCACTCATTTATGATAGAAATGTTATAATAAATGATTAATTGAAGTATTCAAGCTGAATGAACTATCCGTATAAAAGTTTACTGTCTCCAAGGAGGTTTCGATAAGTCCTTGCGTAAAACTTAAATTTACGCCGCGTTCCAGAGAGGGACATAAAAAGCTTCTCTTTTGGTGAATAATTTGTTGTTACTGCTTTAAAAATAATTTCATTTACTTAAAACTATATATTTATTAAAGTATTTCTTAGGAAAAATTTTCTAGTATAGCAGAATATAAGAAATAAGGAGAAAAAGCTCCCCAAAGCTCTAAGTATGGCTTGTTCTGTCAACTAATATTCATGGTAAAGTCCTATTTCAAGGAAATTTTCTCATAAAATGTGTTTTGGAGACTCAATCCACTCAGAATATTTCATTATTTGTAGTATTTCACTTAAATAGCAAGAAATTTTAACACATGAGAGTACTCACAAGGTCAAAGGTGCATGTACAGCTTCCCATATTAGGTGTAATACCACCATTGATTTTCCCCTATTAGTCTTTGTTAAATTTGCACTTTTCAAAAAATTGTGCAGAATTTGTCTTTGTTTCAAATAAAGAAATACTTGGCATGAGTAAAGTTTTATCCTGTCCAGTACCATAGAAAAAATTTCACATAACATTTCATTGCATATAAGAAAATAACCATCACTGGAAGTTAACCAATCAAATTTTCCCCCTTTTTAACCTGTGTACAAGCTTTAGTAACCATGTAACCTCAAGTTTCCAAAATATTCTATAGAAACCCCAAATAAAAAAATAATGGTGCTTTGAAATACCCAAGATATATGTTTATGACCCAGAAATGTTTTACTGCAATGAAATGTAGGATCAATTACCTACAACTGTCAAATTCAAGGGAATATTTTTTTTCGACCTATTTTCGTATGCAACCGGATGTGACGTACTATGATTTGGTGGTATTACACCTTAATCATTTGTAAAAAGTATGTTATATAAATGATGTCAGTCCTCACGAACTAACTACTGAGATCAAAAGTTGCATCTTTCGTTTATTTTGATACCTTTTTGAGAAATGGCCTTGATCGGAGTTAGTAAATAGCGTTTTCAAATGAAAGACTTCTCTCTTCCAGCGTTTTGTTGGATTTTGGATTTTCAAATATGTCGGCCTTGATCATCACTGAAGAGACATTAATTGTCGGAAAGTGCATCTGGTGCATACAAATTGGTACCGTTAATGTTATTGAATATGCATAAAACATTAAAACATTAAAACATACTGTTAAAATCGTGTTTAACATGGACAATGTGTTCTTTATAATCTAAAAACCTTATATCTTATAGATTCCAAAGCATATATTCTAACCTTCTGCTTGCAATTTTTGTCTTCCAATTGTTCTTATCGTACGTAGGTTCTTTCTTGGAAGAGTTAGATCTTGGTTTCTACTTCCGTGTATTGCTATTTTACATTTTATTCATTATTAAGTTGTAACTCCATCAAGCAACGTTGACCTTAGATTGGTTTAGCTATAATTTTAGGTCCTTTTTGGTCACAAAGCTCTTCAAATGTTTCGGTTCTTATACATCCTTGGTTTTCAAATATTCGGCTTTTGAGCGTTCCTGATGAAGGTAAATACAGAAAAGTGCTTCGGACGCATGAAATTTATAAAGAATTTTCGTTTTGGGGTATTTGAAATAAGCCAAAGTAAACCGTTTTTTTTTTATCATATTGAGCACAAAATACACTAAAAAGTCTTTACATATTCGAGAACCGAAAAATTACCTAAATTAAAATACCTGAAAGCACAAATCACTACAGCAAATAGACATGTAAAAGATATCAAGGCAAAACCGACATACAATGTCGTATTATCTAAACAAAAAATAAAGAGGTAATAGGAATCACCAACAATATATGACAGTTAAACAGATCACACTAACCACTAACGACCAACTAATCCAGAAAAATATACAAACAAACACCAACGACAACATTCAACATATTTTTTCTTAAATTTAGTTAATAAATATATGTTTAATAAAACAACAAAACTAAAGAGGAATGAGAATGGATGAGAATGGAATAAGCGTGGCGATTCTCTTTCATGCAGTATGTTTAACATTCTGTTATCTTTTCACAGATATCTCTGTTGCCATACGGGATATTGTATTTGAAGTCAAAACAGTGGTGCAAAGAGAACTACCAAAGGCTGCAGATCCCATTAATAAAACAGTTTCGCATGGTGTGTGTTTTGTGATCTTGTTTTCGTTAAAGTTTTATGTTTATAGAAACTATGATTCTCAGATTATTCATTTTTAAGCTATGATCCTGATGTTATTTTGATTTCGTTTTTAACCTTTGTTCTATTGCATATGAGACACACATTGAAGCTCGAAAATGAAAAAGAGACTATAGAGCATACATATTATCTTATTCATCATTGAATTTGATCAGGACAAATGAAAGTACAACACAAACAGGACTCTCCTTACAGGGTTTCCTATACTAGCTAGGGTTATTGAATAAGGACAGTTCTTGTAAAATATAAGATAACAAGTAAAAGAATGCTATGCTGTTAATAGTTTTGGGTCATTTATATACCCTTATTAAATTCTGTGTATCGGTATCATTGATATTGTAATAACGTAACTGTTAACAAAACTTTGAATATTCGAAATACTAATGATTTTTTACCCCAAGAATAGATTACCTTAGCTGAATTTGGCACACCTGTCCGAATTTTGTGTCCTCAATGCCTTTCAACTTCGTACTTTTTTTTTAGCCCTTTTAACTTTTCGAGCATTACTGATGAATCTTTTGTAAACGAAACGCTGGTCTGGCCTATAAAATTTTAATTCTGGTATCTGTGATGAGTTTATAGGTATGATGTTAAATGATTGAAGTGCATTGTATTGTTTCATTGTATATTGACTGACCTTTTTTTCTAGATCATGACGTATGCTATGTTGAATGGAGGCTGGCAACACCGGGAAACTGGAATGTAGATAAAATCAAGGAAAAAATAGAAGATATTTCATTCATGATGGGAAAATGGTTTCATATAGTGTTTGTTTACAAGGGATCACTATTGATTCAGACGACAGCTCCAATGTTTTTGCTGCAAAACGACAAATCTTTTGTAGAGGCTGTAGAATCATTTTTAAGACATTTTGTTGACATTTGTGGTCTTGATATGGAGGTTAAAACTATTGTAAAAGTGGAACTTGTAGTATCCAAGGAGAAATTTGCATCACGTACGTAGTTGCCTTATGGAAATTAGACGATATGTTATGATTGCCAATGAGACAACTTTCCATAAGAGACCAAATGACGTAAAACTGACCATTAAAAAACGAATGAGCAAATCCAAAACCGCATGATAAAATATAATAGGCCCCGACATGTCAAATTTTAAATAATGGAAACGAGAAAATTAACTGCCTGGTATCTTTTTGCTGATTTAATATCATTTCAGTGAATGAAACATTGCAATATCTGGAATTAAAAAAAACCTTTTAAGTTTTTATTCTCCCAAACATTTTTGTGGGGTTCTTCTTCAGTTCAGAGGCATTTCAATTTCAAAGGTATTTGATGAAGGTGTTTCAAGAACAAGATATATATCCCTGACATCTGTTTTTTGAATAGTTTAGTTTCTAATAATTTTAAATAGTTCTGGTTCGCTGACTATTTTTTACTTTCTATTTGTAAAAACAAAGCTGGTTGTGACTACTAACATTTTCTTGTATCTATTTTTTTCGTCGAAGAAGTTCTATTTTTTTTCTTTAGTCATGAAAATTGATATCAAATATCATTAAATTACAGAATACTTTGTTCCAGAGAAGATGGAAACATCGAAGTTTGCATGTGACCCCTGTTCCAGTAAGATGGTTTCATCAGAGGCTATTCAATACTGCTTTCAATGTCAAAACAACCTTTGTCAGCAATGTTTCAAAAACCACAACTTGAATGCAGCGTTTTCGCAGCACAATATGACAAGCACCGGAACATTAACTTTTGAAAACAATTGTACCAAGCATGAAAGTATCACTCTTGACTTCTTCTGTGTGGAACATGATTGCTTATGCTGTCAGGCTTGTATAACAAGCAACCATTCTTGCTGTCAGAAATTGATTCCTTTAGAAGATGCAGCAAAAGATGTAAAAAAATCAGTTATGTTTCAAGACATATCTTATGCTTTATCTAACATTGCAACGACATTAGATAAAGCAATAACAAATCAAGACGAAAATATTAAAAGTCTTGATGATTATGATAAAGTTACGATATTCAAACAAGTTGCAAGCCATAAAGCCGGAATCATTAACCGATTAGACGAGCTTGAAGACAAAATTAGACAAGATTCGTATTGCCTAAAGGAAGAACAAAAACTAAAATCCGAATCAAGTAAAAAAAAATTATTACAAATAGCAAAACCAATAAAACAAATGTCCGATCAAGTAGATATAGTACTCAAATATGGTTCAAATAAGCAAATGTTTGTTCTGCTTAATCAATATAAATTAGAAATTTCAGACTACGAGAATAAACTTGAGGAAATCCTACCGTTTCTTCAGACAAGAAGGGTTACATTTCATCCACCAGACAACATTAAGAATACGTTTATATCTTTGGGAATAACCAGACTAAGTTCTATGCAATACAATGCCGATTATAAGCTACCTAAAATGCAACAAGTTCAAATTCCTTTATTAGATGCTAGTATCAAAAAGTCAAAGAACTTTAAATTACACCGTAAAATAGAAATAAAACGTCATGATGATGTATGGATAAGCAGTATGGGAATAACAGATGACAACCGTCTCTTACTCTGTAACTTCTATGGTGAAAACGTCCTGGTATACAGTGACAGTGGTGATTACTTGCAGGACTGTAAGTTGTCTGGTGAACCATGGGACATAGCTGTTATACCCGGTGCAGAAAAAGCTGTCGTTACTCAACCTCATCAGCAGTCCATACAATTTATCGACACTAAAACAATGAAACCTGGTTCTACACTCTCTGTACCTGGTGATTGTTACGCTGTCGCTATTGTCAATGACAAGATTTGCGTTGGTGGACATCAAGGATACTTATATATTGTTGATAAACAGGGGCAACTTATAACCACAGTGAAGGTATCAGATGCTGGTAGTATAGACTATCTACATTCTGGTCCTCATGATAGTGTTTACTATATAGATAGCACTCATATGGATGTAACCTGTGTTGACCTGGAAGGACACCTCCAATTTAAATACACTTCGAAGGATCTTAAACCACTTCGGTCTGTGATTACAGACAAGAAAGGTAACATGTACCTGACCGGTAACAGTTCTTATAATATCCAAAGACTTACATCAAACGGAAAATTACTTGACGTCATCCTGGATGAAGGAAATTTTATGAAATACCCTATTGATATGGTCTTCAGTAATGATTGTCGAAAGCTGTTTGTATTAAACCAAGACAAAAATTACACATATGTCCTCGTTTTCTCATGTTCATAAAGAATTTAAAGATACTACAGCAAAACATAAAATATGCTGTATTTGCTTTGTACGGAAATAAAATTCAATAAATTTACATAGTTTTCTTGCTTCACGTGTTTTACGGCGATGCTCAAAACTTACAAAATTATCAAGCACAAACTTTAAGGAAAATATTATTTGAAAATTGTAATGCCAATTTCATTGTCTTTTTAAGACTATCAAGCGTTCACGAATATTTGAAAAAAAAAATTATGGTACAAAAACTAACTGATCAACGTTTTTTCATGTTTTATCTGTAAATCAGTATCGTACAAAAGGCCGTCAATCAATTTTTCAAGACCGTAAGTTCACCTCTAGAATTCTCAACAATTGTTATTGTTTCATTCAGCTGCTGTTTCAATTTTGTTTACCAACACGTTGTCATTCTTACTTGAAAATCTCCATATCCATGTTTTATTAGGCAGAACAATACAATTCACTATTGGCAAACTAAAAACCATTCATTTTGCCATAAAGTTGTCTGTTCAAATACTCTGCTATGGCAATTGATAGGAAGATGTATCTTGACAAAGTAACTGTTTTGTCCTAATCAAATTTTAAATATAAAAGTATGGAGCTGTGGTATGATTGCCACTATCCACCAGCGTTCAATTGACGAAGATAAAAGCAATTATAAGTCACCGTTCGTCCTTCCATAATGAGAAAAAAAAAACACCGCATAGTCAGCAGAATGAATAATTTGAAACAATTCGAACGAGAAAACTTACGGCAAAATTTATACAATACATATTACAAAATAAACAAATATGACAGACATGAACCAACGGCATTCTCCTGACTTGGAACAGGTACATAAAGAATTTGGCGGGGTTAAACATGTTTGTGAGCACTCAACCCTCTCCCTAACCTGGGACAGTGGTGTTACAGCACAACATACAAAAATTGTAATAATAAGTTGCAAATGGCTTAACTCAATTTATCGGTGGAGCCCAAGAAAACAACTAACATAAAACTAATAGATACAAAGCACCGATAAAAGAGTACTCGCAGTTACTGAAAGCTAGTTCAATGCCAATTACAACTAATAAATAAATTATGTTTCCCAGACTAAAGTATCACGTACACATCCACAGGATTAAGTGTAAAGGCACCATAAATAGTCCGAGAAACGCATGACCTTGTGTATAAATGTCAATATATATAAGTTAACAGTATCGACAGGATGTAGGATCAGGGTACTCATAAATGTACATATATAGCAATATATATTTAGTTATGTTTTAATCTATCAAAAACAAAATCAATGTTAGTACAGATAAAAACAATGTTTGAAGATGTTACTACGGTGTTAAATAGATAACCTTAAAGAATAAGTTTATTCAAAGGATCAATGAGTTTACATGGATCGTATCTAATTTTACAGGCTCTATAAACAACATCATCGTAAAGATAGGATGTGATATCCCGTTTTTAATAAGAAATCAGCCAAAATTCCTAACCAAATCTTTATATCTTTGAAAGAATTGAGTAAAAAGTTTTAATAAATGTGAGGTAACGAAATCCTGACCTAATAATTATCAATTTAACACCATAGTAAAATCTTTAAATATTGTTTTTTATCGGTACTAACATTGGTTTTATTTTTGATAAATGAAAACATAACTAAATATATACTGCTATATATGTACATTTTTGAGTACATCCTGTCGATACTTTTAAGAAATTTGTGGTAACGAAATTCCTGACAACGATTTACCAGTCATACATTCATTGAAATCTATAACGGTACTATAGAAACCAGCATAGCAAACGAAATGGGACGAATAAACACCGTAAGATGGGGCAAAAGAACACCACCGCCCCGAAAAAAAAACATAAAATGTTCCTTTTTGTTGTAAATTTAATTATAGAGTTTCCAGTGTGGAACTGAAATTTCTATAAAAAGAAAAAAGAAAAAAAAGGCAGTTTTTGCTGTCAAACTTACTTACAAACTGATGATGATCTTTATTTTGGTATTGTATATGTCCCACCTGATTACAGTCCATATTCTACAGACGATGCATTTCGACAAATTGCGAATGAATACATAGACCTCGCAGCGAAAAGTAATAATGTTTGTCTGCTTGGGGATTTTAACGCACGTACGGGTAACGACTTTGATTATACAACAATGAACGATAAAGAGAATCAAATTTTTGGGTTTATTGAGAACGATTATGTAGTTTTAGATGAACTTAATATTCCGCTATTAAGACAAAGTTCAGATAAGGTGAAAAACAGATATGGAAATCTTTTATTAGAGTTTTGTCGGGCAAACTCGCTTTTTATTTTGAATGGGCGAATGGGATGTAACTCGGGAAATTTTAGTTGTCGAAATGCTAGCGTTGTAGATTATGTTATCACATCTGTATATCTGTTAAGATTTGTCTGCAACTTTTTTCTGCACGATTTTTCTGAATTATTTTCTGATTTACCTACTCCTATAACAGTTTCTTTTAAGAACACATATCAAGAACATCCTGATTCTGGAAATATTCCACAAAACACAAATGAAAACGATGAAAAAATTAAAAAGTGGAATTGGGATTTAGTAAATGATTTTAAAAACAATATTTCACTAGATGAAAAGACATTATTTTTGAAAGTCTAAATCAAATATCAAGTGATAATATAGACCAATTGAAGGTTGATACGATTTTTGTGGCTGTTTGTAAAATTATGCTAGATTCAGCTAGAAATACGTTTGGTATTTTCAAACCAAAGAAACGAAAGAAAGTAAAACCAGTAGATAAACCTTGGTTTGATGAGGAGTGTAGATTTGCCAGGCAAAATTATAGGAAACTAAAGAGAAATAATTCTACAAAATCTTCTGTTCAACAAAAACAGAACTTACGACTTACTGAAAAAAAAAATATAAAAAAAAATCTTAGATAAAAAAATTATTTCACATAGAAAAAAATGATGAAAGAAATGAAAAATTCAAAATCGAAAAATCCAGGAGAATTCTGGAAACTATTAAATCAAGGGAAAAGAAAACAACAACCGGATATACCTATAGATAGATATGATCAGATATAAGATAATGTGGTATGAGTGCCAATGAGACAACTCTCCATCCAAGTGAAAATTTATAAAAGTAAACCATTATAGGTCAAAGTACGGTCTTCAACACGGAGCCTTGGCTCACACCGAACAGCAAGCTATAAAGGGCCCCAAAAATTACTAGTGTAAAACCATTCAAACGGGAAAACCAACGGTCTAATCTATATAAAAAACGAGAAAGAGAAACACTATGAACCACATCAACAAACGACAACTACTGAACATCAGATTCCTGACTTAGGACAGGTGCAAACAATTGCAGCGGGTTTAAACGTTTTAATGGTACCAAACCTTCACCCTTATCTGAAACAATAGTGTAACATCACAACATAGAAAGACACACTATAAAATATCAATTGAAATGGCTTAACTCAATCAAAAGACATATTAACACCAGTGTACATACACTGAACAAATAAATTAGATCTATGATACAATGTAAATACAAAAAAAATAAACTAAGGGAAGAATGATTAAAGTAACATGTTATACCGCTGTGATATGTTAAACAATTTAAGGAAAGCAATATATAAAATCTACTGTTGATGTGTTTTTACCATTTTATGAAAAAGTGTTTAACATGATATTTGACACGGGTATAATACCTAGCAAATGGTTGATTGGCAATATAAAACCAGTATACAAAAATAAGGGAGATAGATATAATCCCAAAAAATTTAGACCGATTACTATTCTCAGTTGTATGAGTAAATTATTCACTGCACTTTTGAATGAAAGAATTAAGACATTTGTCGAAAATGTTGATGTTTTGAATGAAAGTCAGTGTGGTTTTAGATCTGGATACAGTACGACAGACAACTTATTTACATTGTCGGCTTTTTTTGATATTTTGAAACAAAAGAAAAAAAGTTATTTGTAGCCTTTATAGATTTCGAAAGAGCTTTTGATACCATTTGGCGTCACGGATGGACTCTGGGTTAAGTTGCTTACTCAACATATAAATGGGAAAATGTATAATGTAATTATCCATTTATATGAAAATATTAAACCAAATAATGTATATAACAGTAATGTTTCAGATTATTTTATTTGTAACAAAGGTGTCCTTCAAGGCGAAAACTTGTCCCCTATATTATTTGCATTATACTTAAACGACCTAGAACACTTTTTGGAAGACAAAAGACTACGGGGGCTTGCAGGAGCGGCTTCAATTGCCCCCCCCCCCCCCCCCCCCAAAGCATGGGTTGTCTCAACACTCTAGAAGAATATTTCGATAATTTTACCTCAAAAAAAATTTCGCCTCGCACAGCTCGTCGAAAATTTAAGTTTGCTCCCTCCGCCCCCCCCCCCCCCCCCTAACCTAAAATCCGGGATCCGCCCCTGGTTTGGGAGTATTTCTGAAGAAATTGATTCCAAGCTTCAAATTTATTTAAAACTGTTTGTAATCCTTTATGCAGACGATACAGTACTATTGGCAGAAATTGCTAATGATTTACAGGAACACCTGAATTCTTTCAGTGAATACTGTAATGTTTTGAAGCTTAAAGTTAACGTCACGAACACTAAAGTGATGATTTATTCTAGAGGCAGAATGCCGTCAAATTTACATTTTGATATAGACGGCACTGACATTGAAATTGTTAAAGAATTTAACTATTTGGGCATATTATTATCTAGAACTGGTAATACTTAAATAGCACAGAAGCACCTAGCAGAAAAAGCTACAAAAGTTATGTTTAATGTGTTGAAATCGGGCCGCATACATAATTTCTCCATTCAGTGTCACTTAGATCTTTTCGATAAAGTTGTGAAACCCATACTATTGTATGGATGTGAAATTGGGGGCATGGTAATGTTGATATTATAGAAAGAATCCATCTGAAATTCTGTAAACTTCTTTTGAAACTAAAATGTATATTATTTTGAAACCACTGTATTATATATTTAAATGTTTTGTATATAGATGCATATTCATGTACATATCGTGCACTCTCTCTGTACCTATGTATCTGCATCTTCGCTAGCCAAGGGTTGCGATCCAGGGAAGTGGATCGTAACCCTTGGCTAGCGAAGATGATGTATCTGCAATGGTTATGAGAATAAAGATATATATCTGCTGTTTATATACGACTTCATTAAAGTAAATTGTCTTGAGTAAATTTTGCAGTTTATTTAGAGAATCCTTAATCATTTAACGAAAAATATCATTATTGTAACGGTAGGTGTTGTTGAATAGGTCAATTAAATAAAGTTTATACGGATCGCAACTGCGTTTGGCTATAAACTGTGATTCATAACAATACAGAAATAAGTCTGAACATACAAAGATGTTGTCCAGGGGAACATTTACAGCTTTCATCAGTTCATCACACTTCCAGTAAGAATTTTAAGCATATTTATCTTTTTGTCGAGCCTGTGATATTTGTGTCTCGGAGGCAAGAAATAGCGATCATAGATTCCATCTGCAGTGACGGCTTCGTCAACATTTAGGTTCAGTATGTGGTTAGTTTTTTTTATACATAAATTACTTTGTCAAACCTTTATGTAATTTTATGAAATTTGAACAGAAGCTTTTTAATGACCAAAACAGTATCCGGAGCAAAATTTGGAAAATATTTATTTTCGTTTTCAGTATTTGACTAATAAATGGACTTAGTTTTGTTATCTGTTAACATAAAGTTAATTATAAATGTAAATAATAAATTAAAGTCATTTGATTATTTTATAGCTCTTCTGTTAAATTGTTATATAAACTTAATCAAATAGTGTATGTGTGTTTTTCTAAATGTTGGTACAATGTAAATCAAACTTTTAAATTTCTTAGTGAAATTGAAATTGCATGGACCTGGAGATTAAATTTGGTTTTCTGTTGTTTTTTACGTTCCTATCAAAATCTCCTCGTATTTTCTTTTTTTCTTATTACTGGAGACCTGTCCCGGTGTATTTAATCGAGGAAGTGATCCCTGTCCTGTCTCTTTCGTGTAGGAGGGTGAGAATTTTACACGTTTCTCTCATCACAGAATGTTCGTTAAAAATTTGTCACTGGACATCAAACAAACAATCAATGAATTTGTCAATATGAAATATGCGTCTCTTTACGTTATGCAAACTGTTCACCAATCAGTCAAACAACGACACAATCAATCAATAGACCCACCGACCAACCAACACATCGATATAAAGCACTTGATATTATGAAAACATTTTATCAACCAATCAACCAAATAGCATGTTTAACTTAGAAAATATGGATTTATTAAACTTTCAACCTACTAAAGTTTTGTTGCTTACTACTTCAATATATTTGATAATAATAATAATAATAATAATAATAATAATAATAATAATAATAATAATAATAATAATAATAATAATAATAATAATAATTATTATTATTATTATAGAAGAAAAGTGTTCACTTCAATGCATTTAACTGCACACCTACTCTCATTACTGTCATCATACTTTGAAAAATGGATGAAGTGATTCCTATTACCAAATTTGTTTTGGGTGAAAATTATAAAACTTTCGATGCGTTTGAATCAAAACTAAAACAATATCAAGAATAAAATTTTAAACAGTTACAAACGCAGTTCGCGAAAAATTGATACATCAAAAGCAAAGTTTGACAGCAGTGAACTTAAATACTCGGCGAACTTCTGTATGCTTGTATCCATGGAAGACGTAATTACGTTTCAAAAATCAGACGGAGTACGTCCAAACCAACCTCACATGTTTCCAACAAAAATTTTGGACGAAAATATGAACATTTCATGAATAGAAAAATAGTTTTCACCTGAAGCATGGCAGACATTGAAAGTTGCTATAACTTCAAAAAGGGATATTGCAGAGTGGAACTGTTTAGTCTGCAAAACCGACGTACACATTTCTGCATCACTCGTTCGTGATAGCTGCCTAGAGTGATCTAGAGTGGTTTCACTAAAACTGCGTCGGACTAAAACATGCTCCTAAAAGCATATACTGGATGTGTAGAAGCTGCCATTGTGAATAAAATTTAAAAAAATGTATGCAATATTGTAGCATTGCAGTATTTAAGAATAAAAGTTTTCAAGTTGTTTTTCAGTAATACATATTACTAGTCCCAGCATCCATTGAAGTACATTAACGTAGCAATAACACAACGTAACCGTATAGACAAATAAAATTATTAGTGTTACGTTCGTAATTAATCGGTTCCTAACCCAACCTAGTATTCCGGCAATTAATGTCCGATGTAACAATAACTTTTTTATTATTGTTACATTTCAACGTAATGCCTTTTATAAAAGCTATGTACCTGTTAAATCAATGATGGAAATAATACGTTTGAGATGATCCTTTATTAAATGCCTAGGACTCAACTCTAGACTCGCGACTCTCAACTGACAATTGCGAACATTTATCTAACATGTCTAATAAGAGCAGTAGAATACCGATGTTCAAAACTCATTAAATTAATTAGAATGAGGGAATTACATGAATTCCAAATGGAGCGAGATCGAGTACATTGGCATGGAAACCGTCTCATGCTATGGTGCTAAAATGGCACTGTAGGGAATAGAATTCTTTCTAAAAATTTAGGGATCAAACGCCCATTCTGATGTTAAGACAGTGTAAATATGTTTCTCCTGAATTGAAACACATAGTATCTTGTAACAAAGTGATGGTGATCATAAAACTTGTGTAGTATCAATTTCAGTCGTTTTACCTTATAACCCTGCTCAGGATGAGTTTTTGTGAACTTGAATGGACCATACCCCTGTTAATGAAATCCGTATAATGCACACGCACCCGCGTTACGGATGCGTTGAGATATGCCAAACACATACGAAAGGACTACTAAGAAAATATCCAGACATTTTAAGAAGTCATTCTAGCTTCGGTAGCATCCTTATTGTAAAGTTTACAGAGACATATGAGATTCAAGCACTCACTGTGCTCAAATGTTGCTAATTGAGTCACAGGAATATCATAAACATATCTGAACGTCAAACTAAAGGACGTGGCAAGGTGCTGTTGTCTTTGAAAAAAATTCACAACTAGCAAATATGAAACACACGTTTCCCTCTTTTTTCTTTTAAATTTCTGAATGCAAGAAGAGCTTGTTGAACTTTCAATCCTGAACCTATGACATGTTACTTTATATATTTGTATACATCAAACAATTATATTGAATGCATGTCCATATTACCAATAAAACTCTCAAACAATTTTGTCAAACAATAATTTTTGAACACAACTGAAATTTCATTTTATTGATATTAAATTTAAAGGTTACCAAATTTATGATTTGATAAGAATGAAAGGAGCTTATTGGGATAAAGTTATTGAGAGCAGGGGCGGATCCGGGATTTTGGAAAGGGGGGGCGGAGTATGTAAAGTTTGCCGAGCGGAGCGAGGCGAAAAATATTTTGGACCTATTTTTGGCTAAAAAACATAAAATAAGTGTAAAATGCACTTTTTTAACGGTTCCTGACGTGGGGCATGTATATTTTATAGTTAAAGTGTAAGGGTTGGACATTTTTGATGCCGTATTCTCCCCATTAATTGTCTATTATAAAATGATTGGATGGATCCAAAGCTATGTACTAATATATTTAATGTGGGATTTGTCAGTAAAAAATGGACATGGAAAATTCTCGTTTGTTGTAAGGTTAGTTAGCATAACCTCACACATTTCTTGTTGAAAACAAGATATACGGCCATTCAATGAAATTTACAAAACGACAGACACGAACAAAGACAAACTAGTATTTTTTATCCAAATATTTGGTTGAAATGTTTTACCCAACAAGGGAAGTGAGGGATTCCAAATCAACCAAAGGCTACGAATGAGTCTGAAATGACAACGAAGTTGTGAATGACGGTCGACAAATGGAGACATAAAGGCCACACCGAGAAGGCAGGTTGAAGTCGGGCCTTGAAAAAAGTATTCAGAATATCAGTTCGGCGAAACAGACATTCCGGTCAGATATGGGATTTACAACATGCAAACCCCCGGCCCCCCAAAAAATACGCCCGTTTTTCATTCATCATGTTCATTTAATGCTCAGTAATTCTGTTGAAAATTTTTTTTTGTTTCTAATAGCAAAAAAGTGGACAAGATTACCGGTATTGTTTTCAATCCAGATACGGCCAGAATTTTTGTTTAAGGCACTTGAAAAATCAGGGTCAGAATTTTTTCTCTAAAATATCTCAGACTGCACCCTCAAATCAAATGGTCCGTACCTTAGATTTTAAATCTATCTAGAGCTTACTGACAGGGGATTATTATTCAGCAATGTTATTAATGGGCTGGGGCGTGTGTGGTTAAACATGTTTGTTTTCGTAGGTAAATAATATTGCTGTGGAACGGCTTTTTTCATGAGAGTGTAATAGAGTATTACTTTCTGTTTGGTGGAATTGTGAAATAGAAGTCAATACGTTCTTGCTCGATCCTTACTCGCTTTGAAGGTGTCATACTTGTCATCCTCGGCCTAAGCAATGTGTTACTGTAATTTGAATTTCAAAATGACTGACGTTTTTTCGACGCACTGGTCAACTCCACCGTAGCGAATCACATGAATTTGACATAATCAATAATATATTACAGTAAATACGAGAGAAAAATATTTTTATAAGTCGCATAAAAATTAAATACACGGGAAATGGCAAAGTTCACGAAGTCAAGTCTGATTAATCATTTTACCAAAAAAAAAAACAAAAAAAAAGTGCAAGCAAAGGGGGGGGGGGGGGCGTACGCCCTCTACGCCCCCCCTTTGGATCCGTCACTGGAGAGTTATCCACTCAATTATAATGAATTTTTATTAGTATGAGAAAAAAATGCAAAATTGCAAAAAACTGTTGACACAGAGATATGTCTCACCTGTCAGCATAAAATTGAAAATAGCAATCTGATGGACAGCAACATTCCTTATTAATTCAAAGTAGTTGGACCATGACCTAGGGGGCAGGGCCTTAAAAACGTCGTCAAACTGATATGTACTGATAGTAAAGCAACTTTATATAAAATATCATACAAGAGTGCACACGCTGAAATGTCTCGCCTTCTTTACTAATCATTGATATTATGTTGATAGTCCTAAATATAAAGCTTTATTACAACTGTCACATAAACTTAACATTAACCAAGAAAACTAAACATTGACCAATGAACCATGAAAATGAGGTCAAGGTCAGATGAACCATGCCAGGCAGACATGTACAGTTAACAATTCTTCCATATAACAAATATAGTTGACCTATTGCTTATAGTTTAAGAAAAACAGACCAAAACACAAAAACTTAACACTGAGCAATGAACGGTGAAAATGAGGTCAAGGTCATATAAAACCTGCGCGACTGACATATAGATCATAAAATATTTCCATACACCAAATATAGTTGACCTATTGCATATAGTATAAGAAAAAAAGACCAAAACTCAAAAACTTAACTTTGACCACTGAACCATGAAAATGAGGTCAAGGTCAGATGACACCTGCCAGCTAGACATTTACACCTTACAATCATTCCATACACCAAATATAGTAGACCTATTGCATACAGTATAAGAAAAACAGACCAAAACACAAAAACTTAACTATAACCACTGAACCATGAAAATGAGGTCAAGGTCAGATGACACCTGCCAGTTGGACATGTACACCTTACAGACCTTCCATACACCGAATATACTAGACCTATTGCTTATAGTATCTGAGATATGGACTTGACCACCAAAACTTAACCTTGTTCACTGATCCATGAAATGAGGTCGAGGTCAAGTGAAAACTGTCTGACAGGCATGAGGACCTTGCAAGGTACACACATACCAAATATAGTTATCCTACTACTTATAATAAGAGAGAATTTAACATTACAAAAAATGTTAACTTTTTTTTCAAGTAGTCACTGAACCATGAAAATGAGGTCAAGGACATTGGACATGTGACTGACGGAAACTTCGTAACATGAGGCATCCATATACAAAGTATGAAGCATCCAGGTCTTCTACCTTCTAAAATATAAAGCTTTTAAGAAGTTAGCTAATGCCGCCGCCGGATCACTATCCCTAAGTCGAGCTTTCTCCGACAAAAGTCGCAGGCTCGACAAAAACTGACTTGAGCAGAAAACTGAATATTGAAAATTGCTTATTAATTAAAAGTGACTGGATCATGACCTAGGGACAAGGCTTCAAAATACTCAAATGTACTGATACAGATAGTAATGCAACTTTCTATTAAATATCAATGATCTATCACAAAGTAGTTCCTATCAAACTAACTTAAGCAGAAAACTTAACCATTGTTGATGCCAACATCGTCATCGTCTTCATTGCTGGTAAAGCAATCCCTGTCTCGCTCTCCACCACTTTTATGGCAGGCGAGACAAAAACAGAAATTTTAGAAGCAATCAAATATCAAAAACTCTCCAGTTATTTGTTAGATGTAATTCTTTTAAGTTTTCTTGTTAGTTTTAAATGTCATAAAACCATCTTCTTTAGATGTTTTTCTATATGCTCTAGTTGAATACAAAGTTTTAAGAAAACTAAAATATAACACACTGATGAACCTGGTTTGTTGTGATTTACTTTACACTCTACTCTGCTAAGGAATGGGTCATGAACATAGCTAATTTAAGATAAATACAGATTAGGACAGGAAGAGAGACTGCTATCAGGAGCCTGCAATGTTTGCTGTTTGTTGCTGTCTGTCATAATTGTTAATTGTTTATTATTTTGTCATAATTCAGTCTGACAGTTTTCTCATTTAAATTGTTTCACATTTTCTCATATCAAACCTTTTTTAGCTGACTATATGGTATTGGTTTTGCTCATTGTTAAAGGCTGTACAATGACCTATAGTTTATTACAGCCATGTCATTCTGACTATGATGGATAGTTGTCTCATTGGAAATCATACCTTATTTTATAACTGGATTTTCAATCCGGTAAATTTTTTCAATTCAAAATAAAAAAAACGGTTCAAAACATCTTTATCTTGTTGTGAACTAATTCGTCACAATGTACCACTGAAAACCTTCCAACTACTATTGAGACCAGCATTTGACCAAAAGAAACAATTAACAAACTAATTATATAGGCAATAAAATAAATAACACTAAACAAATTTCTTTATCAGTTTTTATGAGGTAAATTTAGGTGTACACATAAACTTGTGAGAACTTAAATATCATTCATTTACATGTTAACTTACTATATAAAAATCTGTACACATGAAATAAACATGAGTCTGAAAGCAATACTATACATGTACCACTTTGTTCAATATAAATAATCTAAGCAGAACCATTATTTGCACTGGAGTGTAATTCATAGAAAATAAGCAATAATTAAGGATACTTGGGAGTTGTGTATGTATAGTCTGTAAAAATTTAATGTTATCCATGCACAACTTCTGGCATAACACGTCTTTTTAAAGCAAACCAAAAAATACATTTTTATAATTCCAGAGTCTAGAATTCAGGATCCAAAACTACAATCCAATAAGTCAAGATCTAAAAATACAATCATCCAGTTTGAAAAATCAGTATTCTGGATGGTCTCAGATTATATACTTATTGTTCAAAAAAATTAAATAGCAGATATATTAAATTATCTGATTAAGTACAGACTTCTGGTTTCCTTTTATTAGAAATATAACAGCTAATGGATATAAAACAATACTAATCTCCAATCTATGTCATAATTTACTCCCCTGGAAGACATTCTGTAATACTGTCTAAATAATTTCATGTTTACTGACTTAAACCAACAACACTTTATACAGCAGCAGTTAATAACAGATATATATGTTGTGTACAAGTTATCATTTATCTTCTTATATTGACACAACTATTACAGATAAAACCTATTTTATATTGTATGGCACATGTTTGTTTTTCCATCTACTATAACATTATCTAATAAGTATTAATCCATCAATGTATGCAATCAATCAAACTAGTCACATGTGTTTTTCTGACCTCGCAGTAATAAATATTTTTTAGTACACTTATCGTACACAGATTAACCAATCAAAATATTGGATTTGGTGTTTTGAGCACACATTTTGTACCCAGAGTACTGTTTAAAGTTTTATGACTGAAAGGTCAGAAGTTCATTCACCTAGAATACTCAAGAGTCAGTTAATTAGACCAAATGATTTGTAAATAATTGGGGAGCTGTAAGAACAAATAGAAAGAATAGCAAAAGCATTGCAATGGTAACATTGTTTTTGTAAAAATACAATATGTTCCCTGTTATCAACTTGTTGACAGTATTATTTTTTTTTATACATAGTTGTATTTTCAATCAATATACATTGATTTTGAATTATTTTTATTCCAAAAATATACATATCTGTTTTCATTTGGCAATAAGCAATGTTAACCTCATATTCAAATATTTATGAAACAGAATTGTTAAACTTGTTTTAGGCATAATATAGGTATCGACAGTATAAGTTACTTCTCCTAAACATCTGAGGATAAATATGCTTGTTATTAAGGATTGAAGAACTTTTCATATAATCAAATACATTTGACTTGACAAAAAGACACACAAAAAGAAGGAAAAAATAACTTTGGTTCATATCTAAATTATTGTTGAACTTTATATTGAACAATTATATTGTGGAAGAAGCAAAATGTACCAGCAAGCATGAATAATACACAATGATTAATAATGTACATGTAGTAAAAATTATACAATACACTTTGTAGTATGTACACCAGTATGAATGACACAATGTATTTTAGCACCAATAATAATGTTCAAATGCTTACATCAATACTTTATATGTATATCATCATGTATATGGAGTCATCATGAATATCTGTAAATAAGCACTATCTAAGCCTCGTGTTCTATTGTTTAACAATATGGATTTTTACTAAGACACATTCTATGATTTGTACATGAACATTTGTACATTGTTTAATATAGTTGCACCAATTCTTTCCATTAAGATTCCTTTACTTAAAACTGATATCCACAATAAGAGTTTTATGATGGTTGCTATTAAAAGCAGTCTTAAAAGTTCTGTTGTCTGATCAATGGTTGATGAAATGTTTAAAGCAATGTTTCTCAGCATATGTTTGCATTGCACTCTTCTAACGAAATAACATTGATGTGATGAAGTGGACGAAAACAGAAGAGTAAGCCAATGAGATGAGTCATCTGTCCTAATGGTGCACTACATTACATCTTTATCATACATTTTGTATTTATACCTGAAATGAAAGATTTCATTTTGTTAAAATAAACAAAGGTTTTCATATAATTAATTATTAACTTCTAAAAGTTATTTTGATTAATATGCAACATACTAAAAGATAAAAATATTCCTTGACAATACATAAGCTATATTGAGGAGCTCTCTAGTTTCAATCTTACATTAAAAAAAAAATCGACCTACAAATTGCTTGTAAAATGTAAAGACAAACTGAAGACAGTCTGTAGCGATCATTAGCATGTCAAAATGCTCCAAGATTTTTTTTCTCTTTTTACAATTTACAAACAAAAAAATTGCCTTAGTTTTCATTTAGTGTTCAGAAAAAGTTTGAAAGTGAAGACAGCTCTAGTGTTTTTGAATTTGGTATCAGTAGGCAAGTTACAGAATAGAATGAACATTTCATATTTTGAATTTTTTCAGTTCAATACTTAACTTTTAATTTTTAATATGCGATATCATATTTTTTTATTTATCAGGATTTTTCAAAAGTTAAAATGATTGATCAGGATAAAGATATTTCTGTAAACACTTGAGTAGGAAACCTTCAGAGAATAAGAAAGGATTATGTTAATTTTCTCTGCTTTGCAAGGATGCCATCCAAATACTTGTTCTTTTAAATCTTGCATATGCAAAAGAGAGATTTTTTTTATTTAAAGAAACAAAATATCAGTTAAGATATTATATATAACAGTTATTCAGCAAATAATTATCAAACTTACATCAGTACTACTATAAGCTAGAGGTGGAATATCCTGGGATGTCATGTGCAATAGGCTAGAGGTGGAATTTCCTGGGATGTCATGTGATATTGTGGTGGACCATTACTTACATCAGTACTACTATAAGCTAGAGGTGGAATTTCCTGGGATGTCATGTGCTATAGGCTAGAGGTGGAATTTCCTGGGATGTCATGTGATATTGTGGTGGACCATTACTTACATCAGTACTTCTATAAGCTAGAGGTGGAATTTCCTGAGATGTCATGTGATATTGTGGTGGACCATTACTTACATCAGTACTTCTATAAGCTAGAGGTGGAATTTCCTGGGATGTCATGTGATATTGTGGTGGACCATTACTTACATCAGTACTTCTATAAGCTAGAGGTGGAATTTCCTGAGATGTCATGTGATATTGTGGTGGACCATTACTTACATCAGTACTTCTATAAGCTAGAGGTGGAATTTCCTGGGATGTCATGTGATATTGTGGTGGACCATTACTTACATCAGTACTACTATAAGCTAGAGGTGGAATTTCCTGGGATGTCATGTGATATTGTGGTGGACCATTACTTACATCAGTACTACTATAAGCTAGAGGTGGAATTTCCTGGGATGTCATGTGATATTGTGGTGGACCATTACTTACATCAGTACTACTATAAGCTAGAGGTGGAATTTCCTGGGATGTCATGTGATATGGTGGTGGACCATTATGTGATTGATATTGGTGTGTTGGTGACATGTCTTTATGGAAACTTTCTGAAGGTTGATCTATGTAACTACTGGATACATCAGTACCTATACCACTCTCTGAAAAGAAAAGAAAAACATTTTAATTAGCAATTTCAATATCTGATGGGGGATCATTGTCGAGTCACTGCTTGGTTAGAGGTTTCTTATTTAAAAGTACTATTTATATAATATATTTTCCTTGTTTATTTCTGAAACAAGTCTGTCAAGATAAGGTTATCAAGAACAATAGGAATCAAACCAAAGTTTTGTTTTCTTCAACAAGTAATTACATTTATCTTTAATAAACAATTGGTTTGATTGACAACTGTTAATAGAAAAATGCAAACTATCAAAAGCAATAGCTATATAAGATTCAAGAGAATTTATTAACAAGTACTTACCATTAGATAAACATGTGTTAGTTGTGTGTCGTGGACTATCAAAGGGATCTCCGCCAGCACCAGGATTTATAAATAGACCAGAATGACTACTGTTGGACGACGATGTACTTCCAATGGAGATGATAGAATGAGGTCGCTTGTTGTTGAGTCGTGAATGATCAAAAGATGACACTGCTATGGAGTTCCTGGTCCTTGCTGAAAATGGAAATTTTTTATAGAAAGAGATAACAAATTAAAAAATATATTACATTTTCATTTCCTAATGTTTGTAAAAACATTCATTCCTTTGCTTCATTATATTCAACATTTATCTATAGAAAATTAATCGCAGAAGTATGAACCTTGTCTCACATTTGTTTCTAATTTCTTATTTAAAAATAAATGGGGAATGTGTCCATGGGACACAGATGATGCCCCCGCTTGCATATAACGTTATAAAGGGGCATAACTCAAGAACAGTCAAAGTGATGCTAACCAAAATTCATACTTGATCTGAGTTATGTGGTAATAAGCATTGTGTATAAGTTTCATAACATTTGGTTGAGGCAAACTAAAGTTAGAGAACGGAAACCAATTTCGGGACATAAGGATGTACGGACGTACAGACGGACAAGGGTAAAACTTAATGCCACTCTGCGTGGACATAAAAAAGAAGCTAATTGCCACAAGACATACAATTTACTGGATTACCAACATTCAGCTGCAGAAGGATTTTGTTTCTTTTTTTCATCATCATTTCTTTATGGAAATTAATCCTAATGAAAATACTGTAGTACTGTAGTACAATTTTGATCTTCTATTCATGCTTTACCAAATTTCTTCTCTTTTTTTTTTTTTTAAAAGGACTAGATTGGAATTCAATTTTGAAAGAAACCTTTGTCTTGTTTTAGTACTATTTGTCTACCAAACACATGGTAATCCTTTATGTAAGAACTTACCTCCCCTGCCTCCTAAAGCATAGTTAACAAATCTATCCTGTATATTATTAGCACTTGGTTTGATATCTAAACATGGTTTGTTTCCTATTCCCATGGTAGCCATCTCTGTCATATGACGATCTGTAATTTTTTATTCGTATTAATTATATTATTCACTGTTTCCTCGTGATTTGTTTTATGTTTTCTTAAGATAGTTATAGCCTTTTAAAGCTGACTTTACAATGGGTTTTGCTCATTGTTGAAGGCCGTACAGAGAACTATAGCTGCTTAACATCCACATCATTTGGACACTGGTGCATCGTTGTCTCATTGGAAATCATACAATATCTTCTTACTTTTATATATCAAGTAATTAAATAGTATTTTAGTTCTCATGCACTAAGATAAAATATTAGATTTTTTGCTTATATATTCTTAAACAGTTTATTCACAACACACATGATATGCCAGTCTGTTTTCACAACACACATGATATGTCAGTCTGTTTTCACAACATACATGATATGCCAGTCTGTTTTCACAACATACATGATATGCCAGTCTGTTTTCACAACATACATGATATGCCAGTCTGTTTTCACAACATACATGATATGCCAGTCTGTTTTCACAACATACATGATATGCCAGTCTGTTTTCACAACATACATGATATGCCAGTCTGTTTTCACAACACACATGATATGCCAGTCTGTTTTCACAACACACATGATATGCCAGTCTGTTTTCACAACACACATGATATGCCAGTCTGTTTTCACAACACTATGCCAGTCTGTTTTCACAACACACATGATATGTCAGTCTGTTTTCACAACACACATGATATGTCAGTCTGTTTTCACAACACACATGATATGCCAGTCTGTTTTCACTTGTTCAGAAATGTCAACTAGCAAGTAAGATTTTATAGCAGATCTTTTGATTTCCATGTTATATAAAACATAGAAAAACATTTTGATTTCTGGTGACATTGAAAACAAACCAATTCTTATAAATAAAAAAAAACTCAAACGAACAAAACTTTTATCTGACACCTGTTAAAACATTAACCTTATGAATAAGTAGAAAAGGGGAATTGAGATTCTACAACTGGACCTTGAGATATGCAGCTATCTGCTGTCCATAGCAAAGTCCTCAAATTCTTGCATAAAAATTGAAAATACACTAAATGTGAAAAATAAAATTTTAAAAGTTTAATGAATTAGTGTTAAAATCTCCTTTAAATAGATTTTTTTAGTCTTGTATGTTTTTTAATTTTAGTTCATTTATATGTTTTGGAGTTTAGTATGATGTCCATTTTCAATGAACTAGTACTTATTTTTATTTAGGGGCCAGCTGAAGCAGGCCTCTGAGTGCGGGATTTTCTCGCTGTGTTGGACCAATTGGTGGCCTTCAGCTGTTTTCTGCTCTTTGGTCGGGTTGTTGTCTCTTTGACATATTCCCTATTTCCATTCTCAATTTTATTTTTTAAATGTTAAGTATAAAATAACATCATTACACATTCTTCTCTTCGAATTATACTCACCCCTATTTTTCAAAGCTTGATTCCACAAGATTTTTGAAATCCCTCTGATCCAGTGATGTTTTACATCTGAGTTAGGGGCCTGAAAGATATAGTTATCCCCAGAATTTCTCCTCCTGAACCAAATCTCAAACTTATACCCTGATTCTCCATAGTTCTCTGTCAGCCCTATATCAGCCATCTAAAATGAAAGAAGGCGTTAAATATGCGTCATTCAATGTTTTACAAAAAGATTTTATTTTACACATTGAGTTGTCTCTCCTATATCATTAGAATTCACATCAAAATGCAGTTTTCTTTAGTTTTCTGTGTTATGTCTGATAATAAATAAATTTTGACAAAAAACGGTAAACTAATGCATAGTTATTAATAAAACATTTTTAAAAAAGCATGATTCAACTACAAAAATATTTCATTTACGTCAGAGATTTTGGGAAACCTTTAGGTTAAAAAAAGATGTGTTTGTCACAATAAAATTGAGATTTTTAGATGTGTCAAAATGAATTAAAATTGAACGTAGAGTTAGTACATACATTTATTTGAAAATGCTATGTAAATACTAATATATGATAATTTTACTCCGAAGATAACCACAATGAACAAAAAACCAAAACATTCTTACATATCCTCAGCTGGAAACAAAAAATATCTTTAATTTAACATCAAACTTACTTTAAAGCTATTTTTATAAACATAATATTCTGGTCCCCCATGTCTGTTTCTTTTGGTTTTACTGAATAATATCATATCCTCAAACAAGAAGACGTGTCGTAACGATTTCTTCCTTCCCTGCCATACAAGGAATTCATCTTGTCGGAGTAAACTCCCCTGCTCCTGGAGATTTACATCACAATCCTTCAAAGCATCCATGGCCAACAAGTCATTACCATGTCTTAATTGGAATTTTACCATTTGTTCAGCTGCCTGTAATTACAAATAAACAAACTATTGTTGTTTCAGAAACAAATATATGGAAAGGGGTGATATTTATTTCCAAAAATCATGCATAAAATCTTGATTGGATACCACATATTGTTCATCCAAATATTAAATATATAAGTGCTTTCTAATACATCTATACAAATCATTGATGACTTTAGAACTAAGACATACCATGCATACTTTTTGTTGCCTTTATTGTTTTATTGTGTTGTTGGGTTGCTGTCTCAATGACTTTACACCATACCAACTATTATTGATTAAAAAATAATAATGAGACTGTCCTCAATTATATAGGGCCTTGCATGCATACTCATATTGCAGAAATAAATCATTGGTATCTTTAACTGTTTTTCTAGATATAATGTCATGAATGTACGGACTACTTGAGAATAACTATATTGTATAGAGATGCCTAGCTCCTACTTTCAAGTGACACACAAAAATCAGGATACCCAATAATTGGTTAGGCATGTCAGGGACTGATCGCTGATATTTTGCATGTAGATTTCAGTTCCAAGAGTTATGAAGCTCCAACACCAAACTATTTATTCTTGTCAGAATTCTACATATCTTAAATACTTATTTTCTGATTAACAAACTGACTATGACACATTATATAATTGTCATGATTAGCCCTGCCAGACTGAGGACATTCCTCCATTATCTGACAATGACACGTTAGTTATGTAATTGTTTCCAAACCTTTAAGTCTTGATAAGCTGCATCAGACTGAGGACATTCCTTCATTATCTGTTTTAACATTAAGGCATATTTTCCCATTCTTTGTACAGGTTTCAGTAAGTAACTAGATAAATCCATTCTATCACCCAGCTCTTCTTGTTTTTGCTGAAAAAAACAACAAACAAAATAATAAAATTACCATGTAAATTGCTCCGTGTAGTTTGGCGCCGAGTTTACATATTCATATTAATTACTCTCTTCTTTTTTTTCTTTTACCCAAAGACATAGCCATATCACAGGTGCATCTTCCAAATATATATAGTTTCTCTTTTCATCAGAAATTAGAGAAAATTGTTGAATGCTGATGTGCATGTACTGATTTTGTGTCATGGATGGATACCCAACATCCTTTGTTTTCTATAAATACAAAACATTATATACATATGCAGCATGTGTCTTAAAGAAATATAATTCATATTTGCAAATGTGAACAAATATCATGGTCTGTTTTAAAGCATCAAATGGCAAAACTGTCATTGGGCAAAGCATAAGAAATACAGTACATCAGCTCATCCTGTGTGATTTTAGAGGAATACAATAATATATTCCTCAATCAATTTGTGAATGTGGTCAAACCAGTTGTTCAAAACCTAACTTCTGCATTATTTCTCACTGTATCAAGCACATGTTTGTTTTATTCACTACATTTCTTAGACTGGTGTTTATTTAGAGCGTAATGTATCGTTTAGACACTTGAAGATTGTGTATTGGGTACTGTTGATCTCTAGATGTCTTTTACATTTTTTAATGTTGTTGGGTTGCTGTCTTATTGATGTTTATCCTACATCTCATTTTATCCATATATTCTTATACATATATAAAGTAATTTACCTTAAAGAAATGTTTACCATATTCTGCCATCAAAGCATCAGACTTTGGTTTATTCTTGTTATATAAAGCATACAGGTAGAAAAAACTCTCCTGAAAAAAAAACCACAGCTTTATATTTTTGATTTTCTTGCAATGTTATCTTGTAGAGTATTTTAAATATTCCAATCTTCTGATATTCCTTGACACCTAAACTCCTTTATTTTAAAAAATCTTAGCATGTATGCTTTGTCATATTTCAATAACATGCAAGGTGATTTTATACTAAGTTCCATTATATCTATAGAAATACAAAATTATAGAAACACCTGTAAAATGTATGCAACATTCCAACTTTGCCATTAAACTTGAAATTGCTACACTGTAACTTTCATTTTGTAAAATATTTCTGTTTTTTTTTATTTTATTTCTTTTGTAACATTTATGTAACATGGAGTTGTTAGCACTTCTGAATAGTCATCTCATTGATTAACTGTCTAAAACAAAAACAAGCCTAAATCAGGCCGTTGGTTCTCTATTTTGTATTATTTTACATTTTGTCATGCTAGGCATTTAATGCCTTAATATATAGTATGGTTTTTGCTTATTGTTGAAGGCTGTCAGTGACCAATAGATGTGAACATTCTCATCCTTTCTTCTGGTGGATAGTGGTCTCATTGCCAATCATAACACATCTCTTTTATTTCTATTCTAAGAACAGAAATATCTATCATGTAGACATCACATCTTTCTACTCACATGCATGAGAAAATAATGTGAGATCTGGAAAGGTTTCTGTTCACACATCTCAACTTCCTTCAAGAAATACTGATAATGAAACTGATAGATCTTCTCAATGTTTCCAAATATAACATTTCTCTTTCCACGTAACGCCTGAGGTACATCTTCTCGTAATAATTCTGGGATATAGTTTTCTATAATATATTGTAATGACTGAACATAGTCTCTCTCTGTTTGTACCATCTCACACATAACATGAGCCAAAATACTGAAAATAAAATAGAAAACTTACAGATAATTGTCAGGTTCTCATATTTCATGCAGCTAAAACATCATTTTTTTATTTCGTTAAGCAGTTTATCAGAGTATGTAACATTCATTTCTAAATATTTCTGTGATACTGAAGGACAATGCACCTCATTTCTTTTTGTATGACATGTATGAAGAACTAATCATTATTATTTTAAATTAGATGTTCAGGAAAAAAAATCAATTGTAACCATTTGAATATAAGAATCACTTTAATTTCAAAATTTCATTAAGCATCATTTTTATCGTTATTTAACAGATATTTTGATAGGTGTTGACCCATCATTTTAGTATTGTTCTTTTCAGGGCCATACCTTATGTGTTCATTTGTTGATAAAAAAATTGTATTTTTTTTTTTTTTTTTTTTTTTTCAAAATTGTTTAAATCCTCAGTAGTAGACATGTACTGATAATTATCTCATTTTTTAGGTACATACTTTCAAATTCATTTAAATTATTCACTTTGATGCTAAAGCACGAGAGAGAAAAATCAAAATTTCCCATCTAAGTACAAATGTAATAATTCAACAAGAGTTGTCTCCCGTTGACTGTTACATTAATTGATTATTTTCCAAAAAAATGTTTGGTCTATCAGAAGCCAGCATATGTTTAAAACAATGTGACAATAACAGCATTTCCAACTAAATGTGCATTTCACATAATTCATTATATACATGTATCATAAATAAGAGACATCAGCCTCCATTATAATCCGAAAGTATTCAATCAACAACATACATTTACAAAATTCCATTTGAAACAGCTGATGTCCATGTGTATAAATAACTTTTACAATAAGTTACAATGTATGAAAAAACTGGAATGTGAGGTTATCTAGAGGTCAACATAGTCTTCCACAATAGACAAGTGTCTATACAATATGACTAGCTACCTTTTAGATTCCTTCCCAGAAAGTTTTAGACCAGCTAAAGATCCAGTTGGGACATTTCTGTTGAACTCTGACAGATGTGAATTAACAGGGACTGGGGTCCATTCTCTGGTAGGTGGACTACCACAAACTCCTTTGGACCAATCTCTCTTTTGAGGACTGGTACAACTGTTCTCTTCATTTTCTTCTTCCTCCTCAGGTAAACTATAAAATCAATAATAAATCAAATTATGACAATTCATCTATCTTAAATTAAATTTGTAGAAGAATACTTAAACCTCAATTTGATAGTAAAATCAGAAATTGTTGGTGACATAAATGGTAAATTTTTTGTAATACTTTTGATAAAAATTTAGAAAAAGTGAAAATTGTTTTTTTTTAAAGGGACAAAGATGCTTTCTGACCAAAGTTCTAAAATAATTTTTCATCACCACATAATTAACTTTAAGAGGTCCATGTTTCAAAGACACAAGCTAGATTTTAACAGTTTTGTTAAACTCGCATATCATGACATCTAAAGTGGCAGTTTCCAAAAAACTAAAAAACATCCAAATTCAAGTTTACTATTGCCAGTCTATAACTAGATTTTTATTAATCAAGAGGACTGCTGTTCCATACATTTATTTGATAAATTGGAAGATACACGAAATATATTTAAAATTCAGTCAACTATGTACAGATTAAAATTCTTGTATCATTAACTCAATATAACTAAAAAAAGAAAAGAAATATTTTATTCCATAAGCTCAGTCTTTCTGGCTATGGTATTTAATACTAAAACCAATTCATCAATGTATTAATTTCACTCTTAGTTTTAAAAACATTTCAACACTGTAAACTGTATTTCAATTTTTGCTACATGGTATATCAAATAACATTGTATTCAGGAGCCACATTAATTAATTTCACAGTAAATTTATTGCTGTTTGTTCAATTTTTACCAGCAGAGCAAAATATTCTATCCTTAATTTTTTATTACAATATTCATATGCAAGATGAACGAAATAATTTAAAATATGGTATGATTTGTTTGTACACAAAGTACAACTAGGGGCCTCTTGAACATGCTGTGTTCTGTGAACTCTTAAGTTGCATTGTTAACAACCTTCCAGCAAACTGTCATGATGAAAAACCGCAATAATTTCCCCCATATCTTGTCTAATTTTCTACCAATATAGGGTTAACTTTATACAACTCTTGCCACCTACCTTGAAAGACTATCTGTACTGACAGTTATAATACTATACAACTGTACTGACAGTTATCATACTATACAACTTTTGCCACCTACCTTGAAAGACTATCTGTACTGACAGTTATCATACTAACAGGCCGACATTCAAGTGCCTTCATCTGTGGATTTCTTAATGGCGGAGATAATTTTGATTCATCTTCTTCAATTATAACATTACTAGGCAATGGAGCACTAGTTCGTTTTTGTAAACTTATATGTCCATTTTGAACTACACCACTTGTATCTAGAGAATTCACTGTAGTCCGTTTTAACATTTTTTTCACAGGTCTGTTATGAGAGGAAAGTGTATTTCCTGGCTCATACGGTGGAGTAAAAACAAAATCTGTGGAGTTCGTTGTTGATAAAGAATTATTTAGTTTTTCAGTATTATTGTTCTTGTTATTTTGAGCACTTTCTGATGAGTCTTCGGTTAAATCTTCTCGAGAAGATTTTAAAGTTGTGTCATTTAACACTTTTGGAATTGAAGTAACCACATGATCAGATAAATCCTCAGTAATATAAGAATTTCCTGAACGAGGTGAAAAAGCTGCTTCAGAAACACATTTTCTAAAAGCTGGATGGATTGCACGGTTTGGAACAGCTGGGGTACTGGAAAGAATGGGATTCCATGCCCCTTCTCCTAGTTCATAAGACTGACTCATCTGATTAGAATCTTTTGCATAAGTCCGTCCAGGGCTTCTATGTGGAGAACCAAAACTATTTGAGGGTTGCAAATTTTGTTCTCGTAACATTTTTTCTTTTGCCCTACGTAAGGTTCCCAGCCTGAGATTCAATAAATTGTTTGTTTCAACACAACGTGCTTTCGCAACACGACACTGTTCTAGAAGTTTATCATTTTGCAATTGTTGGGCAAGTTCCGACATACTGGCAAAGGTTGCCTCTGTCATTGCAGGATGATGACGAAGGTAAAGCTCTAGACTACGTAATAACTTTTCGAGTCCTTCTAAAGTTGTCGAATGGTCCATTTTCATACTGGCCACATATTTCATTGCTTCTAAAGCCCATTCATAGCTCTACAATATATCAAATTATTAATGTAGTTATTTTAACAACCTGCTCCTAAGGAAAATAAAATATCACAAAAGCCTTATACTTTGATATTCCTGTACGGATGAAAAGAATTTCTTCTGAGGTTGCAAAATCTTCAATGAATTTTGAATTATTATTCTCTTTGAAAAAATTGACAGAATTCCAACAAGAAGCAACTTTCTCTCCCAAGCATAATAACTAGGTGTGAGAGTATTAGGCAGTGAACACTTGAAATCAACAGGATAAACCACTTGTTATGGATTCTTTGATGTAAACACATTAATTAACAAGCCATATCCATTAAAGATCATGTTCTCACAAAGTGTAAAAAATATCAAGATATTCTGGCATGGAAATGGTATTTAATGATGAGAGATTTGATATGCATTTATGTCAACAAGGTCTATTACCAGATATTATACTTCTTTTTAATTCTTACTTTAAGATGCATTGATTTTTTTCTTCTTTATTATCCATATGCATTTGTGTATTTATAGTTTATAGGCTCAAAATAAACATCTTTTTCCCCATGATTTATAATACTTTTTTCTGAGTTGTATGAGACATTTGTTGTTTTTTGTATCCTGGTGAACATTATGGCCATAATTTTGATCTCAGTGTAGTTCACTTAGTCCATTAATTTCTTATGAATTATCATTTCTCCTTTATGCCCAAATTTAGTTCTAACAGGTATACTAAGAGGAATGAGACAGCAAAGAAACATGACGAAAAAGAAATCAACAGACATGTTGAAGTATCTATATAAATAGCCTGGAGTCTATAGGCAACTTTCATATTCGTCCATTTCAAATATTTGAATGTTATTATGTCACAGTAAGAGGCAATTGTTCAATGATTTAATTTACACTGACTGACCCTGGAGCAATGGGTGTCACTCATTCATGAAAAGGACCTCAAAATTAGTCTACAAAGAAATTGCACCAATACCAAATTCAATAAAAGACAAAAAATTTGTGATATAAGTCAAGAAAACAAACCACTGACAAAGTTTTGAAACAGGAACATGTGGCAGGGTTAAACTAAAAGGAGATATAATACTTTTTTGTTTTTTATTCTAAGCATTTTTCACTTTGATCAGACACCCATGGGTCAAATCTGTCACTATATACATTCATTCTTTATGGTCTGGGACTAAGACATAACAACAAAACTATCCAATCCAGACTCTATCAGTAATCACTAGTTATGGGACCAAATAATTGAAACAACCTAGTCCATCTGGACCCCATCAGTAATTCACTGTTATCAGTAATACACTATACCTTATCTAAGAGATGATTCACTGTTATCAGTCCTACACTATACCTTATCTAAGAGATGATTCACTGTTATCAGTCCTACACTATACCTTATCTAAGAGATGATTCACTGTTATCAGTACTACACTATACCTTATCTAAGAAATGATTCACTGTTATCAGTCCTACACTATACCTTATCTAAGAGATGATTCACTGTTATCAGTCCTACACTATACCTTATCTAAGAGATGATTCACTGTTATCAGTACTACACTATACCTTATCTAAGAGATGATTCACTGTTATCAGTACTACACTATACCTTATCTAAGAGATGATTCACTGTTATCAGTACTACACTATACCTTATCTAAGAGATGATTCACTGTTATCAGTCCTACACTATACCTTATCTAAGAGATGATTCACTGTTATCAGTCCTACACTATACCTTATCTAAGAGATGATTCACTGTTATCAGTACTACACTATACCTTATCTAAGAGATGATTCACTGTTATCAGTACTACACTATACCTTATCTAAGAGATGATTCACTGTTATCAGTCCTACACTATACCTTATCTAAGAGATGATTCACTGTTATCAGTACTACACTATACCTTATCTAAGAGATGATAACACTTTGTGGTACTCTCTATCCTTTCTCTGGTGGTCTCCAGTCTCTGTGTAAAGTCTTGTAAATGTTTCTTCAGGGTCCGGGCCAATTCTTTGTACCCTGTAGCATCATCAAAGTCTCCAGATTGGGCTAAAATACTGGCCTCTTCTAACAAATCATTTCCTTTTTCTATGAAAGACTGCAATAATAAAGTAACAATATAGGTACTACAAAAATGTTCCTAGTAGACAGTAGGAACTTTCAATTTGAAAAAAAAGTACTTATATTTAAATAGTTTCAAAAGTCTTCTGACAAAAGTGATGGCTGTTGTTTGCAAATTCTAGTTTTAAATCTTTAGAGAAATAATGTTGGATACTGTTCCTGTGCACAGACAAGAATCTGCATTCATCATGAAAGGTGTGTGATATTTATGGAAAAAAACTGTTTAATTGTGTATCTATGTAATGTAATCTGTGAGTTTCCAAACTATTCCATTTAGAAATTAAATGACAAATACAATAGAAAGCTTTCCCTTTTAATAGGCTTCTATTCAGACAAAAAATATTCCCCTAGGAATTTCACCTGTTATCCTCAATTACAGAATTTTAACTAGATATTATTAAATAAAATACAAAAACTGTACCATAAACAAGAATGTGTTCATAGTTCATGGATGCTCCACTCGCACTATCATTTTCTATGTTCAGTGGACCGTGAAATTGGGGTCAAAACTCTAATTTGGCATTAAAATTAGAAAGATCATAACATAGGGAACATGTGTACTAAGTTTCAAATTAATTGGACTTCAACTTCATCAAAAACTACCTTGACCAAAAACTTTAACCTGAAGCGGGACAGACAGACAAATGGACAGACAAACGAACGAACGAACGGACGCACAGACCGAAAAACATAATGCCCCTCTACTATTGTAGGTGGGGCAAAAAAATTACTATAAGTTCTTATCCTAAATAAATACACAGTATATATAATATCTTATATATAAGTGCCTATAAATAGCAGCACATGACATACAAATCTATGGGAGTGTGGATTAATCAGTACAGAGATTAATTCAATTACACAAATAAAATTATAGATTGCCTAACAATGTAATTTTAACACACTATTTAGTATGTAAATATAAGAATGTTTAAAATATTAACAAAATGATGAAAATAAACGCAATATTTCGCTAGACTAACTAGCTTTATTAAGCGTGCATCTATCCAGGTGAAATCGGATGTAGATGATAAGAAACTTTTGCAGCTCAATGTATATGTTTATGACTCAGAAATGTTTTACTGCAATGAAATGTAGGATCAATTACCTACAACTGTCAAATTCAAGGGAATATTTTTTTTCGACCTATTTTCGTATGCAACCGGATGTGACGTACTATGATTTGGTGGTATTACACCTAAAGGGCCACTGGTCTTCACACCAGAAAGGTCCAGGACTTCTGACTTTACCATACTGGATGCTGACCAGTCATATGGTTATCATAGAGATTTGTGTACATTGCCTTTATGGCTTTAATCAAGACAATAACGACACCCAAGCCGAATTCAAACTTCCTGGACATTGATTACTATCCTCAAGTGGTGATAATTACTATGTAAACAAACCTAGTGGCTTGAACCCAGACCTACCCCACGCTGTGACTCGACAGAGTCCTGTACATTGTTTTTACTTACATTATAGAATAAACAACAGACTAATGATAAATATTATTAAATCACTAACACAAATCAATAAAATTTTTATTTTGTCTCAAACAAATCTATTTTTCTTGATGACCTGAAAACAAAAATAAGTTCAAAATGGCGACCGATAAAACCCTGATCTCAATGAAATGACCGAAATTATTTCTGTAAAAAAAAAAAAAAAAAAGACCTAAATCCCAATAAATCATTTCGGTCTTTTCAGTTTCCAAATCGGTCATGTCTGGCATATATGACCGTTTCCGGACCCTTGATATATATATATAATACTTAATTTCAGACATTTTCACCAAACACTTGCTAAATCAAATAAAGGATATTCATTACAATCAAATCAATTTCTATAAACCCAGAAATGCCAGTTATGTGTCAGTTTCTAATGAGATATCAACATTTAATATTTACACCAATCTAAAATAAGTTAATTTCATTGTCAGATATCTTATCCTGGACATGGCACATACACATTATATTCCAACAATGGGATGGTGCCAAATTATTTTATTACATTTCATACAATAATCTGATGAATTCTTCCGTAATTAATTTCTCTTCTTGTGCTGAAAACAACTTTTCCAAGAAATGTTATTACTTATAAAGAGGGAGTTGTGTTCTATAACAGGAATAGAAGACCTTGAGGATGTATTATGATTGATTTCAAATAAAACCGTTGGCCAAAGCAAAGAATCTTATCCAAGTGACAAATTATCAAGCCTGATGCTGTCTCAGGATGTTGTCCTTTTATTGATCATAACAAACAAGTTCAGTGTTAATTTGCTAAAGGCATTTTAAGGCCTATTTTGATTAATTTAGCTAAGAAATGGTTTTAATTTCCTCCTTGTTACGAGACAGAAGTACTCGAAATTACACAGAAACAATTACATATAAAATGAATTCTATAAAGATAAGAATTTAAGATAAGAATTTTATTAATCTAATCAAGAACCCATAAAGGGCATCATTTACAACAATATTAAGCACAATATGATTGGAAAAAAGAAAAACTAGATCCTAATATAATACTATCATATTATGGACAGGATCAGAGCCTAATACATCATGTGTCTTACATAACTATAACAATAATTTCATAATAATTAAATAATTTCTATAATTAATAGTTTCTATATTATGAAACGCTACTATTTTCTTTAAAAAAATGTGACAGGGTTTTTATTCTTACAGTCATAATTATATATATGTAATATTAAATATAGCTGAAATCTTATGTACCAGTAATGAAAAGTTGAGAACCAAGAGGTTAAACACATACTTTAAATAGCTACAAATACACATACATATATTATATGCATTACATGTAATTTTGCACATAAATACACAGTTATATAAAAAACATAATCAAAAATCTTTAATCATCTAATTCTAGCCTGAAATTCAGACATATTATGTAATATATACAAATACAGATTCAACATAAGAAACTGTCATCATCAGCAATAAATCAGGTTAAATACCAGAAACAGATTTTTTTTAAATTTTTAAAAGTTAAAGATCTGATAATGTGACTGTATATTTACCATCAAAAGTAAGTTTTCTCTAGTTGTTATAAAGATTCCAATACATTTTTGTGATCTTTTTACTTAGTATTATTTAGATTGAATTATTTAACAATGTATCCAATTAGTATATGCTACTTCCAGCTATAAATATTAAACAATAAAAAAAAATATTTATATCTGCCCTAGAGTAAAGGAAATCATAAATTCATAAAGTCAATTCAGTTTTTTATTATTTATGAAAGCAGTCTTTACTCCCTCTGGCTATTTTTGCAATAGTGTCCATCTGATATAAGTTTTTGTGTAAAAATTAACATTTTTTAAAGCACAAATTGTCACCATGAAATAAAAAACTTGCCTTTTGAGGATATCAAATTTACACATCTTTGTATTATTTTCCCTTCTTTCTGTGAGGGAGATATTTCATTATTTTACCTACTTTTTTGTAAACTGCATATTAGCAAAATGAGCAAAATTACATGTAACTCATACAAAGCATAGAATTTATTTACAAGTAGGGTAGCCAAAGAATGTGTTTAACCTCTTGATTGTCAACATTCAAAGTCAGCCTGTTGTGCTGGTATTTTCTGTTATTTGTTTTATGCATCATACAAACTCTAATTGTGAAGAGTACTCAAAACTTTATGTGCAGGTAAACTTTCTGTTTAAACCCAAAACCCTCATTGGCTAGAGGTGTGGTTATTAAGATCAGGACTTAGTATATAAAAAAGAGAAAAAGCTATGATATTTGTATATGCATCCTAAATCAGCAAAGAACATCTGCATGCACTATCTTTCAAATCGTTGCACGTAACATGCACATGCATACTTAAATAAGCAGAATTAATCATTTAAAAATTTTGTAAAAATGATTTTTAGTATAATAAATAATGCTTCTTGCAGGTAATGAATACAAACTATTTATGTTTCACTTACCATTGCACTGAAGTGAAATTTCTCAAAGTCTTTCTGTTGAGATCGGATGGCTTTTAAGTTGTCGGCCAGATTGGCATAGCGGTCAGCAATCTGTCCACCATGGCTCTGTAACCAACTGATGACCTGAAAAAGAGAGATCAGGATTAAGGAACACAGACAGATATATATAAGTGGGAAGACTATTGATCCAGCTTTCAAATTAATAGAAATCTCTTCCTGTTGGATGTGATTGGGCAATTTCTTAAATGATAGTTTTTCCTTTGATTTGAATTCTATAATTGTCACTTGGTGACCATGATTTATCTTTATCAAGAAGGTTGGACAAATCGGTTATGGAATTGCATCCAAATAAAGTTAGCTATCATTAGGTAGTTAGTATAAAGCTATTAATTGACACTAGAGTAAGGTTTGTTAATGACTTTCTCATAAATCAGACAGTAAAGTTAAGATAATATCAATTTATCCATGACTGAACTGTTATGGTAAAAAAAAACTAAAGCTATATACATTCCTAATGCTTTTGAATCACACTTTTTTTTTAAAATGAACATCTAGACAAGGACCATATTCTTATGTCATCACCCTAGTCTACCACTTCTTAGTACCTCATCTGATGTATTTACTCATTTGTTCTCTATCCAGAACAAGCATCAAATATTTGCCACTGGAAATTAAGAAAGTAACAACCACTCAATCAATCTTACTTCATAAGTGTACCTAATCTCATTCAGAATTACCTACATCTTAAAATTCAACTGTAGCCTTTTATTTCATTTGGATGTCCAATACCTTATTTTTACAGGAGAACATATCACTTGTTGTTTTAGAATTGGACCTTTCACTGTATGCTAAAACATCGACATTTTAACACATTGTAAAGTTTTTAACCTGATTTTAACTCATGCATATGTGATAACATCAGCAGTTTTATCTGTTAAACAATCCAGTAACATGCAGTTACATGGGCGCAGCCATTAAAATGAAGATAACATGGTCTCTGAACATGGTATTCAGAATTAAGAGTGTGGCTAATCCTATTTGGTCTTTGTGTGTACCTGATATTTATTATTACCGAAACACCTCATGGACTCTTTCATAGACTAAATGCAAAACAATATATTTTCATTTGCCCTTAAGAAACTTAAAGATGTGAAGAGACATGTATTTTTAAGTGAGAATTGATAGGTAAGGGAGATAAGCAAAAATTATGTACAGAAAAGCAACAGGAACCTCTATTTTTTGGACAAAAACATATTGGCCTAACAATTTTTCTTTACATATTTTGCTCTCAAAATCAACTTCTTAAATCTTAAAAAATGCTACTATTGTTCCCTTAGCACGGGGAAAACAGTTTGTAGTTTGCAATCTATAGGGCATTATCCCATTCAGGCATTGAGGTTATCATGTTTCATAAGGAGAGATTATTACTTCACAACCCTGTACAGAAAATGTAACCACTGTACATCATGGGGGTATCCTGAAACAGGTTCATCATGTGGGTATACTTACACAGTTTATACCTATTGTTTTACATATAATCTACTTAATGACATATACTAAAAATGTAAGCTTACCTTATAATATAATTGTTTGCAATATTATTCTAACATGTTCAATAACACCCCCATTTAGAACTATAAAATCATCTACATCTACTCAATACAACATGTTGTATACATTCTTTACTGAGGTTCAAACAGGAAAACTTACAGGTAAAACAGATATTGCAAATGAAGTTTTAAAAAATTGTCTTTATACTTTTAACAAAAGGTAATTGAATATTTCAAAGAAAAAGACACCATCTTTTAAATGAATACAATTCATATTATAAAGTACTAGTGTCTATTGGGAACAGATACTTCATCTATGTTAAAAATGTATTCAACTGTCAGGAGAAATACACACAAGAGTGAAATGTCTCTGGAAACTGCCTCGCCTGCTTTACTGATTATGATAGAATTTTGTTGAAATTCTTTAAGATAAAGGTTTTACTATGGGAATCACATAAACTAAATACATAATCAATGATCCATGTTAACGAGGTCAAGGTCAGATGTAACCTACAATGATAACTCAGTTTTCCAAAAGAATGTGCTGCAAATTCATCTACTTTGTAATGAAGCAAAATAAAGGAGTACAGTGAAGCTTTTTTTTATTTACATTGCACTTCATATGACATATCTTCTCATATTTTAATTTATTTTAAAAATCTTAAAAAATAATTTAGTTTTCCCTCTTGTCACATAATAATCCGTACATAATATCCAACTGAACACACTATAGTCTTTCATTGAGAGAGTCCATGATTATCTAATGAAACCCAATGTCTTCATTACTTATTCAGAATCACAGTTGTAATTCATTAATGTTGTCTTCCTTATCTAAAGTCAGTCAAAGATAACCTGTTAATGTCAGTCAACTTTTTGCACTTCAATTAGCGTAATTATTCTTGCACACAATTAAGTAACAACTTTGGAAAACCTGATAACTAGATACTGTGGATTCATTATTATTCGAGGGTTACCAATTTTCATGTATGTTGTGGATCAAGGTGAACCAAGAATTCAAATATTCAACGAAGTATTAATTTTACCATCATATTAAAAGTTGACCATGGACTTCACTTGATTTATATTTACAACTGTTCTCTAGCAGTAGATGAAAAAGACACAGCAATTAAAAAGTTTGAAGAAATAAATTCAAACTGCAACTGAAAAACATTTTGTCCCATTAGTAATGAGATAGAGCAAAGCCTCTTGGATAGTAATAAAATTTCAAGAGTTTACAACGAATGTACTTCAAGAGTAAAAACAATAAATTCTTGATTTCAGCTACCACAACTATGATTATATGTTCAGCTTTAACAAATAATAAATTAATTATAAGAAACCTTCATGAATAATAATTTTCTATTACTGTGACTGATCCTGTCCTCTGCACTTCATAGCAACTAAAATGTCATGTCTGATTACACCATTTTCTAGTCAATAGTCCACAGACTGCTCAGTCAAACATCTGAATGCAAATTTCCTTTCAAGTCCAAACTCATTTGAATTTCACTTGATGTTTCCTGTATTTGTGAGCAGTTTCCTTATTAAGAAAGGGTAACATGCAAGTGCAATTTTCAATAAATTTCAACAAAATAAAAAAAAAATGTTACATTTACAAGAAATAAATGAAATAAATACAATGATATAATCCTAGGGATTAAACACTTAACATGAATTAATATAAAAAGAAAACATTATTTTTGTTTAAAAAAAAATCAAAAAAATCTCCATTTCCAAGTATCTCTAATAATTCAATTTATGTCTTGCACAAATCAATTCCCTCACCAAAAATTAAATATATCTGCACCTGAACACCAAAATATTACATTTTTTTACAGAGAGATAGAAAGTGCTCTGTTGGTATTACTTTTAATCTTTAATATTCTAAAAGTACTTACAACATATTCCAGCATTCTATCATACATTCTGGATTTTTCATGTAATCACTTAAAATATACTTTTTATCCTTCAAAAATTACAATTAAATAATAATAGATGTCCTGTGGACAGAACATATATCCACATTACACTCCAAAAATTTATCAGAATCAGTAATCTGCTGAAGCACAAGTCTGACACACTTCTCAGATAATATAAACCATTAAGATTGTAGTGATTTCAAAACTTGCACATCTTCAAAAATTTATCAAAGTCTCCATAGAAACTGCAAGTTATCAAACATCCTTGTAACCCAGATGACTATGATTCACTATGATAATTCATATTTACCAAAAATTATGATCAAAGCAGAGAATCTGCCAATACATACAAAAACATCAGTTATCTATAAAATAGAAAATGATCTCTGTAATTTTAGTAGAATTGATGATGATAAAGCCAAGAGATAAAATAGGCTTAATTCTAGATTAGATATTAACTAAGGAATTGGTGTTGGACTCATAAAAACAGATGTTTTCAGTCATACTAAAATAAATAAACAATCTAGGGAACTTATTAACTATCCTGGACATGTGCTGTCTGCTGTGAAAACAAGTTTTTATTCATATTTTACTGTAAATCATTAACCTTCGAATTAGTCAGATGATATTTCTAATGAGTTCTCATGCTCTCCACCCAATCATTATGAACATTAATCAAAAGTTTTACACTGTTTGAAATTGTAACTTTACTTTGAAACATTACTGTTCTTCCCAAAATAGAATTTTTTCTTTATAAAAGCAAAAGTCAAACAAGATGAAGAATTTTATTTAAGATATCCAGATTTTGAAACTATACACTTACTTACAAAAAGAATTAGCGATCATTAATTTTGAGTAGAAAAGGGCAGATATCTCAATTTACCTCGTAAAAAAAGAAAGTGTCTAACATGTAAAAGAACAGACAATGAAAACCACTTTCTAATATACTGTAAAAATTACAAAAATTTACGAAACATTTTTTTTAACAAAATTGCTATAAATGATTATGTATCTGAAAACCTAGTGGTCCTCTTAAATCCCAAATCTGTTTATTTTTGTTGTTGTTTATGATTTGTAGTTATTACAAGTTTTATTGTATATGCTCATATGACTATAAAGTGATTCGAAAAAAATTATGCTGATTTTAGAATCGAAAATAATTAAAAAAAGTATTTTCCTATAATTTTTATTTCTTATCTTATCTAATCAAGAAAGTTGAATGAGTAGTAAAATATTTTTATCTTCCATTTTTTTAAATGATGAATATGCAGTGAATATTTTGATTACCGGTTACCAATATATCAAAGCAACTATGCTTATACTGTTGACGGAGGACAGTTATCAATGATTAAGAAATGGCTTACATGTAACAAGAAGAAGATGACTTTAATATATTCTCTTGATATTTATCCATAAGCACTACTTGCCTTGTACAATCTATGGTTTTGAAATAGAGAGAGGGAGTTTCTCAGATACAATCTCATCAAAGGGTGATAACCTTGAGAAGAGATTAGAGGAGAAACTTCCTGGAGTTTGAAACATCATAGAAAATCTGCTTTTCAATATTTTCCTTGACAACATCAATGACATTAGCTTAAGACATCATGCATTCTCACTCTCCTCTACCAAGAAAAACCAATGTCAGATAAGTAGCTTGAGATGGAAATTATCACATATATGATCAAAGGAAATTTGAAGAAATTTGCAATAAAATTTCTAGTAATGCATCAATTACTCTCATTCTTATACCAACTACTTATTCCATTTCAACATTTTGGAGTTTGTTGCTTTGGAAAAAAATCTAATCACTCTACTAGTTCAAAGAACCTTGTACATTGACATTTTTCAAATATACCATGAATAAAAACCCCTAAAACTGTAAAGGGTCGCTGGACTTCACACCAGAAAGGTCCAGGACTTCTGACTTTACCATACTGGATGCTGACCAGTCATATGGTTATCATACAGACTGCCAAGTCAGCAGAAAATAAATATGTACTAACAGCTAACGTAAACAAACAGCAGACTGTGTCAATCTGTTTTTGAAGTTCTGTCCAAGAATGCAGGGTTAATATAGACCTATAGAGTTTGTGCCAGGTTAATTATCAATGGACATTATACAGTGACTGTGCCAAGAAGTAAATTATTGATGGGCATTGTAAAGTGATGAATGAAACATACCAATAGAGTTACTTCAGAGATAGACTGTTGGGTAGGTATGTTTCTGGTATGGCTCTTCAAAGGATACTTCAGTTATGACTATGTATTGTTTAATGCTCCCATAACTTTCTATCACCAGTAGTTCATTTGGAGTGTTATATTATATTTATAGAATATGAGTATGAACTTGAGATCACTGGATATTAAACTCAATAATAACTGATGAAAATATTTTAGTTCCCATTATTTTGGTTGTGTATACTGCATTTTAAACAAGATCTACAGGAATCATAATTTTCAGAACCTGATACAGCATTTCACATATTTTGAAACAATTAAGTAGGAAATTAATACATGCCATGGGCCACAAAAGTTTTGGGCAATTAGTGCATTAACTGATTGCACGTGGCTCTTGCTATAATTATGCCATGAAAGGGTAAAATGGTACTATGAAACCCTATAGATTTTTATCCACTTAATCTTCAGTTCAGATGCACCACAGAAAACACTTTCCTGTCTGAATAACTACAAATGTCAAATTATAAAAATTAATACTAATACTTTATCAACATGACACTTATAACTCAATAAACTGTTGCTTGTCCCGGAGTTATAATAAAGTATATCATGTATATCCAGACATAAGTAAATCAATAATACCAACATCCATATATAGTCTCAAATATCTATTTTAGATTGATATTTTGTCCAAAATTAAATTTGACCCATTATAACAAAGAAAAGACCCTTTCTTTATCTGCTCAAATATCATTATTTTATAATTCTACTAAAAACACATAAAGGACAGTTAAATAAACAATACATATGGTCAGTTTACACTATAATTAACTCTCTACCACTTTTTACAACATTCTTTTCCTGTATTGCTATTCTAATACACAACTGGGACAATGATAGATCAAACTGCAATAATTAGAACATCTAGAGTGCTCACAATATCTGTTCAAATTTACAAAATGTATTACAGAGATTGAAAAGGAGATTGATAAGGAATTGCAGATTGATCCCACACCTCATCATTTTGGAGGATGGATACAAATCCTGTTACTTTTACAGCCTCACATGACAACAAGCCATTACCTGAATCAATAAGTCATACATTTCATTGAGTTATGTAATGAAGGCAATCCATTTCATCACTGATGTTACAGTGTTGAGAAACAGATTGATAAACCATTGATCTAAAATGTTTACAACTATTTTCTCAGGGATTTCCCAGTTCTACATTTGGTTAAGAGAAATGCACTAAATTAAAGTAGTGATGGGAAGGGGGGGGGGGGGGGGGGGGGGGGGGGGGGGGGGGTTATGTTGAGATTGATCTCAGATGTTTACATTGATTATTTTTAAAGATTTCTAAGTTCATCATTTGGCTAAGTAAAATACACTAGATTAAAATCTCCTTTTTTTACAGAACACTTACAAGTACCGGTAGTGATGGAGTGGAGAAGGGGGGAGTTGATATGTTCAATATAAACTAATATTCAGCTTTACACTACTGCTCTAGCCAAACATGTGTAAGCTAGTAACTGTGTTCATCTTATCTATCTCTAGATGTGTTTTTGTTATTCGTGTCATTGGGTTGCTGTCTCATTGATATATATAGAATCAGTCTAGATATTAGAATCTCTAAATTTTTAGAAATTTTCCAAGTGAAAATTTTATAAATATCCTACATGTCCTATCACAAAAACAATTGCCAAAATCCAGATGAAATTTCATTCTGCAGGAATTTAACTAACCTATAATTATCATGTGAAATAAGAAAATGTCAGCAAATCTACAGTTGAAAATTTACACATCTCCAATCATGGATTCAGAAGTTTGTCATTTGTATGAGAGCAGCAAATTATGTGCATGTTAATATATTGTGCTAAGAAGATATCCTTATAGAATGCAATTAATTGCATGCCTGCCATTAAGACAGAATATTAAGTGACAAAAGTCATCTTTAAGAAATTGTCTAAATCCATGGATCGAAATTTGGTCTTAAATATGTCAACCAAAACAAATCTCTGCAAATAATTTGTTATACAATTTCATACTAAATAGCAGCATAATATTCCAAAGATTAGCTGAGCAGAAAAATCAATTTGGTGAGTTCAATTGTGTTGAAAGTAGATCAAAACAAAACTCAGCTATGATAAGTACTCAATATAATACCAAGTGATGCTCATATATTTCAAAGAGGGCTGAAAATGAAGAAGAAAACTGCATTGTTTACAAAATTTGATTGATGCAAGGTCAAATATTAGTAAACAATAACAGATCCCATATTGCATGTAGCTACCAAATAAACAATTCATTACCAACCAAAAATCGAAACTAAAAGACTGTAAGGTTGGAAAAGGCCAAGTTGGTTTCAATTGACTGTTAAGTGCTTTGACATGATATTTATGGTAAAAGTTAACAATAAGACCAATTCAGACAACTAATGTCAAATATTAACAATAACTCACACTGGTCTTTTGGTTCAAAAAGCTAAAAATGTGTTTAACAAATTTATTGGATCTCCCCCTCCTTTTTTAAAAAGAGTACATTTTCAATGTTGTTTTTTTTAAATTATATAATAAATTGTCATGGTAAAGATCCGTGACCTCTTTACACCAAGTACAAATCATTTAAAAAACATCATATGACTTAATGACAGTATTATAGTATTACCAAAGGGAAATAATTAAATGATTCACAAAATAAACACTAACAATAATTGCTTTGACATTTATAATAATTATACTAAAATTGCCTCTTACATATTTAACAGTACAGTCAAGGACAATTATCTTCCTTTAATGTTCAAAAACATTATATCAACACCCATTTTAATATTTAGATCAATTAGGGAGGATGCTCCATGCATTCATTTGAACAGGACATGATATGCACTCATGATTCTAGATTATATTGTAAATAGGGAATCTGGTTGGTAAATTTTAATAATTGCTTCTACTCTACTAAAATAATTCCATTTTTTTCTCAGATTCCATTAGGAGGTTGGTAATCTTCATCAGGAGGACCTTTGAAATATGAGGAAATTATAACAAAATTAATCACAATCATGTGTGTACTCAAACTGTCAAACACACAAATTTGGAAAAATCTAAAAAGTCCAAGTCTAGACAAAATCTATAAAACAATTTCGGTAAAAATTTCTTATGCTACGTCAAGGGCTCTTATCAAGCATATTAACTGTCCATTTTACATTATTGCAATATCGGATGTCCATATATTGTTCAGATAATTTTGTGATACCAATTTCATGTTCCTGAAATATGCCTCATCAGGTTTGTTCAAGTCAAAAGTTTGTGAAGCCTAATGCTAGCATCAAAGCCAAAACAACTTCAATAGATATCAAAATCATCTAAGGTTAGTTTTTGATTTATATGTTAGCAAAATGATGAAAAAAAAGAAGCTCAAGTTCATTTAGCAGAGAATATAAGTGTTTTTTGTATAGACATTATTTTATTATTGATTATGAAAATTTAAGTCAGATTATCTCCCTTACATTACAACATAAATTTCTAATGGTTTATTTTACATGCAGAAATAGCTTATACAATAATTAAAAAGAACAAACCTTATTACTCTCTTCTTCGAATTCCCTGAGATGTAGACATTTCTCCAGCTTTCTCAATCTATTCTCTGATAACTTTACTAACTTCACCATACTATTCTGTAGCTGAATGTATAACTGGTCAACAGCTTTCATACAGTCCCTAAAATGTTATAAACACACAAACATTATTGGTCTAAATAACTACTCAATAGTTTTTATGCAGTCCATATAATATTCACAGTGAACTTAGTTGATATAATATAACTGTTCAGCTTTTTTTACACAGAAATTTTCAAAAAAGTAAATTCAAATACATTTTATGGGGTCTGGTATGTATTTCCCAACAATCGATATAAAGAGTACAATGAATTTTTAGATGTGAAATATGTGGTTCAGTGTTAATATAAGGACAATACCTATAGTCTTCTGTATGTGACATATATTCCTCCTCTTTTTGTAAATCACTTATTATTCCCTTTCCATCTGATTGTAATGAAATTAATCTCTGATCACATAAAGCCGATTTCACTGATTCTTCATGATGTTTGATTGTCCGAGTTGTTTCATCAAAATTTTTTGGCACTACATCAACATCAGATAAATCCTGCATTACACATATTAAATATTTGGCTGTAGCTCGCAATTTGGACAAAAATGGATCCAGTTTCTGAAAGAAATGAATGATTTTACAACACTTTATATGGAAATAAGACAGCATTCTGTTTTCTTGTAAATTTGGAGATGCTCAATCGGTATCACAGAAAGCAGAAAAATATACTTTAGAGAGAAAATATAAAACACAGCTTGTGTGAATATCTTATCTTTTTGAAAAGTAAAACATTTAGAATTCAAGCTAAAACTTCTCATATGAAAGTTATTCTATAAACAAGCAATGACCACATGGACATTTGTATCATGCATTTATCTTGGTACTATTGAGACAGTACAGCTGTCTCGAATGGTGCTGGTGGTGACTATCAAGCCTAAATAATCTCACCATAGATACCAGGCTTAAAATTTTGTGCACCAGACAGGCGTTTCCTCTACAAAAGACTCATAAGGACGCTCTAATCAAAAAAAGTTAAAAGCCAAAAAAATTAAGAAGTTGAAGAGCATTAAGGACCTGAAATTCCGAAAAGTTTTGCCAAATACAGCTACGGTAATCCTGGGGTAGAAAATCCTTAGCATTTTAAAAATTCAAAAGTTTTGTAAACAGTTATTTTATAATTATGACCATATCAATTCATTATACATGTCTAAAGGAGATGAGCTGTTCTGTGATTGGTACCATCATGATTTACATTATACATTATAATTGGTAATTTTCAGTTTAATAATGATGTAATTCTACTTAATCTATAAAAGGTTGAAACTCCCTCTAGTGGAATTTGACCTTACACAGATTAGGCTTGCAGCTTAGGTGTTTTTTGGTTTTGGTGCACTAAAGCATTTTAAATATCTGACTTATTGTCTGAAGCCTTACTAATAAATAAACAATTGTCTTGTACATTGAAATAAGTTGATTTTTTGGTCTAACTAAAAGTGGGAAGAGTCTCTGTCAAAAAATTTCACTGTGCATGAATTTCAGAAGACTATTAAGTATTTCATTATGTGTTGTTTTCTTATTTTAAAGAATATTAGAAAATACTAGGGAATTTAGGATATTTCTTCTGTTAAACGCTTAAAATAAATTTCAAATAAATTACTTTTCACTAATGAAAATAAATCCAATATAAAAATGTGGTATGATTGACAATGAGACAACTATCCACCAAAATTCAAATGAAGTAGATGTTAGCAATAAAATGCAGCCTTGCGGCCTTCAACAATGAGAAAAACCAATACAGTATAGTCAGCTATAAAAGGGCCAGACATGAAAAATATGAAACAATTCAATTGAGAAAACTAAAACTTCCTGTCAATTTCTAAATACAAGAATAATTATGATAAATCTTCTGACATACCATATGAAATCTAACCCAGTCCTCGTGACAGTATACAAACAATCCATGGAATATTAATGGTAGCTGGTCTAGTTCTATAGAATCACAAAGTTGTTCAACTGACAGTAAAACACAGCTCTGAAAATTTATAAAAATATTGTAAAGTATCTGTTACTATATCATAAAATAGATTTTATTTCAAAATATCTAAAGGAAAGAAATGAGATCCACCCTATACTTGGTTAACCAGTGTTTTCTCTATTGATCAAATTTTCTCCATTCTTCTTAAAACATGTAATGTTCCATCTTCAGCATTATACTCATCCTAGCTCCATGCAATAGTCTAAATTTTTTTTTTCTGAATTCTTATACATATAAAGAACTGACGAGTTTTGTATATAGTAAATATACATTAAATAGGGAGCAACAAATGTACTACACTCCAAGGAATTAAAAATAAATATCCTAAGACAATTGGAAGGAATATAGATTTATAGGATTTATGTATTCTCATATGACTTTTCTTCAATATCTTTAAGATTTCATTAATTCGTGTTATTATTTCTCATTATACCAGCAAGCAATGTTAACCTTAAATGAAATATGAACCACAAAAAATAGTTTTTCTAAACCATTAGGCAATTGAATTTTTAATAAAGTTTCATTTTCTCAAATCTAACCTAAATTATCATCCTAAATCTCTTTGAATTTTTTTCATATTCATAGAGTAGCTCTACAGCTTCACGTGGCCACATGTAACTCTAATAACAACAACAAAAATATACCTTAAAAGATGCCTTTTTGTCATACACAGGAGACTTCAGCACCAATGGTTCAGTATGGAGATCAGCAACACATAATAATGAGGCAATACAATTTGGTATGTTACCCTGGAAAAAATAATAGTGAAAATTATTAACTCACATTCAGGCTGTGAAAAATTTTTATGGCTTATTTCAAAATCGTTTTGATGAAAAACAAAAACATTGTTTTCTTTTATGAAACTATAAATACATTTTTCTACATATCCAACCCTTTTCTCAGCTTGCAAAAAATTTAACACTTTGAATGTAAGATGCTACTGTGAATAATATCCTCAACAAATACTTGTCTTAAGACACTACTTCATATGTGGTTTGGCAATAATCTTACAACGGAATAATGCCAAGGACAACTTTGTATTTAAATGTGATTTAGACATACAGCCATTATCTGAAAAAAAAATATTTATCCTTGACACTGATCCTATGAAATGTTGTACCCAGTATAATAAATTTTTTCGTTTAATAAGAACTATTAATCTTTAGACCTTAAGTACTCTCTTTGCATGTGATGAGTATACAAGAGTGTAACAGATGAAAACAAATTTCTTCCAATCAATGTTTCTGGAATAGTGACTTACTGCAAGCGGGTGGTAAAGGGTTATATTTACAATTATAATTTCCTAGTAGTCCTTGCACAAACCCTTTACAACCATCTACAAGAGTTTTAACCAAAGAACTCCAAATTTTCAATATAAGCAACAGGAACTGTATGTCCTTCCAGAGATTAATACCAGTAGCTTTTTCTACGAAAACATTTTGTGTTTTCCAACTTGGATCTTAATGATCTATACTATCTACTTTTTCTGACTACAGTGTAATAGTTTTTATTACACCTTGGCATCTTGTTAAAGCTGTTCAAGAAATAAATAGTATTCACTTTGAATAAAAATATGAAAGTGTTTTTATTTGCTTACAAAAATTCTCCAAAAATTAGTTTAAATTTTTTTTTATATTGTATGGAGTTTAAGAGATTAAAAGAAAAAAGTCTTTCCCAAAGTAAATATAGGAATAGCCCTGACCACTTTTATAAGCATTCATGTTTTTGTTTTATGATGATTATTATATACAAAAATCTGAATTCTAACAATCTATCTACCTCTAATAAATATATAGCCTCTAACAAAGTATTAATTGTAGAAGAGTTGGAGCCTCTGACATCAGCAACAATGGTAAGACCTTTCTGTTTAACTTCCTCTCTGAAATATACAATGATATCGTAATAATTATCAATAATTAAATGATTTATTTTACTGTCACTGATCAGTATTGTACTGACCACTCACAAACATGTTTAATCTTGTCACATTTTCATAGGCAGTACCAAGCCTGTGATCTAGTGGTTTGGTTGGTTGCTGTCTGTCATAATTTTCTTTTGCTTTTTTTTTATCTTTAAAATTATTTCATAATTTGTTATTCAGGGGCCTTTTATAGCTTACAGTACTATATCAGTTTTGCTCATTGTTGAAGGCCATACAGTGACCTGTAATGGTTTTCATCCTTGTCATTTGTCCTTTGGTCTTTGGTTTATAGTTCTTTCACTGACAACCACATCTCCTTAATTCATATCATTAAAACCATAGATTCTGGAGGGAAATATTCTATTTATGAATATAATGTCTATGATTTAATAGACTGCACAATTTTACTCTCCATATACATATATTGAAACCATTGATTTTCATGTTTTAACCACTGAAAATCTAATATATAATTTGTAATATATAATCAGCTCCTGATTTCTCTTGATTTTCCAATGTATTCTTGATAGTTTATTACAGTTTCTTCAAAGTCTGGGTTACAGCATGTTTTCCATTATAAAGTGGGATTATGGAATCTGATTTGTTTTTGTCATTGAATTTGAATTCATTCTTAAGACTTTGAGAAAGTAACATTTTGATGAATGGTTTGTTGTGCTGTATGGTGACCTTCTTGCTATGAATATAAGAAGGTTTGGGGGTATACTTTAATGTTTTCAAATTTTATTTTATTTTGTTACTGTTATAATTATATACTGCTAACAGGAATATTTATTTTCAGGCTGCTTACCTTGGAACAGATCTATAATACAAAAGGAGTCTTGCTAACTCTGAGCTGGATACCTGTTGATTTTTCCAGAGAGAACTTCCTGTGAAAATGAAAATTACTGCTCCCCCTCGCATATCTCGACATCCTAGAAAAAGCAAAAGTAAAAATATGTTACGACCACTAAATAAAAGAATATAATGTTCCTGAAAGATTACTTACGGCCTTGAAAATTTCAAACCTGCCCTATTTAATTGACTATTTATACACAAAACCATTTTGATATATTTACCTTACACAAAACTAAGTTGTATAAAAATACTTTTTAACTTATATTAATGTCATTACAAGGTCCCATATAACTATGTACTAGCACTATGAATTTACAACCAGTTTTTATTTATATTTTTGTTTTATTTCAGAAACATTGGACACATTCTCTGATAGAAATTATTTTCTATGTCTTTTGTGGATCATGTTGTAAAAACGTATGGACAATTTTTGCAAGAAGATATACCTTATATAAATGCAGAGCAGATTTTTTCATAGAAACCAGAAAATTATCCAGTCTTAGAGAGAAGATGTTTAGTATATAGATTGATTAATTGTTGGTGTTTAACAGCACTTTTAGCACTAGTTGCTATATCATGGTGGTCAGTTTTTATTGGTGGAGGAAGACGGAGTGCCTGAAGAGAACCACTGACCGTTGGAAGGAAATTATGACAATCCTTGTTAATTAAGATTGGAATTGAACACACCTGACATGTGCAGGATTCAAACTCACAACCTCAGTGTTGACAGGCTAGTGATACAGTAGATGAACTACTTAGACCACTTGACCACCAAGGCCAAGTATATAGCAATGGTCTCAATGACATAGCAATCTAAATTTGACAACTGTTCATTACATTCATGTCAAATCTTATAAAACATTTCACTAGAGGATTTGTAAACTTACAAAATCTCAAGGGTAGTAGGATTTAATGAGATTTCAAAGCCTTCTCAATATTTACTTACTAAACAGAGATTTATTTTAACAGTGGTCGACAAATCCATGTTCTCCATGCACAAATCTTACAGACAACATTACAACAGCATAGATATAGATTCTTACTGAGGTATTGATCTGCTACTTCAAAGAGGAGATCATAGACAATATTATTATGTCACATAAATTCCTCACCAAGATCAAACCTCATACTAACAAATACTTTTAAGAGTCAAACCGTTTTTTAGTATCAATAAAATATTTAGTTCAAACTTTAACTAATCTGTTACAAGTTTATTGTAAATATTACATTAGGGTCGTATAAAGTAAAAACATTTGGATAACCATGCAGTAAAGTAAACTGTCCTAAATTCTTAACACTGAGTCATATTCTTATTACTGCTATGTTATTTCAGTAACCAAATCGTAATGACATAAGAATCATGCAAAGAAAAGTAATATAACCTCAAAGTCTGTCACCTAAGGTCAAGTAAATGTTGAATTGGTCAAATAGAAAATTGGCCTCTACTGCACCAAATATCAAGTACATTTTGGACTTTAACTGCAGTTAAACAAGATTATTGATTAAATCTGAGACCTCTGGGACCACTGATACAAATATAAGGGCACTGTTTCTTTATCTTTGACCCCGGTAATAAAAGTGCACACTGTGAAACTTTTCACCTTCTTAAATGAATATGATTGATCATTTTATAGATCAAGCATGACACCTGTAATGGTAAAAGTTAACTAAAGGTTAACACAGGTCAAGAAAATAACCTTTTTCTGATGGCCATAAAGATGGCCTATAGTTGCTTACTTCCAAGTAACTTGGTCTCTGATGGAAAGTTGTTGCATTGTCAATCATACCAAATTTCCTCTTATATACTGGTGTAATCATTACACTATCATTAACTACTGAGGAAGTTTTGAAGTTTAATTTTAAGTCTTCGTTTAAAAAAAAAACGTAAATAATGTATGTGACTATAGTCATGTTCACTTAGTGAATGGGGACAGAAACATGACAAAACTGACCTAATACCTGACAGATTAATTTTGTATGTTTACCTAACAAATTGGGACAAATCTCTATTCCATGTTATTATAGACAAACTTTGGATAGGAATGTCACAATATTATTTTACAGTTAGGCAGTAGGTGGTAAACTTAACAATGGATGATATAATATATAAATACATATATCATCCCATTGGCCCAATCAAATCTAAATAGAATGACAATTAGGGCTATCAACAGTTTTCACTTGTATATATCTAATTTATATATAGGACATCTATTTCAACAAGTGAAGAATATATAGGCTAATCTTGACAAATTTTGTAAAGTTTCAACTTGATGACTCCATATGACTTCGAGGAAAACTGCATGAGGCTCAAATGTTGAAACCAAAAAATAAGGAAATTTCTCTGCAATCTATGGCAGCATTATATACAAAGCAGTCATATTCAACATATTTACGATAAATAAATGTCCATTTCTACATTTGTTAATTTTCTGAGAGCTTTGCTTTACTTAAGTCTATAATTCAATTGTTTTCAGTTCGAATGCTACACTAACACTAAATTATCATAGTATTTGTGAGGATGTGTGTCTGGTACAGTATAAAGTAGTTCATCTGACTGCATACTTATATAACCTTTTCAGGTATATTCAGGTCTAATAGTGAAACTAATTGTAGAAGTCATTATTTTCATGCTTTGCTAATTAAATTTCATGAAATATTTTACACACTTAGCGTATGGTGTTATCTCTCAAAAGCTTAAATCCATATGAAATTTAATGGATTAAATTAAACCTGTTTTGGACTACTCCAATTTTCATACATGTATACCTCTTTATGGTTTGATTAAAAATTCAGTCAAGGTATTAAATACAAAAACCTGTATCCTACACTATATGAACCTTGGGTTCTATTTTTGCTGATAGATGTATGACATTTGTCATAATTAGATAAGCTCATTATATCATGTCAAATATGTGTTCACCTTGTCAACATGTCATTTCTCTATATTTCAATTAAGTATTTTTTACATTTGTATTTGAAGATTTCTATATTTAACTGATAGCCTGTCATAATGGTGACACTAATCCTATTAGGTTTGAAGTTAAGACTAATCTCAATATAGAATCAGAGTTATACTTCTGCACTTTATGTTTTGTTTTTTTTTATCTTTTCACCACTTCTTGAAACCACATAAGAGCAAGACAACTGAAAGTAAGACCACATAAGTGTCAAACAATCAAATGCAAAACCAGAACAGAATCTTCTCAATATTTCTTTCAAATGATATCATTCAAATAGACAAGGTACAAGGGTACTGTAACACATTGATATATTACATTCAGATGGTAAATTGAAGAAAAAACACACTAAAAGACAATTCTAAATCAGACGGCTACATTCACGACTAATTTAAATTAATGTCGATAAAAAAACCTCCTAATCTGAGGTCTAAACTCCTGACCAAAATTTCACAATCTCTTGATCTGAGTTTCACAGTTCATCACATGTGTAAGCAAGACACCTGAAAGTAAGGTCACATAAGAGCTTGCAACAACTGAACGTAAGGCCACATAAGAGCAAGACAACTGAATGTAAGGCCACATAAGAGCAAGACAACTGAAAGCAAGGCCACATAAGAGCAAGACAACTGAAAGCAAAGACACATGAGCAAGACAACTGAAAGTAAGGCCACATAAGAGCGAGACAACTGAATGTAAGGCCACATAAGAGCAAGACAACTGAAAGCAAGGCCACATAAGAGCAAGACAACTGAAAGCAAGGCCACATAAGAGCAAGACAACTGAAAGCAAGGCCACATAAGAGCAAGACAACTGAAAGCAAGGCCACATAAGAGAAAGACAACTGAAAGCAAGGCCACATAAGAGAAAGACAACTGAAAGTAAGGCCACATAAGAGCGAGACAACTGAATGTAAGGCCACATAAGAGCAAGACAACTGAAAGCAAGGCCACATAAGAGCAAGACAACTGAAAGTAAGGCCACATAAGAGCGAGACAACTGAATGTAAGGCCACATAAGAGCAAGACAACTGAAAGCAAGGCCACATAAGAGCAAGACAACTGAAAGCAAGGCCACATAAGAGCAAGACAACTGAAAGCAAGGCCACATAAGAGCAAGACAACTGAAAGCAAAGACACATGAGCAAGACAACTGAAAGTAAGGCCACATAAGAGCGAGACAACTGAATGTAAGGCCACATAAGAGCAAGACAACTGAAAGCAAAGACACATGAGCAAGACAACTGAAAGCAAGGCCACATAAGAGAAAAACAACTGAAAGTAAGGCAACATAAGAGCAAGACAACTGAAAGCAAAGACAGATGAGCAAGACAACTGAAAGCAAGGCCACATAAGAGCAAGACAACTGAAAGCAAGGCCACATAAGAGCAAGACAACTGAAAGCAAAGACAGATGAGCAAGACAACTGAAAGCAAGGCCACATAAGAGAAAAACAACTGAAAGTAAGGCAACATAAGAGCAAGACAACTGAAAGCAAAGACAGATGAGCAAGACAACTGAAAGCAAGGCCACATAAGAGCAAGACAACTGAAAGTAAGGCCACATAAGAGCAAGACAACTGAAAGTAAGGCCACATAAGAGCGAGACAACTGAAAGTAAGGCCACATAAGAGCAAGACAACTGAAAGTAAGGCCACATAAGAGCAAGACAACTGAAAGCAAGGCCACATAAGAGCGAGACAACTGAATGTAAGGCCACATAAGAGCAAGACAACTGAAAGCAAAGACAGATGAGCAAGACATCTGAAAGCAAGGCCACATAAGAGCAAGACAACTGAAAGCAAAGATACATGAGCAAGACAACTGAAAGCAAAGATACATGAGCAAGACAACTGAAAGCAAGGCCACATAAGAGCAAGACAACTGAAAGCAAAGATACATGAGCAAGACAACTGAAAGCAAAGATACATGAGCAAGACAACTGAAAGCAAAGATACATGAGCAAGACAACTGAAAGCAAGGCCACATAAGAGCAAGACAACTGAAAGTAAGGCCACATAAGAGCAAGAAAACTGAAAGCAAGGCCACATAAGAACAAAACAACTTAAAGTAAGGCCACATGAGATCAATACAATAGAAAGCAAGGCCACATAAAAGCAAGACAACTAGGAATTAAGCCACATAAGAGCAATATATACAACTGAAAGTAAGGCATCAAAGGGCAAAACAACTGAAAGTAAAGCTATAATATTGCAAGACAATTGAAAGTAAGGAAATAATAGACCAAGACAACTGAAAGTAAGGCCACATAAGAGCAAGTCAACTTATAAAAGTAACAACAATGTTTAAAATGACTATATATATAGCATTACCTGGTAGAATAGCTATCCCAGACTGCAGCAGATCATAATCTACGTCCATGATAGTTTTTGGAACATCCAGAGTTCTGTGGTTATAAAATCCTGGACTCCGAGGCTGATTACATTGTAAATCGTTGTTCATCTGTGGATAGTAACCATCTGAAAATAAACAACACACTTTTGTACACAGAATTCATGTAAAATATCATACTGAGAAAAAGAACATGTAATCCAAAAACTAGTGTATTTATTGCACTAAGAATTGAACAGAAGATTTAAATGAATTGTGACCATCATAAACTGTATTCAGAAATATTGCTGACGGGGCTTAGAACCCCCAAACATTATAATTTCGGCTTTGATTTTGATCTTGCACTATTAAAATTCTACATTAATGAGTATGTTGGTCATGCCCTGATATCATTACTCATTACAGCATAATAGTTACATAACATCCACCCACACCCTATGACTGTCCTGTCAAATCTTAAACAATATATTATCCTGCACATAATTTATACTAATATAAGCCTTGTAATCTGTAATTAATTCTGTCTGGAATTTAGAACAAACATTTTACTTTTTATTCCTCAATCAGTGGTGCCTATCCATGCAACAAATATCACCAATGTTAAGATTGTCTAAAGATTAGAATAAGCGGTGTGGCCAAATTTTCTGTGAAACCCATAAGTAGTAATTATACACATATGAACAATTCCAAAGTTACCTCTTGGCTTATAAGGAAAAATAAGGCAAGTCTTAGATATTAAATGAATCCCTTTCTTCTCACACAAAACATCATAACCATGATAAAAGACTAAAAACAATTCTGAAAACTGAAATAAGAGGCAACAGACCACACCTGTAATAAATACCAACATGTACTGTGAACTTGATTAACCTCGCACTAGACAATGGTATACATACAGGTTATTGTTGGAATTATTTCTACCTGCTAATTCCAATTATTACTGCTAATTTAATCAGATGAAAGCAAGCACATGGCTGGTTTACTTTCAGTTTAGCGATAAACATCTGTGCTTCCACACCCTCCTACTTCCACTTTTCTCAACTGTGATGAAATGTTAATGAATGGACATTGTGCAGTGGTAGTGATTAACTAGATCATAATGATAATCCATCCTTCTATAATACCAACATCCATTTACTGAATCAGTAAACTTAGAGATGCAATAATTAGTTTTCTCAAATAGTTATGTTGGAGCTTAATTGCACAAAGTCCTCTTTCCTGTCCATCTTTTAATAAACTTTATTCCTTATATTTTTTTTGAGATAAAAATACAAAATTGACCAATTTCAACAATCCTATGAATATAAGTGTACTAAATCTTTCACTTTTCCCCCAATATAATCTACATATTTATTGTATATTATTCATCCTCAGCATGGCTGGATGTGAAACAAATTACAAGCTACATTTCAAAAATTTGATACTTTTCCAACAGTTTGTTCATCTCAGTTATTTATACCTAATGTAAAGCCAATGACTTCATGTTGTTAGTATGATAGTCACAAACACATTTCTTTTTTCAATCAAAAACATTTAAAGCTGGGAAAACAATCAGAATGATACATCTATTTATAAATGTTTTCTCTTTACTCAAAACAATGGAGAAGTTGTTCTTCAAACTATATTGCACTGAGTTTAAAATTGAGAATGGAAATGGGGAATTGTGTCAAAGAGACAACAACCCGACCAAAGAGTACTTATTATTATATTAAAACTACCCAAGTTGAACGTTTATGTCCCTCTCCTGCCTGGTATCGAATCTATTTGATATCTACTATGTCTTTCCTGTCCAATATTGAATCTACATGTACATGATGTAATAGTGTCTTATCTGTGAGAGATATTCAGTTAGGGACAACATAGTCTAAAGCTTTCTTGTCAATCTTTCTTTTCTTTTCTTTTTTTTTCTTATTTAAAGCAAGTTATAGAGGAAATCTTTTCAGCTTAAATAACTGTTCACAATACAAATATAAAATAATGTGGTATGATTGCCAATGATCAAAAGACAAAATTCCACCAGTGACCAAAAGACATATATATATAGATTCTAGCAATTATAGGTCACTGTAAAGCCTTCAACAATAAGCAAAACCCATACAGTATAGTAAACTATAAAAGGTCAAGACATGACCAAATATAAACAATTCAAATGAGAAAACTAACGGCCTGATTCATGAACAGTATAATAAACCAGAAAACAAATATAATAGAGAGCAACCAATGACAACAACTGAATAACAGGCTCCTGACTTGACTCAGTGATACCTGTAACAACACAGTTTTGGTAAACCTTCAAAAAAATTTGAAAATGTAAACAGTTGCAATTTATATGTGAGAATCTTGAAAAGTCCAAAATGCAAAAAAAAAAAAGGGTGCTTGTTATAAGAGTTGTGAGGAGCCATTTTTGGCACATTAGTAATTTGTTTGATTATCACAGAATTTAGTATCAGAACATAAAGGTATTCAAACAGAACTCATCAAACTGAATCAAAGCAGAGTTTAGGCAACAAAAATGCTAGCAAAAATCTATCTCATGGGATCTTCAGTATTACTTATGATCTATTTTAGCCATAGATGTTTCTTTAAAAGAGGTTAAGAAAGTAAAACTGACAAGATCAACACAAAAAGATATACAGATAATGTTGCTTTACGTTTCTTCTTTGTAAATCATAACACAAACATTAAGAAGTAATAAAATGCAACAGGTTGTCTGTGTAATCACTTATAAGTCTGTTACACCAACAGTTAATTCATAGAAATTAATGTTCCACTTCAAACAATGTCAGCTGGCACTTGCAGAATGTAACTCCACCCAATAAAAACAACAATTCAATATTTTTCTTAGAATAAATGAAAGTTTTTAAAGAAACCATTTGTTTCCAAGCAATCTCTTATTTTCAGGTCCTTATGCTGTGCGATGTAGCAGTTTTCTTTTTCCTGGAATAAATGATTTTATGCTGTATCATTGGTGTATACTCCCCTTCTTCTTCATTCATTTTTCATATGCCCATTAATTACGTATTGCTATTTTATATGTGAAATATTTGCTGCTGGACACAAATCCACTTTCTCAAGTAATTTATTACAGCCAAGTTGGTTAGTCCTATCATTTTGTTCCTTCAGTAAGTCCATATGTTTTGCTGACATTCCATGAGTCAAAAGATCAGACTCACTGGACGAACAGATTTACCAGCCAGTTTACTATTTTTACTGAAACTAAAAAATTGATTTCTACAGAACCATTCAAGTCCATTTTTATGCCCCACCTAGGGCATTACCTTTTTCGGTCTGTGCGTCCGTTTGTCCGTCTGTCCTGCTTCAGGTTAAAGTTTTTGGTCAAGGTAGTTTTTGATGAAGTTGAAGTCCAATCAACTTGAAACTTAGTACACATGTTCTCTATGATATTACCTTTATAATTTTAATGCCAGAGTTTTGACCCCAATTTCACGGTCCACTGAACATAGAAAATGATAGTGCGAGTGGGGCATCTGTGTACTATGGACACATTCTTGTTTTAGATGTTTTACAGTTTATCTTGTTTTCCTTTACAATTTTTAGTAGATTTTAACAATATCAAACTTCTTACTCATTCCATCAAGCCAAGTAACAAACTAAAACAAAATAATCAACATAGCCATTCCTTAGTACAGACTTACTCCTTATATGTACATAAATGTATTATCAGGGAAAGCTTTTAAAGAGAAGACTTCATCCTCAGACAGACATAACTTCATTATTTCACTTGAAAGAGCTAATCTTATGTCACAGCCTTGAGAGACATACTTATATATCTATGTACAAGTCAATATGTTCCTATTGAATGAAACCTAATGTTTACTTCAATTATATACCAGGAGAGAATTCAATTTTTAATAAACATTGGCAATAAAAGTAGTTTTATATTATTATAATGGACAGAAAAGTGCTTTTCACCTAGTAACATGAATAGATTAACAAAAGGCCACATACATCTAGAAATACATTGTACATGTATAAAGTTGTCATTCGACACATCTTATTTGTCTGTATGAAACCCAGTAAATTACTTCAAAAATTCAACTGAAGAGAAAATGCATTTTATACATCTATTGGTATATTGACATGCTTGAAATCCAATGAATTCAGTGTCTGTTCACAATAAGCACAACCATAAAAACAAAATGAGCTTTACCAACTTTATTGTCCTTAGCAAATGGACAATTTATCTGCTATGATTATCTTCATTATCACATTAATGGATGGCAGAGCATTAAATTGACTAGAAATAATTCTAAAACTGCTGTCTATAATTTTGTTGTCAATCTATAAACATGGAAGGCCACTGTAGATTAGATTACAGTAAAGGAGGTCACATATTTACACCTTGTATAAAATGTATATATAAAAGCTAAATTTGTACAGAATTGAAAAAAATAAATAAAGGTGGGTCAAGACTGATCAGGCTGTTCATGCTACACATAAAGGAAAAACTAATACAATTCTAATACAAAATCAGCCTTTGTCAATGTCAGTCGTTTTTTGGGGTAGATTAAAACCTTGGGTAATATTAAAAAATTTCCTTCTGGAATCATTCTTAATAACTGATAATACATGTAATCCTTGAACAAAAAATATTGTAGCAACAGTGGTCAAATAAACAGATGAAAGTGGACAGGTGACAAAGGAAGGACAATAGGCATGTAATTTGATTGTGGTCATCTAACAAATGACAACACACGAGATATATATTTGACAAGTGTATAGGATGGTCAGACATCTAACATAATTGTATGAAGGCTTTAATAACAAATTTACAGTAAAATCAATATGTATGTCTAATATAGAACTATGATATTGAGGTTGTACTGTAACCACTTCATTTGAATGAACCTATTTCTGGTTGCATTTGTGGTATCATACAAATAGGAAATCAAACATGCAGCATAAAAACTAATTCAATCAAAACATCAAAGTCAAGCTTATACATCTGATACAAAAACACTCTCCATATTACATTTACCATTTCTTCAATGAAATTATTAATTCAGTAAATGTAAAAAAATAGTAAAAAGTAGACAACTGTCTGCAAATTGTGAGTAAATAGTTCTTTCATTGGTTTAAAATATAGCATTAACTATATAAACTTTGAAAGTAGAATTAGACTTTTCCATTTTTGGAGAATATAAAAAATTCTTTTCAATTATTTCCCATTTGTACTCCATCGTAAGTTCTCTAACCTTGAAATGCATCAATATTGCTTTATTAGGTATGCTGTTAAATCATTAATTTCCAAAGTTCAATGTCTTTAATGAAGGTCAAAATTAGGAAAATGAGAAAAGTTACCCTGAACTTGGTTGCAAGTGGCATTACAAAATAGTAACCACATTCATAAGTCTATGGACATGTGGAGTAAATATATTGACTAATATCTTCTAAGCAACTATCATTATTAAAGTTACTCAAAAAGACAAGAAATTATAAATATTTATCAAAGTCAGCCCTGCTTTTGAAAACCTAATGAAACTGTTTATAAATCCTTAACAAATGGATATTTCTCTGTTTGTGCCTTTCATGAGTGGATTATAACAAGTAGAGAAATGACAATCACATCAAAGACTTGCCGGTCAAAAAAGGTGAACTGTTGCAACTTCAAGGTCAAATTACACTAGACATCATCATTTTAACTTCTCAAGGTCACAATATTTACCCTATAAATGGAAATTATCATGAGACAAGACTAATTTAGGAAAAATTATTAAAGCACATATGATATATATATATACCCATAAAAGAAACCCTAGGGAGAAATACTATAAATTTATTATGAGGAATCTGCAATACCTTTCAATTTTATCAAGATTGTACCTAAATGTTTAATGAAAAGTATCAATTTGTTTAAAGTTTTATAAAGAAATAAATGAAAATGAATTTTACCTGAAAAATACAAACTAAATTGAACGATAGTTATCAGTAAACGGCCCAAGTGAATACTGATATGCTTAAAATATTCCCAAAGTATGCAATTACAGGTTCAATTAAATAAACAGCACTAATAGTTAAGTATATAACAAGAAACATTGAGAAGTAACACAACAGAAATATGGTACCAACATACTTGGGAAAGAAAGAAGGGGTTAGCGTGCAGTTCAAAAACCTTTTTATCTAAAACTTGATTGAATCATCAAGCATACCATTATTTCCAAGTGATGTATTTCTCTGACAATTATAAGAACAGTGATCTGGCGTTAATTACATGTATCTATTTTTTCTCCTGTATATTTTAGTCACATACATTTATTCATTCTTGCACATAAATTATTTTGAGCATCTATTTGTCTTCAACGTTTATAAATAAAATGTGAAGAAAAGGGAAGGTGATGTAAATATCAATGAGACAGCTACCCAACAATACAATCAAATCACAATGCACATCTGAGGGCGATCTTACAACAAACGAATCAAATCAGACATCTAGAGGGTTTTTACCCCCTTTGATAAGTATAATAACATGTATAAAGACAACTGTTAACATTGAACATGTCAGCATCAGTTTACTGATTAACACTTTCTTGGCTAAAAGATACTTATCTCATTAATATCAATGAGGAAAAGAAAACATATATATGATTTCCCCAAGGACAACACTATCTATCTTAGTACATAAGCTTCCAGTGCAATTATTGTGGAGTTGTGGAGAAAATAAAATTAGTTATACACCACTATAAATATACTGTTTTTGAAGAATTGGAGATTTAGGACCTACATTTTGATATGCAAGTACTAGTTTTCTTCCTACCGTCATGTAATTAGAACAGTTTTTCAGTTTCTATTTTTTTTAAACCTAGACTTTTTTATAGAAATTTCTTATTCATATCAACAATTGCAATAACATTGACTGAGTTTGATCCTCAGACATCATAGAGTAGAATGTTTTATTGAAATAAATTACAATAATTTAACAAACCTGCAACACTGGGTCTGTCAGTGCTATCCTTGATCAATATATAAATATCGATAAATCACGCTATAAATATCCTATTAATATTTTCTCAAGACCTTCAAATTAAATATTATCCTAAATACTTGGTCAATAACATGAATGAGCACTCTCGTTCAATAACACAAACAAAATCTGATCTCAGTAATTAATTCCTTTACCACAAATAACACAAATATTGACATTTAATATTAAACAGGGAAAACCTCTCCTTCAACCATCAAATTTATCCTGAAAACACATAAAATCCAGATGCTTGGCTAAGATCTACAATAGGATTGCAATATTACACAATGATTTTTGTCACTAAGCCATGTGGTAGTCGACTGTGTGGTAATATTGTGTTATCTACACTGTACAAGTCAATATTAATGTTATGTCAGCCAATCAGGACTGATATGTTATTGTTGTGTGTACAAAACTCTCTGTCACTTTGATAGGTACAACAGAATATCTTAAAGTTTTTAATTGTACATGTATGTAAATTCTTTTTCCTTGCATATTTTATAAATAATTACAAAACCTACATTTGCTGGAAAGATAACTCTTAAAATTGTGAAAGACTAACATTTATGATGAGTAAGTACAAATTTCACTGTCAAACCATTAAAGTATATATCATACTTCCATAACTTCATTTTCTCTTACTTAAAATTTTTAAAATCATTTCTGTTATTTAGGAAGAAAATAATGACAACATATATATATATATATATATATATATATATGGATAAATTATAAGACAAATGTTGAGCTTATTTTTGCCATGTAAATTTGTTGAAAAATTATAAAATTGTATTATTTCATTATTGATCATAAATTTTAATTGTCTGAATAAAGGCTTAAGATTGATTAATTGCTGACTGCATTATATGTCCAGTGGCTAATATTTCATATGTATATTCAGGACAATCAAGTAAGAAATACTTATAATAATTGCCACAATTAATGATATTTGAAACATGTAGCCTTAATATGCCACAATCAATGAGCTGCACTGGTTATGAATCCTTTTTTCTTCTTCTTTTAATTACATGACCCTTTTTTTCTTTTTCATTTAATTACATTTGCCTTTGCAATAACTTGAATTTTCAACTGTCAATCTCACACTGTGTATTTTCCCATTCTTGCATGTCAAACTATGCAAAATAAGCAGTTTGAAACCCCTAGGTTAAGGTTAATTTGGTAATGACAACACAATAAAGTTATCAAAATTTAATTTTGTCAGGTATATTAATCTCAAAGCAGACTTTGATCATTATCAGCATAATAAAATCTATTATCTCAAACATACTGACCCAATCCACCTAAACAAATATTAAAATAGGATTAAAGTTAAATACCTATATCAATATATTCAGTGATTATATACTCAGAGACTTACATACACATTATTCAAATAGTTTTGTCCATGTAGAAAATCCAGCTAACAATGATCTTGGTCAATTCTACCATTCATACAAAAAACTTAGTATGTCCCCATGTACTAAGTATTTCATCAAAATGATCCTAAATCACTAACTGGTCATGAGCATGCATTAATGAAATGAGAATAATCACAAAAATCAAATCATCTTGAATTGACTGGTCTTTGTCCAGTTGTTATAAACCCCATAAAGATCACACTGCTGTAAACAAACACCTTTGAGTAGCATTAAATTAAAATTCACAAAACCGAGACACACCACTTTCTTCTTTATGTTGAAATTCACAATCTAGATTTGCTTTTTCTTTAGGACTTCAATCAATTAATTTAAATATCAGACAGAACCAATCGCTGACTTGAAAGTTTATTGATTTAATTGAATTGGAATTTGTATTATTTTGTCAAATACAGGTCTAATTGAAGATTTCTTTTATTGCAGGGTCAGATGTCAACAAATAAATGACAGTATGTTAAACAGTTGTTCACAAATGTACACAGTGAAGTTTAACTCTTTATAAAAAGACATTTAAATTAACCTTTCTTTGTTATACACTTTCATGGCTGTTATTTACTTAAATGCAGACTTAGGAAATTAAATGAGTAAATAAGAAATGGAAATCTGCTAAGACAGCTTATTATACTTATCATATATTGAATTGGAAACGGTACCTCACATATAAATTACAATTCAATTAAAATTTACTTATGGCGATGATGGTTGTCGAAAGGACCGTCAATACTTTATATCTTATACAGGTATGACAACCAGTTAAATTTCTTTCTACAATGACTATGAGTTGTTTAGCTCTGAATAATCATACCATTTATTTTTAATTTCAAATTATCCATATATGAATATAATACTTAAATGATTGAAAATCGATGACAAGACTTCCTTTTAAACAACACCCCCCCCCCCTCCTTTCATGTATGTGTATACTTATTCTGTTAATTAAAAGGGTTCAAAAGGGGCTTTAAACTCTTTAAAAACAAGAATGTGTCCATAGTACACGGATGCCCCACTTGCACTTTCATTTTCTATGTTTATTGGATCGTGAAATTGGGGTAAAAACTCTAATTTGGCATTAAAATTATAAAGATCATATCATAGGAAACATGTGTACTAAGTTTCAAGTTGATTAGACTTCAACTTTATCAAAAACTACCTTGACCAAAAACTTTAACCTGAAGCGGGACAGACGGACGAACAAATGGACGAACGAACTGACGCACAGACCAAAAAACATAATGCCCCTAGGTGGGGCATAAAAAGTCGATCGTCCACCATTATAGAACTTGTCCGAGATATTGCTGATATTAACCTATTGTGTAAGTTTTATAAAAATCTGGCAAGAATTGTACTCGTGAGAGTGCTAACCAGTCCATTTTCCATAAATTTAATATTTCCAAGGGGCACAACTCTTTTTAAAAAAATTTATTTGGCCACCATTATTGAACTTGTTCGAGATATTGCTGATATTAACCTATAGTATAAGTTTTATATAAATCTGGCAAGAATTGTACCTGTGAGAGCACTAACGAGGCCATTTTCCATAATTTAATATTTCCAAGGGCATTACTCTTTTGAAAAAAGTCAATCGGCCACCATTATTGAACTTGTCCAAGATATTGCTGATATTAACCTATAGTATAAGTTTTATAAAAAACTGGCAAGAATTGTACCTGTGAGAGCGCTAACGAGACCGGACGGACGGACACTTGGACATATTTCCATGTCCCCTGCAATGTGTAGGCGGGGGACAAAAAGTAAACAATTCTAGGTCAAAGTACGGCCTGACTTAGGACAGGTGCATACAAATGCATATATTATACCACAAAGCCAAGAAAAGTGTTCTGTTTGAGTCAAGTAATCAGTTAAGCTCACTGTCATACCTCAATCAGTCCACACATACATCCTAAGGATAAACATGGGCTACAAGTAACAAGACATCATGTTGACAGTTTAATTGTGAGGAAAAGCTACAGGGGACAATAAACAATTGGACTAACTTACAGATCAATAACAGTTAGCTATAAACATTGAAACATTCACAGTTTCACTAGGTCTTAAACTTTTTATCATACTAACCTTAAGCAAACTCAACACTGGCTAGAAAGGATGCAAGAAGCATTGCTCAAAATAATCATTACTAAAGCAGACATAAAATGAATCCAATAATATCTTAATTCAGGACCAATAATCCACGTATTTTTGCCCAAAAGTGATTAAATATTGCTCTGATAATGACAGATTGACCTGTAAAAATGTTGCACTCTTATATCTCTCAATAACTTTTCCCCATAAAATACAGTATAGGGAAAAACTGAAACTTAAAAACAAATGTGTGGCTCCTGTAAATATTCAACTGGCTCTAACACAAACATAAGTTAAGCTTGAAATTTTTGCCAGATAATAATAACCTTGAAATTGAGTTAAAGAAATTATATTCTGATATCATACAGACTTTGCATTGCAGGGTGTGTTAAGAAAGATTTCATTAGAAGGGACATTAATTTGGTCAGTATGAGTCCACTTCATTTTTTTCAAAGCCAACAACTTTAATTAATCACTTGAACAATCTTGTACACTGTAATACTTTATAGCTCCAGAAATGTGTATGGGAGTGTAAAATAAACCAAACTAGGAACAAAGCAAAACAATTTTTTTTTCATGAACAAAATGAGATATCTTTTGTTTTTCATCAAAGGACAAAATTTATTCAAACAATGATTTATATTAACTTTTCTTGATTTTAAAGGGGTACACTGGTTCTGGGCAAATGTTCTTTCTTCAATTTACTTGAAGTTGAAGAAAAAGGAATAATATCCTTTCATAATACTACTTGTAATCTACATTGATCTCCATGTAACAGAAAGGGTTAAAATTTATATTATCATCAATATTGTCCCTAAATTAAGGTCAATTATAAACTGACATGAAATACTGGACCTTAACAGATTTAATATGACATAAATTATCACATTTAAAGTCCACCTATAATCCTGTAATGTGAATGGGAATACTTTAATGTTAGTAATGTTACTATACACCACTGGAATGCTTTTTGATCCTTTAAGAGAAAATTGTGAAATTAAAGCAGCATACTGCCCTACAATTCTACAGCTGTCAACCTTTGTAATCTTACATCTGATTCTCTTAACCTATCTGGTCTAATAAATTGTTATGTTCAAAGTCAAAAATAACAAATTGTAATGTTCAAATGTAAAATTGACAATTGTAATGTTCATAGGCAAATTGACAATTGTACGTAATGTTCAATTAAAAATAAACAGAACCAAGGTACCTTATGATGTGCTCTAAAATCTGATATTTATAGACAAAATTGAGAAATTTCTGACATTAAAAAAAAAAGTGACATACAGTGATACTAGTGTACCTCAATGACTGTAGGTTCCTGATCTTCCAAATGTTACTTGTACATGTATTATTTTTAAATAAAGAATATATTTATTGATAGATTGTGTTGTCCACTCATCACAACAGGAAAAGAAGAATGTTTTCAGTAAGGTCAGACATTTTTATCCCCCTGCCTTAGTGGAGGGGGCATTAAGTTTTACTCTTGTCCATCCATCTGTGTGTCCGTACATCCAGAGATTGCTTTACGTTCTCTAACTTTAGTTTGCCTCAACCAAATGTTATGAAACTTATACACAATGCTTATTACCACAAAACACAGATCCGGTTTGAATTTGTGTGGCGTCACTTTTACCGTTCTAGAGTTACAAATGGAATAAAATGCTCCGCAGGGCACAGCTTGATACGACCGCAGAGGTCGAACCCCGAACAGTTGGGGCAAGTATGGACAAAACATTCAAGCTTGATACAGCTCTGAATTTGGATTGTGATTAAATATTTGACACAGCATAGGTTTCTGACACAGAATGAATGTGGTCTAAGAACTTAAAAATTTTATTTAAATTGGACATTCACCTATTATGGTCCAATATCCAAAATCTAAATACATGGTTAGATTCAGCATATCAAAGAACCCCAAGAATTCAATTTTTGATGAAATCAAACAAAGTTTAATTTTGGACCCTTTTGACCTCAATGTGGACAAAGTTGATGATGGGGCCCAAAAATCAAAAATCTAAATACATGGTTAGATTCAGCATATCAAAGAACACCATATATTCAATTTTTGTTGAAATCAAACAAAGTTTAATTTTGGACCCCGATTTGGACCAACTTGAAAACTGGGCCCATAATCAAAAATCTAAATACATGTTTAGAATCGGCATATCAAAGAACCCTGAGAATTCATTTTTTGTTAAAATCAAACTAAGTTAAATTTTGGACCCTTTGGACCTTAATGTAGGCCAATTTGAAAACGGAACCAAAAATTAAGAATCTAAATACACGGTTAGATTCGGCATATCAAAGAACCCCAATAATTCAATTTTTGATGAAATCAAACAAAGTTTAATTTTGGACCCTTTGGACCTCAATGTGGACCAATTTAAAAACGGGGCCCAAAATCCAAAAACTTAATACACGGTTAGAATCAGCATATTAAAGAACCCCTAGTTTCAAGAATAAAACCCCATTGAAATTGGTCAAGAAATAAGCAATTTATACGAAGTATCTTCTTTTGCACAATACTGTGCAATTGAATATTTCTTGCTATTGCGCAATACTGTACAATTGACAATTTCTTGCTATTGCGCAATATTGTGCTATTGGATATTTCTTGCTATTGCACAATACTGTGCAATTGAAGATTTCTTGCTATTGCGCAATACTGTGCAATTGAAGATTTCTTGCTATTGTGTAATACTGTGCAATTGAAAATTTCTTGCTATTGCACAATACTTATTATATAATAATTTACACATCCTGTTTGGTGTGTATCTCCTACCATATCATTATTATTTGCTTTTACCGGTAATTGTAAAACAGAAATAACCAACTTAAAATGGAAAATTTTAAAAGAAAAAAAAAGGAAAAAAAGAAAAAAAAGAAAAAAAAGGAAAAAAAAAAAAAAAATCCCCCCCCCCCCAATTTTTTTGAACCCCCTTATGATTCATCACCCCCAAACTCAATCCCAGCCTTCCCTTTGTGGTATGGTACCTTGCAGTACAATTTCAGAGAGATCCATACACTTGAACACAAGTTATTGTCTGGAAACTAGAAAAATGCTTATTTTTGGCCCCTTTTTGGCCCCTTATTCCTAAACATTTTGGGCAATTACCCCAAACTCAATTCCAGCTTTCCCTTTGTGATATGGAACCTTGTAGTACAATTTCAGAAAGATCCATACACTTACACACAAGTTATTATCATGAAACTAGAAAAATGCTTGTTTTTTGCCCCTTTTTTGGCCCCTAATTCCTAATATTTTGAGGCAATTACCCCCAAAATCAATCCCAGCATTCCCTGTGTGATATGGAACCTTGTGGTACAATTTCAAAGAGATCCATACACTTGAAAACAAGTTATTGTCTGGAAACTAGAAAAATGCTTATTTTTGGCCCCTTTTTGGCCCCTTTTTCCTAAACGTTTTGGGCAATTACCCCAAACTCAATTCCAGCTTTCCCTTTGTGATATGGAACCTTGTAGTACAATTTCAGAAAGATCCATACACTTACACACAAGTTATTGTCATGAAACTAGAAAAATGCTTGTTTTTTGCCCCTTTTTTGGCCCCTAATTCCTAATATTTTGAGGCAATTACCCCCCGAAAATCAATCCCAGCATTCCCTGTGTGATATGGAACCTTGTGGTACAATGTCAGAGAGATCCATACACTAACACACAAGTTATGTCTGGAAGTTACAAAAATGCTTATTTTTGGCCCCTTTTTGGCCCCTAATTCCTTAACTGTTGGTACCATAACCCCCAAAATCAATCCCAACCTTCCTTTTGTGGTATTGAACCTTATGGTAAAATTTCATAGAGATCCATTCACTTAAACTAAAGTTAGAGTGCGAAAACCAATGTGTCTTCGGACGACGCCGGACGAGGACGATGACGTCATACCAATATACGACCGCAAAAATTTTTACGAATTTGGGTAGCGTCACTTTTATCGTTCTTGAGTTATGTCCCTTTATAACGTTATACGCAAGCAGGGGCATCATCTGTGTCCCATAGACACATTCCCCATTTATTTAAAACTATAACATCAAATTTGCCAAATACGTAACTTTCACAATTTTCTTCTACACATCTGATGCCATTCTTAAACTTGAAGAAAGAATCGCACTTCCCTTTCCTTTACATTGGGCTATTTCAATTGTCAGATGTAAATATACAGAAGAAAGACATGAGGAGCATTAAAATTAAATAAACCATATTAAAAAGAACATATATGGTGGGGAGTTGTCTCATTGGCAAACATACCACATATTCCTATTTTCATATTATAGGCTAACATGTTTAACCCTGTCGCATTCTGTATGTCCCTGTCCCAAGTTAGGAGCCTGCAAGTTAGTGGTCATCTTTTGTTGCTGTATATCATATTTGTTTTATATTTATTTTGTACATAAATTAGGCCACAAGTTTTCTCAAATACTTTTACATGTCATTTCGGGGCCTTTTTACAGCTTGCTATGTGGTTTGTTTTTTTCTCATTGTTGAAGACTGTACAGTGACCTATAGTTGATAACTTCTACGTCATGTGATCTTTGTGGGAGAGTAATGTCTCATTGGCAATCATACCACATCTTCTAATTTACATTAACCTGGACTGATTATTAGCCACTAGTACTAAGTTAAAGTTTTGGATTTGTTACATTTGAATATTTTTGCCAGATAGAGCTGAAACTACTATATATAGTAGTCTCAGGATAGAGGGAGTGCTGATCTGGTTTGCAGTAACCAGATCATGGAAATACTTTTATACAAAGAATATTTTGACAGACTTACCTTAACTGGCGTCAGTCAGTTTTAGACGATTTTATAAAATACATGTGACAATAGATGTGTAATTGTGTGGAAAATTAAAGGTCACAATGGAATGATTTTTTTGTAAGCCCTGTATTAATTGGCCAAAGGAAGTGCCATTAATTGGGAATTAATGACCTCACGGATTATCATTAATCTCCTTCATTACACAAATTAATCAGGTATAAATGATATATTAGGACACATGTCAGACATATTGTATTTTTTTAATACTCAGTAATCTAAATGTTCATTCATATTTTTTTCAATATTGTCTTTAAGTACACTTCAAATTAAAAATTACATGAATAAAATTTTAAGCTCAAAAGAAATGTTTTACATACTGCTACATCGAAAATTGAAATCAGAATTACAAATTTATAATAAAAAGTAGTTTCAATTTGATTATATGGATGAAAAGATGGAGGTCGTTCACTGCAGAATTTAAACATCCAGGTACCGGTATATATTTAGAACGAAAATATCTTTACTTAAAAGTTTTTCGCACTTCATTAGATCATCATATTCACACCTGTAATAATAGCTGGTTCACCTGTCTAACTATACAAGTACTTGTATGCAGGATAATGTCCTCAGACAACAATACATTTGTCATCAGTTCACCTATCCTTATTATATACTAATATATCCGTCAAACAAATGGCCACACAGGTATGATCATGTCAATGAAACTGGACAACAGAGTGTCATACCACAAATCATTTGACAAAACACAAGTGTAAATCTAAATCTAAAATGCTTAAGTATTGGTCTAATCCTAACTGGTAAAGACAAAAACTGATGAAATAAATACTATAAATTCATTTTTCATTTCATGTCTCCCCTGGCATTTTTTTTACTCTTACTGGAGATCATCCTACTTTTTCCCCAATTATGCCATGTGCTTATGTTTCGTTGCCTCATTCCAAAACTGCACTATGATTGGTTAAACCCTGACAAAGTCGGACATCCAAGTTTCAAGAAAAATAATATGAGATTCTATTCCAAGAAGAAAACTTGGATAGTGACAACAGGACTTTTTTGAACACAATATTCATCAGACTTTTTAAAAATTCACAATCACTGAGGTTCAGGCCAAATTGAGGTCTATATGTTCCATCTTGTTATTGGAGAGGATTTATCTAACAGACTTTGCATGTTTTCCAATTCCCTTTTGCTATTATTATCATTAAAACAAAATTGAGGCAAAAATTTTCAAATACACGTTACATGTATAAATTATAACGGAAACAGCAATGAAACAAGTTTCTTTAAAAATTATGCCCAAACAGAAATTACTTGCCGTCAAAGTTATATTGAATTTTAATTAACAGCCGTCAATCAGGCCATGCAGGCAAAGTGTGTCTTACTTCACCTTGCCAAGCTGGCAAAATACCTTTGACGCCAACTGGTCTAAAAGACAAAAACTTTTGATTTCAGCTGATAAAGTAGGAAATTTGATCTTAGTTAATGTCACCAGGTAATTCTTGAAGGTAATTCACTTTTGAAGTCAGCTGGCACAGTAGGCAAATTTATATTGATGTCAGATGACAAAGTGAAGAAAGAAATTTTGATTTCAGCCAACTAAAAAGATGAAGCTGCATTTGACTCTAAAAGATACAGTCTGAACCATAGGCCATTAGTCATGTTAGTCCCATGCCCCTGACTAGTAATAATTTTTTTTCAGACTAGTAAGTATTTGCAAAACTTTGTTTAGACACGTAAGAAAAATATTAGAATATTGGTTTTCAGACTAGTAATTGGAGAAGATTTTGGTGTAGACTGCAGAGGACTCTAGAGAGCAAAGCAGGCAAGTTAATTTTGACTTCAGATTTTAAAGTAAGAAAGCTAATTTTGTGATGTACTAAGGAAATAGCCCAACAGACAAGTCATTTTTGACTTTAACTTGCAAAGCAGGCAAGCAACTTTTAAAGTCAGCTTAAGCAAAATTTAATTTACTGACACATGCAACGGGAAGAAAACTTAATTATTTATTTGAAAAAATTATTCACAGACTATAACTACATCCACTTGTGTTAATTTCAAACACGGACATATATTCTATGAACCACAAATAACTACATATGAAAGTAAGTTACAGTGAGGTACTCTTAAATTACTTGATCTATTTTAAACAAAAATATTGTAAAAATAAGAAAGAAAACTTCCTTGAACTCTGCTACTGTACATTAAAATGTAGTTATAATTCAAGTGAACTCATCTATGTCGAAACAAGAAATTGCTGATCTGATTGTAACCTTTCTTCCGTTCCCATACATTAAACTTTCATCAAATACAAGTGTTATGAATCGTTTGTATTATATTGTAACCTTGGAACATATTTCTTAATATATGTTTCATTTTTCAATTCTGAATCCATTGTATTTTACAAATAAAAACATCTGATCCAAATTTGCTGAAGGTGTTTTCTTGATAAATTGGAAAAAGTTATGCCTAAAACTGAAGCTTTTTTGATGTGCATACTGTTATATATAGAGTTTATGACTTGATAATATTCCATCTTTCCCTTTTTCTCATTTCATCTTCATTTTATATCACCCATTTCATGTTTATTGCCTTGGCTTTACAATTGCCTATTTGTGCCATAGGGGCATAAAACACTTTACAATCAGAATGGGTTTTTGCTCATTGTTGAAGGATGTATGATGACCTTTATTAGCTAAAATCCACGTCAATTGGTCTCTTGTGGAGAGTTGTCTCATTGATAATCATACCACATCTCCTTATTTTTATAATTAATCAATCATTTACAAATGATTAAAATATTGGGCGTCTTCACAGGCAAAAGGTTAAATATAGAGCAGTTTCATGAAAAGGTGCTGAACCATTTATGAAAGACGGCATGGTGATCTCTAGATATCAATTTTGGGTCACTTTTTGTAGTTGGGCTGCTGTCTCATTTAATTTGATTCTAAATTTAGTTTTATTCAAATTATAAAGCTTTCAAATATCAATAAAACAAGATAAGGATTCATGTTAATGAGTCAGAAACCCAACACTGTAAAGCAACAAAATTGAACATGTACTGTCTGAGTCTGTCATCTGTTAAAATTACCCTTCATGTACATAGAAAGCTTAGAAAATATCAATATGATCAACACTTTGCAATATATTCTGCTGATGTAAAAGTTAAAACTTTAACCTGACCAAAATGAAAAACAATTGAGGTCAAATAAAGGTCAAGATCATAAAATGTTAATGTCAACTTCTTGTAACAACTACATTAAACTTAAAATCAAGTATTTCTATAAATGAGTCTAACTAGCCAGGCAAGCAATCCCTACTTCAGCTGATGTTGTGTCAAACTAAACAAGGAGGCAATCCCTTCTTAAAATACCCCGCCTCAATTTTAAAACCCACCAGGTCATCATAAAGGCTAAATTTATCAAATCTGATGGACCTTATCACCCCTGTAGACTAGAACCATAAAATGGTCTTTACCTGGTTTGTTTGAGAACTTTGATCTATTAGTGACTGCTAACAGTACTTTTTTCCCATCTGATATTTGTCTATTCCTTTTACAATCCTTGCATGAATCAGCAGTTTCCTCTAGTTTTATTCTTTGGATACTATCTTCAAAAGATGCCATTGTTCTTTGTAGTAGTTTTCCAAGATCTTCATCAGACCTCATTTTAAATCGATTGGACCATTCCATATTCAAAACATTTGCAATTTCATTATTTTTCCTTAAAATCACATCACGTAATCCTTGTAAAGAACAATATTTAACAGCAAGCTGTATTTGACCTCCAGATGACCTTCTGATGTAAATATATTGTTGCCCTGGTAACAGTTGTTTGGTGTCCTGCAGATGAATTATAATAGATCCTTGACAACACACTGGCCACTGAAAAGTGCTAAGACATCCTGGTTCTTGGAAATTCTGCAAATAAACCCAAACGGCAAACCAATTAGTAAATTTGTCTTCTTAATCATGAATCATACCAATTTAAAATTATAATTCAAGTCGTTGTAGCCTCAGATTTCAAAATCAAAATAAAAAAACTCAAATGTGGAACTGGTTTCAACCAAGGGTTTTATTGTTTATAAAGGACTGTTAAAAGTATACTCTGATGTCACAACTAGATCTTAAAATGGAATGTTAAATCTACACAAAGTTCCTTAGAAAATACACATATCCTTTACTTTATACATGTAACATCGTTAATGCATGTCATGGTATCTAGTAATATTGCATTTTCTTTCTGTAATTTCATACTTTAGTTTTAATCCAAATGGTTTTATTTCTTTTAATTAACAAAACTACATTTTTTTTTTCAAACAATACAATTATAATCTCTGCTCTGATCATCATGACCTCAGTATAAAATAACCAAAGTACTCTAATACATGTTTAGTCATTTGTAGTGACAATGTTAGTTTTGTTTTTATATTTGATTTAAATAAGGTCTACGAATGGAACCTAGATTGAACTAAATGTAAGACGTAATAACCGATTTCATTTTAAAGGTACAAATTCACCCAGTTTAACTACAACGGGAATACCTTCAAAAAAACAAAATGATATTCTAAATTGAGAACATGTATCATTTTAAAACTCTCAAGAGTCATCTAGGAGAGATGTACACTGATAACAAAATTAACAAGAATACAATAAGATACATAAAGGGAAATAACTCCTTAAAACAACAATAGACCTACATCCTAATTCTACCACTGCATCAAGTGGATTGTTATATATACAATGGATCTAATGGTAAAATCTGTTTGTTTTTGACAATTGCTGACACTGTCAAGTGCAGAAAGGAGTCAATCTAATACATTTATTTTTGCAGCTGAGCCTGGTCAAAGATATTCTTATTTCAATTACTTTTACAATCAAAACTCAACTATATATAAGTAAACTAATCATTCTTTGGTAATTCAACTCTGTGAAATCTGAACTTTCTTCCTCTATTTTGAACAAAATCTTAGGTTTGGAATGGATTGGGTTCATATGAAGTACAATTATATATGAATTATACATACATACAAAATTGTTTAGCCATAAATTTACAGTTGTTGAAAAGCCTTAACAAAATTGAACAAATTAATTTGAAATAAAAACAATCCATCTTACCTTTGTTGGTTAATAATAGAAATCAACAGCTTTGTAATTCATTAGCATTCTAACAATATGCCCTAACTGTTAATGTTCAAACATGCATTTCACCTTTAATCGGATCAAAGAATTAATACTATTTACTTGAACATATCTTTTTCTATATCAACCTTATCAAAGATCAATTAATATGCAATACAGTTATGAAATGAAATAAACAAATGGCTATTTTATACAAATATTTTCCTATGCCAAAATCCAACAAATTACTATTCTACAAAATCAACATCATTTCAATCTGTCTGGTATAGATCTTTAAACAGATAACATTTGATTGAACTTGTTATTGGAGTATAGATTTTGTTTTCTTATAAAACTTCATAAAGGTTAAAAATCTTCAAAATTTCCCAAGATTTCCATGAGAAAAATTAGACCAAAACCAAACAGGTGCACAGTTTTAAACTTTAACCACAGACCCAACAGTCCAAGCTTGTACCAATTCCATTGTTCCTGTAACAATGTTTTTTAGAAATCAATATAAAAAATGAGTGGAGCAGTATATTGTAAAGACTTGGTGTAGAATGATAATGTATATATATTATCATTAGTTTATGTTACCTCAATAAATACACACATTAGGCATGAACTGACAACTCCCACACATTAAGCATGAACTGACAACTCCCACACATTAGGCATGAACTGACAACTCCCACACATTACACATGAACTGACAACTCCCACACATTAGGCATGAACTGACAACTCCCACACATTAGGCATGAAATGACAACTCCCACACATTAGGCATGAACTGACAACTCCCACACATTAGGCATGAACTGACAACTCCCACAAATTAGGCATGAACTGACAACTCCCACACATTAGGCATGCACCAACAACACACACACATTAGGCATAAACTGACAACTCCCACACATTAGGCATGAACTAACAACACCCACACATTACACATGAACTGACAACTCCCACACATTAGGCATGAACTGACAACTCCCACACATTAGGCATGAACTGACAACTCACACACATTAGGCATGCACCAACAACACACACACATTAGGCATGAACTGACAACTCCCACACATTAGGCATGAACTAACAACACCCACACATTACACATGAACTGACAACTCCCACACATTAGGCAGGAACTGACAACTCCCACACATTAGGCATGAACTGACAACTCCCACACATTAGGCATGAACTAACAACACACACACATTAGGCATGAACTGACAACTCACACACATTAGGCATGACTAACAACACCCACACATTACACATGAACTGACAACTCCCACACATTAGACATGAACTGACAGCACACACACACACATAAGGCATAAACTGACAACACACACACATTAGGCATGAGCTAACAACACACACACATTAGTCATGAACTGACAACTCCCACACATTAGGCATGAACTAACAACACACACATATTAGGTATGAACTGACAACACCTACACATTAGGTATCAACTGACAACTCCCACACATTAGGCATAAACTGACAACACACATACATTAGGTGTAACTGACAACACCCACATATTAAGCATGAGCTACCAACACCCACACAGTAGGCTTGAACTGTCAACACCCACACATTAGGCTTGAACTGACACTAGGTACATTATGCAAGAGTTACAAAATTACAGCATTAACAAAATGCATTCAAGATATTTTTCATCATTTCCCATATTGTTTCCTCATTTTCTACAGAATTTTAAAGATAACATACAAATTCACCGACTTACTTTCCTAAAATAAGCAAAATCAAAACTCAGGTTTGGAAACAGGAATTTTGGGAATAAAATGATTGCCTCTGTGATGAAATTTCTTTCATTATTATTATTCTCTTATTGACTTAAAAACCACAGCAATATTATATAAACGTTTGTTAAAAAATTACCTTTTCATGAGTTTATTCTGTAAAGTTACAATTACACTTTAAAAAATTCAAAAAATTGACATAATTATTAACTTTAAATTCTAAAATTTTCTGTACCATTGGTGGTAACCCAAATACCCCTATCTTTTAAATCATGCAAGATTGAAATATTTTCACAATAAGTTAATACATCAATCTGGTTATTAGAAAGAAAAGGTTTGCTATCATGTGACAAATCATACAATAGAAAAGGTTAAAGGTGGTGGTATTAGGGTTACACTCCTACCAACTTAAATATTGTAATTGTGTACTAAAAACTGACCAATTTTCTTATGTATTCTTAGACTTTATAAATAAATAAATTGTTTAGTAAGAAACTTAAATCTGCAGAGTTCACAGCATTATTCCAATATATAAACGGAGAATTAATAGCATTATTCCAATAAGTTAAAGATAAAATTACAGGAAAGAATCATGACACTTTTTTGTGCTTATGTCTAAAAATCTGGCAAAATGAAATTATATGAATGACAAGTAAGGATATGAAATATATAATTTTGACTTAGCACAGTTTCAAAAATTTTATTTTTAAATATTGAGCCGGCTTTAATATTTATCAACATCAGTCTATGATTTGATAACCTCAAAAATCTTTTTACTGATAAATGTTCAGCCCTGTCAAGAGTGCTTTAACAGGCAACAACTCAATTTGTAGTCGTCAAATCTTGAGAGCATAAATGGAGATTTTCTTTCCAACAGCCTACTTTTGTGCACATTGTACAATGTGTTTCAAATGATAACAATTTTAGATACTCATATTGTTTTTAATCCAAATAAAAAACACAAGTATCTCATATTCTGTGTCATACAAACCAAATTTTGTGGTCTGCAGTTTTATGTTAATTTAATAAAATTATCCAAATTTCAAATACCTTTATTTATCTTTTTTTCTCATTTTTGTACATAAAACACTTGTTACTTATTATCCTTGAAGGTTCTTGCTGTTACAAAAATTAATATCACCTTTCATTCCAAATCATCTTACATTTGTCAAAATATTTTAAACAAAGTCAAGCTGTGTGATTTTATACAAAACAACAAAAGGCCAATTCCTTTTTGTCGCTTCAATTTTTTGCCTAAATGATATTCAACTATACATTCAATAACTGTTGAATAAATGAATAATATCAAATGATTTTTAATTCTTATGATAATTTTTTAATGGTATCAATTGAATGCTCCTAGTTAAATTTTTCATTGATGAAATCATTGCACATATCATTAAACAAAATCAGTTCCCATCATTCTTCTACCTGTAACCAGGGGTACAGACACAACCCCCCTTTTCTGTCTACATTACTAGATAAACACAGGGATATAATATACTGTAAAAATTAAATTCTCTACCCCTATAAATACCAATCAGAACTGCTTGAAGCAGGCCAGATTCTTTATGGCTTTCTTATAGTCATCAACAGGTTTTTTTTATCAGATTTTTGAATTTACAGATGCAGTTTTAAAGTTTTTCCCTATCTTATCATTTGACCAATGGAAGATTTTCTCCTTTAACTTATAATTTTGCAAAATTATCTTCAGAGAATATTTGAGCTGTTCTAATTTTCATTCTGAAAACTTTCATTCATTCAATATTACATAAATTGCTGAACAATTTATTCTTCAAAAAATTATTATTTTGCATATTTCGTAAAAAGTAAAAAAAAATCTCCTACCTTAATTCTATAAACCTATGCAAAATATAACCAGTTCAAACCATCCACTACACAGGTGACAAAAAAATTAAAACGATTGTGTCGATGAGATCGTAAACTCCTCACAATAATAAAAGATGTTATGTCTCATACTAAAAACATTGACAAGTTTTTATCTGTTAATCATATTTGCTGTGCATTCTGATTCTATACAAAATTTCTAAGTCTCAGGGTTTAAATTTCACCTGTGTTTTTTTGTGTCCAGGTAGGCCATTTTAAACAGGTATACTGGACGTCAAGATTGTCACATGTTCATTATCAAGTGATAAATCTTAAAATGTCAAGAATCATAACTGGAGTTTAACAGCTCTAAATATACTGTGGTGTGTATTTTTTCTGAATGTGATGATTAACATACAAAATTCATTTAAATATGATAAAAAAAAAAAAAATTATAAATGTATGGTGACCTATAGTTCCTTCTTAACTGTGTGTACATTTATATTAAAACTTTTTAACAGATATTTTAAATTTAGAATTTATAACACACTTTGAATATGGCTGAACAATTAAACACTGCATTACTTTAATAAATATACAAAGTCAATTTATTTCACATAAATAATCTCAAATTTTTCAATCTTGCATCCTTCAATTAAAATTCAGGATCTGCATTCAACTAGTTTAAAACAAAATCAGTATTGCAGGGAAACTATGAGTAGTAGCCATGGGCCATCTTCTCGTCAAATAGAAAATGTCCCATGATGGGGACTAACAAATGATCTCTTACTAAACATGACAGGTTTTAAACTTTTTTTTAATCCATAAAAGGAAGATAAATATTTGTAACAGTTACAGTGCTATACTTCTCAGTGGGTTTTATACAATTGAACATTATCAAGGTGACAATACCCATCTATCAAACTGTGAAACTGTTCAGTGATCATAAACAGTTTCTAAGGATAGTGTGTATTACTACAATAGATAATACCATCAATTAATACAAACATTTCAGTCATAAATGTTTGAGAATTATGTCATGACACTTTTGTAAGTGATATATTTTTACCAAAGGTGTTGTACCTCCTGTGTGCTCCCTCCATGATGTTTATCCACAATTACAAAATAATCCTTTTAATTGGTTATGAAATTATCCTTTTCTTTAAAATTTCCACTAGAACCTGGTAAATCATTCAGTTTTACATTGCTAACATCCCAGAACTAGAGGCTCTCACCTGTATCTACTGTGGTTTTGAAAATCATGTAAAATAAGGTTAAAATCATAATAAATAGTATAAGATACCCTAATAATGATTGAGGCCAAGTTTGGTTTAATTTGGCCCAGTAGTCTTATCATTATTTAAATTAGTTTTCAAGTTGTGACCATTTGAAATTGTTTTTTTACGATTTTCCCATAGACTTCTATAGTAAACCCCTATGTTCTATTTTTAGCCATGGTGGCCATGTTGGTTGGATGGCAGGGTCATCAGATATATTTTTCTATCAAGATACTCTATTGATGATTGTGGCTAAGTTTAATTCTATTTGGCCCAGTAGAAATTCCTTAAAATTACCAATTCAGGGGCAGCAACCCAACAACAGGTTGTCTGATTTGTCTGAAAATTTCAGGGCAGATAGATCTTGACCTGATGAACGATTTTACCCTGTCTGATTTGCTCTAAATGCTTTGGTTTCAGAGATATAAGCCAAAATCTACATTTTACCCCAATGTTCTATTTTTAGCCATGGTGGCCATCTTGGTTGGTTGGCGGGGTCTTCGGATACATTTTTTTAAACTAGATACCCTAAGGATGATTTAGGCCAAGTTTGGTTCAATTTGGCCTAGTAGTTTTAGAGGAGAAGATTTTTGTAAAAGTTAACAGACGACGACGGACGACGGACGCCAAGTGATGAGAAAAGCTCACTCACCACTTGACCCTTTGGGTCAGGTGAGCTAAAAAGGGTTTGAAAGCTTAAAATTTGATTGGGTATGATATTAATTTCATTTTCAACAATGTTAAATTTAACAACTCCCTCGGAAATTTTTTAAAGTTCCTAATGGGTTGGACTATCTGATTTACAGTTTGATGGTGAATCCTTTTTTATCTGGTCCATTGTACTGGATACTTTTTCCACTTGGTCACTGATCTATCCAGAACAGTGGGCACACTGAAATGTGTTGAATATTGTTCATCTAGCTGGTGCTCCAAGCTCATAACAACTGACTTATTATGAAACCTTAAATCAAAAGAACCATGAGGTCAAGGACAAATGATATATGCAAGATGAAAAGTTCTGATATTAAAGATGTGGTCAGATTAGCATATTATCTACTATATATGTATAACAATCTGCATTTATTGTAGGTGACTCACACATTTATAAAATCCATTTTTATTCTGAACAAAAGAAGGTCATTCTGATGCCTTACTTTGATATTAGCTTGCATAAAGAACTCAATAGTGAAAAAAGAAAAACTTTTCCCATAAAATTAAGAACCAGTCAGCTAAATGATTTACGGTGTACGAGAATGTCAACTATAGTGTGAAAATACATGATTTTCTGGACTATTTTCTATTAATATATGATCAGACTAGTGGGACTTGGATGCATCACAAAATTATCAAGGTGACATAAATGACAATGTAATCAGATAATATTACACCTGTGTACAGGTAATTAGGTAAAATAAATGATCATTATTTAATATGTATTGACAAGTTCCTGATTGATCTTTAGTATTTTTTAATGACAATTAATCAGAATGTGACCAAAATACCTCTTCTTGCAATTCTATTGATAACTGAATATAGGATTTCTGTAATGGAGATTTGTATAATCTTGTGAATGAATAAAAGGAGATGTGGGGAATATATGTCAATGAGACAGCAACCCTTCAACAATAAAAACAACAAAAGCTGTCTGCATAGCGAGACTTATAACCCCTGTACATGCACTTTATTTGCTGCTGTGAAATTTAGTATTGAGACTATGACATTTGAGATTTTTGGCTGTCAGCATAGGGGTCAAGGGTCAAAGTCAGAGTGACCTGATTTTGTTATTCCACAAATACTGATCCTATGATGCTTTTGCATATAACGTTTTGTCAACTTAATTGTTATGGTACAAAAGTTATGCACCGTACACAAATCAGACAATGTTTTGCTATCGTAGGGTCAAAGGTCAGAATGACCTGACTTTGATATATGACACACCCCATCCCATGATGCAGCGATCATCATATGATGTTTGGTCAACCTAAGTTTGAAAGTTCAAAAGTTATGGGCCTGACAAAATGCAGGATGGATGGACAGACTGACGGACGGACAGATGGATGGACAAGGTAACTCCTAAACACCCCTAACTTTTATTCTAAAAGACATCTTGAGGAAATCTGTGTAGTACATAGTCATTTTCTATGTAATACAAGTAGGTCAAACATGCTTATCTTCAAATATATAAGGAGAATTTATAATTATGCTCTTCAAGTTAACTATAGAACCAATTTTTGAAGAAAGTAACTGACACATTCATTCTTACATTTTGTTGTTACTATTTACAAGTCACAAGTTGTCACATCTCTTGATATAAAGAAGTTCAACTTATTCAAGAAAAAATTGTTGAATGTATTTATTTTTAATATATATGTCATTGCTAGTTTTGTAAATAAACAGAAGGCTAAAGCAAAAAGGAACAAATTTTGTTTATAAATTTTTATAACTTTGTCGTGTAAAATATAAGCTGAATACAGAATAACTTTGTCAAGTAAAATTTAAGCTGAATACAGATACACACATAGAACTTCTAAAAACCTCTTGGATATTTGCAATAAATTAAAGCGTAGAACACATGTGACAAAGTTTAAATCTATGGTAAATCACCTGTAACAATGAGGTTATGGAACCAATTTTCCAATCCATTACAGACAATTACCTATTGGTATAGGACCCTACCCTTGTAATACACAGATAACTACTTTTGGTATAGGACCCTACCCTTGTAATACGATGACCATGTTGTCTGTGGATATAGATGTATCATATATTTATCTAATATGTCAATCAGAAAACTTAACATACCGTGTGTGATACCTAATTTCACGATTTCAAAACGAAATTTTTATATTCAAAAAGATATCATTTATTGAAACACAAAACGATGACACCACTGAACATAAGAAAACAATAATATTGACTTTCATTCATGTGAAAGGTAAAAATCTGCTAATGGGGTGAATAAACAAAAGGTCTTACTTAAATTTCATGGGTGTTTTCTTTTGTCTTATTTCCTTATTATTTAATGGTCAATCTTAATTGCTTTTTAATACAAGTGAAATATGATTATTCATGTCTCCATATTGCTTTTTCACTTGAGTAATATACACTGATTTAGATCAGAAGAAATATTATGTTTACAAATATATACCATAAAAATGTAAATTTCTTTTGATAAATGATCTTAAATAGAACTATTTTCTTACAATGTTTCTGTGAGAAGTGATAAAGCAAAATTAAAAATTGTGAAAATTAACACCAAATAATACACTTTAAATCTATTCAATTCCAAACCAGAAAAATATATTTTCAAAAGTATCTATATGGTAAATCTAAACTAATTTTCAACTCAATGTGGCAGAAAAATTGTTAGAAAGATAAGAAAAAGTCTTTTTCTCTTTGCCATGTTTTAAGGACTCTATAAATGGCTTCCGTCATTTACATGAATCAGGTATGAGTGTATATTTGACAAAGTACAATATCGAACCTCAATTTATGCAACTAGGACACTAAGTTAAATGACTCTGTCATGATTTTGCACAATATGTAAATGTATTGTGTCAACTTTAATTTGTACTTTTAACTTTGGTTTCAATGAGTTTACCAACTAGTTGTATCCATAAAATATGATGTTGAATTTTATAGCTATCTTTGCTACTGGAAAACACTAATACTAAAGCATATAGCATGCAGATTTTGTTTGGCATGGGAACAGTCACACTAAAATTCCAAAAACTAAACAAGGGTCATAATTCTTAGGGTGTTATCACATGGTTAGAATAAAGGGTCATAATTCTTAGGGTGCTTTCATATGGTTAGAATAAAGGGTCATAATTCTTAGGATGCTATCACATGGTTAGAATAAAGGGTCATAATTCTTAGGGTGCTATCACATGGTTAGAAGCAAGGGTCATAATTCTTAGGATGCTATCACATGGTTAGAAGCAAGGGTCATAATTCTTAGGATGCTATCACATGGTTAGAAGCAAGGGTCATAATTCTTAGAATGCTATCACATGGTTAGAATAAAGGGTCATAATTCTTAGGGTGCTATCACATGGTTAGAAGCAAGGGTCATAATTCTTAGGATGCTATCACATGGGTAGAAGCAAGGGTCATAATTCTTAGGATGCTATCACATGGGTAGAAGCAAGGGTCATAATTCTTAGGATGCTATCACATGGTTAGAAGCAAGGGTCATAATTCTTAGGATGCTATCACATGGTTAGAAGCAAGGGTCATAATTCTTAGGGTGCTTTCACATGGTTGGGAGCAAGGGTCATAATTCTTAGGGTGCTTTCACATGGTTACTAGCAAGAATAGACCCTGAACAGCCACTATGATTCATGCAACATGAACAAGATTCCCTGTATTAATTATACTTCCATATAAATGAAGAGAACACATCAACACTACACTTAATCAATCACATGTTTGCAATAATGAAAATATCCTAATAATTTCAGAATGAAAAGTATAAATTTGTCTGTGTGAACCCAGCCAAGTTTAGTAAGAAGTAACATATAAGTAAAATTACAAACATGAATAACAATGTCATGATACATTCATAAGGTCATTTTCCTTTAGAATCAGTAACCCTATAAGTATTGCTACAAATACTACTTAATTATTTGTCAAAATAAATATACCTCAAAAAATTTTTCCATCCTAATAAAATGTATATATTAACCTTTTAAAGCTTTTCAAATAGTTTTGAACAATTAGATAAAAACGTTACAATTATATTAAGGATAATGTGATAATACCACCCAGATAGATATATCAGTCTAAAATCAGACAGGGAATCCTTTAGTTTAATACAAAATAAAGAGATTGTAACAAACAAACTTAAAAAAACAAGCAGAACTGCACTTAAACATCTAGTACGACTATTGATAATAAGATATTTATTATCTTCAGATCTTTTTTTTTAAAGTATTTGTAAAATACAAATAAAAAATTAAACTTAGAAAATATGTAAATTGGCAGCAGAGGTCTATACAAATGAAACAGAATTACTGCATTTATAAATTCTTCATGAACAAGGAATTTATGCTAAATACAAATGGTATACATTTAGACATTTAAATCACAATTGAGAAAAATAAACAAGAGCATCTCTTTTTAACAAATTCACAACTTAATATTATTCATATTCAGCAAACATCCATAATAGAGCAAATTGAAAGTAATATCATTTAGAGCATAATGCTGCACTGATCCATAGGTTTAAAATGTTTATAAAGACCTACTTTGCTTTGATATTAACATGCTATAGCACTTCCTTTGTATAACAGTGTTTTTAATGCTCAGTGTATTCAAGAAACTTTTGTTTGGTCCTTTGGCATAACATGTCTACCACGTAATATTTATGTAATATTTGGAACAATTCTATAGTCATAGCCTATTTATTTTTAAAAAAGGGGAGATAAGCTGCACATAAACAACTATACAAGGGGAGTTAATCAGTGATTTCTTTTTTTTTCTTTCTTTTGAGTCAAGATTTAAGTTGGCAATACTTTGAACACTGAATCAAACATAGAGCTAAGTTTGTTATTGTTATAATGAATGGGGGTGTTTGATTCTGTAGATAACATTCAAAACAGTCCTCATTCAAGTTGTAAATTTCAAGTTTTTACTTTACATTAGGCTTAAACAATTGTTTACTTATACCTTAACTATATCTAATCAAAAATAAATTTAAAATATTTTAGATAAAAATTCCAAATAATCAATCCTTCATGTTTCAAATTTTAAAACTTAAATATCTTAAGGTTTATATACATGAAAATAAAAAGGAAAACTTTGGACCTATTTTGTAACAATGCAGACAATGCTAAGCTTAAACATAAAAATATCTTTCATTTTTTTAAGAATTTTTTTGTAAGTTCGGCTTTGGCAAACAAAAGATTTTTTTAAATTCTGTTTCTAACTGAAATACTAGTTAAAACAATTATAGTACACACCCTAGTACTTAAACAAAAGAACAAGATTGAATTCACTCTTAAATACAATACTAAATAAAAAAACAACCCTATCACATGTATACAGATTACCTAATACAGATAACTATAAGCCTATTACATACCTACATATCTGTACAAAGTGATTCCTTTGATACTGACAACTTCAAAGGAGTACATATTACTGTAAATCTTATATCATTAAGTCATGCATTCAAAAATTTATCTGCAATAGGAATGGACTTATCTTTTTTTTGGGGGGTTAAAATATAATCCAAGAATTGTGACATTTCTAACTTATTAGGTCTATAGTGAACTGAATAAGAGGGAAACATTTCTTTACCTTCATTTATTTACAAACACAAGAAATAAATACCGGTAATGAAAATTTCTATTGTGCACATATTGGTACTACGGTTATAACTTTAACCAGTGGTATGATGAAAATTTCTGCACAAAAGATTTAAAAAATATAAATGCATCAAGATTCTGAAACTCAGTTTCCAATTAATGCTTCTTTAAAAAATATTTTATGCAATATACAGCCAAATATTGATTTATTTTTTTTAATTTTTTTTTAATACTTTATAGCTTGTGTTTTGAAATTGGAAAACATTACATTTTCTCATTCATAAATTTCTAATAAATTAATATATATGTACATACCTTTTACAATAGCTGTTCACCCAAAAAGATAAATTGTTTTATTACTGGGTAGTCTACAGGATTTATACCTTAATATACTTATCAAGGTATAATTATGTTACGGATCATTACAACTTTGATCGCAGGTGGGCATTTACAGCTAGTCATACTGATTTGAAAACATATAATGGACATTTACAACTGGTTCACAATAACTGAGAATATTATATAAATTTGCATTCAAAAAGTTTTGGTCAATTCAGATGGTAGATTTTTTTTTCTCACTCAATGAGTTACCATGATAGAAATTGTAAATATGGGATTTTATAAATCTAGAAATTGTGTCACTGACTACTGTGGCTATTCACATCATGCACAAGGCAATTTATTCATTTTTATTTTAGGTTTACATCTGGAGTCAGAATAATGTGTTCAGCTAAGGGGGCATGTCTTTGCTGACTAATACATTTGTTCTTTGTGAAGTAGTACATTTAAACCTCAGCTCAGTGTGTGGGTCTGGTACAAATCAGGATTCATATTCAAATCACATTAACATGCTCTCGTCCTGAATATGTATTTTATTTGTGCTGGACATACATTCATTCATATCATTACTTATCTTCACAAATAAGGAACAGTTCTATTAAATATACCTCTGAGAGTATTATCATCATATTAATTATGGTTACTTCAAAATGATAGCTTTCTAATTTTTAGGAGGGTTGTCTTTCATATAAATATAAAATCGTTTTATAATTAAGCATGAAAAATGCAAGATATTCAGTGACATTAATCGAAACAATAGTGTTAATATAAATAAATAAACTGTTGACACAGAAATATGTCTCGCCTTTTTGTTATTTTGATAGTAAAATGCAAATGTTGAAATTAAAATAGCAATACTTCAACATGTACGTTATGCAAAATATTCAAAGTCAATGAACCATGACTGAAGATACAAGGCAAACAATCTCCATGGAAATTTGATGTGCCAATGCTGATACAACAGGATACCAAATATCATTGACCTACCACTAGTGGTTCCCCATAAACTGACCTAATCACATAGTAATACATATAAATTAAGCAAAAGTTTCAAAGTCACTAGACCATGACTGAGGGGGCAGGGCCAAATACTATCCATGGAAATGAGATGTGCCAGTGCTAATACAAATGCACACGAAACATCATTGAATTACCACTAGTTGTTCCCCATAAACTGACCTAATCACAAACTAATACATTGTTGACAATGCTGCCGCCAACACCATAAGCAGCATACCCATGTCTCTCTTTTCGACTCAGTCAAGGCGAGACTAAACCATCCAATAAAAATTCAACTGAACTTCTGTAGCATATCCTGATAACTGATTTCATTCAAAATGCAGGGATATATATACAAGATAAGGTCAATGTCAGAAAAATATCAACTATTTTTGTTTGAGGCTTAGAAACTGGGGAAGGGCAAGGTTTACCCCCAAATTGTGAAGAAAAGTAACATGATATGAAATCGACTTTGCACGAAATACCACTTTATGACTATATTTGGTAGATAAAGACAACAATAGCTACAGTATAAAAAGATAAATACATGCATCAAATCTGAAATCACTGACATTTTGCACAATTTACAAGATCTAGATAAATAACATACTTCCATTTAATGGACAAAAAGACCCTGAACTAAGATACCATCAAACTATTTTAAAGAATAATCATTAAGGTCTTCAGTTTTTTTTTTCCCTCTATTCCGCATCTCAAATAAACATGTGATAGTTCAAAACCATGATTTTGCATAAACTAATTATCATGATTATTATCTTAATTCTGTGAATAAAATTGTTTTTTTAATTTTAGCCATAGAAATCTCCTCTGTTTACTAAAAACAAGACTATTCAAATAGAACAAATCTAACTACATAGCAGAAAACTGATGCTCTTAAATATTATTTATATTTTGGCATTAATCATCATTAAGTTTCTCAAATGATGTGCCAACAGGCAAGTAGCAAGGACTAAGTAAGTTTCTTAAAACTTTTTAAAGCCATTAACTCCGATTTGAATAACATACATGTATATAAAACTCAATTAAGGATATGATCTGCTAATACAGGATTATTGGATTTACTTGGCTTGACACACATTTACAGAAAAAAACAAGGTTGGATTCTTATACTATGCTACAGTCTTTATGTGCCTGTCCCAATTCAGGAGCCAGTAGTTCAGTGGTTGTCGTTGGTTCATGTCTGTCATATTTGTTTTTTGTAAATTGTTTTGTTTTAAATTAGGCCGTTAGTTTTCTCAATTCAATAGTTTCATATTTTTCGTGTCAGAGCCTTTTATAGCCAACTATATGGTATGGGTTTTTCTCATTGTTGAAGGCTGTACGCTTGCCTATAATTGCACACATCCATTTCATTTGAACTTTGGTGGATAGTTGTCTCATTGGCAATCATACCACATCTCCTTAATTTTTATAATACTATCTGGTTATATTTCTTTTCACTGCTCTTACCTTTTTGAATGTTTTGATGAGTTCTAGGGCTGGGTCTAGGAAGGTATCACAGAAATACAACATATAACCACTGTATTTGGTATTCAGCTGTACCACAGCCTCTCTTACAGCTTCATCTGTACATTCTCCATATACAGCTCTCAGTTTACTGTAAAGGTACTCTGTATTATCCAAACACCTTTGTGTGGCATTAACTCTGTATGGAACCCCTTTCTGTTCTGAGTTATCACCCTTAGTTTCAGCATCCATGGAAACAGATGCAGAGGATTGTTGAAACCTTTTAAATGTTTTGTCAGCATTTCTATGACAGGATCCATCGGAGATCATATCTGTCCTGGTTGGTCTGTTTTCTGTATCCCCTGTATTAAACTGAAAGTATAAAAAATTTTTTTACTCATGAATAACTTTCCAAACAACAATGATTAAAGAAAAACATTTTCATTAGTTCTAGTCTAGATGAATTCTCAATACATACCAAGCTGACACTGGATTTATTCGTTGCATCTAACTTTATCAACTGGATTTCTGTGTAAGAGCTAAATCATAATAATTTTCATAATTTTTGCAACTAATACATGTCACAATATTATTTACATGTACATGATGTATATAAATATAGTGGTCATGTGTCAAAATTTGTCTGCAAAACGTTGTACATGAAAATGCAACTATCAATCTGAGAGATAACACCAAGGAGAAAGGTTGATACATAGAGATTCAGCCATTCAGCTGACTATGGACTGCTGTGAATTTTGTAGTAACCACTATCAGATGATCCATTATCTATCATGAAAGCTAAACAATGCTAATAATATTTTTTTTTTTTATAAATCGAGATAATAGAATATTGATGCATTTAGCCTGAACATTGAGTAAAGTAATCTGAACTTAAAACTTTTATGTTTGTGATAATTGATTTCTTTTATATCATCTTTAAAAGAACTATATCTTTGCAAGTAACACAAAAATATATAGAAACAGTAAACAAAACAAACCTCAAAAATATAGGACAAATATATATTCAATTGAAATATAATTGATCACAAATTAATTACTCACCACCAGATATTTCTGATCATTAATTTTCATTTTCTATCCAATTGCCAAACTCTACATCATGATTGTGGTAAAAACAATGGTTTTATAACATGTATAAATATTTTTTTTACAAATTTACATCTGTTGGTTTGTATTAATAAAACTCTTAAGTTTCAGACATTTCAGACTCTGAGTACATATGAGGATAAAATTTGTCAAATAAATGTACGTTAACACACCCTGTTTGGTGAAATAAATCTTCTGCGTGAAATCAAATATTGCTTGGTCTTCACAGAATTTTTTTTAAATTTCAGATGTTGAATAGTTCTAAATATATCCATTGTTCAAATGTGTCATTCTTAGGTCAGTTGGAGAAATCAAAGTCAAAGGTTATATTTAGTTCCTTATTAGTACAACAGCTCTACTGGGTATCTTGGTTGAACCTTTTTTTTTAAATCTGAAAGTGGTAGACCTGAATAATAGATACACAGCAATGTTACAAACTTTTGAAAAAGAAATTATCTGTAAATTTCATTACCTCTAGAGCATGTGGAGAGTCATTTACATTTGCTTTTGCACTATATTTTGGTTGTTTATCTCTCTCAATGAATCTTGAACTCCATTGTTTGCTATGTGAAAGAGACTGTCTCTCAGTCTTAACTTTCACACCCCTGACAGGTCGTAGAATTACTAAATGGAGATTTCTATATATCTGGTGACTAGGTGGACATGGTTTGGTATTTTCCTTAGCTGGAATGTCCTTTTCACTTGCTCCAACTCCTAAATTTGTTTCACTTCCAGAAATCATTTCTCTGGCGAATGTGTCACTTTCTTGTGAATCTTCTTCAACACAACTGCCAACTGGAGTTCTTGCATTGCTTTCATTCAACTCAGTTCTGTTTTCTGACCAATATGGTTTTCCAACAGAATCATTAAAATCAGTAGTTGGGTGTTTGGAATCTTTTTCAACAGACTTTTTTTCTAAATCAGTGGTACATTCCTGAAGGGAATCTTTTCCCTCAGGAACAGCCAAATCAGTTGTACATTCTTGCCTGGAATCCCTTTCTTTAGAATTTTCAAAATCAGTTGTACACTCCTGCCGGAAATCCCTTTCCTCAGAATTTTCAAAATCAGTTGTATATTCCCGCTGGAAATAATTTTCCTTCAAATCATCAAAATCAGTTGTACGTTCCTGCAAGGTTTCTTTTGCCATAAAATTTTCCAAATGCGATGTACATTCCCTCTGTAAATCTGTCTCAACAGAACTTTCAAAATCAGTTTTATTTTCTTTCAATAGTTCATGTTTCACAGAATCATCAAGATAAGTTTTATTTGCTTCCTTGATCTGTCTTTTACATAATGGATCATTTGAATTTGTTTGACTTTCATGATAATGATGATTTGTATACTCTGTTTGATTAGAACACTTGACAGAGTTTGCATTAAGATGAATATTACATCCATCATTACAGTTATTTTTATCTTGCCATGAAGATTCAGATGGTTGATTCAGAGGCAATAAACCTTCAGATTCATGACTGTATCTATCTATATGATAATCTTCTTTATGATGTTGTGTTTCACATCTTAGATCTAAGTGACTAGGAACATTGTCCTGATAATCTGAATCATAGTCTTTTGCTAAGCTTGCCTGGACATCTTTATACTTCTGTAGCCATTCATCCTCCAGGCTTCTGCTGCCATCAATATCCAAGTTCACATTAGGTCCATCTAAACTTTCGAAGTCACTGTTTTCATCACTGCTGTATTCAAGACCCTATGAAAATATTAAAAATACATTACAAGTGAAAATCTCATTTAGTAAGAATAAATTATCTTTAAGAGTTTTATAAGCAGAATGTTCTGTACATGCACCTGAATGACCATAAAGATGACTGCCCATTTGCAATCTCCCTGCTGAAAAGAGAAGGAACATGAAAAAGCTATATTTTGGCCCTTTCAATTTGAAATTCAAACATTTGTCAATAAGGATTTTAAAAGTATTTCAGTCTTTTTAATAAAATCCTTCAAATGTTCATCATAAAATACGACTGTCAATTATCAGTATGTATATGTTTGAATTTTTTTTTTTTTTAATATTTCAAATGTTATTTTACAAAAACTCCCATAATAGTCTCATTGTGAGATCTTGTAATTAATTTTTAGATATGAGCCACAGCCCTACCCTCAAAGCTGTTTCACTACAAGATGTCTTATACAAAGATATTAATGTGTGTAAAACATCTGTTTGCATTAGTCTTAGGGCTTATATCTTAATTTTGCCAAAAACTGCATATATGAGTAAAATGGCAATTTTTTGGTCAAATATGTCAATTTCTACATGTATGTGTTCTCCCCACAAATTTTGTATAGCTTCCTTGTGAACAAGGAATTTTGAAATAACATCTTGTTTCTAGAAATTATAGTATCACATCCATAACACAATCTGTAAGAAAATCAAATTTCAGATAGCATCAAGTTCAAGCAATATAGCAGCACATTACAAAGATGCTAAAAGGTCCTCGGGAGAACAAAGAAATCTCTTCACATACTTCTCCAGATTATATATTCTTGTTTCAATACAATTAACATAATTTGGAACGGATTGAAGAACTTTATTATTGTTGCAATTACAGGTGACTGATATTGACTCTCTTATACTTCTGACTTAAGAACACGGTCATAGTTCCTAACATGTAAAGGTACACTGTTGGGTCATGAACACACATACATTAGGAATCAAATGTAGAGCGACTATTTTTGTAAATATTTTGAAGAATTTCTGTTTATTTTCATTGCACACAGGTCAAATCAATTCAATTGAAACTTAAATAACCTGAATACAGTTTGTTTAGGTCTACTAAATACATGTTCAAATGTATTACGATACAAAATCTACAAACTTTCATGATCCATTTGGTAAATTAATGTTTTCAACATTTCTTGGTATAAATGGGAATGTTGGGTCCCACTACATAGGGTCATGCTGGCTGTAAGGTGATGACACAGAAGATGCTTTAGTTGGGTGTGACACCCTGTTTGGGGTCAGTTAGCAAGTATTTACTGCACCTACAAAACTAAAATATATAATATAGGTTTAATGTAGAAATCTACAAAAATTAGGAAACAATCCCTACTGGATCCCTCCACAATGAAGTGAACCATTTATATGAGAAAATATTTTATTATGAACCCAGTGATGTAAAGAACAGGTATTTTCATATCAAGGAAATTTTAAAACATGTTTTTCTTAATGCAAAGGGAAATAACTGGGGTTTTCACATAAAACTTAAAATTAATTTTTTCAATTGCCAAACATTGGTCAAATTTACAATAATAGACCCCTTCATACCAAACCGAGAATGCTCCATTTCAGGTATATCGATGACTTGTAATTATGATAGTACATTTATATGTTTACTTAAATTAGAAGTCTGGAATTATCAAAGTAGTTAATATAAATCAAACCTTCAGTTTCTGGTTTGAATTGTTTAAAAATTTACAATAGTCATTTCGGGGCCTTTTATAGCTTGCTGTATGGGTTTTTCTCATTGGTGAAGGCCGTATGGTGACCTGTAGATGCTAAATTTTACGCCATTTGTTCTCTGGTGGAGAGTTGTCTCATTGGCAATCATACCACTTCTCCTTATTTTTATAGATACATTTTGTATTAGGGTGTTACTGACAGATTGTACAATGGTGCAGTGAATGGTCTTTTTGACAAAAAAAAATTTACACTGAAAGGATGAAATTTCTACTAGATTGTTTACGGTCGACTTTGAACAAGGTGTTATTTCAAACTAGAATGCTTTTTAATTTTTTTTACTGAATATAACACTGAAATTTCATTCAAATATTTGTAAATTGTATAAAACATCATCAAGGATATGGAAATACCATGCCGAACTTGTCCGGGGTGTCTCAAAATCTCCCAGACAAGCAAATACATTCCAACTACTTGTCATGGACAAGTAATTTCTGTAATAGCACAACCAGAATGGACAAGTCAAATTGACACATTTTGAATGTATTATACATGGAAAAAGCATTATTTTGTGAATAGAAAGAAAACTAAATGCCAGAATTTCAAAATAAAAAATTAACAAAAAGCTCTCATAAAATGCTATCAAAAAAATTTAAGTAAAATATGTGGTCACCTTACATTTGTTCTATGTATTTATCATGTTTATAGAAAAAAAATTCTATACAATTCAATATAAAATAAATTTTCATCTGGTTTTATCTGACCTTTCATATTTGTGAAGTATTGCAAGAAAAGATATATTGGTTTGAATAGGTGCTCCCAAAAATATTTGGTTTTCCAATGTTTCAAATATGTTGAGATGAAATAAAATCAGTCTATAAATATATATTTCCATTAAAGGTGTGAAGGAGTACACATTTCTGAGTACTTTTGGTACGCTCAAACGATTTCTTTTAAAAGGGTTTAAGCACCCAATAAAAACTCACCTAGAGAAAAATAATTATTAATAAAATGTTGAATACTACCAAAAATGTTTGTGACAACTTCAACACATTTGTAAAGGTACTATTTTTAAGATTGATTGATTGATTGATTGATAACAGTGTTAACATCTCATGATCTTTTTTATTATTTATTTATTTATTTTGGGAAGGTTCATCATAACAATCATACTGTAACAAATGGACAAAAATTGTTGTGTTTCCACCTTGAAAATAGATAACTTCCACATTCAAATGTTTCATGCATTTTCCCATACATTTTGGATGTCATAATGATTATGCAATTACACCACAGTAGGAGTTGATTCTTGGATGGTTAATAGACCCATGGAAGTATTATATTGACAATATAATACTTCCATGATAGACCTTACTCTTTTATAAAAAAAAACTTGAAATTTGGTACATTATTCTGAGAATCTATAGACAAACCTGTACAGTCGAAAATGTTTTAAGGCTTGGTGATACCTTAGTATATATATATATATAAGAGTTAAATGAGGGTGGTAAAGGGTTATTTTCTTGCAATGTGTTTTGCCATTTTTATTTCACGTGCAGCCGTGAAAAAGGTTCGTTATTCACCGTGTTTCGTGAAAACGGTAAAAAGATCAACGTGCAAGAAATTTTAAATTGTTCGATCATCCTGAAATGGCAATTTTATTTCACGTTCTTCCGTGCAGATACCCCCCTTTTACGCATCTCTTAAATGCGTTTGGTATTTCAGAAACTGTAAACTATTTTGAGGGATTTTGAGATTTTTTTCAATAATGCAGAAGGTAAAATAAACACAAACCAGATTTTATTTTATACTGTCCACTGACAGTTTAAATCATAAAATTGAGAATGAAAATGGGGAATGTGTCAAAGAGACAACAACCCGACCGGACCAAAAGAGCAGAAAACAGGCGAAGGCCACCATTGGGTCTTCAACACAGCGAGAAAATGTATTTATTTATGTATGATTCATTGTAATTAATCTGCTCCCTGTGAGCGTTGTGATTAGCACTGTTAGTTTCTGTATAATTACATTTGTTGTGTGGAGAGCCCAAGAGGGGCAGTCATGCAGGTGATTTCAAAGATTTTATACCCATAAAAATTTAAAATCTAGGATGTCATATTACTAGTACGCGTACTATTGAATTTAACGAAAGATGGTAAAGTCTTGAATTCTGAGCAATATATTTAGTGGCCTTGCAGTAATTCTCAAACAGATTGGTCTTTGACAGAGGACATGTCATACATATTTCTGCAGTTTTCCATCTAGAAAAGTCCCGCCAAAAGTTATCTCCCCATCTTTCTAACAAGAAAATATTGTTGATGGATAAGTTTCAAAATCCGTGTCACAAAACGTGCGGGTTTATGAAGGTTTTGTCTTTACTCTTTCATGACTTTGAAACGTTATTTAAAGCTACACCGGGCTGTGACTTTTGAAACTAAGGGGACGACCATTAAATTCCGAAGGGGGGGAAAAGGGGGGGGGGGTCTTGCAAGGTCAGAATATTTATTTCTACATATATGATATACAACTTCAAACAAATAGAGCAGTCAAAATGAAGTCTAGTATATCTTCTCTTAATATGAAAATATAATAACATTACAATCAAGGGTGGATCCAGGGTCCATGGAAGATTACATCATATTGAACAAAATAATATTTGTTCAGGTCAAAAGGAGGGAGGATGTACACTGTAGAGCATCGGATACACCGCAGACCCAATGATGAAATAATGAACCATCGGCCTGAAAATGAGGTCAAAGTCAGATGACCCTGCCAGGCAGACATTTACACCTTGCAATCATTCCATACACCAAATCAGAGACGTATTATATGTCTCTGACCAAATGTAGCGTTGGCCTATTGATGGAAAGATATATATATAAAGGCGTGCCACAATTAAGGCTCTATATTAGGACCTGTTCTTTTTAATATTTGCTTGAATATTATTTTTCATTTTGTGTCAACTTGTAGCTCATTATAGATCATTATATAAATATATGTGCATGTGAAAATACTTTGGCATAATCACATTCTGATATAGACAATTCTTCTTACGTTGTGCTGTTACATCACTGTCCCGGGTTAGGGGAGGGTTGGGCGCCCGCAAACATGTTCAACCCTCCATATTCTGTATATATGCCTGTCATAATGCAGGAGCCTGTAATTCAGTGGTTGTAGTTTGTTGCTGTATACCATATTTGTTTTTCGTTTATTTATTTGTACATAAATTAGGCCGTTATTTATAGTTTTCTCGTTTGAATTGCTAAATACATTTGTCCTTTCGGGGTCTTTTATATAAACAGGCAATTGTCTCTGAAAAAAAAAAAAAACCTATATATTAAAGTATATAGATAAATTTGTTTCAGAGACAAATGCCATGTGTTTTATATAGTTTGCTTTGCGGTATGGGCTTTTCTCAATGTTGTAGGTCATACGGTGGCCTATAATTGCTAGCTACTACCATCATTGGTCTCTGGTGAAGAGCTGTATCATTGGCAATCATACCACATCTTCGTATTATATTTCATAAATACTTTAGAAAAAATAGCTTAAATTAGTCGAGCTTATCAATTGATTTCAGTGTAAATCATATCAAGGCCAACCCTGACAAGTTTCAGGCAATAATAAGAAAAATTCGTAAGGGTTCCGCGGAACCCAGTGTCTCGCCTACTTTTGCTGTTAATTTCAGGCTCAACAAAAATGAGGAAAAAAATTAATAAAATATTCCTTTCTATATTGTAAGTAGCTTCTGTCCAAGTTTGGTACAAATCCAGGATAGTTTATGAATCTAATAAATGTTTAAAAAACTTAAACTGCAGACTGTATGTAATGTTAACTGGAAGAAAAACTAAGTCCATTTATAAGTAAAATACAGAAAAAATTGAACAAAATTTTAACAAAATTTCCTTCTAGATACTAGCTTTTAATCATAAACAAGCTTCTGTCCAAGTTTGGTACAAATCCAGGATAGTTTAAGAAAGTTGCTAAAATTTTAAAAACTTTAACCACAGAGTGAATGTAATGTTAACTGGCAGAAAAACTAAGTCCATTTATAAGTAAAATACGGAAAAAATGGAATTTTTTTTTTACAAAATTTACTTCTGGATACTATCTTTTAATCATAAACAAGCTTCTTTCCAAGTTTGGTAGAAATCCAGGATAGTTTAAGAAAGTTATTAAAATTTCAAAAACTTTAACCACAGAGTGAATGTAATGTTTCTTGGCAGAAAAACTAAGTCCATTTATAAGTAAAATACGGAAAAAAAGGAATTTTTTTTTACAAAATTTACTTTTGAATATTATCTTATGATCATAAACAAGCTTCTGTCCAAGTTTGGTAGAAATCCAGGATAGTTTAAGAAAGTTATTAAAATTTCAAAAACTTTAACCACAGAGTGAATATTTGTGGACGCCGCCGACGACTACGACGACGACGACGACGACGACGCCGACGGAATGTAGGATCGCTATGTCTCGCTTTTTCGACAAAAGTCGAAGGCTCGACAAAAATGAAAATAAAAATATATCTAACTTATAATTGAGATGACAATACTGTATATAGTGAAAAAGAAGTTAAACTATTAGTGTAACTATTGATTACCAACTTTAATTTGATGCTCATATTAGACTTTTAAAAAAATCAATCAGTACACATCCAATTTTAAGCGTGTTTGCGGGCGTATGACATTTGCGCCGATTTAAAAAAAGTTTCGATCTTTCATTTGCGCCGATTTGATTCTTTCATTTGCGCCGATTGTACACAGGTAAATTACAGGCGAATGTTATTTTTTATTTATCATTATAAACCTCTTCCGTTAGCCAGTTGTACATATGTTATGAATTGTCAATTATAACATGTATATAACTGTTGTCCCCTGCAAATATACTGTTGTCGTTTTCATCTAACACAGAACTGTTGGAGGAAAATCCAGTCTGTTGGGCTAAGTATTAACAGAGTATAAAGACAAATCAAGTGAAACTGTAAATGGCTATCGCAATTTTTTGGGCTACCATTCCTTCCCCCAGATGAAATCGAGGACTGCTTCATGTTTGACATTAGGTCTGACGCTCCTACTGATGAAAAATGTTGTACTTTTGAATGTTGTAAATAAAATTTTACTCCGTAAACAGAGTGCTTTTATCTTTTAAATTGACTAATATTGCTAATTTCACCTTTCTGTGGTAAGAAGGGGACAACAGCTATATGGTCCGAGTACACAGTTATTTCGTAGTGCATTTCTTTTAGACCATAAATGAAAATTAAAAAAATCCCACCTGCGCTTTCTCAATAATATTTTTACAGTGTGTTGTACTACTTTTGGGACAAATTATATCAAAATTATAGAAAACTTCATCGGCTCTAACTCAAAATATGGACAATTTCATGTTAAGGGGGTCTTCAAATCTTTTGACAGCTTCCGAAGTGCTAATTTTTAACATTTTTCAGCTGGACCAAATCACTACTTTACTTTAAAATTCATGACCCAAATTTTTTTACAGTGTCATTTCACCCCCCTACTTACTATTTGAGTCATAAAACATGGAGAAATAAATTTGGAAGGGGTATAAAAAAAATCGACAAGTAACACACTGTCCACACTAGGGACTATATTCGTACAATTCATAACATGTGTACAACTGGCTAACAATGGAGATGATTTATAATGATAAGAAATAACATTCACCTGTATTCTACCTGTACACAATCGGCGCAAATGAAAGCAAAAATCGGCGCAAGTGAAAGAAAAAATCGGCGCAAATGAAATGCATATCGGCGCAAATGCAAAACGCCGGTGTTTGCATCGATAAAATTGGCATTAGACGCGGGGTCAATTCCAGTTTTATGTTGGGAAATGTTTTATTTTGATCTCATAATCACTGAATTTTATAAACGTATTGGAAAATATTTAACGAAATTAGGTAGATTTACTATTTACTATTCGTTTAGTTTAGTTGTTTAACTAATCTTCTTTCAGTTATTTATATAAATAACTTATCTCTATCAGCTTTTTAATGTTGCCAACCGTTTAACGTTTGCTTTTGTCTTTTATCCTTTAAATGCATAATTCAATGTGTGTGTTTAAGCTGCTTCATTGAATCTTTGTGTCATATGTATGCATACTTTGAATTTTTGCTTTCTATGTGTTTAAATTGTATGTGTTAATGTGTTAATGTGTTAATATGAAATGTTCTATGTGTTTTTGGTTTGTCGGTTTTAGAAGCTCTCCAAAGATTATGTTTGCAATTTTCTTGTGTGTGCCGAATTAAAATAAAGCGTCTCATATCTAATATTTATAATCATGGCAAATTGTAATTACTGTCCACTTGTGTGGCATCTTTGTAGTAATTGTAATACATGAAAAATGGAGAAAATAAGGAACATGCCTTATTATTTATTCATGAGGAGTATTGTAGCACATACTTATAACTAAACCAAAATTACCAAGTTTAAAAATCAGTAGACTAAGAATGGCAGCAATAGAGGTATACACAATTGTAAAATAAACAATGTCCAATGTATTTACATGACCTTAACGAAATAAAAAAAGGGTACGTAGCTATTCTTTCAGAATTGACAAAATTGCTGATATTTACAGAGCTGCACTCATTCAGATATGCAAGAGCCAAACTCTGGAACGAGCTGCCGAATAAGATCATGAAAAAAATACCTTTTGGGTCAATTTGAAAGTTTGGTTTGGAATTTGGAGGGCAGCTCGTAAATAAAGGCAACAGTAGTATACCGCTGTTCAAAAGTCATAAATCGATTGAGGGAAAACAAATCCGGGTTACAAACTAAAACCGAGGGAAACACATCAACTGTAAGAGGAAAACAACGAAATAACAGAACACAGAAGTGCAACAATATACAAACATCAATGCAACATTCATAGAAACGAACTATTAGATAACACCTGCCATATTCCTGTAACAGTGTTCCATCTTTAGATCTTAGTGAGGTGTATAATTTATATTTACCTTTACATACTCTGGCATTTACATTTTTGTTGCATAACTTTTAAACTTGATAGAGATGCTTTAAATTCCTTTAATGCGACTTACTTCATGAATGTCAGTGTGTCTACATTTTATGTTTTTTATGCTTTATTTTGCTTATTTTAAAATACCTAAAAACTTACTGCATGTACTTTGCTAGTAATATGTATGTCTATACCGTTGGTCTCCCAAAAATTATCAATTTCACATATTTCAATATAATTAAAAAATAATTTGGTGTGCTGCATATTGCTGTTGAAGACAATATGGCAAATTTTACGGTTTTTATTATAAATTTGTAACGAAGGACGTCTATTACCAACCTGAATTATTTTGTATACGAAGGACAATATATACCTTTACTTCCGATAGAAATTTAGGTTTGACTAAGATTGTCCTTCTTAGACATGTTTTTGAATACTCTGCATTTTACAAATTCTGTCAAAATTGCAGTTATCGAGCAATCTTTATATGCATTTATATTTCGGACACATGTTCGAAATTTTCAAATACACCAAAATGTGTTGTAGCATTGAAATACACATTTGAATCTATAGTATAGTGCCTCTAAATTTTAAAAAAGATTGGAGAGCTTTTTAAAAATGGTCCAGGTGTGAAAAAAAAATCAGTGGGAATAAAACACATTACTTGTTGTTACAACCTTATGGTACACTATAAGACGATTTTGTGGTAATGTTAAATTGAGTAAAGATTTAAAGGATATATAAAACATATCATAGTGGGAATTAAATTAAATCTTGAGAAATTATAGTCCTGCCTCTTTGTATCATTTCCTATGAACATACTTTTAATTTTATGTTCCAGGTCATACAGATTCTAAAAAATATGCAAAACACTGACAGTGCTATGGTGTCCTTGACATTAGAACCAATCCAACCATCCTCATGTTGTGATACAAGCTATATATATATATATATATAGATATAAGAAGATGTGGTATGAGTGCCAATGAGACAACTCTCCATCCAAGTCAAGATTTATAAAAGTAAACCATTATTATATATATATATATATAGAACTGTCTTATTAACATTAGAAAATATGTTGTCAAATCTTTCTGATATATACTCTATATATCTGAATGATTTTTGACGATACTCCTCAGAGGCGGATTTGGGAGGGGGAGTGCACGGCCCCATCCCCCTTATGGAGCTATATTTATGGTTAATCCAGACTTTTTACTATACCACCCCAAATTTTGTCTAGTTTGGTGGCCCGCTTCCCCCCACCCCTTTTAAGAATCAAGGATCCTAATAAAAATAGAAATCCACGACACGATCTTACCTCTTCCTGGCTAGTCCGAAAAAAGCTCCAGACACTAGAGGCTACAGATTTAGATAGCCCACCGATGTATTTAGCACCACCAACCATCTGTGAAGAAAACATGTTGTGTTAGCTTGAATTTCCCTTTCTGAAATTTTATAGTTCCTCTTTATTTAACAAAAATCTTTAATGTGTCAAGTTACCTGCTTAACATTTATTTCACAGTTCTGAAGTATTTAAATAATCCATGTATAACCATCATTTCCTTGCCATTTCGAGTGAATTTACCATGATGCCATGTAATGTGTTAATTGTCAACTTGTCACCTTCACATTGAGTCTTAACAACATTTTAAAATGTGTAGGTTTAAGTTTTAATAAAGTCCTACCAATCCTCCTTAATAATTCGTATAATTTCACATAATACACAAAAGGTAAGAAAAAACACATATATTTAACGCCTCGCATCCATTATACACTGTCATCTTAGTATGTCACTTTGAAACTAATTTATTTTCATATATGTACAAAACGCATCTTACACCTGACTGAGACACCTGATGAGCTTTATAAATATGCAATATTATACCTGGAATACATCAAATGACACTTTAAATAACGTATATGTCCCGTATGTACTTTATAGTCTACATGTTATAAAATATCTTGTCCGTTTTAATGTTAATTAATCCACTAAACAGTGATCACAAGATTTTACTTTGTGTGCCTTGCCTTCGGTTATCTTTTTGTTTTTAACTCACAGGAGTATTGTACCAACAACAGCAGTCCTTTGATCATGCATGCATAAAGTAAAGTGACACTCATGTTTAAAAGGCGAAAAACTCTTACAACCAATGTTAAAACAAGCAACTTTAATAGTAAGAACATTACATGTTCAAAACAAGCACAACTTTATTAATGATAAGTTCGTAGATGAGCATGCTTCAACAATGACTGAATTGAAAGTTGCTGCTGAACACAACAATGTTCCCACTATGTATTGACTTCCTAAAAACTGCAAGAAACTTTATTTATTACGTTTGATGTCTTCAACTAGTAATTGTTAAACTACTCATGTTTTGGGTCTTCAGATTTTATACTGTTGCTAACGGTGAATGATCTAACAGGGGGGACTTCAACAATGAGCAAAACCAACACATAATGAAAGGCCCGAAATGATAAATGTAAAACAATTCAAACGAGAAATCTAACGGCCTGATTTGTGTACAAAACAATGAACGAAAAACAAATATGAGTTCTTATTTATGGCAAAGTTTCATAAAGGTCACCACTAAACACCAAACCACTAAACAAAAAAAAACATTTAACAATATCAGAAGATACATGTATTTAGATGATCTAAGATGGTAGATTTTTTTAAACAATCCTAATTTTTCCAAACGTATACAAATGCAATTTATTCATTCTTACTAAACCACTGACCATTGATTACCAATGTCCATTTTAAACGTTGATATTAAAACTCACTTGGTAAATGAGACAACGTTCCATCAGAGACCAAACGACGTATAAGTTTGCAACTATAGGTCACCGTACGGCCTTTAAAAATGAGCAAACCCATATCGCATAGCAAGCGATTAGCGGCCCTGACATGACAAATGTTTAACAATCCAAACGAGAAAACTTACGGTCTAATTTTTGTAAAAAGAAAATACACGAAAAACAAATATGATATACAGCAACAAATGACAATCACTGAATTTATTTTTGATTGTTTCTGTTGAATTTATTTTGAACTTTTATAGACTTGGGACTACTTAGACAGTGACATAATTTTTAGACATCTGTCTATTGTTAAAGCCTATGTGCTACCCTTTACTATTTTTCTATTGGTTAAACCTGTCGTTAGGTTGCTGTCTCATTGGCGCATCGCCCACAATGTTGTTATTCATTTTGAATGAGTATATAGGCCCTCTATAACAAAACAAATTACAAATGGATAAAAAAAACCAAGAACATTGTAATATATATAAATAAAATATTTCCGTATAACTGGACGCACCTCACCCCTTTTCCAATGCATTTATTATTTTAGAAATAAGGCATCCCTTTTTTAATCTCGATCAGTTTAATCACAGGTGATGGGTATGGACTCCCTTTTTCTTCTTTTCTATTTTTGGTGTGGTGTGTGTAAATATCAGATTGTTTTAATAATTGAAATATAAGTATAGAAGAGGAGCAGCACGAATATTCTATTGTTATTCTAAGATTGTTTGCATGATGAGAACGAACAAGGACACATAAAATAAGTTAAATGTCTTGAAATTTAAAGAAATTTAATTCAAAATATAAAAACACAATGTGGCTCTAAATGGAATAACAAAAGGTTAAACAAAGAAAGTAAGCTTGCTTGTGTTAAACGAGAGGCCAAAGATATCAAAAGGACATTCAAACTCATTGGTCGAAAATAAACCAACAACGCCATGACAAAAAAAGATATTGACCAAAAGACAAACAACAGTATACAAAACACAACACAAAAGAATGAGCAACACGAACCCCACCAAAACCCTGGGGTGATCTCAGGTGCATCGGAAGGGTAAGCAGATCCTACTTCACATGTGGCACCAGTCGAAGTCCTATTCGGTAGGTCACATTCGGGGAAAAGAGGATGGGGTTGTGGTTACGACAATTTGAACATTTCCGTCGTCATCTGTAAAACAGATATTCCATAACGGTCAACCAACTAATGATGGCGTCCTTAAAATTTGTGAAGGGTTGATATCAACTTCATTACTTTGAACTCTTGGTTTTATAGCTTCCTTGTGATCAGCAATCCTATCTCAAGGAAATCATGATAGGAAATGCAAGCCTTGGAATATATCGTTTCAACTGGGAAATATATACTCCATATGCAGGTGCTGCTGGAATGTTGCTACATACAATCTAATTAAAATATAGAACTCCGATTTCGTTATACTCTTATGAAGTATAACGAAATCGGAGTTCTATATCTTAATTAGATTGTTGCTACATAGAAATGGAAAGTTCACAGTTGGGAAGCTGAAATCATCACTTGTGTCAGAAAGTTATGTTCTCAATCGACCCTTATTGTCAATTTCTAGATGTAAGATATAAGGCAGACTTGACTGTATCTGTTGTATCCTTTATTTCAAGTTCGATGGGATAGATGCGTTCAACATAGTCACCATTCTTTGAATTATTTTATAAAGTAGTGAGAGGACATCATCTATATATAGCGGAAAGTGAAGTTAAAGGATAATGCTAGTTTCTTTTCATTCTTCCTATATATAATAAGCTTCTGTATGACGTCAGTCTCATGTGAATAAAGGAACAAGTTGGCAAGAAGAGGAGCACAGTCTTACAGTTGCTCACAGTTGTTATAATTCAGAAAAGAAAGAAAGAAAGAAAGAAAAAACATAAACATGGCATGGTTTATCACATCATTTGCATGATGGAAATTGCACATTTTTGAAAATCCTTGCCTCCAATTTTACTCGCTTAAAAAAAAGTTTTAGAACTACAGATATTGAAATCCCTCAAGGAAATCCGGAATACAGAAATTTGATCCAGTTTCTCTGATCCAGTTTCTCTGACTCAGAGATACGACACCCCTTTCCCATTTCCCGGTAAGACAGTCTAAGACTTTATTTGATCAATTAAGAAGACACATTACATATGTGAAACATTAGGAATATAATATTTACATGTATACAAACAACACAATGCAATGATGGGTATGACAAAAAGAATACATTATTATATAGTCAATTCATACAATGTTAATGAGTACTACTGGTAATAAACAATAATATATATATATATATATATATATATATATATATTACTATCATTTTGAATAAAGAAATCTTCTAGGTCATTTAGATAAAATGCAAAGAGAAAAGGAGACAAATTCTCTCCTTGGATTACTCCGATGTCACACCTAAAGAATCGGAACATTCTTTGCTGCTTGGATTGGACATGATCATACAAACTGTTCAGTACTTTGAATTTTTTTCCAATTATATCTGCATTGTGAAACGTATAATCCACCACGAGTCTCTAGATATTGTATCGATTGTCCTTGGAACAATCCACAAATGTACAGTATAGTTTTTGCCAAGTGACTGGTAGAAAGAAATTAAAGCGTAAACAAAGTGAAAATATTATCAGTTGTGCTATAGCCTTTTCTAAAACCCAAACAATCATTATTTGTGCTTCTATTATTAATCCTGTGGAGTAAGGGGTTGTTTGGGTGGCCAAATACGTATCCCTTCCTATATATAGCATGAAATGCACGTAAAAGATCCCTTCAACACTACGCACTGAGATCTAGAGCACAGGCGCTTGGTGAATGGACCACCCCCTTTTTTCTAAATGTTTCTTTGGGCTTTAATTTTCACTTACTTAAAGTGTTTTTGCTCTCTCCCATATTACTACGATATTACAATAACTGTAGTTTAAATTTTAACCCTCTATCATTGACTTCCACTATAGAGGTCAAAATTTATAAACTACGGTTATCTTTGTATAAAAGGAAAATAGTTTCTTCGTATAACTGGGATATTGATTAAGTCAGAAACATTTCCACAAATTACTTCAAACTTTTTCTTTTGCTAGATTCTTTCATAGAAACACAGATTTTGGTTGGACGTGTGGCTAAAACTGTAGAATTCTTGTCACAAACAGGATAGGACATCCTAATTTTTAGGGTGATGTTGTTTTTGTTAGATGTTTCCTGCTTTGTATCGATCTGATGTGTAAAGCCCTTTTCAACTGATTTTTATGGTTTTTTCTTATGCTTTACTGTTACACCACTATCCTAGGTTAGGGGAGGGTTCGGCGCCAGTAATCATACCACATCTCCTTATTTCTATATTGACAACATCCGTAAATTAAGATATTAGGAAACATGAAAATCCATGTAACCCCTTTGAATGAAATTATTCTTAAAGGTTATCAATTCAACGCCGTAGTAATGGGCGTATGACATTTGCGCCGATTTAAAAAAAGTTTCGATCTTTCATATGCTCCGATTTGATTCTTTCATTTGCGCCGATTGTACACAGGTAAATTACAGGCGAATGTTATTTTTTTATTTATCATTATAAACCTCTTCCGTTAGCCAGTTGTACATATGTTATGAATTGTCAATTATAACATGTATATAACTGTTGTCCCTGCAAATATACTGTTGTCGTTTTCATCTAACACAGAACTGTTGGAGGAAAATCCAGTCTGTTGGGCTAAGTATAAGCAGAGTATAAAGACAAATCAAGTGAAACTGTAAATGGCTATCGCAATTTTTTTGGGCTACCATTCCTTCCCCCGGATGAAATCGAGGACTGCTTCATGTTTGACATTAGGTCTGACGCTCCTTCTGGTGAAAAATGTTGTACTTTTGAATGTTGTACATAGAATTTTACTCCGTAAACAGAGTGCTTTTATCTTTTTAAATTGACTTATATTGCTTATTTCACCTTTCTGCGGTAAGAAGGGGACAACAGCTATATACATGTTATAATGGACAATTCATAACATGTGTACAACTGGCTAACAATGGAGATGATTTATAACGATAACGATAAGAAAAAACATTCACCTGTAATCTACCTGTACACAATCGGCGCAAATGAAAGAAAAAATCGGCGCAAGTGAAAGAAAAAATGCAAAACGCCGGTAGTAAGATCTTTGAATGTTGTTTTAGTGGAACCGTTATTGATGGGGTTTTTTTTTTTTATCAATTTAGATATAATTATATATGTACACGAATATTACTATACTGCTAGGAAAAATTATTGTCCTACATCCTGTCGAAAAAATGTACTTATTGTTTGGTATTGCAGTCATGGGGTCTGGATAGGGTTTACAGAATAGGGAATAATGGGCCAAACGTGCAGTATAAAGGAAAACAACAACCTAAGAATAGCGAAAAATCGGCAAAAATAATATAGAACAGAGAATATTAGGGTTCTTATATAAAAAGAATAGATAACAGTGGGCAAAATAGATGATAAAGAATAGAGAAAAATGGTCTGAAAATAATAGAAAAAAAATGAAGGACCCCCTATCAAGACCTTTTTTTGACTGTTTTTGTCGCCGGGTTTGTACTTATATGAGCAACACGACGAGTGCCGCATGTGGAAGCAGGATCTTCTTACCTTCCGGAGTACCTGATATCACCCTAGTTTTTATGGGGTTTGTGTTGCTCAGTCTTTAGTTTTTTTATGTTGTGTTTTGTGTACTGTTGTTTGTCTTTTTTCGTTTAATTTTTGCCATGGCCTTAAATGTCATTTTATTTTCGACTAATGAGTTTGACAATCCTTTGTTATCTCTCGCCTCTCCTTTGTGAATTATTTACACTAAATCCGTTGTAAATGGATGAGGACATATATCCCCTGGCTTGATATATATACGCGCAAATTCGATCAGATTTGAGACAGATTTATCGGTCAAATCCTTTGGTGTCTTTTTTTCAATGATTTTTACGAATTCAAGATCGAACGCTGACATATATCTACAGATTTGGCCACGTGATCACTGACTCCTTAACTTCTCATGTTTGGTAATATAATTTGTGCTAATCCCTTAAACACAGTTGATTTTACTGGTTAGGTCTGCCAATAGTCATGTCATTGGTGACAGATTTTTCTATCAAATTCACAAACGAGTGACACTCACACATATTAACAAAGTCCTTAATTAACATGTAAGGTAAAAAATACAATTTCAATAATTTTGCGCTTGCATGTATGACATTCTGTTCTCTAGCTATTTTACCTAATCATAATTAATCAAATAATGTGTCCTTTTTACTCTTTTTTAAAATGTTATTCAAAAATAAATTGACATACAAAAAAATGTTCGAACTGAAAAATTTAAACTCCTTACATCCATTTCTTTTGAACTTTCAGATGAAAAGTTGTCTAATTGGCAATTATATCACATATCTCCTTATTTTTTTTATATTCATAATTATTTTAAGGGCTATATATAGGCTGTTATCAGGGTCATAGTAAAATTATGCATTGCCGAATTAAATTAAGACAAAATTCTAACATAACATATATATATGCCATAGATAGTTGTTCGGTTTCATACTTTTAGAGTCCTCAGTGCGCAAAAGGATCTTTCATATGGAAAGGATTCAAAGGTCATTTAATGTTAAAGGTTACAAAAAAATCTCTACTTTCGGATGTAAAAAATGCCGTATACTGCCTTCACCACGAGCAAACCCATACCGCATACTTTAAAAGCCTAATGCAAACAACACTTCATAACTCAAAATAAGATAAACCATGCAAGCACTGTACACTGATGCTGCCTGCATATCACACCTGTGACAAACAGATGGGAACAACTCATATATTAGTACTAGGTAATTGCGAAACCGTAGCTCTTAATTATATATATATAAGTATATTGTCAAAAAATATCATAAGGACATAAGAGCTACCGTTCCGCAGCTTAATTCCTGCTATATCCCACTGACATTTTGAAGCCGTTATTATATTTATCAATATTCAGCAATTTTGTTATTTTTCTCATGGTGATATACGCATAGTGTTATGTTTAAATTCTTGCTTCATATGGCCTTATTTTATGATAAATTATCATATTTAAACCAATCATACTGGATGGTCTGGATTGGGGGTCCTTCATTTCTGTATTCTTTAATTTCTTACCTGCCATTTTTCTCTATTGAATTTCTTTATACTTTTTGTCCATTACTCTCTAATCTTTATATTTTATCACCTCATTATTCTCTATTCTTTAATTTTTTGGTCCATTTTTCTCTATTTTTTATATTTTTTGCCCATTTATCTCTATTCTGTAAACCCCCATTCAAACCATCATACTGTCCAGTAGATTCGATAATTTTCTCTCTCATGTGTAAGATAATATTTTTGTTGTGCTAAAATAATACTAGAGTTATTGCTCTTGACACAACCTTTCTCTCTCTGAATGTGTATATATATCTCAAAATCATATCTTATCAATAAGAATTTTTAAGGTTTTTATTATTATTCTTCTTAATTTTTTCTTTTTTTTGTGTGATTCATATTAACTATTAAGCCCTCTGTAGGCCCTGTGATTAGGAATAAAGATATGTTTGTGTTTATATTTTCAAACGTTCTGACAACCTATGAATCCAGACGGACAAGAAATACTGAATTTCTCAGGTAAAACAGGGACTATTATACTAACTGTTAGTCCAAAGTTAAAAACTGTGTCTTTTGGAAGAAAATTTAAAGGGTCTGAAATTTCAAACTTAGTCTAAAATAAAAGCTCTGGCCATATATATAGATTCCAAATAACATTCAAAACTTTCCCACTCGAATCCATGTGTTGCATAAATTCAAATTTATACGTACTTTTGATAAATTTTATGCATATTGCACAAATCCTCCATTTAAAGACTTTTTAGATACCCTTAATTTGTGGTGTTCTACTACTGCAAGTATGCGTGTATTATGTTATATGATTTATTTATAAAAGATAAATGTTTTAAAAGAATTCCACTCATTTATACAAAGAGCCGATTCTTCTTCTGCCACTTACTAGCACTAAGCGTGTCCAATACACGCCGTGACGGGCTCTTTCAATTTCTTTATCCTTGTGAGCTGTTAAACCGGATTTCTGTATTTTCTTTTCTTTTTTTTTTTATTCGGTGTTTTAACCGAGACAAGCCTCAACGCGAGCTACACCACTGATTAACCATTAACAGAACTAGTAAAGAAAAATAGAAGAAGACTCAGTGCTGCATGTTGATATTGAACTCCCCATAAACCCCTTTCTCTGCATGGTGTTAATATAAGTGCTGAGTGCATTTGATGGTTTCAACTTTGGTAATCAACATTCATACTTTGTAAGATGAGATCACACATTTATTTTTCCTTAATTCAGATTCATTCTTTGTATAATTTTAAAGAATTGTTTGCCTTCTTTTACTCTAGGGGTCCGTGTACTCTAGGGTTAGGGTTTACTTAACGGTTATGCTAGGGTTTACTTAACGGTTAGGGTTAGGGTTTACTAAACGGTTAGGGCTAGGGTTTACTTAACGGTTAGGGTTAGAGTTTACTTAACGGTTAGGGATAGGGTTAACTTAACGGTTAGGGGTAGGGTTTACTTAACGGTTTTGGTTAGGGTTTACTTAGTGGTTAGGGTTAGGGTTTACTTAACGATTAGGGCTAGGGTTTACTTAACAGTTGGGGTTAGGGTTTACCTAACGGTTAGGGCTAGGGTTTACTTAACGGTTAGGGTTAAGGTTTACTTAACGGTTAGGGCTATGGTTTACTTAACGGTTAGGGTTAGAGTTTACTTAACGCTTGTGGTTAGGGTTTACTTAACGGTTGGGGTTAGGGTTTACTTAACGGTTGTGGTAAGGGTTTTTTATTCGGTGTTTTAACCGAGACAAGCCTCAATGCGAGCTACATCACTGATTAACCATTAACAGAACTAGTGAAGAAAAATAGAAGAAGACTCAGTGCTGATGTTGATATTGAACTCCCCATAAACCCCTTTCTCTGCATGGTGTTAATATAAGTGCTGAGTGCATTTGATGGTTTCAACTTTGGTAATCAACATTCATACTTTGTAAGATGAGATCACACATTTATTTTTCTTTAATTCAGATTCATTCTTTGTATATGATTTTAAAGAATTGTTTGCCTTCTTTTACTCTAGGTGTCCGTGTACTCTAGGGTTAGGGTTTACTTAACGGTTAATGTTATGGTTTACTTAACGGTTAGGGTTAGGGTTTACTAAACGGTTAGGGTTTACTTAACGGTTAGGGATAGGGTTAACTTAACGGTTAGGGGTAGGGTTTACTTAACGGTTTTGGTTAGGGTTTACTTAGTGGTTAGGGTTAGGGTTTACTTAACGGTTAGGGCTAGGGTTTACTTAACAGTTGGGGTTAGGGTTTACCTAACGGTTAGGGCTAGGGTTTACTTAACGGTTAGGGTTAAGGTTTACTTAACGGTTAGGGCTATGGTTTACTTAACGGTTAGGGTTAGAGTTTACTTAACACTTGTGGTTAGGGTTTACTTAACGGTTGCATGGGGTTAGGGTTTACTTAACGGTTGTTAAACATCATAATAGTTATAGGATGATAACACAAATTAATTGGTAGCTTTTTATCATTTTTCAAGAATTTTCAATTGATTTTTTGTTGTCAAATTTTCTTATTATTATATATCTATAGACAACCATTATTTGATTAGAATTTGGGTTGTGCACCATATAATTACATTTTTAATTTAACAAATATGTCATTCTTCGGCGGTTCAGCAAGAATTTATAGTAAGACTATACAAATCATAGATTTCATGAAGAGGCAAAAGAATGACTCGGGAAGATTTAGATCTATGTATACGAACAGGGCAGGGAATCGCGGTAGTAGATACAATTGTGATACACATTTTTTTGAAGTATCAGTGGCGGATCCAGGGAAGTTTCCCGGGGCCGGACATGCATATGGTTCAGTGTAACCCCCTTTCTGTTTGACAACTAATGCTTTTGTACGGGGACATATGGTTGGAATCCCCCCTTTTCATATATGACTTGCATTTGTTGAAACCTCCCTTTTAAAAATGGCTGGTTACTCGCCTGAGTATTGTGTGATTTTCTTATTTTCTGTCTATTTTTATGTTTATTATCGTAATAGAAATCAACAGAAAATGTACACAATCATAAACCTGGGACTTATAGATAGTTGATCATAATTCAATGTATTAGTCCCAGCATAAACGAACTAATTACAATATTTCAAAATTGTATTGAACCAATCAAGACGTCAATTAAGGCAATGAAAAAAAATGATATTTTTAAAAGCCTTCATTTTAAAATTGTAACGACGCGCACTATAGTCTCTACTTAAAAATAAACATTGGAATAACCGACTTATATAGGATCAGATTTTTTATAACGTGCTATAAAAGGGTTCAGTCACAGTGGGTTCAGTATAATTCCTTGAATATAATTTACTGTACCATCGACAATAGCTATTTTGCTGGCGCCGGTAAGATGGAAGATTTGCTATTTTGCTGGTACTATTGAAATTTTGATAGATATAAGAAGATGTAGTATGAGTGCCAATGAGACAACTCTCCATCCAAGTCACAATTTGTAAAAGTAAACTATTATAGGTCAAAGTACGGCCTTAAACGCGGAGCCTTGGCTCACACCGAACAGCAAGCTATAAAGGGCCCCAAAAATGACTAGTGTTAAACCCTTAAGTCAAACAGGGGACTGAAGATGATTTTGGCAATATGCTTTAAAATGTAAAATTTCAGAAAACCGTAAGCAAAAACTTTCAGGTAGTAGAGAGTATATAGTTCCATCTTTCAACAAAATGTCTGACGAGGAAAAGTTTACATTTATATTTACATTTAATGAGTATGGCATAACTAAAATTATTTTCAAGGGGATTAATTATTTATATGTACTAAGAAATAGCCTAGCTGACAAGAAAAACTAATTATGAAATACAAATTTGTGATTATTTTCTATTTTTTTATTTTTTGTTTATTACATATATTATTTTGTTATATTTTACAAGTGTGGACACAGATGAATGTGGATAGTATGTTTTGATGTTTGACAGTGTTTTATATGACAAAAGGAGTTCTATGTTTTTCCTATATGTTGTTATTAACTGTGTTGCACGATGACAACCAACCTGAGCATGAGGAGTGTTGTTTATTTAATATTTAGATTTTATGTTCAAGACGGGCATGGAAGAGACACTTATTGCATTAATTACCAAATGATTATGATAGAATATTTTCCACATCTTTGATTTTTGATACATTTTGTAGCTAGGAGAGCAACACATAATAGGTTCATTTTTTCATGTGATTTTTTTTTAAATGGGAGATGATATCTGAGAACATGATATCAGGAGGCTGTAATTCAGTGGTTGTCGTTTGTCTATGTGTTACATAATATTTGTTTTTCGTTTATTTTGTGTACATAAATAACATAAATGACTATGTGTTATGGGCTTTGCTCATTTTTGAAGGCTGTACGGTGACCCGTAGTTGTTAATTTCTGTGTCATTTTGGTCTGTTGTGGAGAATTGTCTCATTGGCAATCATACCACATCTTTTTTATATGTATTTGCTCACTATTTGTATGGTTCTATTTATATTACTTTGTGGTGGATTGTAAGTATCATTAGTAAAATATTTTGTTAAAATGTCGAAATTGTTTCTCAGATTAGAAGACATTTATTGGTTTTTAGTAATGACAATGCCTGACATGATGCTTGGGGCTAGAAGAGCTAGAAAGTAAACTTCTGTGTTGTTTTTTATCAATTCTTTGATAACATCTCCTCCAAAGCTGGCCGAAGCAAAAAAAAGTTTTGACCAATATGAAAATGATATCAACAAAAAAACCTTTGTGAGCATGCTTCAAAGACTCATAACTGCTCCAAAAGTAATCTGATAGAATTTCAAGCATGTCAAGTGGGTATTATGAAAATCTACTTAATATGTCTAAATATCAAAAAAGTTATAGTATTCAATATGAAAAAGGTATTGCAAAATTATTCTCTTTTCAATTTTTTTTGTTATATGGATACAAATATAAATGATACCAATACAGTATTTGTTGTGGTATGAAAGTGTAGTTATTAACATTTACTGTAACAATGTTAATTCACACAAATTAAGAAATAAACAAATGAATGAAAAATGTTGAACATGTACAATGAAATATAGTTTTAGAAATCAATTAGACCAGATAGGCCTTATAAATTTTGCCCTTTTTTTTAACATACTGAATGACCATTTACACTCAGGACCGAGTCATCAGTAGGCAGTACAGATGTATTAAAACAACCTAGCATCATATTGCTAGTAGCGAGTGTGGCATTGTCGGGTAAATTTGTTCTTTTTTTTAAATTTGGTTAATGGACAAAAAAAGTTTGGTTCAAATCATAATAAAATGCTTTTATCTCCTTATTACTTACATTGTACATAGAATGGATACTACCCTGACAAATCCTTGTACATGAGAGTTGTCTGTCAAATCTTTATTTCACAAAGAATGAATTGCATAACAATGAGCTGAGCTCAAAGCAAAGCACTTTAATAATACACTTAGACAAAGAGCTCAATCCAGTGATATACTTTGTACTACAGGTCCTTCATGAACATCCTATCCACCAAAACCATATCTCACAAGCATGCCATACTACATGGTTGGATCAAAGGTCCTGAAAAAGACATGAACTTTATTATTGTATTTTAATTATATATACACAGGTTAAAAGTTATATACTCCAATGGCAGTCTTTCCTGCTAAAATGTCATGTGTAGAATGTGATATATCATTTTTGGGTCTATATGGGTACTGTCCTTTATATTTATTTGGTCATTTTGACACAGCAAAATATATAGAAAATGTTAACTTTGATCTGGAAATTGAGTTCTTTTTCGCAAAATAAACCCACTAAAACTAAACTTTGAATGCAAAAGACCCCTAAATGGCTAACAGATATTGCTATAAAGAATATCTTGTTATTAAAGAGTTCATGAAATGTACACCGATTCTGTCAGTTGAATGGACTAGAATGAGATAAGTTATATAAACATAAAGGTTTTTTCAACAGTTGTGGTGTAAATTAAATCAGTTTTATTTTATGGTTGACATATTTAAGTAAATATGTAGATCATTGGCTTTTCAACACATTGATATTTTACAATATCGATTATCTATTTATTGTTATGTTGTTAGTATTTTTCACCTTCCTAAAACAGTTTTAACGCAACATGAACACAAGCTTGATAGATCTTGATAGGGTGTCCTCACATATTTTGACGTTGCTGAAAAATTTTGGTTGACATATGTATCCTCTTCTCATCATTTTTCGTGCTATTAAGAATGCATACTGTCGTCACAATTTCCATTGAAAAGGCATGCATAGTACAAATTCATATGACGTACGAAAACATATGATCTGACCATATACATGTACATGTATGTATAGTTTTATCAGCTTTTCTACACATATTAGCCAGTAAGCCGCAATGAACCTATTATGGCGAGTGAGCGCAGCTAATGAGCTAAAATGAATCAAATTGTGTCCTCAGTGGGGGATATTTTAAGGGATCTATATGAAGAAAACCTGATCATCTGTTTATCGTTCTATTACTGGCTTTTTCACCTCCCTAACTTGGCCTAAGACAGTTTTTACAAACGAAAGCAAGCTTGATAACTACTCCTCACACACATGTATAGATTATCGGCTTTTCTACACGAGTCATGAATATCGTAAAATGTTAGCCAGTGAGCAGGTCTGCAATGAACCTTTTTAGCGAGTGAGCCCAGATAATGAGCTAAAATGAATCAAATTGTGTACTCAGTCACAGTTGGTGATATTTTAAGGTATATACACAAAGAAAACCTGCTTATATAAATCTCAGTGGCGGATCCACAACTTTTCATAAAAGGGGGTGGCCGCTGACTGACCTAAGGGTTGCCCACTCCCGTCATGCTTCCCCAGTGGCGGATCCGGGGGAGGGTTCCGAGGGTTGGAACCCCCCTTTTTTTGGACGATCAATGCATTTGAATGGGGACACATAGTTGGAACACACCCCCCACCCACCCTTTGTCCTGAGTTGGGAACCCCCATTTTATAAAATGGCTGGATCCGCCCCTGCTTCCCTATAAAATCAACCAAATTTTCCCCACCCCCTGGATCCGTCTATGTAACTGTTTATCGTTCTGCGTAATACTGGCTTTTTCACCTCCCTTACTTGGCCCTAGACAGTTGCTTTTCTCAATATCTGTTTATCGTTCTGTCACTGGCTTTTTTTAGACTAGAGACTTCATGTGTACAAACCTGACGTCAAACTCGTGTACTATAAAAGAAGAGACAAATGATTTCACATTAAATCCTGTATCATTACATCTAAAGATAATTATAATCCAAGGTAAATTATATTACGATGTCAATGGACTAAATTCCCGCGCAAATGTCATCACTGGGATAGACCAAAACGAATTTTAGGTTTATGTATCATTCACATTCCGATCAATTTACTCAGTTAAATAAAATATATGTGTTAACTATTTTTATATTGGTTTTGAATTTAGTTAATCTATCAGAAAAAAAGATTTATTTTTCGCAGATAGCCCTCAATACTATACACCAACTCGACACTGAAGCTAAAAAACCCTAAAACATAATAGTATATGGAATCATCCAAACGGATTACCTAATATTGATATAGGTGAAATATGTAGATTCAGAATTGTGTACACAGAAATAAGATCAGAAATAAAGCCCTATGTAAGGTGAAAACAATAACACAACTGTATAAAATCATTGTTTATTAAATTTGCTTGCATAAGAACCATGAAGTTAAAATTTATAACGATTACGTTTATCCTGTCAACCCCTTTTCTTCATAGCGTCAAGGCTTCCGTTGCTTTATATCGAGCAGCAATTCAACCAATCGGGGAATGTTAAGTTGGGACATACCTCTATTTTTGGAAGCGTGATCTTTACATCGAGGCATGCGTTGCTTTACACCGAGGCCACAGTAGTTCGACCAATCGGGGAATGTTTATTTGGGGCATGTGACCTATTGAACTGCAGGTTTTATAATATTTTAATCGAAATTGTAGAAAAATGAAATGTTGTTAGTACATACAAAACAGAAAATGATGAATACTTTTAGTAAAAGATAATTTGGATCCGGGTTCTGTGTATTCACATCATTTGTACAACTCTCCTTACTGATGCCATTTTTTGGAATTTCTGTGACCTAAATGGTTCGCGAAAATTAATATTTTATTATATAGTATATTAATAACAATAGCTTTAAGAATATATTGTACTTTTACTCAGGCATGGGGTGAACTACATTGCAATGTAATGCATTATATTGCAATTACGTTGACAAAACCATGCATTAAATTACAATTACAATTACATGCATTTATCAAAGTAATGCATTAAATTACAATTACTTTTGCAAAGTAATGCATTGAATTACACATTACATTTGTAAATTTTATTATCAAGAGAAAAGAAAAATCAAACATTTTGAAAAACAACACGAAGTCACAAAAGATTCTAGCATATGCAGTAACTGTTCCATGCATGTAAAAAGTCTATTCAATACGACTATTACATTTTAACATCATAAGGGATTCGAAGGTTTTATCCTTCATTCGGATTTTATGTTTCATGGTATACATCTCTGTTTTCTCTAAAAGAAATTACAGAGATGACGTTTGATACTTATTTGAACTTAATGTTAACTTTACTTATATAAATATACATTTGTTTTTTTTTAAATTTCAATCAAAATATTTACTGAGAATTTCTTTCCTAATTATATAATAAACATAGAGCTTAATTTATGACCAAGTGTCAAAATGGTGAAAATATTTATTGAAAAACAAACTAATTAGTGCTTTATGACAATTTTCAATAATCTGTTATTTAATCATGACAAGGTATACATCGATCTTTTGACAACAATGGAATACAGTAATGCTTCTCAAATATCAATCTTTTTATGCAGGAAAAGGTATGAAAATGTATGTAATCAAATGAAATAAAGAAAAAAAGAACTCAATCTGATATATATACAGTGTTGTGTTATTCATTTAGAATTGTAATTTGGTCATTCTGGTATTTATACCAATGTTTTTCAAATTCTACCTGGGGCAAGGCTTAATCTCCAAATTCCCTCTAGTGATTTATGTAAACATGGTAAAGGGTGAAAAATAAATAGAAAATCAATTTTCAAATGATTATGTCCTTAGCTAATCAAGAAATCTTATATTCTGCTTTAATTAAATCTCCAACAATCTGTTAAAGATATATAGTATGTGGAAAAAAGTAATGCCATGTAATGTATGAAATTACACCACTTTTTGCTGAAGTAATGCATTAAATTACAATTACATGTAATGCAAAAATTGCTGCATTACATGCAATTACTTGGAAAAATGTAATGCATTACCATGCATTACAATTACAAATTTGCATTACCCCATGCCTGCTTTTATTTTCAAATTTGCAAAGTATCACCAACATATCTAAATATATAATATACTTATATAAGATGAAGGTTGGTTAATTTTGAATATTGTATGTTTGTATATATTGTCATGTTTCGGCTTCGTATAAACAACCCAATATTTAGATTTTACATCAATAAAATGATTTGATTTGCACACCATTTTACAGTATCCAAAAGACAAATTTAAGATAATTAGAGCCGGCAAAATAGCAAATAGCCTTATTATAACATGCCCATATGCGATAACCCTATAGGCCTACATACAGTTATATATGTAACGTTACATTTTTAATTGTATACTTGGTATATGATTAAAAATGTAACGTTACATATCTCGAGTTATATACATAATATGCGAGAGTAAGTTGGCTCTTCAAGTTTACAATTTTATAATAGTGCCTAACATGATTTTGTGAGGTAGACGACCCAGCGTAAAAACGATCAAATTGACCTTTTAAGTTCAAAAATAGGCAGATCGGTCATATTTTGACTTCATTAACTGCTTTCATTTGAATAAAATTGGATAACAGCTTAATGAGATTGAAAAAAATGCTATTTTCTGTTAAGATAACAAGCTTTTTACCGTGCGTAGACGTGCGTAAAATAAATTTCAATGTTTCCCATCAAATTAATATTTTGTCAAAGAATGAAAACACATGATCTGTAAAGTTTCTCCAATTTCTAAATAACGCGCCTTTTTCATTATTGTAAAAATTCACTGTATTACGAAAATTTCGTAAAAAAGTAAGAATTGCAAAATCAAACCTTTCATACCTTTTGTTTCATTCATAAACTTATCATGAACTCGTCCAGAGTATGTGTACAGTTTGATGGTCAATTGATTTGAAGCAACCGTGTGTGTAAAAAGAAATGCAAATTATAACCTGTTTTCAGATAAACAGAATATAATTATTCTTAAAATGCATTCAGATTAGGCACGATCAGCAAAGTTGAATTGTGAATTATTAAGTATGAGGGTCTGGATAGGGAACTTCATTTCTATTTAGTATTCTTTAATTTTTAAGTCATTTTTCTCTTTTCTTCACTTATGTTGCCCATTATTCTCAAGTCAGACAGTAACATATCCAAACTCTCTAGCTAAACTGAGAACATTGCATGGTTAAGTCGTATTCATTAAAAAATAATAATTAAAATTCGACTTGACCATTTAGTATATTATTCTCGATACTATTAGGACAGAAAACTAAAGATAAACCATAAATATAATTGTTTATCCACAGACAAGAGTATTTTAATAATTTCTTGGAAGATTTTTGTTGCCATCCTTGTATTCATAAATGTAACGTAATAAAATTTAGCGTGCTTACAGAATACACACAGTACAAATTTTAATAGGTAAACAGGTATTAAAAGGAGAAGCAACAATCGAATTGCGTAAGATTTGATAACAATTACCAGTCCTTGTACGACTTTGCCCCCAGCAGAGCTATAGAAAAACAGTACATTAACGGGTGTTACACGGACACTTTATAGATGATACACGGACACTTTTTAGTTGTTACACGGACACTTTTTATGAATAGAATCACTCGTGCATGATCAGTGAGTTCATGGGCACTTTAAATTTCGATTAGATTTGAACTTTTTGTTTCACCGACATATTTCCTGTCTTTTTTATTAAAATATTTACGTTGGCATCAAATAACTGCATTTTTTTTCAAACAATTCCAGTATATTACTATTCATATCAGTACACTACGGAATTGACCATTTAACTTCAAAAAGGGGGGGGGGGGTATGGTTTTTTCCACAAAAAAAATATTCTGATCCCCAATTTTATGAGAAAAAATATAGTGTGGTCAAGCAGATGACAACATAATGTTCTGATTCCTGATTTTCCGAGTACAGTATATTAAAGTGCTAATTTCGAAAAAAATATTTGGTGATAGCGTTGAAAAGGTAAATAATTTTCTTACTCAGAAAAAAAAAAACATACCCCTTTTGAAGCTAAATGGTCGGTCCGTAAATGTATTTTTTCAATATATGGACATGAATAGTATTCTGAACAATACTGAAAGTAAAGAAATGCTGGTACCGACGTTTATATTTCAATATAAAAGACAGTAAATATATATAAAAAAATCAAATCTAATCAAAAGATAAAATCCCTATCAACTCACCAATGCACGATTGATCCTATAAATAATAAGTGTCCGTGTAATACACGTCCAAATAGGCAGCAAATCTTGAAGAAAATCTTTCAACTTATGTCACCAATTTTGGACGGTAAGCTGCGATTGGATCATAATTGTGACACGTGTTTAATCCTGATCAATACTATTAGAGACCTACAAGCATGAAAATTAAAAAAAAAACACCAAAATATATGCCTATATATATCTAATAACAAGCCAAAATCTATTTTTTCATAACATTTCATTCACTAATGAAATAAGAACTTCGTTCTTTTTATACATTTATACTGTTATTGAAATCATATATATTCAATTCATATATTTGGGAGCAAACGGACGATTTTTATTATTTTTTTAAGGGGGAATGGGGAATGGAATGGCACATCCTGCATTTTTTCAACAAAAAAGGATCAAGCCTGTGATTTTAAATGTTTAACCCCCCCCCTTTTCCGTTTTTCCCCAAATAAAAATCAAATGTTAGCTTGCTTACCTCTTAAATCTTTTTCCTACATTACTTACTTGCGAAGTTGCATTTAAAAAAGTCTCAAATGTGTACGACATTCATCTTTTACCTGATATGGTTCTTTTTTATAAAATTATTAGATTTTTGAATTTCTTGAGAGAAAAAAAACTCGGCTGAAGGAAAGTGAAAAAAAAAGTTTGTTTAAACTGTAACTTACATTAACTTGTATATGGTCATTTAAGTTTCTAATCTGTTTAATTTTGCTACCTCTTCTAAATGCAAAATGTACTACTTCTTTCTTGAAACGTCGTACAAGTCAGATACAAAACAAAGGTAACAAAAAACAGGCCGGAAACAAACTGCCGTATAGTTTTTTCTGCACTTGTAGTCAGGTCAAGGTCCTCGGCTATCGCCTCGGACCTTGACCTGACTACTCGTGCAGAAAAACTATCCGGCAACGCTTGTTACCGGCCTGTTTCTTTGTTACCTTTGTATTGTATCTAATACATATCAAATTAAGTGTTAAGAGTAAACTGGGTAGGGAGAAAATGAGAGATTTTTTAATACAATTTCTTGTTAAAACTACAACCAATCTAAGAACCTAAGAAGTGAAAAAAACCCTATATGTTTGTATTGGCATCATTTTTCTATCTCTCATAAGCGTATTTAATGCAATAGAAAGTTTGGGCTTCGAAAGTCAACAAAATTATTGACTTGTTAAAGCGGTTATTTATTACTGAGACTAACAGTTATAGTAGTCTCAGTTTATTAACATAATACACATACATAGCCAAATCATTTTTGAAAATTCTAAAAAAAAAATAATAAATACGCTTATAATACCCCTTCTTATCGTAAATAATATTGCCACGTCTAAATTTAGTTTGTGACGCATTTAGTATGAACCTGGAACATTCCAATCTATTGTGACGTAGACTGTGTAGATTTATAAGATTTCACAACATAAATGCGTCAAGAAATATAGTACACTGTATGATCCTTTCATATATTCTCACTGACCAAAAAATGTAATATGTATTATTATAATTAAAATCATGAACCAAATTCAAACAAAATATATCAAACTGAACGCAAATATATAGAACTTTAAAATATTTGTAATTTGTCATGTGTTTATGACGTAGGTGGGGTAGTACTTAAAAATAGTTCGGGATGTGCGTCGCCAGTGTTGCGTTAGTTGGAAAGAACACAGGACCTATTTTAAACAGATTGATACCATGATGTATCGAAATACGAGTTTCTAAGCTTTTGTTTTAATTTTGGACACTTAATATTGTTAAACAGAACTTTTTTATAGACTGGACGATAACCGATTCAATTCATTTTAGTTTTAATTCGAGGAAATTTGATAGAAAAGAACAATTTTTGACAATCCAAGATGGCGCCCACAGAAATCTCCGTAAACGAATCTTCAGTTGTGCTGAATTTACTGCGTCGCGTACGAACAAAGAAAAGAACTGTAAATGGGAAAGATTTTCAATATCGGGCGAAAGCTCTATTACAGTCCACGGAGTTGAAGTTATTATTGGATCTACAAAAACTTGGTAAAAAATTGGCGAAACGGGAAGGTGAAAATGTCGGAAAAGAAATATCGGTTATTGATGAGGGTAACATAAAATCAGGTGGTAACGACGATATTTTATCTTTAAATTCATTTTTTGAGAAGCTTTATAATTCATAGTATTCATTTAATTGACCGTTTAAAAGTTTTCCCACCAAACGTGTTCACAATTTCGCGATATGTATTTGTTATATTTTGTTAGTTTTTGAATAAAATATGTTATTTATTATATACTTGGTTGCATCGTCAATTTAAATCATATATATATTATTTTATCAGCTTTCAAGCCTTCATGAAGACTGGCCAATATGTCCAAGTTTGTGTATAGAGAAGTGTAGGAAGCTTTATCCATGTTATCTGCTTGCCGTCCATTCTATAATTTTCCACACAGTCCAAAGGAAATATTGTGGGATGACATGGTCTCCATTCAAGAGTATTTTTGAGATAAGTTGGTCGCCAACAAGATCTGATTACTCACAGTTCACTGGTCCTATGTGTATTTGTGCCACTGACGGGTGTGATACTGTACATGTTGCTTGTATAAGAAGGTTGGATTCCTGCTTTTGTTCGGGTTTTCAACGTGAAAATCAGTAAGATAAAGTATGAATTCATTTTTTTTTTAAATATTTTATTTTTACCATAATTGCAACAGTTGAAAGAGACGATGAATGTTGAAACTTTATTTAAAAAGTGTATACAAGGGATTTCATAAATAGACAGTTCCAATTGCTTGCCATGAAGAGATGACTATTAACCAAGGGATTGAGGGAGGAATGCCTTTAAAGGTTCAAGTCTTGCTGCAGTTGACTTTAAAAGCCTGAATGTTCAAATGAACAATTACTTGTCCTATAAAAGGTATTCATTATGCATGTGACAAAACTTGTAAGATGATTTATATCTTGAGATCTGATGTGAAGTGTCTTTTAAATCTTTCAAGCTAACACTAAATGAGTATTTAAATATTTTTTTTAAACATTGTATTTCATTCATTAATATTCTAATTTGAAAAACCTGGCTTAAAGAGGAAAATTCAAATTTATTTCAATTGATTTTAAAGGTAAATATTGCCTCCAGTATTTATAATTTTTGCAACTGGGTTGATGTCAAACTTTTAACCAATGATTTTGAAATAAAAACAGACAAAATTTATTCCCCATCTCCAAAATAACTATACAGGATTTAAATATTGTGAAAATTGCTTGATCTTTAAAAATAGTCTTGATTTGTCTTTGTTAATATTAAAATTTCAGTATGCAGTCTTTACTCTGAAGCAAGAATCTTTACATGTTGGTAAACAAGACTGGATTTCTTTCATAGACTTGGTACTTTGTTCTTCCTATAGCTGTGTCATGGCAACATGGGATGAAAGACTGGGTTTTCCTTAAACTGTTAAGAAAATGAACAACATGCATAACTGATGTTGAAATAACTGGTAGTTTATACAAGTAAAAATTTAGTACTAGTTTGTGTCATTTATCAACTAATGAGCAGTGGTTTGTAATGTATCAGTCATTTTTTTTTTAACATTTATTTATCGTTTTCAAGCTGTATGAAAATTTGACAAGAAAAGAATTAGGATATGTAAAATCCATTATTGAAAAATTTTGAATTAAGTGGAATTATATCAAACATTGAGATTACTTCCTCCTGTTCCATATTGAGTTTAAATAATGTAAAATTTGCTTTGGGGGATTTTCACATTTTCAATATACATGTACATGTAGATAATTTTTATGTTCTTCAAAGCATGGTATGATAGCAATGTTTTTCAGCTAACTCCACCTGGAATGTACAATTGAAGATTTCAAAATTGTAGACCTCTTTGTACGAATGTATTAAACTTTTATTCATTTTCATTTCCTTTGGGGAAAGGTGACTGAAACCAAAGAGGAGGCCAAATAATAACCTTGCACAGCACTTAATAAGTATTGCAATTCAACTTGACTTGACACGAGAAAATTCTTCAATTTACTGCTCAAGAGTCCATTCATACGGTATTACCAAAGACTTGAATTTGCAACATTATTCCTAACTGGGTTCTGTCTTCGCCTTCAAAGTAGTGACGGGGAAGAGTTAAAAAGTGGACTACGATGCATCATCCAGTACGACACTTGTTGGCTGTCCTCAATCATTTGGTTTCTTTTGAATGAACAATTTGTCTGCTGAAATAAGATAAAACCTGGAAGGTAAAAGTAAGGTACATGTTGTTTGTGTGTAAATTGACCAGATATTTCACTCATTAATGAAATAATATTTTTAAACACGATGATTCACAATTGAAAATCAACATTGAAACAGATTTTAAATTGCAAGTAAGATGTGTTCCTCGTTCAAAAATTTAGATAAGTGCAGTTGATGCTATTTTTTTTCTCCTACATCAAATTACCAATACATATTCTTTTAAATGCTCAACCTCAGAACTAGTATTGATCCAAAGTGGTGTAAGGGTGGTTAAAAAATGAAAGTAAGAAATGCAGAAATTCATTTATTGCCTTGGCAAAATGGAAAGCCAGAGGACTTTCTAGAAACAAAGTGTGAATTGAGAGAAGTAAATATTTTATAAAACATTATTTTTGGCTTTGTAACAAAATATATGGAAAAGCCTTTGAAAACTCTCCATTTAAAATAGTATGTCATTTGCCAGAACTTTCACCTGTGTATCACATAGAGTTATTATAACCTTTGACCTTCATAAGACTTTATTACAGTCCACACATTCTTAAGGATGAAGTACACGTTAGTATACAATAGCTGAATATTTACATAAGACTTGATGAACTCGTGCTGTTGTTTAGAGAAGGTGAAAGACTGTTGGTCCTTGATGTACCCTTGCTGTTGATAACAGAAAGGTGAAAGGCTGTTGTTCGTCCTAAAAGTTTTAACCAGAATTTGATGAGTTCGGTTTGTAGAGATTTTGAATTTATATGTTATTTGTACTGTATCTGATTGAGGATAGACTGATAAAAAACATTTTAAATTTCAAATAGCAATTCCATTTTGTCAATTGACACATGCACACCTAGCAACAAAAAAAAATCAAATTTATGTCGGTCTCTCTAAATTTAAAAATTAGTTTTAAAAGCTTATAACTATCCTGGTTTTTTATAAATAAAAAAAATTCTTAAATGAAGCTGATTTGGTCAAAAGACCACCTGTTAATAGTAATTCTACATACAGAGATCACCACTGAAAAATTGCAAGGATGGCACTGATATTGTTGTACCTTTCGACACAACAATTGAAACTTTATCTTTCTAAATTGATGAATATTCAATGTAGTCTTCATGAAATAGTTTTTTAACTTGAGGTAATATAAATTATAATCCAAATAAAAAGGTTTGTGCTGAGCAAGTCTTTGAGGAGTACCACTCTTGCATATCATATGGTGATCCCTGTACACGTCGAAACTAGATTTGTATTAAACCTTACTTTTGAAATAACATATTTGAATTGCAGCATAATTTATAAAACTTCAGAAAATGATGTAATATGTGAAGAGCTCTTGTGTCTCCATTACTGTCTTTTCTCTTTTAATCTGTGGGAATTACCTAGTTGCAGCCAGCCATAAACTCTGCTTGCATAATTATCCAGAGTAGACTAATCCAAAGGTTGAAAGCTTCTGCCATTGACATGTCCACACTGGCTTATTTATTGTCCTCAACATTATGAAGTGCAGATGTATGTAGTCCCATCCAATATAAGCTTTTCCACAACTCTCCTAGAGGAAGGTTGAGTCCCAGACTTTTATTTGGTGCTGCCTGCTTCCTGCTGAAATTTATAATAGAATGAGACATGAAGGTAAACTCAGAGTTTTGTTTGTGTTCAGTAATGAGTCATTAGACTATATAATTTGTTCAATAGAGATAATTTTTCACTGAAAAGAATATTTTATATGATCATTTTCAAAACACTTCAATATTTAATGAGATGTATAATTTAGAAAAAATGGTGCAAGTGTACTATTTCTTTTCTTTCTTAAATAACTACTGACACCTGGATTTCAAAGTCTGGGAGGAACTGTGCTGTCGAAAAATTTGAAGTTGCAGACACTTTGTTCTGATTTTTTCCCTTACAATTATGGATCAGTTGATACAAGTGAAGTGATTGCAGTGCAGTAAAGCAAAAAATTGTGTGACCTGTTCTTGACCCATGGCCATCTCCATGTTTCCAATGATCTATATGGAAGATTTCATGGATCCACACTTTGTTGTTTGGTTTTGTTTATTGAGGACACATAATTGACTTCATGAACCCCCGAAGACTGTCCAGTAGAATGAAGGCTTGAAGGTACAATACTGATAAATGAAGATTTAACACCATGGTGAAAAACTTAACTAGCTCAAAAGCAGGTACCCTTAATAATTGTTCAGTTTGTTGCTGTTATAAGGAGAGATCTACAGATCCTTCATAGTATTCATCTTGAAGTGTATACCAAAAAAAAATGAGTCGTCAACCCATCTAATTAAAAAATAAATCCTATGTCCATGCTTCGCTTGCAATGGTCTTGACAATTTTTTACTCTCCATTCTGATAACAACAACCAATGGAATGTCTGCCTCCAATTTTTTAAGGTGTGTACCATCACTACAAAAGCTAAGGATCGTGAATGGTTGTTTAAACAGAAAGTAGAATGGAGAATTTTCAGATCCTTAAGTGCAGTATGGACAGGGATCTGTATTTTAATCAGATTTACAAGTCAACAAAAAAAAAAATACCATCAAAAACAGAATTATTACACATGATATACAAGAAAAAGATCCACACACTGAAGTTGTAAGCATGTCATTGACGCATTTTATTGCTACCTTGAAAGCAAATAAAAAAAAAATCGGATGCCTGTTCTTCATAGTAAATATTACTGTCCTGAATGAGCTACATGTAGATTTATGACCCAATGTTCAGTAAGTGTAATGGCATCTTCACAAAAAATATCACACAAGTGTCAATTTATTCAGCTTATCAGGAAGTTAATGTTTTCAAAGTTACCATTTATGTTAATTTTACATTAAATAAATATCTAGTAAATCAAAAGGTAAATTTCTTAAAATTATAATTTCTGCAGGTTTTATTTAGTCAAAATAGACTGGAATTAATTATGCAGATAGCATTTTGAACACACTAACATTTTCATAAACTAAAAATATGACACTTCTGTTGTAAATTTTGTCTAAAATTACATTTTATTGGTAAACTTTCAAAATCGCACAGATAGGGTTGAGGCTGCGTTCATGAATCTGCCTTCCAATTTGTTGGTAAAAAAAACCTTATGCATGTAATATTTGCCACGAAATGTTTTAATAACATTCCATCTTATCTTTCGGTCCAATATGTAAAAAAAAAACCATAATTCATAGTTTGGACATTTTGAACTTCACAAGGTTTCCTCTTATTTGTATAAAATGACATGAGCATTGTGATTTTCTTTGTTGTGGTAGCTTTAATTTTTTGGCTCTTAATTTAAGTCTTGATCAGTGAACTTCAATAAAGAGCACCTTTCTGTCAACTGTAAATTAAATTCTCCATGAATTTTAGATGTGGTATTTATGTCAATCAGACAACAATGTTGAAGGTTTAAGGTGGCTATTAAAGTATCTGCGTTTTCATCTTGGAGAAATCATCATTAGTTTGGTACTGGTATGCAGACAAGGAGTTGATTGATGTTCATTATATTCATACATTCATAGTTGCTCAATAGAGGCACAAATATTGGCCTGTATTCCACATTGTGACCACATGCAGCAACAAAAACATGTACACAGATCTGGTACTGGAAATGAAAAGTAAGATAAGCCTCGGATTTGCTACTTAATTCAAAAGGCCAATGTGGGACTTTGGGATACACACAACTTTATTATATAATTATTTATAATCCTTATTTTTGATGTTTGCCACCAAATTTGGTAATAACCATTTTTTTTGTGAACATTGCAAATGTTGAGATAATTGTGACAAAAACTTGAAACACGTCATCCTATAGGGTCAACTGGAAAAGACCAATTCCATCTAAACTTTTGTCTAACACATTATTATGAACAAGTCTCGCAGAAAAACATGGTCAAGAACTGATCCATTTGGAAATGTAGTAAAAAGTAGAGTGAAATTCACTAAGGGTGCGATTTATTGGGCTATTTTAAGGGAAGAGGGTCATGGGCATATATCTAGGTGAGCATTACCAGCTCAGAGCCTCTTTGCTGTTAAGAAGAAAGTGCAGGTTATGTTGGGATTGCCAATAGTTTGAATAACATCTGTCATTCCATCTCCAGAAACCAAAAGGCACTTTCAGGAAGTAATATATTTTGAAAGTACAGAGTGAAAAAAAAAACACCTGTTGATACAAATAAAAGCACTCAACACACATCACCACACTGGTATATAAACTTGCAAGTGCATAATGCAGCTTTACAGAGTGAACAAAAAAAATGACAACACAATTGGGTACAGGATGTGGAATGGACAAATGCTTAAGGCTTTTTCATGTATTGGTAATGAGTGTTGCATGGTATATTGGTATACAGATGCCAATGATAATATACTGGTAATGAAATGAATTTTGGTATTAGTATGATGATGGAACAATATGGTAGGATGATGGTGAATGAATGGTTAATGTACTCCAGGAAGCCTTCTTTGAAAAAATTACAAAGATAGTAAGCCATGGTATACACTAAGGTATGTGAATGGAATGCTATTGTGAAAATAACAAAAAAAAAGGGTCATATTCAAATTATGAAGTTAAACTTATTTGTCAAGAAAAAACTTTAAAACAATGGCCACGGCTAGTGAACAGGAAAAAAAAAAAACTTTAAAAATATTTTCATTAATATATTTTCTATGAAAATTTTGGAAACCATGTACCAAAAAAGTTAAAACATCTATCACCATGGATCAAGCATCAGGAAACTAATAAAAACATTCAAAATGGCAAATCAAATGTTTCTAAAAATTCCGAGGTTACTCAAAAATTCTTGTCAAAATGTTGAACTTTTGTTTCTCAAACTCTACCAGAGAGAGCATATCAATTATTCAAAAAGATGCCAGGCTGACTATCATCAACCACTAAATTCACTTCAAGTTGCAAAATTCATGATGGTACATGGTGTTCCAACTGAAAAACTGATGCTACAACCAACCAAACAGACACATTGAAATGGTGCAGCAAGATGGATGACTCTGAAGACTAGGGACCAACCAAACAACAAACTGAGTTAGTGTGTGATGTGTGCGGGGACTGACCAAAACCTGATTACAGAAGAGAATGTGGTGAAGCAAAAATTGAATAATTTGTAAAGGCAGCATGAATTAAAAATTTAAAAAGCAACACAGAATGAGGTAATTTTAGCATAGTTTCTTTACATGTATTTCTTTGCAAGTTGTTGAATTTTTGTCTCGCCACAAACTCCACCAAAGACGGCTACAGATCAACTACTCAAAAGAAGCCATGCTGACTAGCAACCACTGAACCAACTCAAAATTAGAGAATTCAAGATGGTACATGGTGTTCCAACTGACCAACTGATGCTATGACCAACCAACCAAACAGACTTATGGAAATGGTGCAGCAAGATGGATGCCTTTGGTGACTAGGGACCAACTGATGGACCAACCAATAAAGCAGACAACAAACAGATATGGTGTGTGATGTGTGAGGGGACTGTGACCAAAACCTGATTAGAGGACAGAATGTGGTGAAGCAAAAATTTGATAATTTGTAAAGGCAGCCTGAATTGAAAATTTAAAAAGCAACACAGAATGAGGTAATTTTTAGCATAGTTTCTTTACATGTATTTCTTTGCAAGTTGTTGAATTTTTGTCTCACCACAAACTCCATCAGAGACGACTACAGATCAACTACTCAAAAGAAGCCATGCTGACGATCAACCACTGAACCAACTCAAAATTAGAGAATTCAAGATGGTACATGGTGTTCCAACTGACCAACTGATGCTACAACCAACCAACCAACCAAACAGACACATGGAAATGGTGCAGCAAGATGGATGCCTTTGGTGACTAGGGACCAACCGATAAACCAGACAACAAACAGATATGGTGTGTAATGTGTGAGGGGACTGTGACCAAAACCTGATTAGAGGACAGAATGTGGTGAAGCAAAAATTTGATAATTTGTAAAGGCAGCCTGAATTGAAAATTTAAAAAGCAACACAGAATGAGGTAATTTTTAGCATAGTTTCTTTACATGTATTTCTTTGCAAGTTGTTGAATTTTTGTCTCACCACAAACTCCATCAGAGAAGACTACAGATCAACTACTCAAAAGGAGCCATGCTGACGATCAACCACTGAACCAACTCAAAATTAGAGAATTCAAGATGGTACATGGTGTTCCAACTGACCAACTGATGCTACAACCAACTAACCAACCAAACAGACACATGGAAATGGTGCAGCAAGATGGATGCCTTTGGTGACTAGGGACCAACCGATAAACCAGACAACAAACAGATATGGTGTGTGATGTGTGAGGGGACTGTGACCAAAATCTGATTAGAGGACAGAATGTGGTGAAGCAAAAATTTGATAATTTGTAAAGGCAGAATGAATTGAAAATTTAAAAAGCAACACAGAATGAGGTAATTTTGAGCATAGTTTCTTTACATGTATTTCTTTGCAAGTTGTTGAATTTTTGTCTCACCACAAACTCAACCAGAGACGACTACAGATCAACTACTCAAAGGAAGCCATGCTGATGATAAACCACTGAACCAACTCAAAATTAGAGAATTCAAGATGGTACATGGTGTTCCAACTGACCAACTGATGCTACAACCAACCAACCAAACAGACACATGGAAACGGTGCAGCAAGATGGATGCCTTTGGTGACTAGTGACCAACTGATGGACCAACCAATAAAGCAGACAACAAACAGATATGGTGTGTGATGTGTGAGGGGACTGTGACCAAAACCTGATTAGAGGACAGAATGTGGTGAAGCAAAAATTTAATAATTTGTAAAGGCAGCATGAATTGAAAATTTAAAAAGCAACACAGAATGAGGTAATTTTTAGCATAGTTTCTTTACATGTATTTCTTTGCAAGTTGTTGAATTTTTGTCTCACCACAAACTCAACCAGAGACGACTACAGATCAACTACTCAAAGGAAGCCATGCTGATGATAAACCACTGAACCAACTCAAAATTAGAGAATTCAAGATGGTACATGGTGTTCCAACTGACCAACTGATGCTACGACCAACCAACCAAACAGACACATGGAAACGGTGCAGCAAGATGGATGCCTTTGGTGACTAGGGACCAACCAATAAACCATACAACAAACAGATATGGTTTGTGATGTTTGAGGGGACTGTGACCAAAACCTGATTAGAGGACAGAATGTGGTGAAGCAAAAATTTGATAATTTGTAAAGGCAGCATGAATTGAAAATTTAAAAAGCAACACAGAATGAGGTAATTTTGAGCATAGTTTCTTTACATGTATTTCTTTGCAAGTTGTTGAATTTTTGTCTCACCACAAACTCAACCAGAGACGACTACAGATCAACTACTCAAAGGAAGCCATGCTGATGATAAACCACTGAACCAACTCAAAATTAGAGAATTCAAGATGGTACATGGTGTTCCAACTGACCAACTGATGCTATGACCAACCAACCAAACAGACTTATGGAAATGGTGCAGCAAGATGGATGCCTTTGGTGACTAGGGACCAACTGATGGACCAACCAATAAAGCAGACAACAAACAGATATGGTGTGTGATGTGTGAGGGGACTGTGACCAAAACCTGATTAGAGGACAGAATGTGGTGAAGCAAAAATTTGATAATTTGTAAAGGCAGCCTGAATTGAAAATTTAAAAAGCAACACAGAATGAGGTAATTTTTAGCATAGTTTCTTTACATGTATTTCTTTGCAAGTTGTTGAATTTTTGTCTCACCACAAACTCCATCAGAGACGACTACAGATCAACTACTCAAAAGAAGCCATGCTGACGATCAACCACTGAACCAACTCAAAATTAGAGAATTCAAGATGGTACATGGTGTTCCAACTGACCAACTGATGCTACAACCAACCAACCAACCAAACAGACACATGGAAATGGTGCAGCAAGATGGATGCCTTTGGTGACTAGGGACCAACCGATAAACCAGACAACAAACAGATATGGTGTGTAATGTGTGAGGGGACTGTGACCAAAACCTGATTAGAGGACAGAATGTGGTGAAGCAAAAATTTGATAATTTGTAAAGGCAGCCTGAATTGAAAATTTAAAAAGCAACACAGAATGAGGTAATTTTTAGCATAGTTTCTTTACATGTATTTCTTTGCAAGTTGTTGAATTTTTGTCTCACCACAAACTCCATCAGAGAAGACTACAGATCAACTACTCAAAAGGAGCCATGCTGACGATCAACCACTGAACCAACTCAAAATTAGAGAATTCAAGATGGTACATGGTGTTCCAACTGACCAACTGATGCTACAACCAACTAACCAACCAAACAGACACATGGAAATGGTGCAGCAAGATGGATGCCTTTGGTGACTAGGGACCAACCGATAAACCAGACAACAAACAGATATGGTGTGTGATGTGTGAGGGGACTGTGACCAAAATCTGATTAGAGGACAGAATGTGGTGAAGCAAAAATTTGATAATTTGTAAAGGCAGAATGAATTGAAAATTTAAAAAGCAACACAGAATGAGGTAATTTTGAGCATAGTTTCTTTACATGTATTTCTTTGCAAGTTGTTGAATTTTTGTCTCACCACAAACTCAACCAGAGACGACTACAGATCAACTACTCAAAGGAAGCCATGCTGATGATAAACCACTGAACCAACTCAAAATTAGAGAATTCAAGATGGTACATGGTGTTCCAACTGACCAACTGATGCTACAACCAACCAACCAAACAGACACATGGAAACGGTGCAGCAAGATGGATGCCTTTGGTGACTAGTGACCAACTGATGGACCAACCAATAAAGCAGACAACAAACAGATATGGTGTGTGATGTGTGAGGGGACTGTGACCAAAACCTGATTAGAGGACAGAATGTGGTGAAGCAAAAATTTAATAATTTGTAAAGGCAGCATGAATTGAAAATTTAAAAAGCAACACAGAATGAGGTAATTTTTAGCATAGTTTCTTTACATGTATTTCTTTGCAAGTTGTTGAATTTTTGTCTCACCACAAACTCAACCAGAGACGACTACAGATCAACTACTCAAAGGAAGCCATGCTGATGATAAACCACTGAACCAACTCAAAATTAGAGAATTCAAGATGGTACATGGTGTTCCAACTGACCAACTGATGCTACGACCAACCAACCAAACAGACACATGGAAACGGTGCAGCAAGATGGATGCCTTTGGTGACTAGGGACCAACCAATAAACCATACAACAAACAGATATGGTTTGTGATGTTTGAGGGGACTGTGACCAAAACCTGATTAGAGGACAGAATGTGGTGAAGCAAAAATTTGATAATTTGTAAAGGCAGCATGAATTGAAAATTTAAAAAGCAACACAGAATGAGGTAATTTTGAGCATAGTTTCTTTACATGTATTTCTTTGCAAGTTGTTGAATTTTTGTCTCACCACAAACTCAACCAGAGACGACTACAGATCAACTACTCAAAGGAAGCCATGCTGATGATAAACCACTGAACCAACTCAAAATTAGAGAATTCAAGATGGTACATGGTGTTCCAACTGACCAACTGATGCTATGACCAACCAACCAAACAGACTTATGGAAATGGTGCAGCAAGATGGATGCCTTTGGTGACTAGGGACCAACTGATGGACCAACCAATAAAGCAGACAACAAACAGATATGGTGTGTGATGTGTGAGGGGACTGTGACCAAAACCTGATTAGAGGACAGAATGTGGTGAAGCAAAAATTTGATAATTTGTAAAGGCAGCCTGAATTGAAAATTTAAAAAGCAACACAGAATGAGGTAATTTTTAGCATAGTTTCTTTACATGTATTTCTTTGCAAGTTGTTGAATTTTTGTCTCACCACAAACTCCATCAGAGACGACTACAGATCAACTACTCAAAAGAAGCCATGCTGACGATCAACCACTGAACCAACTCAAAATTAGAGAATTCAAGATGGTACATGGTGTTCCAACTGACCAACTGATGCTACAACCAACCAACCAACCAAACAGACACATGGAAATGGTGCAGCAAGATGGATGCCTTTGGTGACTAGGGACCAACCGATAAACCAGACAACAAACAGATATGGTGTGTAATGTGTGAGGGGACTGTGACCAAAACCTGATTAGAGGACAGAATGTGGTGAAGCAAAAATTTGATAATTTGTAAAGGCAGCCTGAATTGAAAATTTAAAAAGCAACACAGAATGAGGTAATTTTTAGCATAGTTTCTTTACATGTATTTCTTTGCAAGTTGTTGAATTTTTGTCTCACCACAAACTCCATCAGAGAAGACTACAGATCAACTACTCAAAAGGAGCCATGCTGACGATCAACCACTGAACCAACTCAAAATTAGAGAATTCAAGATGGTACATGGTGTTCCAACTGACCAACTGATGCTACAACCAACTAACCAACCAAACAGACACATGGAAATGGTGCAGCAAGATGGATGCCTTTGGTGACTAGGGACCAACCGATAAACCAGACAACAAACAGATATGGTGTGTGATGTGTGAGGGGACTGTGACCAAAACCTGATTAGAGGACAGAATGTGGTGAAGCAAAAATTTGATAATTTGTAAAGGCAGAATGAATTGAAAATTTAAAAAGCAACACAGAATGAGGTAATTTTGAGCATAGTTTCTTTACATGTATTTCTTTGCAAGTTGTTGAATTTTTGTCTCACCACAAACTCAACCAGAGACGACTACAGATCAACTACTCAAAGGAAGCCATGCTGATGATAAACCACTGAACCAACTCAAAATTAGAGAATTCAAGATGGTACATGGTGTTCCAACTGACCAACTGATGCTACAACCAACCAACCAAACAGACACATGGAAACGGTGCAGCAAGATGGATGCCTTTGGTGACTAGTGACCAACTGATGGACCAACCAATAAAGCAGACAACAAACAGATATGGTGTGTGATGTGTGAGGGGACTGTGACCTAAACCTGATTAGAGGACAGAATGTGGTGAAGCAAAAATTTAATAATTTGTAAAGGCAGCATGAATTGAAAATTTAAAAAGCAACACAGAATGAGGTAATTTTTAGCATAGTTTCTTTACATGTATTTCTTTGCAAGTTGTTGAATTTTTGTCTCACCACAAACTCAACCAGAGACGACTACAGATCAACTACTCAAAGGAAGCCATGCTGATGATAAACCACTGAACCAACTCAAAATTAGAGAATTCAAGATGGTACATGGTGTTCCAACTGACCAACTGATGCTACGACCAACCAACCAAACAGACACATGGAAACGGTGCAGCAAGATGGATGCCTTTGGTGACTAGGGACCAACCAATAAACCATACAACAAACAGATATGGTTTGTGATGTTTGAGGGGACTGTGACCAAAACCTGATTAGAGGACAGAATGTGGTGAAGCAAAAATTTGATAATTTGTAAAGGCAGCATGAATTGAAAATTTAAAAAGCAACACAGAATGAGGTAATTTTGAGCATAGTTTCTTTACATGTATTTCTTTGCAAGTTGTTGAATTTTTGTCTCACCACAAACTCAACCAGAGACGACTACAGATCAACTACTCAAAGGAAGCCATGCTGATGATAAACCACTGAACCAACTCAAAATTAGAGAATTCAAGATGGTACATGGTGTTCCAACTGACCAACTGATGCTACGACCAACCAACCAAACAGACACATGGAAACGGTGCAGCAAGATGGATGCCTTTGGTGACTAGGGACCAACAGATGGACCAACCAATAAAGCAGACAACAAACAGATATGGTGTGTGATGTGTGAGGGGACTGTTACCAAAACCTGATTAGAGGACAGAACGTGGTGAAGCAAAAATTTAATAATTTGTAAAGGCAGCATGAATTGAAAATTTAAAATGCAATACAGAATGATGTAATTTTTAGCATAGTTTCTTTACATGTATTTCTTTGCAAGTTGTTGAATTTTTGTCTCGCCACAAAATCCACCAGAGACGGCTACAGATCAACTACTCAAAGAAAGCCATGCTGATGATAAACCACTGAACCAACTCAAAATTAGAGAATTCAAGATGGTACATGGTGTTCCAACTGACCAACTGATGCTATGAACAACCAACCAAACAGACTTATGGAAATGGTGCAGCAAGATGGATGCCTTTGGTGACTAGGGACCAACTGATGGACCAACCAATAAAGCAGACAACAAACAGATATGGTGTGTGATGTGTGAGGGGACTGTGACCAAAACCTGATTAGAGGACAGAATGTGGTGAAGCAAAAATTTGATAATTTGTAAAGGCAGCCTGAATTGAAAATTTAAAAAGCAACACAGAATGAGGTAATTTTTAGCATAGTCTCTTTACATGTATTTCTTTGCAAGTTGTTGAATTTTTGTCTCACCACAAACTCAACCAGAGACGACTACAGATCAACTACTCAAAGGAAGCCATGCTGATGATAAACCACTGAACCAACTCAAAATTAGAGAATTCAAGATGGTACATGGTGTTCCAACTGACCAACTGATGCTACAACCAACCAACCAAACAGACACATGGAAATGGTGCAGCAAGATGGATGCCTTTGGTGACTAGGGACCACCCAATAAACCAGACAACAAACAGATATGGTGTGTGATGTGTGAGGGGACTGTGGCCAAAACCTGATTAGAGGACAGAATGTGGTGAAGCAAAAATTTGATAATTTGTAAAGGCAGCATGAATTGAAAATTAAAAAAGCAACACAGAATGAGGTAATTTTTAGCATAGTTTCTATACATGTATTTCTTTGCAAGTTGTTGAATTTTTGTCTCACCACAAACTCCACCAGAGACAACTACAGATCAACTACTCAAAAGAAGCCATGCTGACTAGCAAGCACTGAACCAACTCAAAATTTAGAGAATTCAAGATGGTACATGGTGTTCCAACTGACAAACTGATGCTACAACCAACCAACCGAACAGACACATGGAAATGGTGCAGCAAGATGGATGCCTTTGGTGACTAGGGACCAACCAATAAACCAGACAACAAACATATATGGTGTGTGATGTGTGAGGGGACTGTGACCAAAACCTGATTAGAGGACAGAATGTGGTGAAGCAAAAATTTAATAATTTGTAAAGGCAGCATGAATTGAAAATTTAAAAAGCAACACAGAATGAGGTAATTTTTAGCATAGTTTCTTTACATGTATTTCTTTGCAAGTGATTGAATTTTTGTCTCACCACAAACTCAACCAGAGACGGCTACAGATCAACTACTCAAAGGAAGCCATGCTGATGATAAACCACTGAACCAACTCAAAATTAGAGAATTCAAGATGGTACATGGTGTTCCAACTGACCAACTGATGCTATGACCAACCAACCAAACAGACTTATGGAAATGGTGCAGCAAGATGGATGCCTTTGGTGACTAGGGACCAACTGATGGACCAACCAATAAAGCAGACAACAAACAGATATGGTGTGTGATGTGTGAGGGGACTGTGACCAAAACCTGATTAGAGGACAGAATGTGGTGAAGCAAAAATTTGATAATTTGTAAAGGCAGCCTGAATTGAAAATTTAAAAAGCAACACAGAATGAGGTAATTTTTAGCATAGTTTCTATACATGTATTTCTTTGCAAGTTGTTGAATTTTTGTCTCACCACAAACTCCATCAGAGACGACTACAGATCAACTACTCAAAAGAAGCCATGCTGACGATCAACCACTGAACCAACTCAAAATTAGAGAATTCAAGATGGTACATGGTGTTCCAACTGACCAACTGATGCTACAACCAACCAACCAACCAAACAGACACATGGAAATGGTGCAGCAAGATGGATGCCTTTGGTGACTAGGGACCAGCCAATAAACCAGACAACAAACAGATATGGTGTGTGATGTGTGAGGGGACTGTGACCAAAACCTGATTAGAGGACAGAATGTGGTGAAGCAAAAATTAGATAATTTGTAAAGGCAGCATGAATTGAAAATTTAAAAAGCAACACAGAATGAGGTAATTTTTAGCATAGTTTCTATACATGTTTTTCTTTGCAAGTTGTTGAATTTTTGTCTCACCACAAACTCAACCAGAGACAACTACAGATCAACTACTCAAAAGAAGCCATGCTGACTAGCAAGCACTGAACCAACTCAAAATTAGAGAATTCAAGATGGTACATGGTGTTCCAACTGACCAACTGATGCTACAACCAAACAACCAAACAGACACATGGAAATGGTGCAGCAAGATGGATGCCTTTGGTGACTAGGGACCAACTGATGGACCAACCAATAAAGCAGACAACAAACAGATATGGTGTGTGATGTGTGAGGGGACTGTTACCAAAACCTGATTAGAGGACAGAATGTGGTGAAGCAAAAATTTAATAATTTGTAAAGGCAGCATGAATTGAAAATTTAAAATGCAATACAGAATGATGTAATTTTTAGCATAGTTTCTTTACATGTATTTCTTTGCAAGTTGTTGAATTTTTGTCTCACCACAAACTCCACCAAAGACGGCTACAGATCAACTACTCAAAGGAAGCCATGCTGATGATAAACCACTGAACCAACTCAAAATTAGAGAATTCAAGATGGTACATGGTGTTCCAACTGACCAACTGATGCTATGACCAACCAACCAAACAGACTTATGGAAATGGTACAGCAAGATGGATGCCTTTGGTGACTAGGGACCATCTGATGGACCAACCAATAAACTAGACAACAAACAGATATGGTGTGTGATGTGTGAGGGGACTGTGACCAAAACCTGATTAGAGGACAGAATGTGGTGAAGCAAAAATTTGATAATTTGTAAAGGCAGCATGAATTGAAAATTTAAAAAGCAACACACAATGAGGTAATTTTTAGCATAGTTTCTTTACATGTATTTCTTTGCAAGTTGTTGAATTTTTGTCTCACCACAAACTCCATCAGAGACGACTACAGATCAACTACTCAAAAGAAGCCATGCTGACGATCAACCACTGAACCAACTCAAAATTAGAGAATTCAAGATGGTACATGGTGTTCCAACTGACCAACTGATGCTACAACCAACCAACCAAACAGACACATGGAAATGGTGCAGCAAGATGGATGCCTTTGGTGACTAGGGACCAACCGATAAACCAGACAACAAACAGATATGGTGTGTGATGTGTGAGGGGACTGTGACCAAAACCTGATTAGAGGACAGAATGTGGTGAAGCAAAAATTTGATAATTTGTAAAGGCAGCATGAATTGAAAATTTAAAAAGCAACACAGAATGAGGTAATTTTTAGCATAGTTTCTATACATGTTTTTCTTTGCAAGTTGTTGAATTTTTATCTCGCCACAAACACAACTAGAGACAACTACAGATCAACTACTCAAAAGAAGCCATGCTGACTAGCAAGCACTGAACCAACTCAAAATTAGAGAATTTAAGATGGTACATGGTGTTCCAACTGACCAACTGATGCTACAACCAACCAACCAAACACACACATGGAAACGGTGCAGCAAGATGGATGCCTTTGGTGACTAGGGACCAACAGATAAACCAGACAACAAACAGATATGGTGTGTGATGTGTGAGGGGACTGTGACCAAAACCTGATTAGAGGACAGAACGTGGTGAAGCAAAAATTTAATAATTTGTAAAGGCATGAATTGAAAATTTAAAATGCAATACAGAATGATGTAATTTTTAGCATAGTTTCTTTACATGTATTTCTTTGCAAGTTGTTGAATTTTTGTCTCACCACAAAATCCACCAGAGACGGCTACAGATCAACTACTCAAAGAAAGCCATGCTGATGATAAACCACTGAACCAACTCAAAATTAGAGAATTCAAGATGGTACATGGTGTTCCAACTAACCAACTGATGCTATGACCAACCAACCAAACAGACTTATGAAAATGGTACAGCAAGATGGATGCCTTTGGTGACTAGGGACCAACTGATGGACCAACCAATAAACTAGACAACAAACAGATATGGTGTGTGATGTGTGAGGGGACTGTGACCAAAACCTGATTAGAGGACAGAATGTGGTGAAGCAAAAATTTGATAATTTGTAAAAGCAGCATGAATTGAAAATTTAAAAAGCAACACAGAATGAGGTAATTTTTAGCATAGTTTCTTTACATGTATTTCTTTGCAAGTTGTTGAATTTTTGTCTCACCACAAACTCCATCAGAGACGACTACAGATCAACTACTCAAAAGAAGCCATGCTGACGATCAACCACTGAACCAACTCAAAATTAGAGAATTCAAGATGGTACATGGTGTTCCAACTGACCAACTGATGCTACAACCAACCAACCAAACAGACACATGGAAACGGTGCAGCAAGATGGATGCCTTTGGTGACTAGGGACCAACAGATAAACCAGACAACAAACAGATATGGTGTGTGATGTGTGAGGGGACTGTTACCAAAACCTGATTAGAGGACAGAACGTGGTGAAGCAAAAATTTAATAATTTGTAAAGGCAGCATGAATTGAAAATTTAAAATGCAATACAGAATGATGTAATTTTTAGCATAGTTTCTTTACATGTATTTCTTTGCAAGTTGTTGAATTTTTGTCTCGCCACAAAATCCACCAGAGACGGCTACAGATCAACTACTCGAAGAAAGCCATGCTGATGATAAACCACTGAACCAACTCAAAATTAGAGAATTCAAGATGGTACATGGTGTTCCAACTGACCAACTGATGCTATGAACAACCAACCAAACAGACTTATGGAAATGGTGCAGCAAGATGGATGCCTTTGGTGACTAGGGACCAACTGATGGACCAACCAATAAAGCAGACAACAAACAGATATGGTGTGTGATGTGTGAGGGGACTGTGACCAAAACCTGATTAGAGGACAGAATGTGGTGAAGCAAAAATTTGATAATTTGTAAAGGCAGCCTGAATTGAAAATTTAAAAAGCAACACAGAATGAGGTAATTTTTAGCATAGTCTCTTTACATGTATTTCTTTGCAAGTTGTTGAATTTTTGTCTCACCACAAACTCAACCAGAGACGACTACAGATCAACTACTCAAAGGAAGCCATGCTGATGATAAACCACTGAACCAACTCAAAATTAGAGAATTCAAGATGGTACATGGTGTTCCAACTGACCAACTGATGCTACAACCAACCAACCAAACAGACACATGGAAATGGTGCAGCAAGATGGATGCCTTTGGTGACTAGGGACCACCCAATAAACCAGACAACAAACAGATATGGTGTGTGATGTGTGAGGGGACTGTGGCCAAAACCTGATTAGAGGACAGAATGTGGTGAAGCAAAAATTTGATAATTTGTAAAGGCAGCATGAATTGAAAATTAAAAAAGCAACACAGAATGAGGTAATTTTTAGCATAGTTTCTATACATGTTTTTCTTTGCAAGTTGTTGAATTTTTGTCTCACCACAAACTCCACCAGAGACAACTACAGATCAACTACTCAAAAGAAGCCATGCTGACTAGCAAGCACTGAACCAACTCAAAATTTAGAGAATTCAAGATGGTACATGGTGTTCCAACTGACAAACTGATGCTACAACCAACCAACCGAACAGACACATGGAAATGGTGCAGCAAGATGGATGCCTTTGGTGACTAGGGACCAACCAATAAACCAGACAACAAACATATATGGTGTGTGATGTGTGAGGGGACTGTGACCAAAACCTGATTAGAGGACAGAATGTGGTGAAGCAAAAATTTAATAATTTGTAAAGGCAGCATGAATTGAAAATTTAAAAAGCAACACAGAATGAGGTAATTTTTAGCATAGTTTCTTTACATGTATTTCTTTGCAAGTGATTGAATTTTTGTCTCACCACAAACTCAACCAGAGACGACTACAGATCAACTACTCAAAGGAAGCCATGCTGATGATAAACCACTGAACCAACTCAAAATTAGAGAATTCAAGATGGTACATGGTGTTCCAACTGACCAACTGATGCTACAACCAACCAACCAAACAGACACATGGAAACGGTGCTGCAAGATGGATGCCTTTGGTGACTAGGGACCAACAAATATGGTGTGTGATGTGTGAGGGGACTGTTACCAAAACCTGATTAGAGGACAGAATGTGGTGAAGCAAAAATTTAATAATTTGTAAAGGCAGCATGAATTGAAAATTTAAAATGCAATACAGAATGATGTAATTTTTAGCATAGTTTCTTTACATGTATTTCTTTGCAAGTTGTTGAATTTTTGTCTCACCACAAACTCCACCAAAGACGGCTACAGATCAACTACTCAAAGGAAGCCATGCTGATGATAAACCACTGAACCAACTCAAAATTAGAGAATTCAAGATGGTACATGGTGTTCCAACTGACCAACTGATGCTATGACCAACCAACCAAACAGACTTATGGAAATGGTACAGCAAGATGGATGCCTTTGGTGACTAGGGACCATCTGATGGACCAACCAATAAACTAGACAACAAACAGATATGGTGTGTGATGTGTGAGGGGACTGTGACCAAAACCTGATTAGAGGACAGAATGTGGTGAAGCAAAAATTTGATAATTTGTAAAGGCAGCATGAATTGAAAATTTAAAAAGCAACACACAATGAGGTAATTTTTAGCATAGTTTCTCTACATGTATTTCTTTGCAAGTTGTTGAATTTTTGTCTCACCACAAACTCCATCAGAGACGACTACAGATCAACTACTCAAAAGAAGCCATGCTGACGATCAACCACTGAACCAACTCAAAATTAGAGAATTCAAGATGGTACATGGTGTTCCAACTGACCAACTGATGCTACAACCAACCAACCAAACAGACACATGGAAATGGTGCAGCAAGATGGATGCCTTTGGTGACTAGGGACCAACCGATAAACCACACAACAAACAGATATGGTGTGTGATGTGTGAGGGGACTGTGACCAAAACCTGATTAGAGGACAGAATGTGGTGAAGCAAAAATTTGATAATTTGTAAAGGCAGCATGAATTGAAAATTTAAAAAGCAACACAGAATGAGGTAATTTTTAGCATAGTTTCTATACATGTTTTTCTTTGCAAGTTGTTGAATTTTTATCTCGCCACAAACACAACTAGAGACAACTACAGATCAACTACTCAAAAGAAGCCATGCTGACTAGCAAGCACTGAACCAACTCAAAATTAGAGAATTTAAGATGGTACATGGTGTTCCAACTGACCAACTGATGCTACAACCAACCAACCAAACACACACATGGAAACGGTGCAGCAAGATGGATGCCTTTGGTGACTAGGGACCAACAGATAAACCAGACAACAAACAGATATGGTGTGTGATGTGTGAGGGGACTGTGACCAAAACCTGATTAGAGGACAGAACGTGGTGAAGCAAAAATTTAATAATTTGTAAAGGCATGAATTGAAAATTTAAAATGCAATACAGAATGATGTAATTTTTAGCATAGTTTCTTTACATGTATTTCTTTGCAAGTTGTTGAATTTTTGTCTCACCACAAAATCCACCAGAGACGGCTACAGATCAACTACTCAAAGAAAGCCATGCTGATGATAAACCACTGAACCAACTCAAAATTAGAGAATTCAAGATGGTACATGGTGTTCCAACTGACCAACTGATGCTATGAACAACCAACCAAACAGACTTATGGAAATGGTGCAGCAAGATGGATGCCTTTGGTGACTAGGGACCAACTGATGGACCAACCAATAAAGCAGACAACAAACAGATATGGTGTGTGATGTGTGAGGGGACTGTGACCAAAACCTGATTAGAGGACAGAATGTGGTGAAGCAAAAATTTGATAATTTGTAAAGGCAGCCTGAATTGAAAATTTAAAAAGCAACACAGAATGAGGTAATTTTTAGCATAGTCTCTTTACATGTATTTCTTTGCAAGTTGTTGAATTTTTGTCTCACCACAAACTCAACCAGAGACGACTACAGATCAACTACTCAAAGGAAGCCATGCTGATGATAAACCACTGAACCAACTCAAAATTAGAGAATTCAAGATGGTACATGGTGTTCCAACTGACCAACTGATGCTACAACCAACCAACCAACCAAACAGACACATGGAAATGGTGCAGCAAGATGGATGCCTTTGGTGACTAGGGACCAGCCAATAAACCAGACAACAAACAGATATGGTGTGTGATGTGTGAGGGGACTGTGGCCAAAACCTGATTAGAGGACAGAATGTGGTGAAGCAAAAATTTGATAATTTGTAAAGGCAGCATGAATTGAAAATTAAAAAAGCAACACAGAATGAGGTAATTTTTAGCATAGTTTCTATACATGTTTTTCTTTGCAAGTTGTTGAATTTTTGTCTCACCACAAACTCCACCAGAGACAACTACAGATCAACTACTCAAAAGAAGCCATGCTGACTAGCAAGCACTGAACCAACTCAAAATTTAGAGAATTCAAGATGGTACATGGTGTTCCAACTGACAAACTGATGCTACAACCAACCAACCGAACAGACACATGGAAATGGTGCAGCAAGATGGATGCCTTTGGTGACTAGGGACCAACCAATAAACCAGACAACAAACATATATGGTGTGTGATGTGTGAGGGGACTGTGACCAAAACCTGATTAGAGGACAGAATGTGGTGAAGCAAAAATTTAATAATTTGTAAAGGCAGCATGAATTGAAAATTTAAAAAGCAACACAGAATGAGGTAATTTTTAGCATAGTTTCTTTACATGTATTTCTTTGCAAGTGATTGAATTTTTGTCTCACCACAAACTCAACCAGAGACGACTACAGATCAACTACTCAAAGGAAGCCATGCTGATGATAAACCACTGAACCAACTCAAAATTAGAGAATTCAAGATGGTACATGGTGTTCCAACTGACCAACTGATGCTACAACCAACCAACCAAACAGACACATGGAAACGGTGCTGCAAGATGGATGCCTTTGGTGACTAGGGACCAACAAATATGGTGTGTGATGTGTGAGGGGACTGTGACCAAAACCTGATTAGAGGACAGAATGTGGTGAAGCAAAAATTTAATAATTTGTAAAGGCAGCATGAATTGAAAATTTAAAATGCAATACAGAATGATGTAATTTTTAGCATAGTTTCTTTACATGTATTTCTTTGCAAGTTGTTGAATTTTTGTCTCACCACAAACTCCACCAGAGACGGCTACAGATCAACTACTCAAAGGAAGCCATGCTGATGATAAACCACTGAACCAACTCAAAATTAGAGAATTCAAGATGGTACATGGTGTTCCAACTGACCAACTGATGCTATGACCAACCAACCAAACAGACTTATGGAAATGGTGCAGCAAGATGGATGCCTTTGGTGACTAGGGACCAACTGATGGACCAACCAATAAACTAGACAACAAACAGATATGGTGTGTGATGTGTGAGGGGACTGTGACCAAAACCTGATTAGAGGACAGAATGTGGTGAAGCAAAAATTTGATAATTTGTAAAGGCAGCCTGAATTGAAAATTTAAAAAGCAACACAGAATGAGGTAATTTTTAGCATAGTTTCTTTACATGTATTTCTTTGCAAGTTGTTGAATTTTTGTCTCACCACAAACTCCATCAGAGACGACTACAGATCAACTACTCAAAAGAAGCCATGCTGACGATCAACCACTGAACAAACTCAAAATTAGAGAATTCAAGATGGTACATGGTGTTCCAACTGACCAACTGATGCTACAACCAACCAACCAAACAGACACATGGAAATGGTGCAGCAAGATGGATGCCTTTGGTGACTAGGGACCAACCGATAAACCAGACAACAAACAGATATGGTGTGTGATGTGTGAGGGGACTGTGACCAAAACCGGATTAGAGGACAGAATGTGGTGAAGCAAAAATTTGATAATTTGTAAAGGCAGCATGAATTGAAAATTTAAAAAGCAACACAGAATGAGGTAATTTTTAGCATAGTTTTATACATGTTTTTCTTTGCAAGTTGTTGAATTTTTGTCTCACCACAAACTCCACCAGAGACAACTACAGATCAGCTACTCAAAAGAAGCCATGCTGACTAGCAAGCACTGAACCAACTCAAAATTAGAGAATTTAAGATGGTACATGGTGTTCCAACTGACCAACTGATGCTACAACCAACCAACCAAACAGACACATGGAAACGGTGCAGGAAGATGGATGCCTTTGGTGACTAGGGACCAACAGATGAACCAGACAACAAACAGATATGGTGTGTGATGTGTGAGGGGACTGTGACCAAAACCTGATTAGAGGACAGAATGTGGTGAAGCAAAAATTCGATAATTGGTAAAGGCAGCATGAATTGAAAATTTAAAAAGCAACACAGAATGAAGTAATTTTTAGCATAGTTTCTTTACATGTATTTCTTTGCAAGTTGTTGAATTTTTGTCTCACCACAAACTCAACCAGAGACGACTACAGATCAACTACTCAAAGGAAGCCATGCTGATGATAAACCACTCAACCAACTCAAAATTAGAGAATTCAAGATGGTACATGGTGTTCCAACTGACCAACTGATGCTACAACCAACCAACCAACCAAACAGACACATGGAAACGGTGCAGCAAGATGGATGCCTTTGGTGACTAGGGACCAGCCAATAAACCAGACAACAAACAGATATGGTGTGTGATGTGTGAGGGGACTGTGACCAAAACCTGATTAGAGGACAGAATGTGGTGAAGCAAAAATTTGATAATTTGTAAAGGCAGCATGAATTGAAAATTTAAAAAGCAACACAGAATGAGGTAATTTTTAGCATAGTTTCTATACATGTTTTTCTTTGCAAGTTGTTGAATTTTTGTCTCACCACAAACTCAACCAGAGACAACTACAGATCAACTACTCAAAAGAAGCCATGCTGACTAGCAAGCACTGAACCAACTCAAAATTAGAGAATTCAAGATGGTACATGGTGTTCCAACTGACCAACTGATGCTACAACCAAACAACCAAACAGACACATGGAAATGGTGCAGCAAGATGGATGCCTTTGGTGACTAGGGACCAACTGATGGACCAACCAATAAAGCAGACAACAAACAGATATGGTGTGTGATGTGTGAGGGGACTGTGACCAAAACCTGATTAGAGGACAGAACGTGGTGAAGCAAAAATTTAATAATTTGTAAAGGCAGCATGAATTGAAAATTTAAAATGCAATACAGAATGATGTAATTTTTAGCATAGTTTCTTTACATGTATTTCTTTGCAAGTTGTTGAATTTTTGTCTCACCACAAAATCCACCAGAGACGGCTACAGATCAACTACTCAAAGAAAGCCATGCTGATGATAAACCACTGAACCAACTCAAAATTAGAGAATTCAAGATGGTACATGGTGTTCCAACTAACCAACTGATGCTATGACCAACCAAACAGACTTATGAAAATGGTACAGCAAGATGGATGCCTTTGGTGACTAGGGACCAACTGATGGACCAACCAATAAACTAGACAACAAACAGATATGGTGTGTGATGTGTGAGGGGACTGTGACCAAAACCTGATTAGAGGACAGAATGTGGTGAAGCAAAAATTTGATAATTTGTAAAAGCAGCATGAATTGAAAATTAAAAAAAGCAACACAGAATGAGGTAATTTTTAGCATAGTTTCTTTACATGTATTTCTTTGCAAGTTGTTGAATTTTTGTCTCACCACAAACTCCATCAGAGACGACTACAGATCAACTACTCAAAAGAAGCCATGCTGACGATCAACCACTGAACCAACTCAAAATTAGAGAATTTAAGATGGTACATGGTGTTCCAACTGACCAACTGATGCTACAACCAACCAACCAAACAGACACATGGAAACGGTGCAGCAAGATGGATGCCTTTGGTGACTAGGGACCAACAGATAAACCAGACAACAAACAGATATGGTGTGTGATGTGTGAGGGGACTGTGACCAAAACCTGATTAGAGGACAGAACGTGGTGAAGCAAAAATTTAATAATTTGTAAAGGCAGCATGAATTGAAAATTTAAAATGCAATACAGAATGATGTAATTTTTAGCATAGTTTCTTTACATGTATTTCTTTGCAAGTTGTTGAATTTTTGTCTCGCCACAAAATCCACCAGAGACGGCTACAGATCAACTACTCAAAGAAAGCCATGCTGATGATAAACCACTGAACCAACTCAAAATTAGAGAATTCAAGATGGTACATGGTGTTCCAACTGACCAACTGATGCTATGACCAACCAACCAACCAAACTTATGGAAATGGTGCAGCAAGATGGATGCCTTTGGTGACTAGGGACCAACTGATGGACCAACCAATAAACTAGACAACAAACAGATATGGTGTGTGATGTGTGAGGGGACTGTGACCAAAACCTGATTAGAGAACAGAATGTGGTGAAGCAAAAAATTGATAATTTGTAAAGGCAGCATGAATTGAAAATTTAAAAAGCAACACAGAATGAGGTAATTTTTAGCATAGTTTCTTTACATGTATTTCTTTGCAAGTTGTTGAATTTTTGTCTCACCACAAACTCCATCAGAGACGACTACAGATCAACTACTCAAAAGAAGCCATGCTGACGATCAACCACTGAACCAACTCAAAATTAGAGAATTCAAGATGGTACATGGTGTTCCAACTGACCAACTGATGCTACAACCAACCAACCAAACAGACACATGGAAATGGTGCAGCAAGATGGATGCCTTTGGTGACTAGGGACCAACCGATAAACCAGACAACAAACAGATATGGTGTGTGATGTGTGAGGGGACTGTGACCAAAACCTGATTAGAGGACAGAATGTGGTGAAGCAAAAATTTGATAATTTGTAAAGGCAGCATGAATTGAAAATTTAAAAAGCAACACAGAATGAGGTAATTTTTAGCATAGTTTCTATACATGTTTTTCTTTGCAAGTTGTTGAATTTTTGTCTCACAACAAACTCCACCAGAGACAACTACAGATCAACTACTCAAAAGAAGCCATGCTGACGATCAACCACTGAACCAACTCAAAATTAGAGAATTCAAGATGGTACATGGTGTTCCAACTGACCAACTGATGCTACAACCAACCAACCAAACAGACACATGGAAACGGTGCAGCAAGATGGATGCCTTTGGTGACTAGGGACCAACAGATAAAGCAGACAACAAACAGATATGGTGTGTGATGTGTGAGGGGACTGTTACCAAAACCTGATTAGAGGACAGAATGTGGTGAAGCAAAAATTTAATAATTTGTAAAGGCAGCATGAATTGAAAATTTAAAATGCAATACAGAATGATGTAATTTTTAGCATAGTTTCTTTACATGTATTTCTTTGCAAGTTGTTGAATTTTTGTCTCACCACAAACTCCACCAAAGACGGCTACAGATCAACTACTCAAAGGAAGCCATGCTGATGATAAACCACTGAACCAACTCAAAATTAGAGAATTCAAGATGGTACATGGTGTTCCAACTGACCAACTGATGCTATGACCAACCAACCAAACAGACACATGGAAATGGTACAGCAAGATGGATGCCTTTGGTGACTAGGGACCATCTGATGGACCAACCAATAAACTAGACAACAAACAGATATGGTGTGTGATGTGTGAGGGGACTGTGACCAAAACCTGATTAGAGGACAGAATGTGGTGAAGCAAAAATTTGATAATTTGTAAAGGCAGCATGAATTGAAAATTTAAAAAGCAACACAGAATGGGGTAATTTTTAGCATAGTTTCTTTACATTTATTTCTTTGCAAGTTGTTGAATTTTTGTCTCACCACAAACTCCATCAGAGACGACTACAGATCAACTACTCAAAAGAAGCCATGCTGACGATCAACCACTGAACCAACTCAAAATTAGAGAATTCAAGATGGTACATGGTGTTCCAACTGACCAACTGATGCTACAACCAACCAACCAAACAGACACATGGAAATGGTGCAGCAAGATGGATGCCTTTGGTGACTAGGGACCAACCGATAAACCAGACAACAAACAGATATGGTGTGTGATGTGTGAGGGGACTGTGACCAAAACCTGATTAGAGGACAGAATGTGGTGAAGCAAAAATTTGATAATTTGTAAAGGCAGCATGAATTGAAAATTTAAAAAGCAACACAGAATGAGGTAATTTTTAGCATAGTTTCTATACATGTTTTTCTTTGCAAGTTGTTGAATTTTTATCTCGCCACAAACTCAACCAGAGACAACTACAGATCAACTACTCAAAAGAAGCCATGCTGACTAGCAAGCACTGAACCAACTCAAAATTAGAGAATTTAAGATGGTACATGGTGTTCCAACTGACCAACTGATGCTACAACCAACCAACCAAACACACACATGGAAACAGTGCAGCAAGATGGATGCCTTTGGTGACTAGGGACCAACAGATAAACCAGACAACAAACAGATATGGTGTGTGATGTGTGAGGGGACTGTGACCAAAACCTGATTAGAGGACAGAACGTGGTGAAGCAAAAATTTAATAATTTGTAAAGGCAGCATGAATTGAAAATTTAAAATGCAATACAGAATGATGTAATTTTTAGCATAGTTTCTTTACATGTATTTCTTTGCAAGTTGTTGAATTTTTGTCTCACCACAAAATCCACCAGAGACGGCTACAGATCAACTACTCAAAGAAAGCCATGCTGATGATAAACCACTGAACCAACTCAAAATTAGAGAATTCAAGATGGTACATGGTGTTCCAACTAACCAACTGATGCTATGACCAACCAACCAAACAGACTTATGAAAATGGTACAGCAAGATGGATGCCTTTGGTGACTAGGGACCAACTGATGGACCAACCAATAAACTAGACAACAAACAGATATGGTGTGTGATGTGTGAGGGGACTGTGACCAAAACCTGATTAGAGGACAGAATGTGGTGAAGCAAAAATTTGATAATTTGTAAAAGCAGCATGAATTGAAAATTTAAAAAGCAACACAGAATGAGGTAATTTTTAGCATAGTTTCTTTACATGTATTTCTTTGCAAGTTGTTGAATTTTTGTCTCACCACAAACTCCATCAGAGACGACTACAGATCAACTACTCAAAAGAAGCCATGCTGACGATCAACCACTGAACCAACTCAAAATTAGAGAATTTAAGATGGTACATGGTGTTCCAACTGACCAACTGATGCTACAACCAACCAACCAAACAGACACATGGAAACGGTGCAGCAAGATGGATGCCTTTGGTGACTAGGGACCAACCGATAAACCAGACAACAAACAGATATGGTGTGTGATGTGTGAGGGGACTGTGACCAAAACCTGATTAGAGGACAGAACGTGGTGAAGCAAAAATTTAATAATTTGTAAAGGCAGCATGAATTGAAAATTTAAAATGCAATACAGAATGATGTAATTTTTAGCATAGTTTCTTTACATGTATTTCTTTGCAAGTTGTTGAATTTTTGTCTCGCCACAAAATCCACCAGAGACGGCTACAGATCAACTACTCAAAGAAAGCCATGCTGATGATAAACCACTGAACCAACTCAAAATTAGAGAATTCAAGATGGTACATGGTGTTCCAACTGACCAACTGATGCTATGACCAACCAACCAAACAGACTTATGGAAATGGTGCAACAAGATGGATGCCTTTGGTGACTAGGGACCAACTGATGGACCAACCAATAAACTAGACAACAAACAGATATGGTGTGTGATGTGTGAGGGGACTGTGACCAAAACCTGATTAGAGAACAGAATGTGGTGAAGCAAAAAATTGATAATTTGTAAAGGCAGCATGAATTGAAAATTTAAAAAGCAACACAGAATGAGGTAATTTTTAGCATAGTTTCTTTACATGTATTTCTTTGCAAGTTGTTGAATTTTTGTCTCACCACAAACTCCATCAGAGACGACTACAGATCAACTACTCAAAAGAAGCCATGCTGACGATCAACCACTGAACCAACTCAAAATTAGAGAATTCAAGATGGTACATGGTGTTCCAACTGACCAACTGATGCTACAACCAACCAACCAAACAGACACATGGAAATGGTGCAGCAAGATGGATGCCTTTGGTGACTAGGGACCAACCGATAAACCAGACAACAAACAGATATGGTGTGTGATGTGTGAGGGGACTGTGACCAAAACCTGATTAGAGGACAGAATGTGGTGAAGCAAAAATTTGATAATTTGTAAAGGCAGCATGAATTGAAAATTTAAAAAGCAACACAGAATGAGGTAATTTTTAGCATAGTTTCTATACATGTTTTTCTTTGCAAGTTGTTGAATTTTTGTCTCACCACAAACTCCACCAGAGACAACTACAGATCAACTACTCAAAAGAAGCCATGCTGACGATCAACCACTGAACCAACTCAAAATTAGAGAATTCAAGATGGTACATGGTGTTCCAACTGACCAACTGATGCTACAACCAACCAACCAAACAGACACATGGAAACGGTGCAGCAAGATGGATGCCTTTGGTGACTAGGGACCAACAGATAAACCAGACAACAAACAGATATGGTGTGTGATGTGTGAGGGGACTGTGACCAAAACCTGATTAGAGGACAGAACGTGGTGAAGCAAAAATTTAATAATTTGTAAAGGCAGCATGAATTGAAAATTTAAAATGCAATACAGAATGAGGTAATTTTTAGCATAGTTTCTTTACATGTATTTCTTTGCAATTGTTGAATTTTTGTCTCACCACAAACTCCACCAGAGACGGCTACAGATCAACTACTCAAAGGAAGCCATGCTGATGATAAACCACTGAACCAACTCAAAATTAGAGAATTCAAGATGGTACATGGTGTTCCAACTGACCAAGTGATGCTATGACCAACCAACCAAACAGACTTATGGAAATGGTGCAGCAAGATGGATGCCTTTGGTGACTAGGGACCAACTGATGGACCAACCAATAAACTAGACAACAAACAGATATGGTGTGTGATGTGTGAGGGGACTGTGACCAAAACCTGATTAGAGGACAGAATGTGGTGAAGCAAAAATTTGATAATTTGTAAAGGCAGCATGAATTGAAAATTTAAAAAGCAACACAGAATGAGGTAATTTTTAGCATAGTTTCTTTACATGTATTTCTTTGCAAGTTGTTGAATTTTTGTCCCACCACAAACTCCATCAGAGACAACTACAGATCAACTACTCAAAAGAAGCCATGCTGACGATCAACCACTGAACCAACTCAAAATTAGAGAATTCAAGATGGTACATGGTGTTCCAACTGACCAACTGATGCTACAACCAACCAACCAAACTTACACATGGAAATGGTGCAGCAAGATGGATGCCTTTGGTGACTAGGGACCAACAGATAAACCAGACAACAAACAGATATGGTGTGTGATGTGTGAGGGGACTGTGACCAAAACCTGATTAGAGGACAGAACGTGGTGAAGCAAAAATTTAATAATTTGTAAAGGCAGCATGAATTGAAAATTTAAAATGCAATACAGAATGATGTAATTTTTAGCATAGTTTCTTTACATGTATTTCTTTGCAAGTTGTTGAATTTTTGTCTCGCCACAAAATCCACCAGAAACGGCTACAGATCAACTACTCAAAGAAAGCCATGCTGATGATAAACCACTGAACCAACTCAAAATTAGAGAATTCAAGATGGTACATGGTGTTCCAACTGACCAACTGATGCTATGACCAACCAACCAAACAGACTTATGGAAATGGTGCAACAAGATGGATGCCTTTGGTGACTAGGGACCAACTGATGGACCAACCAATAAACTAGACAACAAACAGATATGGTGTGTGATGTGTGAGGGGACTGTGACCAAAACCTGATTAGAGAACAGAATGTGGTGAAGCAAAAATTTGATAATTTGTAAAGGCAGCATGAATTGAAAATTTAAAAAGCAACACAGAATGAGGTAATTTTTAGCATAGTTTCTTTACATGTATTTCTTTGCAAGTTGTTGAATTTTTGTCTCACCACAAACTCCATCAGAGACGACTACAGATCAACTACTCAAAAGAAGCCTTGCTGACGATCAACCACTGAACCAACTCAAAATTAGAGAATTCAAGATGGTACATGGTGTTCCAACTGACCAACTGATGCTACTACCAACCAACCAAACAGACACATGGAAACGGTGCAGCAAGATGGATGCCTTTGGTGACTAGGGACCAACCGATAAACCAGACAACAAACAGATATGGTGTGTGATGTGTGAGGGGACTGTGACCAAAACCTGATTAGAGGACAGAATGTGGTGAAGCAAAAATTTGATAATTTGTAAAGGCAGCATGAATTGAAAATTTAAAAAGCAACACAGAATGAGGTAATTTTTAGCATAGTTTCTATACATGTTTTTCTTTGCAAGTTGTTGAATTTTTGTCTCACCACAAACTCCACCAGAGACAACTACAGATCAACTACTCAAAAGAAGCCATGCTGACCTGCAAGCACTGAACCAACTCAAAATTAGAGAATTTAAAATGGTACATGGTGTTCCAACTGACCAACTGATGCTACAACCAACCAACCAAACAAACAGACACATGGAAACGGTGCAGCAAGATGGATGCCTTTGGTGACTAGGGACCAACTGATAAACCAAACAACAAACAGATATGGTGTGTGATGTGTGAGGGGACTGTGACCAAAACCTGATTAGAGGACAGAATGTGGTGAAGCAAAAATTTGATAATTTGTAAAGGCAGCATGAATTGAAAATTTAAAAAGCAACACAGAATGAGGTAATTTTTAGCATAGTTTCTTTACATGTATTTCTTTGCAAGTTGTTGAATTTTTGTCTCATCACAAACTCAACCAGAGACGACTACAGATCAACTACTCAAAAGAAGCCATGCTGATGATAAACCACTGAACCAACTCAAAATTAGAGAATTCAAGATGGTACATGGTGTTCCAACTAACCAACTGATGCTACGACCAAGCAACCAAACAGACACATGGAAATGGTGCAGCAAGATGGATGCCTTTGGTGACTAGGGACCAACTGATGGACCAACCAATAAACCAGACAACAAACAGATATGGTGTGTGATGTGTGAGGGGACTGTGACCAAAACCTGATTAGAGGACAGAACGTGGTGAAGCAAAAATTTAATAATTTGTAAAGGCAGCATGAATTGAAAATTTAAAATGCAATACAGAATGAGGTAATTTTTAGCATAGTTTCTTTACATGTATTTCTTTGCAAGTTGTTGAATTTTTGTCTCATCACAAACTCAACCAGAGACGACTACAGATCAACTACTCAAAAGAAGCCATGCTGATGATAAACCACTGAACCAACTCTAAATTAGAGAATTCAAGATGGTACATGGTGTTCCAACTGACCAACTGATGCTACAACCAACCAACCAAACAGACACATGGAAATGGTGCAGCAAGATGGATGCCTTTGGTGACTAGGGACCAACCGATAAACCAGACAACAAACAGATATGGTGTGTGATGTGTGAGGGGACTGTGACCAAAACCTGATTAGAGGACAGAATGTGGTGAAGCAAAAATTTGATAATTTGTAAAGGCAGCATGAATTGAAAATTTAAAAAGCAACACAGAATGAGGTAATTTTTAGCATAGTTTCTATACATGTTTTTCTTTGCAAGTTGTTGAATTTTTGTCTCATCACAAACTCAACCAGAGACGACTACAGATCAACTACTCAAAAGAAGCCATGCTGATGATAAACCACTGAACCAACTCAAAATTAGAGAATTCAAGATGGTACATGGTGTTCCAACTAACCAACTGATGCTACGACCAACCAACCAAACAGACACATGGAAATGGTGCAGCAAGATGGATGCCTTTGGTGACTAGGGACCAACTGATGGACCAACCAATAAACCAGACAACAAACAGATATGGTGTGTGATGTGTGAGGGGACTGTGACCAAAACCTGATTAGAGGACAGAACGTGGTGAAGCAAAAATTTAATAATTTGTAAAGGCAGCATGAATTGAAAATTTAAAATGCAATACAGAATGAGGTAATTTTTAGCATAGTTTCTTTACATGTATTTCTTTGCAAGTTGTTGAATTTTTGTCTCACCACAAACTCCACCAGAGACAACTACAGATCAACTACTCAAAAGAAGCCATCTGCCTAGCAACCACTGAACCAACTCAAAATCAGAGAATTCAAGATGGTATATGGTGTTCCAACTGACCAACTGATGCTATGACCAACCAACCAAACAGACACATGGAAATGGTGCAGCAAGATGGATGCCTTTGGTGACTAGGGACCAACCGATAAACCAGACAACAAACAGATATGGTGTGTGATGTGTGAGGGGACTGTGACCAAAACCTGATTAGAGAACAGAATGTGGTGAAGCAAAAATTTAATAATTTGTAAAGGCAGCATGAATTGAAAATTTAAAAAGCAACACAGAATGAGGTAATTTTTAGCATAGTTTCTTTACATGTATTTCTTTGCAAGTTGTTGATTTTTTGTCTCACCACAAACTCAACCAGAGACTACTACAGATCAACTACTCGAAGGAAGCCATGCTGATGATAAACCACTGAACCAACTCAAAATTAGAGAATTCAAGATGGTACATGGTGTTCCAACTGACCAACTGATGCTACGACCAACCAACCAAACAGACACATGGAAATGGTGCAGCAAGATGGATGCCTTTGGTGACTAGGGACTAACCGATAAACCAGACAACAAACAGATATGGTGTGTGATGTGTGAGGGGACTGTGACCAAAACCTGATTAGAGGACAGAATGTGGTGAAGCAAAAATTTGATAATTTGTAAAGGCAGCATGAATTGAAAATTTTAAAAGCAACACAGAATGAGGTAATTTTGAGCATAGTTTCTCTACATGTATTTCTTTGCAAGTTGTTGAATTTTTGTCTCGCCACAAACTCCACCAGAGACGACTACAGATCAACTACTCAAAAGAAGCCATCTGCCTAGCAACCACTGAACCAACTCAAAATCAGAGAATTCAAGATGGTACATGGTGTTCCAACTGACCAACTGATGCTACAACCAACCAACCAAACAGACACATGGAAATGGTGCAGCAAGATGGATGACTTCGGTGACTAGGAACTAACTGATGAACCTACCAATTAAGCAGACAGATATGGTGTGTTAATTTTTGATTAAAATTTTTACTCAGTAAGAAAATTATACAAGTTAAAAATTTGGTTAAAAAAGAAATGATTAGTGTACCAATTATGTTTTAACACTAAATGACTGCTAAAAAAAAACACTAAGAAAGGAGCATTGTTTTTTCATCCCATATTTGGAGTGAAAGTCTTAACCTCACTGCAATTTTATGATAGCCCCTAGTACCAGTTTGAGTAAAAATTTTTACTAGCTGTCGATCAGGCTGCATCTGTAAAACAGAGATGCTGGGTAAAAGAGCAAATTATAAATTATATCTGTCAAACAAATACTGTCATGAATTGAAGAACAATCTCACTTTAGAATACAGAACCAATACAAACATTTAGACATGCATAGGGCACATGAAGATATATGTTATATAAGGTGTCTTAAAATTGATGCATACCATTACCAAAAAAAATTTAAATAGGTTTCAAAAAGTTCTCATTTGTAGACGACACAAATTAATAAATTGTATCCACTGTGATGGGATAGAAGATAAAACTTAATGGAGAAAATCTTAAGGGTATTTAGGTGCCTATGGATTTTGGATCATTAGGTTATCTAGCTTTTAAAATGTATCTGATGATCCTGTCTGCCAACCAATATGGCTGAAAATAGAACATAGGGGTAAAATGCAAATTTTGTCTTTTATCTTGAAAAGTGCTACAGATAAAATATGACTTCAAAACTCTCAGGAAGGGACGACTTCATTTACTTAACTAATTTTTATGCCCCTGCCGTAGCGGAGGGGGCATTAAGTTTTACCCTTGTCCGTCTGTACGTCCCGAAATTGGTTTCCGTTCTCTAACTTGAGTTTGCCTCAACCAAATGTTATGAAACTTATACACAATGCTTATTACCACAAAACACAGATCAAGTTTGAATTTTGGTGGTGTCACTTTAACCGATCTAGAGTTATGCCCCTTTATAAAAGGAAAAATTGCAAAATTTTTATTTTCTTCTAAATATCAAGTTTATATAATATATTTTTAAAATTGGAGTTATCTTCCTTTGACCATGATTATAGTTGAATCAACTACAATCAATGCTTTATACAATGCAATGTTTAATTTTGACTTCCACTGATAAAACACAGATCAAGTTGAATTTGGGTAGTGTCACTTTAACCATTATTGAGTTATGCCCCTTTATAAATAGAACGATTGCAAAATTTTTTAGTTTCCATTCTGTAACTGATGTTTTCCCCAGCCAAACATTATGAAACATATACACAATATTCATTACCACAAAACTCAGTAAGGATCAAGTACAATTTTTTTGTTTCAGTTCTCTAACTTGAGTTTGCCTCAACCAAATGTTATGAAACTTATACACAATGCTTATTACTACATAATACAGATTAAGTACGAAATTAGGTGGCAACACTTTTACCATTCTAGAGTTATGTCCCTTTATAAACATAAAAATTGCTGAATTTTTTAGTTTGTCTCAACCAAATGTTGTAAAACTTATACACAACCGTTCTAGAGTTATGCATGTTTACAAATAGAAAAATTGCTGAATTTTTAGTTTCTGTTCTCTACTTAAGTTAGCCTCAACCAAATGTTATGAGACTTACACACAACGCTTATTACCACAAAACTCAGATCAAGTTAAAATTTGGGTAGCGTCACTTTTACTGTTCTTCAGTTATGTCCCTTTATAACTATATGATATGCAAGCGGGGGCATCATCTGTGTCCACATGTGGACACTATCCACATTTATTTCATATTATTTTGAAAGGCTAAAATGATCAGTAAGACAAGATTTACAAACAGGTCAACATAGCCAATATTATGAGGGTATGATATAGCTGAAAATTTGAGATGATTTCAAAATTGTAAAAGTTGTATAGAAGTTATTGCCCTAAGGGTAGTATTGCTGTCTTTCAGTATCTTATATTGTAAAATAGCAGAACACAATAGGTCTAGATATTCAATCAAGTCAGCAAAATTTGGTGCAGGAATGCAATTTTCTAATAAAAAAAATCATTGGAATGAACATATTTATGTGATTTTATCTGATACTTCTAATATTTATTATACAAAGGTCTATTATTTTTACTTGGCATATTTAGAAGAGGTTATTTTGAAATTGTATAATTTCTAAAGGAGTCTACAGGATATTTTTCAATTTTATGTTAAAACATTGAATACTTTTCACTTTTACAATTTTGAAGTCATCTCAAATTTTCAGTAAGCAGAAAACATTGTTACAAGAATGTTGAAAATTTCAGATTATATTAATGCTATATTTTTAAAATTTAAACATTTACTTTGCAGTCTGGTTGCACTTGGATGAGATCAGACGTTTCAACATGTCCATTTTGCCCTTGCATGGATTTTTCCATTGATGATAGCTACATCTTTCCTCGTACATGGACTAGGTGAACAGACTGGTTACAGTTAATTTATGGCTATAACTAAGAAGTACTGTGTTAATAACAGTTGACAGCATTTAATCAGACATTCCATCTAATAATATGAACACAAAAAACACAGAACTCCAATTTTTATGTTGATATTTTTGGGAAGATTGTGTATTGATTATAAACTTATGAAGGATTACTGTGTATTGTTTATAAGCAAATGAAGAATAAATCAATGTTCTGTTTTATAATGGTGTTATGATGTTTAATAATAGTTAAAACTCTTAATACCTCTCATAAAACTAAGAGGGATATTAAAACTTCTGAAAGTAATACTATATTTAAAATAAATACACAATTATTTTACATGGGTTGCCTACTCAAATATTTGTTTAAGGGAAATGAACACGATATTTTTTCAATACACAAAATTGGATTGTTGCAATATAATGTTGAGCTTGTTTCATTATGAAATCATAATTGTATACTTCGACACACACACAAAATGTATGTCTAACCTATTATGGGCTATAACTCAATAGGCTTTTGATATCTGAAAAAAACAACTGCATGCTCTTACCAAACTTTGAATAAAAGGATGGTATCTGGTATACATTAATGAGATGGCAACCCAACAACACAAAATACAAGAGATCAGCACACATTCTTCAACAATAGACAAATACCTGAACAATATGACAAGATCTTAATTGCCCAAGCAGGGCCTAATCTAGGATTTTGGAGAGGGAGAAGTGACTTCTCCTTCCATGAGAGAGAATGGAGAAGTGAGATTCCATTACCGTTTCGGTTGCATAGTGTTCTCGTGCTTATCACTAAGGAAATTGTTTTATATGCAATAAAAAATATACTTGCAGTTTTTTTCATGTTATTGTACAAAATGTATATAAAGAAAGTTCTTAACAAAAAGGTTTAGACAATATAGTTGTTATTTATTCATTGATACCATTTGTACTGTCAACTTGAATTTAAGTTTAAATAAAAGTTGTTGCTTGGGACATGAGGGAGTCTCGAGGGAGTAGCCTAGTAATATTATGATGCATTAAATTCATGTGCATCTGCCTCAATTTATTTTTAAATGTCCAGAAAAATATGACTCCCAGTTTACCTGATGAATTTCACATGACTGGGAATTTAATTTATATCACCACTTTGTCATTATTTTGTAAAACATTATTGTATGTCCAGGACATCATATTACATGTAGTTGTAAATTGAGATTCTTGTTAAAGATTGTAAGCCTATAAATGAAAATATCTGTCAATCACATATTAATTAACCGATAAACAGCTAATTTCTATCATTTTTTAAAGATATCTTCCCTATCAACGAAATGGTCTTGAAAAAAAATCCACTGCTGATAACAGCTGGTCGAGTGTCGTACGTTTGCAATCACATTATCTATCAGCTGTCTTTCTACCTTTTATATTTCAATTTTTATTCAATGAATATAATAAATCTACCGTTAATTCCCACCCTTTACCTACCGAATAGTACAATTTGATCTACTCGTAATAAATAAAAATAAAACAAATCAGCTGAGTGATTACGCAACATCCTCAGATAAAAATCATCGTAAAATGATAACTTCAACAGTTTTCCGTTTGAATAGTTTTTATACGACCGCAAAAAAATTTTTGTGGTCGTATATTGGTATGACGTTGGCGTCGTCGTCGTCCGAAGACACATTGGTTTTCGCACTTAACTTTAGTTTAAGTGAATGGATCTTTATGAAATTTTACCACAAGGTTCAATACCACAAAAGGAAGGTTGGGATTGATTTTGGGGGTTATGGTAATAACAGTAAAGGAATTAGGGGTCAAAAAGGGGCCAAAAATAAGCATTTTTGTAACTTCCAGACATAACTTGTGTGTTAGTGTATGGATCTCTCTGACATTGTACCACAAGGTTCCATATCACTAAAGGAATGCTGGGATTGATTTTGGGGGTAATTGCCTCCAAATTTTAGGAATTGGGGGCCAAAAAAGGGGCAAAAAACAAGCATTTTTCTAGTTTCATGACAATAACTTGAGTGTAAGTGTATGGATCTTTCTGAAATTGTACTACAAGGTTCCATATCACAAAGGGAAAGCTGGGTTTGAGTTTGGGGGTAATTGCCCTTAACGTTTAGGAATTTGGGGCCAAAAAGGGGCCAAAAAACACATTTTTTTCTAGTTTCCAGACAATAACTTGCGTTCAAGTGTATGGATCTCTCTGAAATTGTACTGCAAGGTACCATACCACAAAGGGAAGGCTGGGATTGAGTTTGGGGGTGATGAATCATAATGGGGGTTCAAAAAATTTTGGGGGGGGATTTATTTTTTTTTCCTTTTTTTTCTTTTTTTCCTTTTTTGTTTCTTTTAAAATTTTCCATTTTAAGTTGGTTATTTCTGATTTATATTTAAAATCAAATAATAATGATATGGTAGGAGATACACACCAAACAGGATGTGTAAATTATTATATAATAAGTATTGTGCAATAGCAAGAAATTTTCAATTGCACAGTATTGCACAATAGCAAGAAATCTTCTATTGCACAGTATTGCGCAATAGCAAGAAATCTTCAATTGCACAGTATTGCGCAATAGCAAGAAATATCCAATAGCACAATATTGCGCAATAGCAAGAAATTGTCAATTGTACAGTATTGCGCAATAGCAAGAAATATTTAATAGCACAGGATTGTGCAAAAGAAGATACTTCCTATAAATTGCTTATTTCTTGACCAATTTCAATGGGGTTTTATTCTTGATTTCATGGGGTTCTTTAATATGCTGAATCTAACCGTGTATTTAGTTTTTGGATTTTGGGCCCCGTTTTTAAATTGGTCCACATTGAGGTCCAAAGGGTCCAAAATTAAACTTTGTTTGATTTCATCAAAAATTGAATTATTGGGGTTCTTTGATATGCCGAATCTAACTGTGTATTTAGATTCTTAAATTTTGGTTCCGTTTTCAAATTGGTCTACATTAAGGTCCAAAGGGTCCAAAATTAAACTTAGTTTGATTTTAACAAAAATTGAATTCTTAGGGTTCTTTGATATGCTGAATCTAAACATGTATTTAGATTTTTGATTATGGGCCCAGTTTTCAAGTTGGTCCAAATCGGGGTCCAAAATTAAACTATGTTTGATTTCAACAAAAATTGAATATATGGGGTTTTTTGATATGCTGAATCTAACCATGTATTTAGATTTTTGATTTTTGGGCCCCGTTATCAACTTTGTCCACATTGAGGTCAAAAGGGTCCAAAATTAAACTTTGTTTGATTTCATCAAAAATTGAATTCTTGGGGTTCTTTGATATGCTGAATCTAACCATGTATTTAGATTTTGGATATTGGACCATAATAGGTGAATGTCCAATTTAAAATTTTTAAGTTCTTAGACCACATTCAATCTGTGTTAGAAACCTATGCTGTGTCAAATATTTAATAACAATCCAAATCCAAAGCTGTATCAAGCTTGAATGTTGTGTCCATACTTCCCCCAACTGTTCAGGGTTCGACCTCTGCGGTCGTATCAAGCTGCGCCCTGCGGAGCATTTTATTAATGTTATATCCGAGGATGTTCAAAGTCGCCGTTGTATTTATTTAATTTGATCGTCGACAGTATTAGTCCTGGTCCAAGGACACAGTTATCGTCCTTCGGTTTTCGTTGTCTACGAATATAGTCCCTAGTGTAAACAGTGTATAACTTGCATTTTTTTTCGATACACTTTCCCAATTCATTTCTTGATATTTTATGCATGAAATATTAAGTAAGGGGATGAAATTACATGTTAAAAAAATTTGGGTGCTGAATCTTTATGTTAAGTAGTGATTTGGTCCAGTTAAAAAAGGTCAAAAATTAGAATGTCTGAAGCTGTCAAACTGAATTTTAGCCCCCCTTAACACAGAATTGTCAATATTTTGAGTTAGAGCTGGTAGAAGTTTCTATAATTTTGATATTATTTGTATCAATAGTAGTACACTACACTGTAAAAATCTTTTTGAGATAGAGGAGGTGCGATTTTTTTAATTTGAATTTATTGTCTAAAAGAAATGCACTACGAAATAACTGTGTTCTGGGGCCTCCTAGGTCGTTTCGAAAATCTCGATTTTCCTCGTCAGTCCCCTTTTTTTTTTTACCTGGGAGACTTGTAATTCACAAGTTGTCTCCCTTTTACCGATTTTCATAGCGATTTGACTTCGCCATGAAGTCAGTCGGCTGGCGAGATTTAGGAAGCTACCATTTGATTTTTATGGGGGGGCTAGGATGAAAAATTTTGTCCTGTCTTTTTATTTTTCCCTCTATTCGGTCCTGCCTTTTTATTTTTCACTCTATTCGGTCCTGCCTTTTTTTTTTTTTAGGTTATCCTGACTTTTTTTTTTACATAAATTGTCATCCTGCCTTTTTTTTTTTTTTTTGCAAATAATCTCATCCTGCCTTTTTTTTTACCCAATACTGCTGTCCTGCCTATTTTTTTCAAATTTCATCCTAGCCTGAGACTACTATAACACTGTGTTATAGTAGTCTCAGATCCTAGCCCCCCATAAAAATCAAATGGTAGCTCCCTTGGCGATTTTCAAAATTCTTTGGCGACTTAAATCGTCATTTCGCCGGCAAGATTATGGCCTGCCCAAGTTTGAAAAGCTGAGAACAAATTTAACAGAGACATCCTAGATCTAACCTCAACTTCACTAAATTCCTTACTAACAAAGTAGACGAGCACTGATTTTTATTTGGAACAGGGACATGACTAGCAAATGGAATACTTTCGGAATCTCAATCCCTCTCCCCTTCTAATCTCAAAAAAGTATAATAAAAATTTACTTGAAAGTATGAAAACACATACATCCGTTATGTACAAGAAAAAGCTGTTCTTGGTTGAAAAAAAAACACCTGTAAATACAAATTAAATTAATGCCATGCGACTGAATTGAACAGTTGCTGATAGTAAGGTCACAGTTCATAACCTAATATGACTGTACAGTAATGTTTATTGGCTAAAAAGAAGATGTCAGAACTACTATTACTTTTTTGTAGTTAATTAATCAATGGCAAGTTTGTTTTGAACAATAGAATAGACATGGAGTCACCTGAACTTGACCTCATTTTCATGGTTTAATCAAAGTTGAGTTTTTGTCTCGCCTCGAAGATCTTCCCAGAATGGTTGACAGGGATTCCAATCCAGTGGCGATGGGGTGAACTATTTATATAAAGCTTTATATTTCAGAAGGTAAAAGACCTATAAGACATAAGACATAAAGCTTTATTTATAGTCGGTATGTGCAAATACAAGTATAAAACACAAGCTCTGAAGAGCTTTTAAAACCGACAGAGCAACAAATAAAACAAAACATACATATCAAGTCATGCACACACAAATTAAACATATAAAGCAAGTATTCATATCAGTATATAAACATGCATCACAAAAGTTCTTAAAAGCATCTTACAAGTTAAAACACACACTGAAACATGCACTTGTGAGATAAAAGCACAAAAGCAAAAATAAAATGGTTTGCACATTAAAAGCACATATAGATTAGTTAGTTACTAAAACTAGCACAAAGCAGCAGAAGCACTATAGTAAAGATAATAAATTAATATTGCCATGCTGAAAATAAAGCATTAAACCAAAAATAATGAACAGAAATTAACTGGTTTTGCAGGCAAAACATTGGCATGAGCTGCTTCATACTTTGGAAGCAGGTGCCTTATGTTGCGAGGTTTCCATCCGTCATGTGTCCATTGTCTTTGAGTTCATTTTCATGGTTCAGTGACTGCTTGAAAAAAAATTAGTTTTGTTGTCCTGTGAAATACTCTTATGAGTAATAGGATAACTTATTAAGTCTCCCAAACGAAGTTTGGGAAGACTTATTGTTTTTGCTCAGTTCTTATTATTATTATTATTCTTCTTCCTCTTCCTCTTCCTCTTCCGCCGCTTTTAAATTTGAACTTGTCCGCACCCGTTCTCCAAAACCGCTTGTCAGATTAACTTAGGGTTTCACAATATGTTAGACTAACATGTCTAGTGGTGCAATCAGGGTTTTGTTTGTGCAATGGGGTTTATAAAGGGGTACTTTGAGGGGCAAAAAGAAAAGAGGGTTTTACTATAGAACCCTATGGGATTTTATTTTTTTTAATTTTCAAATGATTATAAATTGAAAACCGTTTGTGATAGACACAATCTTTTTAATTGAAAATGTTCTAAATGATAAAACCCATTAAATGAAATACAGGGTTAGTCCCCAGGGGTCATCCCCACCCCCTGCCATTAATGAAAGTTCTAATACCTTGTAAGTGGTCAAAATCCCCACACCTAAACCATATATATTCTGGTTTGTCATGCTAAGATGGTTTGAATGATATACAGGGTTAGTCCCCAGGGGTCATCCCGACCCCCTGCCATTTGAGAAAGTTCTGATATCTTGTAAATGGTCGAGATCCCCACCCCTAAACCATATATATTCTGGTTTGTCATGATAAAGCACATCAAATGAAATACAGGGTTAGTCCCCAGGGGTCACCCCCACCCCATGCCATTTAAGAAAGTTCTAATATCTTGTAAGTGGTCAAGATCCCTACCCCTAAACCATATATATTCTGGTTTGTCATGCTAAGATGGTTTGAATGATATACAGGGTTATTCCCCAGGGGTCATCCCGACCCCCTGCCATTTGAGAAAGTTCTAATATCTTGTAAGTGGTCAAGATCCCCACCCCTAAACCATATATATTCTGGTTTGTCATGCGAAGAGGGTTTGAATGATATACAGGGTTAGTCCCCAGGGGTCACCCCCAGCCCCTTCTATTTAAGAAAGTTCTAATATCTTGTAAGTGGTCAAGATCCCCACCCCTAAACCATATATATTCTGGTTTGTCATACCAAGATGGTTTGAATGATATACAGGGTTAGTCCCCAGGGGTCACCCCCACCCCCTGCTATTTAAGAAAGTTCTAATATCTTGTAAGTGGTCAAGATCCCCACCCCTAAACCATATATATTCTGGTTTGTCATACCAAGATGGTTTGAATGATATACAGGGTTAGTCCCCATGGGTCATCCCGACCTCCTGCCATTTGAGAAAGTTCTAATATCTTGTAAATGGTCGAGATCACCACCCCTAAACCATATATATTCTGGTTTGTCATGATAAAGCACATCAAATAAAATACAGGGTTAGTCCCCAGGGGTCACCCCCACCCCCTGCCATTTAAGAAAGTTCTAATATCTTGTAAGTGGTCAAGATCCCCACCCCTAAACCATATTTATTCTGGTTTGTCATGCGAAGATGGTTTGAATGATATACAGGGTTAGTCCCCAGGGGTCATCCCGACCCCCTGCCATTTGAGAAAGTTCTAATATCTTGTAAGTGGTCAAGATCCCCACCCCTAAACCATATATATTCTGGTTTGTCATGCGAAGATGGTTTGAATGATATACAGGGTTAGTCCCCAGGGGTCACCCCCAGCCCCTTCTATTTAAGAAAGTTCTAATATCTTGTAAGTGGTCAAGATCCCCACCCCTAAACCATATATATTCTGGTTTGTCATACCAAGATGGTTTGAATGATATACAGGGTTAGTCCCCAGGGGTCACCCCCACACCCTGCTATTTAAGAAAATTCTAATATCTTGTAAGTGGTCAAGATCCCCACCCCTAAACCATATATATTCTGGTTTGTCATACCAAGATGGTTTGAATGATATACAGGGTTAGTCCCCAGGGGTCATCCCGACCTCCTGCCATTTGAGAAAGTTCTAATATCTTGTAAATGGTCGAGATCCCCACCCCTAAACCATATATATTCTGGTTTGTCATGATAAAGCACATCAAATGAAATACAGGGTTAGTCCCCAGGGGTCACCCCCACCCCCTGCCATTTAAGAAAGTTCTAATATCTTGTAAGTGGTCAAGATCCCCACCCCTAAACCATATATATTCTGGTTTGTCATGCGAAGATGGTTTGAATGATATACAGGGTTAGTCCCCAGGGGTCACCCCCAGCCCCTTCTATTTAAGAAAGTTCTAATATCTTGTAAGTGATCAAGATCCCCACCCCTAAACCATATATATTCTGGTTTGTCATACCAAGATGGTTTGAATGATATACAGGGTTAGTCCCCAGGGGTCACCCCCAGCCCCTTCTATTTAAGAAAGTTCTAATATCTTGTAAGTGGTCAAGATCCCCACCCCTAAACCATATATATTCTGGTTTGTCATACCAAGATGGTTTGAATGATATACAGGGTTAGTCCCCAGGGGTCACCCCACCCCCTGTTATTTAAGAAAGTTCTAATATCTTGTAAGTGGTCAAGATCCCCACCCCTAAACCATATATATTCTGGTTTGTCATACCAAGATGGTTTGAATGATATACAGGGTTAGTCCCCAGGGGTCATCCCGACCTCCTGCCATTTGAGAAAGTTCTAATATCTTGTAAATGGTTGAGATCCCCACCCCTAGACCATATATATTCCTGTTCATCATTTCTCAAACATTTGAATGACGTATACGGTCAGTCCCCAGGGGTTCCCCCCACCCCCAATGTTCTAGTATCTTGTAAATGGTCGAGATCCCCACCCCTAAACCATATATATTCTGGGTTGTCATGCCAAGATGATTTGAATGATATACAGGGTTAGTCCCCAGGCATCACTAATGCATTAACTTTACTGGACCAAACCAATTTTCACTGGACTTTGTCCAATGTCAGGCGACACTGGGAATTACGAATTATGGGAGCTTCGTTTGGGAGACTTCGTAACAGCATCCTGTTACAATCATTTCTTGTTTTGATATAAAGTTTTCTTGTAACGTCTACGTGTCTGTCCGTTCACCTGACCACCTCATATTATGGATCGATTATCACAGTTAAGTTCACCTGGTCAAGTCCGCATCTCCGATCCTATCTTATAGGCAATATGTCAATTATTTGGTGTATGGAATGATTGTAAGGTGTACATGTCACACTGGCAGGTTTCATCTGACCTTGCCTCATTTTGATGGGTCAGTTGACAACGTTTAGTTTTTGTCGAGCCTGCGACTTTTGTCGCAGAAAGCTCGACATAGGGAAAGTGATCCGGCGGCGGCGGCGGCGGCGTTAGCTAACTTCTTGAAAGCTTTATATTTTAGAAGGTGGAAGACCTGGATGCTTCATACTTTGTATATGGATGCCTCATACTTTGTATATGGATGCCTCATGTTATGAAGTTTCCGTCAGTCACATGTCCAATGTCCTTGACCTCATTTTCATGGTTCAGTGACTACTTGAAAAAAAGTTAACATTTTTTGCAATGTTAAATTCTCTCTTATTATAAGTAGTAGGATAACTATATTTGGTATGTGCGTACCTTGCAAGGTCCTCGTGCCCGTCAGACAGTTTTCACTTGACCTCGACCTCATTTCATGGATCAGTGAACAAGGTTAAGTTTTGGTGGTCAAGTCCATATCTCGGATACTATAAGCAATAGGTCTAGTATATTTGGTGTATGGAATGATTGTAAGGTGTACGTGTCTAGCTGGCAGGTGTCATCTGACCTTGACCTCGTTTTCATGGTTCAGTGGTCAAAGTTAAGTTTTTGAGTTTTGGTCTTTTTTTCTAATACTAGTACTATATGCCATAGGTCAACTATATTTGGTGTATGGAAATATTTTATGATCTGTATGTCAGTCACGCAGGTTTTATATGACCTTGACCTTATTTTCAAGTTTTTGTGTTTTGGTCTATTTTTCTTACTATAAGCAATAGGTCAACTATATTTGTTATATGGAAGAATTGTTATCTGTACATGTCTGCCTGGCACGGTTCATCTGACCTTGACCTCATTTTCATGGTTCATTGGTCAATGTTTAGTTTTCTTGGTTAATGTTAAGTTTATGTGACAGTTGTAATAAAGCTTTATATTTAGGACTATCAACATAATATCAATGATTAGTAAAGAAGACGAGACATTTCAGCGTGTGCACTCTTGTTGTAGTTTTGTCTATATATGTGATAAGGTTATTTAATAAGAATTTTAGATACTAGACGCAATATTTTTATGGTTTATTGCTCAATGTTTAAGTTTTCATGGTTTTGTAAGTATATCAGATTCTATAAGCAATAGGTCAATTATATTTGGTGTATGGAATGAGTAAGGTGTACATGTTTGTCTAACTTCTGAGTTATGGGGTGGTGTTCATTAAAAAAAGGGGATTTTCCAGTTTTGGGACAATAACTCAAAAATGCTTTAAGCAGTTTTCATGAAACTTTGGTGAATAGTTTATATCTATTTCGTGAGCTCCCTTTCGATTTTTATAAATTTTAGATTTTACATTTCCGAGTTGTGGGGTTTTATTCATGAATTAATTAGTAAAATACGGAAAGTGCATCGAAGTTTTCCGAAATTCAACGAAGGCTTGAAAACGAGTATTAAGATACTTTAACCCTAGACAATCTAAAATGTAATTAAATAAATAAAAAAATTAACTTGTCCATTAATTATATCAAAAAAATACAAAGTAAGAAAAAATCTATAACATTTCCTGATGTTATAAGCTTCGTTCGAAGTTTCGTATTTCCATGAAGGATTGTCAAAGTTATTGACGTCTATCAAGTGCAAAAACATAATTTCATTTATCAATAAAACACATGAAAAAAATATATTCGAAAATTTGCTCCAGATGCTAAACTTGATAAATAAGAAACTTTTGCTCCCTCACGATTTGACAAGGTTAGTGATGTTTAAATTCAAAATGAACTCAACTGTTGGCACCGATGACGACGGACTCTGGTATCGCTGTTCGCTTTAACCATATTTTGTCTGAAGTTACATCATTAGGTGTACATGTCCGTCTGACAAGGTCACTGATCTTGACCTCGTTTACTTGGTTTAATGACCAACAGTAAGTTTCTATGCTAATCATCAGTTTCTCAGCTAGGTAGTTAGCGGCCCCCTTCTTTTGTGGTAAAAATTTGGTTGATTATATAGGGAATCACTGAAGCATGACTGGAGCGGACCCCCTCTTAGGGTAGTCAGTGCCCCCTCTCCCTTATGAAAATTTCTGGATCCGCCACTGGACTATTTTTGGGACCACATTAATTGAGTCTATAAAAGTAATTTTGAGACTGAAATTTGTTTACAGATTATCGAATATTTTACATTTCACTGAATGTGTGTTTGGTTATTTTGGTTAGAATTAAAGATTTGTTTTCCATCCCTAAAATGGTATACATGAAGGTAGGAATGCTCTTAATCGTCAAGCGTCAAACGTCAGTTTTTCGCTACCGTTAGCGTCAAATGAGCCAATTTTTTTTTTATCATCATTCGTCAAATCTCATTTTGTAGCTACCGTTAGCGTCAAATGGAGTAAAATGCTTATCGTTAACGTTATTTTAACCATACTTTAGTTACGATACTGTTGTCAGGTCATTAAGGATTGCATATTTTGGTATTAATATTGATTCACTCATAGGGTCTTTGCATCGGAAATAAACACATTTATTCTAAAACCAATTGTTGGCATGATACGGGTTATGTTCTTCTCATATATTTTATGATGGTATGATGCTAAACCCCTAACGGGAGGGATTGTACCTGATTTTCATATGATGAAGACATAATCTTTCAATCAGTTTAATTGAGGTCTGGAGCTGGCATGTCAGTAACTGCTAGTATTCCTTTGTTAATTTATGTATTATTGTCATTTTGCTTAGTTTCTTTTGTTACCTATTCTGACATCGGACTCGGACTTCTTTTAAACTGAGTTTTACTGTGCGTATTGCTATGTGTTTCTTTATTCTACATTGGCTAGAGGTATAGGGGGAGGGTTGAGATCTCACAAAACATGTTTAACCCCGCCGCATTTTTGCGCCTGTCCCAAGTCAGGAGCCTCTGGCTTTTGTTAGTCTTGTATGTTTTTTTAATTTTAGTTCCTTTATATGTTTTGGAGTTTAGTGTGATGTCCATTTTCACTGAACCAGTACACAATTTTATTTAGGGGCCAGCTGAGGACCACCTCCGGTGCGAGATTTTCTAGCTGCGTTGAAGACCCATGGTGGCCTTCGGCTGTTATCTGCTCTTTGGTCGGGTTGTTGTCTCTTTGACATATTCCCCATTTCCATTCTCAATTTTATTTTACGTCATTCGTCATGTGGAGTACCCCATTCATCCCCTCATATATGCTGATGTTTTAAAACTGCAATCATCTGAAATAGCACCGAGAGATTATACAGCTTCCGAGATTTCCAATTTTGTATGAAGCGCGGAAGCTTTTACAACCGTATAAAATTTCAAAAAGGAAGCATTTAATTCGTTTGATTACATTTATATGCTACAACCATGAAAAAACGAGTTTTACCAAGCGCATATGCATAGTTTTGAATCTGTCAATAAAAAAAAAACCACACGTATTCATGAATATTGAATGGTATTGAGAAATAAAATACACTTTTTGAATGCTCCGCGATTTTTGTCGGCCAATCTGAAAAGTACGGATTCTTATGAACCATACATGTTATTTAAAGAATAATGATTTCTTCTGAACTATAGTTGTATTTTGAGAAATCAATTTATAACAATGCATTATTGAATAGAAATAATTATATACTCCAATGCATTTTTAACATTTTACTAAAGTATTAACTCGAACAGTTATACAAAGGAAAGTATGATATAAGCTAGCCACTTCTTCGCCCCTTGAATCACAAAGTGACATAGATATATCATTAGAAATTAGTCTGATAGATATCAGTATTTATAGTTTTGAATTTTGTCTGACATATGTCTCTGACACTTCTCTTGGATTTAGTGCAAAACTGTAATGAATGTCGAAGAAGCCTCATTCTGAGATTGTGTATTAACTTTAGATGTGCGCCAAAGCTTTACCAAAAGGACGTTTTGCTACTAATTGAATTTTACAAATTTTAAGATGTTAGTTAATGTGCAGAAAATCTCGTTTTGGATAAGGCCTTAGCTTATATCTATTTTGTTGAATAACTATTTGTACAAACTGTCAATGACAATTGTTGTTCAAATATGCCAATTTATGAAGCATTGTGACATAGATATTATTGTACTAAAGGGTTAAAATTATATCAACCTGATCTTAATCTATAAAATTAACATCAAATGCAAAGTCTTAAATAATTTGATTTTTGCAGTTTCAGGGGCCAATTGATAATTTCCCTTATCAGACCTCCTCCTTTTATTTAAGTACGCATGATGATGATTGGTGGCTGGTTAATGTCCAGTGACAAATTAAATGCATATTCATGACGTGAACAGGTTAATGCGATATGCAAATGAACCCTGGTATGTACTAAATTGACACGCTTAGCTGGAAGACATATACTCTATGACTAAATATATAACTAAAACACAAATTGTTAATTTGCCGACAGCCCGTCGAAGGTGATATATACACCGGATATAATATAGTAATTGTTAGCAGTACAACCCCTCAAATATAGCAGTGTCGGGCCTCACCATGCATTAACCTAGAAAATATACATATAGATAGAAAAAGATGTTTACTGTGTTAAACGACGACTATAAAGTATTAAAAGAGCATGGAAAACATAAAAGTATATCGTATTACAAAATCCGACTTCCTGATTGGTCGATTTTGTTCGACCTTATGAATATTTATGATAAGCCGTAACGGCAATACAATATTTTAACGCTTTTCTATTCAAACCACGGGAAATATAAGTATTACCTATTCTACATGGCTAGATATAACCAGAGACATATAATATGTATTATATGTCTCTGATATAACTAAAACACGAATGTAAATTTGCCGACAGCCCGTCGAACGTGATAGAAATATACAAAGAAAGGGTACACGATACACAATTTTAGTTATAAAATTTGAGAAAATTTCAAACATTTCTCTGTCGAGTCTACAATATAACCATCTTTGCTGGAGTCCGATTTCCCTTTGTCACGTTTTTTCAAGAACCTGTGACTAACATCTGCGTTAACATCCACTGTGGCCCCACCTGATCTAAACGAGTGAAGAGCTATATGTTACAACCTGGACGAATATTTCTTGTACTCTTTAAGTCGACACACTCCTGCCGCCATGTAACAGCGTTTTTAATCTTTATTGATCAATTTGCACAAATTGCCTGACCTATAAATAGAATGACATAAATATGAATTCGCCTGATTGCTAATTCCAGTCAAAGATGTATAGTTAATTTACAAATTGTAGGGCTATATGCGTTTGTAGAACCTTTTGAAATGAATAAGTCATTGCTTTGCCTGAATCGATCAGTTTTGCTCTTATGTATATTTAAAATCAGAAAATTATCTTGTGTTTCAATGTAAAAAAGAACCCACAAAGAACTAACTAACTCTTCATATGTAAGGACACTTGCAAAACGTGTACATAAGTAAAATTAATTTCAGGTATGGTCTGTTTTATAAGATTTTAAGATATAAGAACTTTCAATGCGATATTTCAACAATAATATGAATTGCTATTTATATATGAATTAACCATGATGTCATAAACGTGTGTTTCAATCAGAATGGAAAAAAGTAGAAATAACATAAAGTAAGTATGTACTTAATGTATTGTTTTAAATAAAAATTACAACTAAGCAATATTATTTTGTGACATACTTGTTGGTAAAATATATTTTGTTATCATTTTTGAACAGCCTGAAAAATATTGAAATATTTAAAAGTAGCTAAAATGAAATTGACTGGAAAAAATTAAAATAAGAAAAAAAACCCCACTTAATTTATTACCACGTTTGACATGCATCTATTTGTTCCTTTTTAAAGAGTGTTTGGTAACGACATATGCATATCAAAATGATTTCGTATACAGATGGTTCGGCTATTGTTGTCCAAAATAAGTTTTGATTTGATTACCCCCCCCCCCCCCCCAACCCTTTTACACCCTTGTCTTCTTCCCTTCTTTTCTTGCTTTTCCTTCACAATAAACATGATAAACACAATAAAAACAAACGACCTTCTACAATGAGCAAAACCCATACCGCATAAACCTTCGAAATGACAAATGTACAACAATTAAAACGAGAAAAAGTAACGACCTGATTTATGTACAAAACAATAAACAAAAAACAAATATGATAAACAGCAACAAACGACAACCACTGAATTACAGGATCCTGACTTGGGACAGGCACATACATAATCTGGCGGGGTTAAGCATATTGTCTGGCGCCAAACCCTTCCCTTAACCTGGGACAGTGGTGTAACTATAAATACAAACTATAAAAATCATGTCATGTTTGATTTCAACACGAGGCATATAATAAAAGGAAATAACCAATTTTAGGGGCAGCAAAACATTTCAATTTCCAGCGCAGTAAAGCTAATATGATGTACCTTCATGTAATAATAAACTAAAGATAATGTGGGGAGGATACATTGTGTTTTCTAAATCTATTCAAATATTCTATTCTTTCTCTGATGGAATTCTAGCTAAGGTTGTGAAGCTAAGTAAGTCTGTCATGGGGCCTCAAATTACAACACTTATAAATACAACAATTGAGTATGGGTATTCCCTGACAGACTTAAAGAAGCACAGGTCACTCCAGTATTCAAGAAAAATGATGCGCTTCAAAAATCCAGTTATAGACCTGTAAGTGTATAATCTATATTATCTAAAATATACGAAAAAGTACTAGAGATCCAACTGGCTGATTTTTTTGACAATATTTTTAACCCATATCTATGTGCTTGTCGTAAGGGACATGGGTGCCAGACCACACTGCTAAGTCTTTTGAAAGATTGGCGAGAGGCCCTGGATAAAAATCATTATTTGGCTGCTGTTCTTATGGACCTCTCAAAGGCTTTTGATTGCCTTCCACATGAAATTTTAATTGATAAATTGCTCTCATATGGTATTAAGCCTTATTCAGTCTCTTTCTTAAATCATATTTAACTGGTACCAAACAGCAAATCAAAATTGGAAGCATTCTTAGCAGTTGGGCTGGCATTCAAAAAGGGGTACCGCAAGGCTCTATATTAGGCCCTATCCTTTTCAATGTATTTTTAAATGATATTTTTTATTTTATAAAATATGGCTCGCTGTATAATTATGCAGACGACAATACTTTGTCTTTTTCAAGTCCTGATTATGACAATCTTATATCAACCCTAAAACTGGAGTCAAATCAGCTGATAGAATGGTTTAGAATAAATAAGATGCAATCCAATCCAGACAAGTTTCAAGTGATTGCAGTTGGAAAGAAAACTTTTGACATGAACCCAACAAAGTTCAAAGTTCAAAATTAACTTGTGAAAAAATAGTAAAATTGTTGGGTATAGAAATTGACTATCAACTAAAATTTAACATCCATATTAGAAATATCTGTAGAAAGGCAGCTAAACAACTCAGTGTTTTAAAACGCTTAGGACCATATCTTTCTAGGCTAAATAAAATTACTATATTTCATACATTTTATTTTAAGCAACTTTAATTTCTGCCCTTTGGCATGGCACTTTTGCTCGGAAACTAACACTAAAAAACAAGAGAAAGTGCAGGAACGAGCACTTCGTTTTGTCTATGACAATTATACCTCGTCATATTTGGAATTAATACAGACAGCTGGGCTGTCTTCCCTACAGATCCGTCGTATCAGGACTATGGCATTGGAAACTTTCAAAATTCTTAACAATCTAACTCCCTCTTGTCTCAATAATCTGGTAAATAAAAAACAAACTAATTATTTTTTCAGGTATAGTAACATTTTGGATATTCCAAGGGTAAGAACTTCTTCTTTTGGCAAAAACTCTTTTCGTTTTGCAGCTTCTACATTATGGAATAGCTTGCCTGACCATTTCAGGACTGAAAATAACTTCTCCCAGTTTAAAAGCTTAATTCAGTCCTGGAATGGATCAGAATGTAGATGTAGTGCATGCAAGTAGTATTTTTTTAATTTGTTCTCATAGCTTTTAATTTTTTCTTTTACTTTTTAGTTGCTTATAGTGCTTAATGTTTTTGATTGCTTTGCATGGCTATTCTATTCATTTTATGTGTGCTTATATGTTCTGCTTATATATGTATGCTTTGATTGCCTTGCATGTATATTATATTTATTCTATGTCTGTATGTGTATGTATATCTGTTTTATGTTATGTGTTTTGTTTTATATATTCGTGAAAAGCTCTCAAGAGCTTATGTTTGTATGTTTTAAACCATGCCGAATCAAAAAAAAAAAGTTTCTTATTAAACAAAAAAATAATTCAATGAGTTTACGTGTTTAGCCGGAATTTCATAAAAATATCTAAAAAGAAATATATAAATGCGAGACAATTTTCTTTATTTACATATTAAGTAAAACTAATTTCAGGTGTGGACTATTCCAAAAGATTTATAATTTTTAGACCACTAACAGATTTATATTTTCATTCTTTCCACATCATATTTTGTTGATTAATATATAATAACACATTTGTATACAACATTTATTTGAAAGTTTTGAAGAAGTTCACATTTTTTCTTTAAATACGTACTTCCCTGTATTGATAGCAAAAGTTTCAATACAATATTTCAACCAAATAATGAATTGATATTCAAATGCATTCACCTTGATGTCATAAAAGTGCAAATCACGAGTTATGAAATAAGGATTCCCTTTCTATATTTAGTAAAGGAAGTGTTTTGGAAGTATCATGTTTATTTATATTTTCTCAACTTGTTTTTCCAAAAAGAATACATTTTAGTAACATTTTTGAATATTAATATTTTTGACACTCCGTTAAAAGGCAGCATAAATGAGAACTTTGCTGAAAAGAAATTAAAACAAGAAAAACAATCAATTATTACCACGCTTGACATGCATCTTTTATTTCCTATTTGAAGCGCGTTTGGTAATGACATATACATATGTATCAAATGATTTCGTATAAAGTTGGTCCTATTGTTTGTCCAAAATAAGTTTGATTCGATCAATTTCACCGTTTACACTCTTGTTTTTCTTTTCTTTCCTGCACAATAAAAATGTTTGACCAGTTTCTTAAAAAAATAGGGTAACAGATTAAATTCTTTCTTAGAGTGATAAACTTGCTGTACAATTAATATTTGATTTAAACATGAGGCATATACGTACACAGAAAGCTAATGGTATGTACCTTCAAATGTGTAATTACATGTAATAATCAACAAAAAATAATATGGGGAGGACACATTTTGCTAACAAATACATAATTCAATGAGTTTACGTGTTTAGCCGGAAGAATTTCATAAAAATATCTAAAATGAAATAGATACGAGAAAATCTTCTTTAGTTACATAAGTAAAATTAATTTGAGGTATATATATATGGACTATTTTAAAAGATTAATAATTTTTAGACCATGAAAAGATTTATATTTTCATTCTCTCCACATCATATTGAATAAATTGACCTTGATGTCATTAAAGTGCAAATCACGAGTTATTTTTTAAATTTAGAATAACGAAATGCGTTGGAAGTACAATGTATATTTATAGTTTATCAAATTGTTTTCCGAAAAGAATATGATTTTCATAGAAAGGAAAAAAAGTATAAATAAAATAGAATAATTATGTACTACATTTATTCATTTTAAATAAAGATTACAACTGAGCAATATTTGTTGTGACATATTTTGTTGCAAACGAAAACATTTTGGTATCAGTTTTGAAGGTTAATATTTGTTCGTTCTTCCATGTCTTCAAAAGGTTGCTTGGATGAGAACTTTGCTGAAAAGAAATTAAAATAAGAAAACAATGAAGTTAATACCAAGTTTGACATGCATCTATTAGTTGGTTTTTAAAAGTCGTTTGTTAATGACTTATGCATACCAATATGATTTCGTATAAAGTTGTCCGGTATTGTTTATCAAAAATTATTTTGGATTTTATTGATTCCTCCGTTTATACTTTGTCTTCCTCTCTTTTTTCTCCACAATAAACATGTTCATAAGTTTCTCTAAAATAGAAATACAAAATATTAAATTCATTCTTTTTGTGCAAACCAAATCAGGTCTTTTTGTGCAATACATATTTAATTTCAACATAATTAGGCTGACGAATTTCATAAAATAATTTAAAAAGAAGAAATAGCTGGGAGAAAATATTGACACGTCAAGTAAAATTCATTTCAGAAATGGGCTGTTTTATCATTGATTTGTTCATATTATGTAAATTTACGGTTGATAAAATGTTGAATTATTCGAAATACTAAGGGGTTTCTTTTATTAACCTCAGTCAAAGATTGCCTAAGCCGTATTTGGCACAACGTTTAATGCTCTTCAACTTCGTATTCGATTTTGCCTTCTAACTGTTTTGACTTGAGCGCATCTAAGTAATCAGTCCTATGTCGACGAAACGCGCGTCTTGCATGACAAATTATAATCCTGGTGTCTTTTTCAGATCCAGAACAGAATTATATTATTATTCTCCCCACATTCTCTTTTGATGATTAAAAATAAATTAAGGCGACAGTAGTTCAAATTTCGTAAATCGGGTGGGAAAAGACAAATCAAGGGAACAAACAAATATTGAAGGAATCGCATGAACTCAATAAGGAGCGAGATAAGCGTCGGCAGTATAAGCGTCTCTTGTTATGCATGCATCACACGCCATCCGAATTCACACTCAGTCAAAATGTCGCGATCGCGGGAAAAGTACAATGTCGATATAATTACAGACCAGCGACTATACTGTTATCTGCAGACCTGAAACCGCGAAAACGTGTCGATAGTGATCTGAGACACAGAATCATCGTTCAGGGCAACCAAGATTTTTATGACTTAAAATAAGAAATTTTAATGTACGTTACCCATTTTTGTAAACAAAAGCTCTGTTTAAGAAGACGATGTAGTCAATTTTGTAATTGAGCTTGGTGAATAGTAATTTGAAGCGTAGATAAACCAAAGGTTTGATATTACTGCAATATTGTAAAGATTGTGATTGATGTTTTCATAGTAGATCTTTAGATCTTTTTTAAATTCACACCTGATTGACACCGTTTGTTTAAGATACCGTATTACAATATTTAATAAGGCTATCTTTTACTGTTGAAAGAATGGTTGTAAGAATGATAGAAATATTCTAAGTCGAACAACTTGACTACCAGGGTATATATTGTTCTTTATGAGGTTTTTGGTGAAGTTAAGGTATCCATTATAAAGATAGGAGAACTTAATCGTTTTTTATGTTAATATCAAAGGAAGAAAAGGCGGATTTGTGATTTTCTAAAATCTCCTCTTTCGTGAATGATGAAGGGGTTTGCATGATATTCTCAGTGTTACTGTGAATTTTAAGTTCTTTAGTAAGATATTTCAAATAATGGCCTTTACATATTAAAAAAATGTTGTTTGAGGCTTTGTCTGCTCGACCAACAACATATTTGTCGTGAATAGTAAATAAAGCACCCACAATCTAGGGCTTCTTAAAATAATCAGAAACTCGTGACCTCATTGTACATTTTTGAATGCGCACCTGAATGCATGACCGAACAGCTTTGATCCATTCAGATAAAGTGTCCAGTTTTGGCTCAACTAGCTCGCGCTTTACCCATTTTCTGGAGCAGTCCTCGAATTCATCCATTGGTAACCTGAAGTTCTTTCTCCAGTTGATGGTCTAGGGATTTCTATATTTCATGCCTTTGGCTAACAAGCCTCTAAGAAATTCATTGTTTACGATACCAAGATCTCCAGTTATAACATAATCAGCTGGACTTAATTTCCATGGGGACGATGTACAAGAGAAATTTTACATCCCTGTGGGTAAAGGTCTTTAAATACATTCTTGTTGTTGACAATCTTACAGACGATAGGTTTGGTGTAGGTATATGAATTTTTCTTTGAAGTAATCCGGTATTGTTTTCTGCACAGATTTTTGATTGAAAATATTGCTAATATTGATGGCATCCAAACACTTAGAAATTCTTCATATTTTTTCACCATCTTAAAGTAGTTATCACTGGAGTAATCAATGTCTATAATTATTGTAACCAATCTGTACATTTTTTTTGCAGAATTTTTATCAATAACAGAAGTGTTATTGTCCTCTTAATACAGTGAATTCACACAAGGTTTATGAACAGAGAATGACGAACCATCTGTAGACACGGTTTGAACTGCGGGTGGTGTATATGTTCGATGACCGTGACTCCAACTGTTTCGAACAGAGGTGTTGAATAATTTAATTTGTTGATACCTGGGACTAGACAAAATATCTTCACCAACAATTTTGTCGTCGCATTCGAAAGGGATAGCTGTTTCCAATTCTTGGATCGGGAAATCCTCTCTTTGTAAGCGATCTGCTGTAATATGGGATCATTTATTGAATGATCGATTTTCTCTGCAATCCCGACTTTCATAGAAATAATGGAATGGTCAGCCTGTTGAACGTATTTATACAGAAATTTATTGTTCTCATGACTATTAACAATAGACCGGTGATAATTTATTCCTTTGTTAAGTATTTGCCGATATAGTTTCACTAACATAGATCAGGCTACAAAGAGTACACTCAATACCGTTCACAATATTAGAAGCACTACAATTCAGATCCTACTGACTACGTGTATTGTAAATTTACTTTGAAAATAGGTATCAGTAATAAGTATAGCACAAATTCTACAGTTTGTACGATTACATTTAGAAATGAAACAATGTTGCAAGTTCTCGTTGAAATCTAATATATCTGAAAGTTGAACAGTACATTGGTCGAATATAAATAAACTTGTCTGAATTGTAGTATAAAGAGGAATCCGAAGACTTCACAAGGTTATTTTCATGACATCGTAAGCTGATCCTAAGGACACCTATTTAATTCCGAGTTGTTGTGTACATGACAACATTCGATTGACACCTTTTTATCCTTGGCGACGTGCAATCAGGTACATTCAATTTAGTTCTTTTTCTACTATATGATATGCAGTTAAGCTACCTGGCTGGTAGAATCCTCGGGGACAGTTCTGCCGCTAGCTGAGATTCTGACCCGGTAGTGATAAATTAATAAATGATACATTTGTATATAACATAATTTTGAAAGGATTGAAGAATTTTCGCATTTTTCCTTTTTATACTTCCTTCCATGTATTGATAGTAAAAGTTTCAATGCAATATTTCAACAAGAGAATGAACTGAGATTTAAATACATTTACCTTTGTGTCACGAAGTAAGGATTCTTTTTCTAAATTTAGAATAAGGAAGTTTTCTATTCCTTTTAAGTATCGTTATATGTTCTCTTTTAGTTTCACAAGAAGGGTATGATTTTCAATTAGAATGGAAAAAGCAGAAATAAAATAAAGTAAGTCTTTCATACATTTATTCATTTTAAATAAAGGTTACAACTAAGCAATATTAATTGTGACATATCTTGTTGCAAATGAATTGTGGTAACATTTTTTAGCATAAATATTTTTTCATAATCTCCTTTAAAAGGTGGCGAAAATGAAAACTCTTCCGAAAAGATCTTAAATGAAATAATTACTACGCTTGAAATGCATCTTTAAGTTCAGTTTTTTAAAGCGTGTTTGGAAATAACACCTTATTATCAGTACAATTTCGTATAAAGCTGGTCCTATTGTTTGTACAAAATGAGATAAGATTTGATGAATTTCCCCGTTTACACTTGGTCTTTGTTTTTTCTTTCCTTTACAATAAACTTGTTTCATCATTTTTTTCTAAAAAAGGACAAACAAATTAAATTCTTTCTTGTTGTGTTCAAAAGAATCATGCCTTATGCAAAAAATATTTGATTTCAACATGAGGCATATAAGTATACAGCAAAATCTAGTTTCATGACCAGCAAAACCTTACCTATTTGACAGCAATGTTCCTCTTGCCATATCATATGACATTTCACTAGCATAATGGTTTCCTTGATAGAGGATTGCTGCTCACAAGGACGCTATTAAACCAAGAGCTCCAAGTAATGAAGTTGAAATCATCCCTTCGTAAATTTTATGAACGCCATCACGAGTTGGTTGATCGTTATGGAATATCTGTGACAACGGATATGTTCCAATTGTCGTAACTACAATCCAATACCCTTTTCCCCGAATGTGACCTACCGAATTAGACTTATCACCGGGTTTGTACTAACATGAGCAACACGACGGGTGCCACATGTGGAGCAGGATCTGCTCACCCTTCTGGAACACCTGAAATCACCCCCAGATTTTGGTGGGGTTCGTGTTGCTCAGTCTTTAGTTTTCTATATAGTGTTTTGTGTACGATTGTTTGTTTGTTTGTCTTTTCTATTTTTTTTAGCCATGACGTTGTCGGTTAATTTTCGATTTATGATTTTTAATGCCTCTTTGGTATCTCTCGCCTCTCTAGTACGGTTTTAAAAGAATTTAGCAAATTAAGCATAAAAACCTTGCTTTAACACATGTATGTTACTTGTAAAAGGTTGCATATACCACATATTTTGACTAATTTCAACCAGTTTCACGACAGTTTTCAGCATCCACAATGTGTCTCAGTAAAACTTAAGAGTTGTCGCTATTGCTTATCCTACCTTCTATTGTAACGTTGTTTAAATATTGATAAAAAATATATATTTAAACTTGATAAAGATCTAACACTTTTAAACAGCAAGGCTTACAAGTGTGCCATAGTTATAAATTCCATTAAAATGACCCTTTCGTCCAATCGCCTGACGATTTTAAATACGTTCTGACCTCTCATACGTACTGCCGATTCCTATCAAATGTTATGATGATACTTCATGAAACCCGTAAAGATGAGTAGTGTCATTTTTCTTCTTGAGCGGCAGTATCAATATGAGAGTACATTAGCAGGCTTCCTGTATAAAGGAGGACATTTTGACATTGGTTTCCATATTAAATGCCATCTGTTATTTCCTTCTTCAAATTTGAAGTCATTCTGTTGGTAGCTGCACTAAACAGATTTTTCATTGTGTGTTTTACTTTGACGACATCTCTAGCTATCATTTACTATTAACTGTGTTGCATAGACAACGACCTAAGTTTAGCATAGTTGTGGACATACCGCTGATAAGTTATCTGTTAATGAGATAATTTCATGTTTAATTTCATTATATTATGATTGATATTAATGAAACTATAACTGTTTTCTTCTTGCCTACATCAGGACTTAATCTTCCTTCTTTCTTTCTATTGATGGTATTCCATTTGCTATAGGGACTGAAGGTTGAGAACAAATCCTCTGGGAAAATAAAATTGCTAATCTGATGTAATAAATTTACTTATTAGCCATATATTTTTCATTTTGAGAATAAATTAAGTTAACTCTAACATACAACCTTCTGGCTTTCAAATACTCGAGTGTACATGTTGAAGATTAATCCAAAAAAGCGTTTTGGACGCATAACATTTATAAAGTGATAATTTCGTTTTTTTTTATTGGGTCGAATGCAGGTTCTGGACTATCATTCCCAGAGTATATCATCAGCTCATCATTAGTCAGTATTTAGGTACATCTTTCTATATTGTCCGCTTATAAATTTATAAATTATAAAAAAACTAAGGTTTCAACTCCCTCAGGCAAAGCTGACATTAGATGAATTTGGTTGTTATTTTTAGGTCTCTTTCTGCTCTTCATCTGTTTCTGTTCTTATTCATGTTTGGCTTTCAAATATTCGAATATTCGGCTTTGAGTGTTCCCGAGGAAGGTAAATCCAGAAAAGCGCTTCGGACGCATACACTTTATAAAGTCTTATTTCCATTTTTTTCCACACAACACTTAAATCTATTATTTTTTAAATCAGTTTATTTCATTCTTATCTATGAACCCCTCCCCTAATCCTGGACAGTGGTGTAACAGTACAACATAAGAACTTTAAATCAGTTTAAAGGGTTTAAACCCTAACAAGAACACAAAAGAAACAAAGTACAGATCTGAGAGTACTCGCAGTTACTGAAAGCTAGTGCAGAGCTAATAACTGCTAATTAATAATCATGTGTCGTAGACTTAATTATCAATCAATACACATCCAACATCTAAAGGATTTAGTGTTAAGACGTCTTTAACATTTAGAGAAAACACGACATTGTGCAATGTCAAAATATAGGTATCGACAGATTGTGGAACCGTGTATGTGCATATGTGTTTAACAATACTTTTTAGTTTTTACCAATAGAAACAATATTCAAAGATCTAATTACAGTGTTGAATCGGTAACCTTTTAGAATAAGTTTATTTTTTAAAGGATCGATAGGTTTGCCCGGATCGTATCTAAATTTACGTGCTCGGTAAACACCATCATTGTAAAAATTAGGACGTGCTATCCCGTTTGTAAAAAGTTAGGTAAAGGTAAAGCCAAACTTTCAAACCAAATCTTTGTAACTATGGAAGAATTTAGTAAAGGTTTTAAGTAATTTGTGGTAACGAAATCTTTGACTCTATAATGTATCTGTAATACATAGATCACGTTCATTGAAATCCAAAACATCACTACAGACACAGGCATAGCGAACGAGTTGGGATATATAAACACCGTAAGATGATGCCAAAAGAATGTCACCGTCCAAAAAGGAAAATTAACAATAGGGAACGAAAAATATATGATATCGATTTCTATTCGCTCGCTCTAGTCGCTGTAAGACTGTCAACAGTTGGAAGTTTGATGCGCTGTAAAACATCCTTTCCACCAATTTGTAAGGAACTTTCAACATTAATTCAAAGTATAGTAATATAATTTATAAATAAAAATGTCACAATCATATGCAACTTGTTGGATGGTACAATGTACCCAGCGGAACGCACATTCAGTTAAATTTGTAATTCACCTAGTAGTATTAAAAGACGGTAGTTTTCCGAGTGTGGCATGTTTCTGGCGTAATCTTAGATGCTAGAGATAATAAATTAGATTTGAAATATATTCAAGTACACGTTAGGAAATATTAAAGCGAAAAGAGCTTAACTAGAACGACCAAAAATCATCCGGCTACAGACAATGGTTTAATTAGTCTGAAGCATCCGGTACAATATAATATCAATTTTCTGAAGTTATTCCTAAATGGATTTGGTTGCATTTGTGACATTTACACAAACAAATCTTTACAATAATATTTATTATTAAAGGGGCATCAGCTACGAAATATATGAAGAAAAAAAAATTGTTTTTGTTCAATCATTAATGAAAGTGATATAGTGAAATAATAATTCGTTTTTAGCAGTCAATTTGGTTCAATTTTGTCAAAATAAGCTAAGAAACATCGCTGATGAATAATTCGATCTCATTGAATCCGTATTCATGTCACCTTCAATTTAACCCCTTAGCTGGACATGAGTTATTCATGTATTCAGCTATTTAAAGAAAAAAGAATATCAACATTGAAAGTGAAACAAAGATGAACCGTTTGGTTGGCTGATTCGATCCACAAAAAATCATTCTTGTATAGGTAAAAACGATGATTAACATACTTTTAACCTACAATATGAAATCAAACAGACCAAGAAAGATCCAATTGACGTGGTCACTATCTGTTTATATTTATGTTTATATCGGGTAATGTGACCGTCGGCAGTCTTCGGAGGTCATCTCGATGGTTAATTAGATGGCGTATAGACAAAAATTACACGAAATATTGATATATATTATCGAGTTCATGTATTGTTAATTTGTTTATTTTAGACATTTTGTAATTTGGATATACGTTTTAGTATGTTATAAATCAAATATGAGAATTTGAGTCAAATCGGTGAATATGAATTTGACAGTTAATGCCTCTTTAAATGTATCGATGAATGATTTTTTCCTTTACAAAACATTTAAGTCTGGATTTGGCAAACTTTTGTCCTTTTTGGTTTTATCACTTCTTCAAGTTTTTAATAAGTTTTGGATTTTTAAATATTTTGGCCTCGAGCATCACTAAAGGAAATTGTCGAAATAGGCATCTTGTGAAGTAAAATTAGTACAGTTAATGTTATTAAATAAGACTTGGTTCTTATGCTATTTGCAGCTATTTAGTGGTTTCTGTATTCTGATTTATGTCTTATATATGAAACGGTAATATATATATATCTAAATTAAAAGTATGATTCTTATACACTGGTGATTACAACTGCATTCTAAATAAAAAAAAAAATATAATACAAAACCTCTAATGCATTATTTAAACTTCGATACCCAACTCAATTCTAAATATTTAAACCAAGGATAACACACGAACGCCATACAGCTTATTTTCATTTGGGTCCTTTACAAGTATCGGCTTACTTTATGAGTTATCCTTTTAATCATTAAAATACTTATCATTATCTATACATAACATTTCTTTCAAATTCTGCACTAGAACGTTTCTAATGACATTTTACTTCTTTTCTAAATACTGTTTACCTTATTAGATATGATACTTTTTTCTTTTTATCAATTCTAATTAGTGTATACTTCAGCGGTCATTATAATCACATGATTACATAATAAAAAGTTATTTTTTTAGATGACAATGATGAGCTTGGAGAGTTGGAATACGTTAATCTGGTTATTATTATATGTAAATACAGCAACCTCATTTCAGGTATGTCTGTCACTCCAATTGTGACAATATCATTACATTAAACTTAATTGATATACTAGTAATCTTATTAAATCTATCCAATTAATGGGCAAACATAATTAAACAAACACAAATACTAACGCACATACATTCAAACAATCCATTATCCTGATATGACTACATCGACACAATTTTGTGAATGTACCAAGTGGGGTATATATACTCGCAATGTGAAAGAGTCTATGTGCGTCAAAACTGTAGACTTGAAAAGGTTCCTTGTTGTCATTATTCACAGATCATACTTACATACAGTTTAAATACTATGACAATGCAAATCACACACTCTCCAAAACCGAATTTTGTTTTTGCCCTTTGATATGAGAACTACGTCAATATATCAAAGCAGGAGACAATATATTCTAAAACTTAATTCAATAATTCTAACTACTTCCATTGAAGTAAAGATCCCAGATGTACATGTCACAACACTAACTGACCTGAAACCAACTTTATTATTAACATCATTGCGACTTTGCATTGGCTCCTTTGTTTTTGCAGCGAACCTTTCGGTTTATATGTTATGCATTTAGCAAAAGTTCTTATACCCCTATTTTTGACATTTTTGCCTATTGTGTCTGTTTGTTTTGTTCACGCATCGTTGTCAATATAATGGAATTTGATGCGACTGTCATACAAGTGAGAGGTTTAGCTAGCTTTAAAACCAGGTTCAATCCACCATTTTCTACATAAGAAAATGCCTGTAAAGAGTCAGGAATATGACAGTTTTTATCCATTCGTTTGGTGTGTTTGAGCTTTTGATTTTGACATTTGATTGGGGACTTTCCTTTTTGAATTTTCCTCGGAGTTCAGTATTTTTGTGATTTTACTTTTTTCCTAATTTCTAACATGTTGCACAGATGATATCGGATATGTTCCTTATGTCGTAACTACAATACCCTTCCCTTTTCACGAATGTGACCTACCGAATTAGACTATTTACCGGATTTGTAATAACATAAGCAACACGACGGGTGCCACATGTGGAGCAGGATCTGCTTACCCTTCCGGAGCACCTGAGATCACCCCCAGTTTTTGGTGGGGTTCGTGTTGCTTAGTCTTAAGTTTTCTATGTTGTGTCATCTGTACTATTATTTGTCTGTTTGTCTTTTTATTTTTGGCCATGGCGTTGTCAGTTTGTTTTCGATCTATGAGTTTGACTGTCCCTCTTGTATCTTTCGTCCCTCTTTTGCAAAAAGAATTGATGCAGTGTTTTAGTCATTGCATTTCAGTTTTGAAAAATACCATAATAAGACGTGAGAAGAAAAAGGAAAAAAACAAAGTCGTTTGGATAAAGATTACTGTAAATTCAGAAATTATTGCGATGTTTTTATCATTGCGAAAAATGCGACAGGGTGATAATCGCAATAATTTAAACTCGCATTCAATTTTTTTATATGAATTACACAGGATTTTTTATTCAATATCGCAAAAACTAATATAACATTCCAATAGGAACTACTCTTAATCCGTACTTCTGTTATGAATTTCAAAGGCTTGACAATTAGAACAGGAACTGATGGTCCCCCCGGAGTACATAATTTCAACTCCAGTTTTCGGTGGGATATTTATCGCTAGTTTTTGGTTTCTTTGTAGTGTTCTTCTGTTTGTTGTTTTTTGTTTGTCTTTTTGATTTTTTGATTTATTTTTGAATTGGTGTTGTCTGTTCTTCTTTTACTTGCAGTTATTGATTTTTCTTTTGGTGTCTTCAAACTTTTTCACCTTGATGTGAAAGTTAAGCTGGAAGACTCTTAACCAAAACTTCGTTTTTACTATAAACGAGATGATTTTTTTCCATTTATTCATTGTATTGTTCCTAATAAAGGATGAATAGGTTTATTTTTCTAATTTGATCTAAATGGTGATGTTTGCAGCTATTCTAGCATAAGGTTAGAAAGTCGTGCAGCATCCCATGGATTTTGTTTAGACACAAATGCATTAAGGTTTTAGTGGTACCCTGCTTCTCACGTTTGGTTGCTGTTGTCAAGTGTAGAAGTTTACTGTTGACAGCCAAAAAACTAAGTCCATTTACCCGTAAAAACAAAATAATAAAGTAGATAACAAACATTATGACGAAGCTTCTGTCCAAGTGTTGTAAAATTCCATAATTATTTCACAATTTTGACTAAGTTTTATAATCTTTTAGCACAGAGAGTACCCTAATATTGACGGCAAAAACAAAAAATAAGAAAAAATAAAAGAAATAAATCTATTTATAATTAAGATATGGAAAATATACCGTAAACAAATTAAATTTTACTTTAGATTTTATTTCATGATTATAAATATTGTTTCCTGAAATTCTATTGAGGTTTAAAAACAGTCGTAGATTTTTTTTTAATCTTACACGGTAGACTGTATCTAAGTATTGCATCTCATAAAAAACTGACACTGTAAACAAACAAACAAAAAAATAAAACAAAGTTCATTTATCAATAAAATACAGAATGTAAGACTAAATTTCTAATATTTCTTTCAAATGCGATTATTTTATCACGAAGACGTTTCTGAGCATCATTCGTAAGATTCAATGAAGGTGTTTACAAACTTATTTATGTCTTATAAACATTAATCCAAAACTTAAAATAAATGCTAATCTTAAAATACCGAAAAAAAAAGAAAAAAATCAATTAATCACAAAGTGTTCTCGATCGCAAAGAAGTGTTTGTTCAAGTTTCATAAATTCCATGAAGGTTTAAGGAAGATATTGATGTTTTTGCTTCAATTGTTGTCTTTTGACCATGGAAAAGCTTCTCTCCAAATTGTTAATATGAAATGAAGAAAATAAAGTATCATAACCAATGTGATAACTATCAACTAGAGACCAAAATGACGTGGATGTAAGCAAATATAGGTCACCGTACTGCCTTCAACAATCATTTAAAGCCATTCTGTAAAGTAAAAGGCACCGGCAAAAGAAATATGAAAGAATTCAAGAACTCAAACGCCTGATTTATGTTAAAACAATAAACGACAGTCACACTGAATTACAGCCTCCAGATTTCGGACAGGTACATAAACATTGTGACTGGGTTAAAAACGTTTATAAGTGCTCAACCCTTCCCTAACCTGGGACATTGCATTTGGTGTAACAGCAAACCATAAAAACAATCTGTCAAATTAAGATGGAACGGACCGGACTCAGCAGAATGGGTACGAAGCACAAAAAAACCCCTAAAAAACAATGAGACAAAAAACACGAAGTACCGATCTAAGTATTCTCAGATAATGAAAGTTGGTTCACAGCCAATTACAACTAAACATACATCACGTAAATATTTAGTCTTAGATGCATGATTTTTTTATTAGTTGTTATTGGCTTTGAACTAGCTGTCAGTAACTGCGAGTACTCTCAGATCTGTGCTAAGTGTCTTTTTGTTGTTGGGATGTACAAGTACCCGTCCACGTCCAGGCCACTTTGTGTTTTTGTTAGATGTATTTCTATTTGTATCCATCTGATGAGTTAAGCCTTTTTCAACTGATTTTTATAGTTTGTTCTTATGTTGTACTGTTACACCACTGTCCCAGGTAAGGGGGAGGGTTGGCGCCTTCAAACTAGTTTAACCCCGCCACATTCTGTATTTGCCTGTCCCAAGTAAGGAACCTGTAATTCAGTGGTTGTCGTTTGTTGCTGTGTTACATATTTGTTTTTCGTTCATTATTTTGTACATAAATTAGGCCGTTAGTTTTCTCGTTTGAATAGTTTTACATTTGTCATTTTGTGGCCTTTTATAGCTGACTATGCGGTATGAGCTTTGCTCATTGTTAAAGCCATACGGTGACCTATAGTTGTTAATTTCGGTGTCATTTGGTCTATTGTGGAGAGATGTCTCATTGAAATTCATACCACATCTTCTTTTTATGTATGCATAGATCAGTACACATCTAACGAATTAAGTATAAAGACATCTCAACCAGTTTCAGAAAAAGCTCGCCTTTGCTAAATATAATTATTCATCACTAGCAATAAGCGTTCATAAATAGCAATATATATGTCAATACGTTTTAATGTATTAGAAACAAAATTAATGTAAGTACCGATAAAGACAATATTCGTAGATCTCACTACAGTGTTCAACTTATGATCTTTTAAAGGATCAATAATTTTACAGTAATCGTATATATGTGACAGGCTTTATAAATAACAATAACTATTAAACTTGGATGTGATATCCTGTTTGTTATAAGGTTTACACTGGTACAGCCAAACTTACAAATCAAATCTTAGTATCTATAATAGAATTTAGTAAAGGTTTTGAGAAATTTGTGGTAACGAATTGCATGACTTTATTATTTGCAAGTATTAAATAGCTTACTTTAGAAATAAGAAGATATAGTATGGTTACCAATAAGACAACTGTCCACTAGAGACCGAATGACGTAGGTGTAAGAAACTATTTAAATCTAACATATATGTTACTACAACTACGGGCGAAGCGAACGAGATGTGAAATATATACACTGTATTTAATAGTGTACTCAGTATATACTGTCGACTGACACTTTAAGAATAGTCATCAAAATATGATTAACAGACGTTTTTTATTGTATAATATTGGATATAATCAAAATTATATTCTCAAATAGTAAAGTATTTAAAATATTATTTTTAGCATCATAACATAACTGATCTGTTATTGGTCGGTTGGTGAATAAAACATAAATGCAATATCGTGACAGTGAAACAATGAAATAACAATACCAATGAAACGAGAATAGTGGCGATATACTGGATGATTTAATACGTGAAATTTCCTTTAACTTTCCAACTTTACTATGAATAGAAGAAGTTCTTTATCTTTTAAAATTTGTTAGACTCAAAACATTTTTGATTGTATGTCAATTCAATTTCACTCATGCATAGCTCTGATTCCTAGTCAGCCTGTTGGTTATACTTTTTGTCCTTTTTGGTTTTATCAGCTCTTTTGGTCTCAAGTATCACTGAAGAGACAGTTATTGTCGAAACGCGTATCTGATGAAGTAAAATTGGTTTCGTTACTGTTGTTAAAATGTTCAAGTTGTGAAAACTTGCAAACTATTTCTAGAAAATTCTCTAATGAAAAAAAAAACTTTTATAAAACTGCAACAATACAAAAATTATGAAAAAAATAACGTTATTTGTATTGCTTTGTAATTGAAATAACGAATGAAATATGTTCATCTTCTTGTCATTGTATATTGCACTGTTTGATTTGATATGATTTGATTTATTGTTTTATTGAGATTTTATTTACATATTAATAAAACTATCTGATTAAAATACTTTGCATTTCACTCAACTTTCATATTCACTAATGTCACACATAAAGTTACACGAAGAGTATATGACTGAAATCATGTCGTAGGAACTTATACATGCCGCTCAAAAAATATAAGTAAATAAAGTAACAGTTTATATATCTGTTAAGGCTTAAAAATAAATCAAATTCTGATTTACATTATCAGCCTTTTATCGTTGATGAGTTTATTTATTATAATAAATTTTGATCTATAATTTACTGTAAAAATTGTTTTGGTCTATTATAGAGTGGGTGACGCATATTCGCCGCAAAATTCGTTCATTTTCACCTACATCCGACCTACATTCGAATATTTGAAACTTTTTATGTAGGTTTCAGAAAGTTTACTATATGAAAAAAATGTTTGATAAAGGAATTCTCTTCAAAACATTGGTTAAATGTTTTAAAAATGAACGCAAACTCGAGAGGAAATCAAGTTGTTCTTGTACCATGGGGGACACATGTTCGCCGCAATGTATGATATGACCATCCTCATTATCCTTGTATATTATAAAAACAATTGTTTGCAATTACATGAATTAGCTTGAGAGATCATTCCTATGCGATTTTTCTAACAGATATTTACTTTATGACTGCGCATGCGTGCCATATAAATATTACATAATTGCCAAAATCGTTCAAAAACACCTGCGTATTTCTTTATATGTGCGAATAACATTGGAAATGGGGTAAAGAGGAATATCAACAGTTCGAACATTACAAACAGCGTTTAGCATCTTTTTAGGCAAGTATTTGGTAAAAGCACACGAAATTTACAGAAAAATAGCAAAAACGGCGAAAATGTGTCCACGGCGAATATGCGCCACCCACTCTACATATATTTAAAATGTTGCCTTTTATAATAGCCATAGATTGGTGTAACAACAAATTACTGGTTAAAGTATTTAAAGTATTAACACTTTATCTTAAGAGACTTCAATATATTTTGTACAGTAATTGGTTTAATGAATCTGGTAAGGACACGTATCAGTAATTCAAGACACAATCGTAAACTCTAAATGCCTCTATTCCATTGTAGAAAAAAATATAATCCAATAATTAAGTCATGTTAATGCATGCAAACTTTTTTAAATACTAAAACATACAATACAAAAGAATTTTAAAACAAAGGTATATAAATTTCTTTATCACAACCAATATGTATCCAAAGAAACATCAATTGCTAACTCTTTAATATAATTGTTTCTGTTAAAATTTAGAAAAACATCTGTTTTAACACATTATTTTAGCAATATTGTCTGTTACAAAAAGTGTTTAGTCATGACAATATCCGATTCATTGTAGTATTGAACTCCACTGTAAACACAAATATATCGAATCATATGGAAATTTAAAATATGTAAGAGGAATTCTTGGAATATCAACAAACAAAGGGAACTTATCACCAGAGAAGAAATACTTATAATACTCCGTTTTCATAATCATTTAGACATTCGTATACCAAAAATCTAAAAATATCACTCCTTATATTAAAGTGCAATATGCAAAGAGTGTTTTCAATAAAGTGTGTATTCAAAGAAAAATTATATAATATATTGTGAGAATATCTGTCTGAGTAAATATGTGGATAATTGTTGTTCTCTCGAAAAATTATCATGAGGGACAACTATTAAAAAAGAATATATGATGAACATAATAATTGCATTTTTGTTCCCCAAATTCCTATTCTTGAATAATGACATATCTTCTGACCAGGCTTGTGACTATTATGTATCTTAGTTGATAAGATTTGTCAGAGATCGTTGTCATTAATACCATATCTTTCTTAAATAATCACTTGACAAATTAAGAAATTATTAAAAAACTAAGGTATTAACTTTCTCAGGCAAAGTTGACCTTCAATAGACTTGGCATTTTTTATATGCCCCTTTTGGTTACAAAGCTCCACATGTATTCAAGTACTCAAACATCCCTGTCTTTCAAAGGGTTGAGTTTGAGCGTTCCTGGGGCAAAAAAAAATTATGACAATTGTCAGGACGCAACATATTTATAAACTGTTTTTTTTCATTGTCATTGTGGTGATTTCGGTAACAGATGTAAAATGACTGAACTTATAATTTCAAAATTTGCAGAACCATCTTTATAAATTGGATGATGCATTGTCTCGGTTTGTTAACTCACTCATAAAATTTTAAATCCTTTATGTCCCTCCTTCATTAAAACTTACTTTTGGGTGTGAATTCAGAGTTATTGTACAAGTGAAGCCTGTATAATGGCTTACATCCACTTCATTTTAACTTTGATGGATAGTTGTCTCATTGGCAATCATACCACATCTCCTTATTTTTATATAGTAAGCTATGATAACCCTTCGACGAACCTGCTCTCGTTCTGCTTGGAAGTTAGAGATTCTGATTGTTTTTGCTACCATATATGTCTGTTATAAACCTGAACTTCAACTAAATATCAGTATACTACCTTTACATTTATGACATACATGTATATGATTTCAGTCTTTTACTTAGAGTACACCGCAAAACTTCAGTCAATTCGCCGTTTCAGAATCTAATGCATTCTTTGCAAAAACTGATGATTCTATTTTCCGAGGGCATCACTAGCCCAGGAGTAAGCTCTACTGTATTGACATGAATTATCATTGATATGGTCATAACTATACTTTAACTGTTTACAAAACTTTGCATTTTTCGAAATACTAAGGATTTTCTACCACAGGAATAGGTTAACTTAGCTGTATTTGGTAAAAACTTTCGGATTTTTGGATCTTGAATGATCTTCACCTTTATTTGGCTTTTTTATTTATTTTTTCAATCGAGCCACACTAGTAGTCTTTTGATGGCGAAACGCGCTTCTGGCGTACAAAATCTTAAGCCTGTTATCTATGATGAGTTTAATTTTCATATTCTTGCTTATATAGATAAATCAATATTGCAATGAGCCGTTATGTTGGTTAAGACCATTCCCTTTTAAAATTTAAAATTGTTATAAGTAAGCCCTTGCAGTTTCACTACTTCAAATAATCTCAAAATATTGAAGTAAACACGTAAAAAAACCCTTCTAGATTTTAACATAAATTTGTTTTCTAAATATCAGTTTACCTTGGAGTTTAGTATTTTTTTTAATACTTTTTATTGAAATATTTAAATTGTTGCAATCTGCTTTATAGGGAAAGAAGGAAACACCTAAATGCAACTACAACAATTCTACATTTGATGACACCTGTTGTCCCTCTTGCATGAATTCCCAGAATGACACCTGTAAGACATATGAATGTCCAAAAGATTATTATCATTTCAACACCAGATGTTATGGAAAGCACAATATATCAGATCCAAACAAGTTTGTATGCAAAGCGAAATGCCCTTCAAGTCATTATGGAATAACAATTAACAAAAGAAAAGTTTGCTTGGCCTGTATGATATTGTGCCAGGATAGATCTTTAAAAACAACCTGCTCATGTGAAGATATACACAAAGAGATACAATTAAAAGGAATTTTGTTATATATATTCATTGGTATATCGATTCTCCTGGTAATAACTTCCGGTTTTATGGTGGTGTATATTTGTTGTAAAAATCAGAGAAGAAATATAATAAATAATCCGGAGAAATGCATTCAGGTATTAAAAAAAACATTTGATAAATATGTTTTTTATTGAAGAGCATTCATGTATATGCCTTTCCTATCTGGTAAGCTGCCTAGACAATTTAGCTGGAAATGTTATATGCCTTTTAATTTGCTTTGTCGTGTTATGATGTTATGAAAAAATGTTGAAGAAATTATTTTTATGATACATTATTTGCAGATATATTGTTTTCATAATTTCCCGCTTGTATCTCTATCCCAGGGTTGATTAAAACTTTTTCTCGTACAGATTTTTTTATCTGAAGCATCTAACGTAACTAACTAACACAGTGATTTCATTAGACCAATACCATTGATTTCTCTCGAAAACTTTAACATCTTTTAACAAAACGTAATGCTAATACATAGTTTTTGTTTATGCATGCATGTCTCCAGACATAGGTATTGCATAACGGTCAATCAAATAATGATTTCTTCCGTAAAACTTTCAATGAGATTACATGGTTGAAAAGATTTTTGTTGGCAGCAACCCTCTGTTAGGGAAACGCAAATAGATAACGAAAAAACACTTAATTCAAACTATTATATAATGGACACAGGAACAAGTGAACCAATACTACGTTACAGTCAAATCCGCCATAAAATAGGCTTAAGAGTATTTGACCTGCTGATATGACATCATTTGGTCTTACACTTACTTATCGGTGGATATTCGTAGTAAAGAAAAGAAAGCGGGTTAATTAGAAACCAATATTTTGAAATGATATACAAAACAATAGCAAATAAAAATACCCGAATATACAGTCAATAGTACACAAAACACTATACTTGGAAATAAAAGATTGAGAACACGAATACCCAAAATACTGGGATTATTTGAGGTTCTCTGAAATGGTAGGCAGTTCCTGTTCCACTAGGATCATCTGTCATATTGGTCATTTAAAGTACAAATACTGGGAGAAGATATCCTATATCAACGCTGTTAACATTCTAGGAAGACACAATATTGTGCAAAGACCATCTAGAATCATAAAAAATCATAAAAAATCATAAAAAATATTTTAATCACGTTTTATCGGGTCAATTTTACTGCCTGGTGGAGGTTTCTCCTCGAAGGTATCACCAGCCCAGTAGTCAGCGCTTCTGTGTTAACATTAATTAAAAGAAAGGCAAAAGATACCAAAGGGACGTTCAAACTCATAAGTCAAAAATAGACTGACAACGCCATGCCTAAAAAAGAAAAAGACCAACAGAAAAACAACAGTACACAAAACACAACATAGAAAACTAAAGACTGAGCAACACGAACTCCACCAAAAATGGGGGTAATCTCAGGTGCTCCGGAAGGGTAAGCAGATCCTGCTCCACATGTGACACCCGTCGTGTTGCTCATGTTAGTACAAACCCTGTACTAAGTCTAATTCGGTAGGTCACATTCGGGGAAAGGGGGACGGGATTGTAGTTACGACAATTGGAACATTTCCGCTATCATCTGTGAATATGATAATGATTATAAATTAACTGTTTATTAAAAATTGATTTTTTTCGAGATACTTAGGATGTTCTACCCCAGGAATAGAAAACCTTATCTGTATTTGAAAACCTTTCGGTATTTTGGGTCCTCAGTGCTCTTCAACTTCGGGCTTTATTTGGGCCTTTTAACTTTTTTGGTTCAAGCGTCACTGATGAGTCTTTTGGAGACGAAACTCGCGTCTGGCGTACAAAATTTTAATCCTGGTATCTGTGATGAGTTAATTTAACTAGAGCAAAGGGAACTGACATTAATTCAAATACATGCAAACAGAATGGTTAAACAACAACCGTCTTATTATGATTCTCAACCTTAAATGTGATATTATCATGATTGTTTCAATCGAGCTTAAGATTGTCACCGTTTACTATTCAGAAATTCATTGTAATCGGTATATATTGGTATCATTATCCGTGATTTACTTGTTCGTCATAATCTGATAATCAGTATTTACCAGAAATAGGGAAATCTTTGAAAAAAACAAAGATTGCATATATTTTTCTGTTCTTCAAATAACTAAATGTCAATATAACAACAATTCGTGCAGAACAGGTTTTAATCAAGTTGCTATATACATTCTATCTTTTAGGTTGACGAACGCGACATCATGGAAAATTATCCTGCATCAAATGTTGACAAAACCCGTACGGAAGCAGAAAATTTAGGTGGAAAACCAAAAGCTTCTTCAGTTGCAAAAGAGGCTCAAATACACCTTGATAAAAAGACAAGATACACAAAGGACCCAACAGTCATTGTGGAACAAGGAAAGGTACCATTTTCCCTATATTTTGTGAAAGATAAAAATGCATATCTTACGTGGTATGTTTCAAGTTTTGTCAATGATGTAGATCTCTGGCAAATATTTTTTCATGCCTGCTAACGCCGGATTCTCTCCAATCTGGGATAGCGGTGCAACATCACATCACTCCATTTGAAAAAGGCATGACCTACCCCAACCCCCTCCCCTTAAATCGGCAATAATCTCAGGTTTACAAAAAAGACAAAGGCCGAAAGGAACTACCACAAGAGCACTCACATGCACTTATAGCCAGCTCAAGCCAGCTAAAACTTGTCAACAAAACATGTCTTCCAAGACTTACACCTCAAACAGTACACAATCAGTGGACATAGTGTTAAGACGTCATACACAGTCTGAGAAAAGCATGGCCTTGTGAAAAGCAATTATAAGAATCAACAGGATGTAGTACCAAACGTGTTGATAATACAAAAAAAATCAATTGATATAAATACCGACGAAGACAATTCAAAGATCTTACAACAATGTTAAACTGTGCAGGATATATAAGTACGCAGCCACGTCCAGTCAGAATGGGGACGTTAAATCCAATGCCTCGTGTAAAGAGAGTGTCACGCTTGCACGTTAAGAACCCTTGCAACAACAGTTTAAGGGCTCCGCAAGTGCCCTGTTGCAAGGCTATATTTCTGTCCATAAGCAATGTACCCATACTTACCAGTTGCAGTCCAAATTTCCCATACCTTCACCCCTGAACGGTCTCTATTACAAGACCTACATATCATAAGTAATGTTAATTTGTTCTCGTCCTGAACAAGCATGAAATATTTGCCAATGGACGTAAAGCAACCAACAATCAATCAATCCTATGTAAAAATGGGAAAATGAGAAAAAAATTGAGTAGAAAAATTAAAAAAAGTTATTTTTAATTTTTTACGTCTATTGACAACGTATATTAGTTTTGGCCTTGGATGCCTCCATAATGTACTTTATACTTCGTAGTTTTTTAATTCACCAATGTTATGTTCTAATTAAATCTTTATCCAGTGACAATTTGTACAGATCATTTAGATATAAGTCCTACTTCATATTTTGGTTATACTGTTTTAGTTCTAAAAGTACATAATAGACTTGGACAATATTAATGGAAAAAAACGGATATTGGACATGCCACGAATAAAGCATATAAAGCACACTTCAACACATAAAACAGACATTCAGAATTACCGCGTGATCTTCAATACGTTTGTGAAATCATCAACAAACAGTAAGATCTGAACGGCTCCAACAAAAGGAAAAAGATCAAATATAAGGTCGCAGCATAATATTGTAAACTAAATTTTACTGAGAAGAGATATAGGTAGCACTCCACAGTTAGGTGTGTAGTTTCGCAATTTGGCCCCTGTGGATGTTTCAAATATGAAAGCTAGTGTGCAATAAAATTCATTTTTGGATAGCTGAAGATTAATATAGCCTTCATAGTGGGTTTATAGGAACATCTAGATAGTGTAATGCATGTATGTTGGGCTGTTTTCTGTATGGCAGTCCGTATTTTCATATCCATATCAGACATCGGTCCGGCAGTTATTGCATTGTTTTTTTCTAACTTTTTGTCGCACGAACTTTGTGATTTAATTTTACGAAAAAATGAGGCGAAAGACACCCTATTTTTATTTGTTCATTTGGTAGATTAATGTCAACAGTTTCAGAAAAGGTATCGCTCATAGGCATTGAAATTCTAGTTTAAACCAAATTTTGGGGGAATATGTGACATTTTCATGCCCTCTTTTGCAATATTTTATGATAAATAAATGCAGAATGTTGCCACTGATACACAAAAAAGGAATTATTTTTCACCATTTTAACTTTTGAAAATTTAATCTATGGAAGATACTGATTACATACATATGTACAGTGTATGACACAAATAGTTGGTTTAATGTATTAGAAAGCATGGAATAGAAGATTTTGTGGTTCAATTTTAATTTTATTTTCTAATTGTGGAGTGCTAACATACCATTGACCGACATATATCGGGGTTGGAACAAGCGCGTAACATATGCGGCGGGGGTTTTACTAATTTAATTGGAACCCAAACCTTCCCTTATTTTTGGTCAGAGGTAAAATAAAAAAGACCATAGGACTCATGGTAAAACTAGATAAGAGTAGAAAACCGAAGCGTAGATAAACAAAAAGGAAAAATCAAGAAACATAAACAAATCCGGGGACAAGAAAAAAGGTAAATTTCTCAAAGAGGTGGTGGGAAACAGTGAAATGTATCAATAACAAAGGGACAAGATCTGATGTCATTCGGGACCAAAACAACTATATATAATAACGATAATAATATTCAATATTACATCGGTGATCCGTTTATTTGGCAATCGCGAATGGCAGTCAGCATGGTTTAAGAACATTTGTTGTTCGACCTGTTATATTAGTCAAATGCGTTTTGTTAAAATATACTTTTTCACTTTTTTGGTCTTTTGGAAAATGTTGTTTGTGCTGTATTTAGACCCCTCTAACAAGATAGGTTTGAACGTTGTTTTCAATTTAGACTTGTTTATATATATATATATATATATATATATATAACATTGTTGGGCTGATGTTTAGACGAGTTGTATATACAGAATGTACACAGCCATGTATCACCATCACTGCTGGTGGTCCGATGGATAAATCTGTTGTAGAGTTGTCACTGGTTTAGACGTACTTATATATATATATATATATATATATATAAGTCTAAATTGAAAACAACGTTCAAGCCTATGATTGCGTTGGATAAAACCGCAATTTTTATACGTGTGCATGTAAAACAAATTTCTTGGTAGAGGGGTCTAAATACAGCACAAACAACAATTTCCAAAAGACCAAAAAAAAGTGAAAAAGTCTATTTTAACAAAACGCATTTGACTAACAGGTCGAACAACTGATGTTCTTAAACCCTACTGACTGCAATTGGCGATTGCCAAATAAATTGATCACCATATCTAACAAAATGGATCTTAATATTAATTTAATACCAAACAGAAAACAATAAACTTGTGGAAAAGATGGTACACCACAAACATGAGGTGCAAAAATTTGTACACCATATCCGGATTTCGAAAATTAATGTCTCTTCAGTGATGTTAGGGATCGAAACGGTATTTGGAAGGCCATATAATTTACCTCAATTTAGGAAAGACTCTTGAATTTTAAAGAGTCGAAATAGGATGAACGGATCATATAAACCCGAAGGAAAATATAATACAAGCCCAAACGAACAAATATATAAAAGTCTAAATTGAAAACAACGTTCAAACCTATGATTGCGTTGGATAAAAACCGCAATTTTTATACGTGTGCATGTAAAACAAATATCTTGGTAGAGGGGTCTAAATACAGCACAAACAACATATATTTGTATATATATATATATATATATATAAACAAGTCTATATATATATGTGTGTGTGTCTGAATGTGTGACAACTTAACGACAGGATGAGATATTATTATACAGGGCTAAAACCATAATTTATATATACTTCGTCCAAAAGTTAGCCAAACAATGTTTTCGTTAGCTCACGGAGAAAGGCATTACTCGACTAACAAACGCTATTTCTTCAATATAGCCTAGTTTGCATAGTGGTTTATGGCGTTGTACACTGTGCATGCAGTGTTGCCACGGCGTCATAGATTCAGGGTTCAAATCCCCCAGAGGGAAGAACAAAATATTTGCTGACCACAATTTGCAGATCGTCTGTCATAAATTTGTCACATATTTAGTCATATATAATAAAAGGAATATTGATGTGCATGCAAAGTAAGTAAAGGAGTAGGTTCGATAAGGCCCTAAAATGGCCCCTATTTCTAGTTAATATTTCAAATTGGGATTTATTGACCACTATTACAATTATTCATAGCTAATACAGTGACTAGATAGGAAATATGTGTTTTTGTTGAAAATTTACGTACTGGTGTTCTATTCATGACGTCACAAATAGCACTCATTTTGATTTTCCAAGAAAATTCAATGAAAACAGGTAAATTTCCATTGATTTTTTGACAGAAAACATAGAGCGCATACGTCGACAGAAAAAAAGCTTTTAAAATAATGTTTGTTATGCCATTTTACATGACTAACTTGAATATTTAGTTTGTCGACGCCTGCGCTCTATGTTTCCTAGGCTTTAAATTGGTTGAAATCCGGCCGATTTTTTTCAAATTTCGAAAAATCTCTTTTTGAGACCTATTTGGGATATAAAAATCAACGCTTAAAAAAACGTTGAGAAAAATAGTCAAATGTGACGTCACCCCTTTATTTGCGTTGATCTCTTTAGCTAACTCGGCTGTGAATTTTTATGTGCTGGTTTATGTTGTTTTATGTATCTGTTTTTATTCTGTAGTTAGTCACCACTTCGGTGTTATCATGTATATCTATTATATAGTCATTTTTATAAATTTACTGTTTGCAAAAGTATGAATTATTCTAAATACTTAGGATTTTCTTATCCCAGACATATAACCTTAGCCGTATTTGGCACAACTTTTTGGAACTTTTGGTCCTCAATGCTCTTCAACTTTGTACTTGTTTTGGCTTTCGAACTATTTTGATCTGAACGTCACTGGTTAGTCTTGTGTTGACGAAACGCGCGTCTTGCGTATTAAATTTTAAACCTGGTACCTTTTGTTAGCTATTATTCGTATGTTTCTCTGTCCTATATGTTCTCCCATTTATTTGTATTGTAGTCCTGTCATGTAATGTTGTCATTTTAATGTTATATTTAACATTGCCATAAAAGCGGGAGGTTTGCCTAGCCACAAAGCCAGGTTCAACCCACCATTTTTTCTTAAAATGTCCTGTACCAAGTCAGGAAAATGGCCATTGTTATATTATAGTTCTTTTCTGCGTGTGTTACATTTTAATGTTGTGTTTCTGTTGTGTCTAGTTCTCCTCTTATATTTGATGTGTTTCCCTCAGTTTTAGTTTGTAATCCGGATTTGTTTTTGAATTAATTATGAATTTCGAACAGCGGTATACTACTGTTGCTTTTATTTATATTTAAATTTCTCACATGTCTTTTAATCGACGTAAAACATTTTATATCTTGAAACATTGACCTTAATAATCGGGGCCAAATATGGCACTAACCAAAAATACTCCTTATCATCCTTTACGACAGACAAAACAGCTGATCTACAAGGTATACCATCTACTTGCCACTAGACATCATGTACTGTGTTACAGCCCTAGATAAAGCAGTCTGGGAAAGACATGACTCGAATAACGAAAGCTAAATTTTTATAAAGCCTAGTTGCTTGCTTGTGCAGCTGACGTTGCCACGATGTTAAAGAAGCATGAGTTTGAATTCCGCTGAGGGGAAACAACTGGATTGGTGAATCAAAAATCATAATTCTAGTAAAACAGACAAAACTATTGCCAAATGGGAAAAAAAGACAAATAAAATATTAGAATTACAAGAAAACACACAGTAAACGAGGAGGAAAAAAATACAAAGCACATCACAATCTTGATATGAACTCATATATATATATTATGCTAAAGAAGATTTAGCAGTTACTGGTCCACTGTTAAATATAGACACATAGTTTCAGTCAACCAATCCGTCATGGCCGTAAAACTAGTTTAGTGTCGGTGTCTTTTTTATAAACCTGTCGGAGCGTTAAGTAAACATCTTTTTTTATGAAATTCGTATTAAGTAAATAAATAAACAGTAGTATACCGCTATTCAATAGTCATAATTCGATTAAGCAAAAACAAATGCGTGTAACAAACTAAAACCGATGGAAACACATCAACTTTAAGAGGAAAACAACGAAACAACAGAAACACTGAACTACAAAAAAATGCAAACGCCAACATACATACATGGAAACGGACTGAGTGATAATAATAAACGTCACCTATCAATTGATATGTAAACGCCATTCAATGGGAAAGATAGTGTATGTTACTACTGATAAATTATTAAAAAGTGGAAAAAGGAGAATCAGTCAATGACAAAATAGAAAAACGACGGAAAAGCAAACAACAGTCTACCAAACACTGCATTAAAAACTAAAGACTGAGCAACAGGAACACCAACATGTACCGGTGGTGATCTCATGGTGAGCAGGCCATGCTCCACATGTGGCACTCGTTTTGCTGCTCATAGTAAGTAAACTTTCGGTATTAGGTATCATTGGATGATGTCACAATCGATGAAAAGAGTATGAGAGAATGGCAATTAGAAACATATCCGTCATCATCTGTGACACAAATATTTCATAACGGTCAACCAAATCATGATTGCGCCTATAAAACCTCCGAAGTGATGACTTCAACCTTACCACTAGGAACCACTAGCAGCTGGCATTTGGACAACTGAAATGTCTGTCAACAATAATAGTTTAAAGTCTCCTATTGTGTCAAATAAAAATAAGTCTAGATATATGAAACAAACCTTCAGAACCCTTAATGCCAAGTTCATTGGTATATATGAGCTTAAGCACGCGCCGAAATGTGGGACATTGAGTAACAGGACACTCTCAATATTCTAGTCGCTGAACGTGAAACTATAGAACTTTATAGCAAGATATATTTACCTGTCGAATTAAACATCTTTTTTTAGATTGTAAATATAGATTCTTACATTGGTACCAGTGATTTATTGGATCTATGCAATCGAGATAGTTAAATTATAAAATTTTAAATTCTATAATTTAACTATCAAGATTGAATTTTTAAAAAAACGAAAGATTATCAAATAAATTTTCATTTTTGATAAACGAAAATCCACTTTGATTGCCTTGTACATTCCTGATTTCTACGTCATACCAATATAAAGTTGTCAATTTCTCTAACACATTTCGATACATCCAGAGACCTGGAAAAGGTTATGAAGTTTTTAACTTTGCCAATCATCAACTGAAATCATCCGCAACCACACCTTGATTAATTTTTTGTAAACAATGGGTCCAGAAGGGTTAAATTGTCAAAGAATTAGAGAAAATGTTTTTCAGTATGCCAGGCACTTATTTCTAAATAAACTCTGAAAATACCAAGTAGTCACTTTTAAATATAAGTAAATTACTATGATAGTAACGTAGATGTATGAATAATCAAGATTGTTAAACACGCAAATTATCAGCAGAAAGAAGTAGGAATAAACCAATGTTATGTATATGAGCTTACATAACGTATTATTAACACCGAAAGTAAAATAACTAATAATATATTATTTTATGTATTTGTAGAAATTTCAAAAACACATATCAGGGAGACCTCTAAGTAGTGCATATGTAAACGCAAGTTCTATAAGAAGAAATAAAAATTATAACAGTGAGACCAATAAAATAAACAAAACGACATTTCAAGGCACAAAATGCAACCTTTCGAAAAAAAATGATGACGAAAGGAATATCAAAATATCTAAAGACGGCGGCACCCTTAGTGTGGGAAATGGAAATACACTGAATGAAGATAGAAAAGAAGGCGATTCTGATACGGTTGGCGAGATTAAAGATGAAGATCCAGAGGGGAAGGGGTATGACATTCTTTCTCCCAAAGATGAAACAATCGAAATCACTGACATCGAAAATATTACTCAATCGAATAATCTCGGTATGATAAAAGAATCCAAAGCAACTTCTTTCCAAAAATCAGATTTTATATCCAAATCATCAAAAACAATTATACCTGTGCAAGAGCCTTTTGTCCAAACCTTGCCAGAATCAGATATCCATCAATACGAAAATTACCAAGGTTCAACAAGCGACGTCGATAATATTAACCCTACAGAAATTGCAGCTAGCGGAAACACCTCTGTGTCTGATATGCGTCAATTATCTTCTAATACAAATGTCAATGAGAAAATTGCATCGATTGGATTAAACAATTTTCAATCAAACAGATGTAGTCAAGATAGTTCAGATAGCAATAGGTCTGAAGATTCGTACAAATCCGCACGTAGCCATGCTTCACTACCGGAGGATACAATGGAGCAAAAATCCTCAAATGAAGAACAAACTACAATAGAAATTGATACAACAAACAATGCCAGTGTGAAAAATGATGTAAAGAACATTACAGTACTGAAAGGGTCATTAGACGTAACAAAGATTGCAAGTCAGCCAAATATCAATGTAACTGGAACAAACTTGTCTTTAAACTTTTATGGCAAAACAAATTAAGACAGTATCGCTTTTTATAGTTATGTATAGGTAAGATAATGTGTCAATTTAATTTAAATCCCATTAAATGAATTAAAAGTAGCGTAGCATTAATGCGAATAAGGTAGAGCCGAACTAAATATATAAATGTAGACATCGAAAGAGTGCAACACAATATGCATCTTCTGGAAATGACGCTTTGATAAAATATACAATACTAACTAGTATCTCTATTGTTTGTAAAACAATTGAAAGGGGTTTCCCTTAAAAGTCTGATATTTGTAATGCACTCTTTACGACCTTTCACTTGATATGTGACGGTTCGTTCTCGAAATATAATTAATCAAAAATTGTGTATAATATTTCAAGGGAAATATCTCTTATAAGGATTGATAACAAATAAATTGTTTATGTTTATTAACATATTCCTGCACATGTTGCCATTTTCAAATCGATTCTATCTGTAATAATTTTAAAGAAAAATGCAAATAAAAGAAATTGTTTCAAGGGGATATAACTCTCAAAGGGGATTATGAAATCCTACGCAGCCTCATCTGGAAATACTTCATGATGAGATCCTCCTTTTGTTTAAATAAAGTCATGATATCTTCAAAAACAACGACGGGGAGGGGAGGGGAAGGGGGGGGGGCATGTCGAAAAAAATCCAATAAAAGGGAGATAACTTCTAAAGGTGATGATGAAATCCTACACAGGGTCATCTGGTAATACTTTATGATGAGGTCGATCGACGGTCCATATTTGGTTATGATAACTTCAATAGAAACAGACAGGGGCCATGTAAAAAAAACAGAAAAAAAAATTTAAAAAAAATTAGAAAAACAATAAAGTCTTTCCTCACGTAGTGGAAAGACCTTAATAATGTTGATGTAACAGTAACACTCTAAAATTAAAGGGGCATATCGAACGCCAAAAATAAACTGATAAATCTTTTTTCTGTCAGATGAACATCACCCTCAAAGAAAATGAAATTTCACAAAGTAAAAGGATAATCCCTCTGTCTGCCATAAATATAATATTATAACTTTCTGGACAAAAAACATAAACTCAGGATCTAAAAACATGCAGACAATATTTTCATAAACAGAGTGATTTTTAAAAGTACATAACGATGGATAAAAATGGAAAGAACATGTAAAATTCTTTAAATCTTTCCAAACTATATTGATTTTATTGATACTTGAATAAAACAACTTTAATCTAATTCAAAATGCACTTATGCCGACATTATGATGGCTCAAACATGTCGAAATTGAACATATCTGAACTAAAATGCTATTTTACAGGTAGTTTTGCCAAAATTAGATTAGGGCAAAAGGCGTTACACAATACGATATGTTACCAACGCGGACATGGATACATTGTATAAGACATCTTGTAGCAAATTTACATTTTTGAGTTAGGCCTTAACTCATGTCTGTGAATGTTTATGTCTAGCACTTTTAGCAGTAATTTTGGCAGTTTTAAGTTCACATTCATATGTTTTATTGTTAGTTCTACATAATTGTAATATTCAACAAAAAGTTATAATCGATATAATCACATGCCTGTTAATACAAATCGATGATGCAGTGAGTTTTCTCATGGCAGTAAAAATCCAAGATGATATAAAAGAAATGAGAGAAAAAGAGACACGCGTGGCGATAACTGATTTGCTGATGATATGTGTAACAATATGTTGATGATAAAAAGCTCTTAGTATTTTGTCAGTTTTTGTATATTTTTTTTTACTAATTTGACATATGAGACTTTATATACAAAGGAAGTGATAGAAGTCATTCCAAGTGTATTGTTATGAAGTATAGAATAACAGCTTAAAAACGTTCTGCAATGAATAAATTACAAAAATAAATCGATAACATTAGTCCCTTTTTGCGCTTTGTACAAAAATGAGCCTTGGTCAATGTTTTAACACTCCAATACAACTAAAAATGGTTCCTGTCCATTTTAAAGGTGTTTTTTTCCTTCCAGAATGTCTTCATTTGTGACTATAACTTTTGTTGAAAAATTGGCATTTCACTGCAAAATTTCAAAATCTTATTTTCATTTGTTGAAGAGAATTAATCAAATTCATGTTTTATGCAATCTTTTAAATGTATAGCAGGTTGGTTTGTGTCCATGACACTCTTTCACAAACTAGGAATGACCAAATATAAAAATAGTAATAGCAGTAACCCACATTAACTAAAGCTTAATGTAATACTCAATATTTCCATATAGGTAAACAGTTTTTAGCTCACCGGGTCCCGAAGGGCCCCATATGAGCTTATGCCATCACTTGGCGTCCGTCGTCTGTCGTCGTCGTCGTCTGTCGTCGTCTGTCGTCGTCGTCGTCGTCTGTTGTCATCTGTCGTCGTCTGTCGTCGTAAACTATTTCAAAAATCTTCTCCTCTGAAACTACTGGGCCAAACACCTTCAAACTTTAACTAAATGTTCCTTAGGGTATTTAGTTTATAAATTGTATCCGAAGTTTTGATCCATCGACAAACATGGCCGCCATGGCTAAAAATAGAACATAGGGGTCAAATGCAGTTTTTGGCTTATATCTCAAAAACTAAAGCTTTTAGAGCAAATCTGACATGGGGTAAAATTGTTCAATTGGTCAAGATCTATCAGCTCTGAAATTTTCAGACGAATCGAACAACCCATTGTTGGGTTGCTGCCATCGAATTGGTAGTTTTAACAAAATTTTGCAGTTTTTTGTTATTATTTTGAATATTACTATAGATATATATAAACTGTAAGCAGCAATAATGTTCAGCAAAGTAAGATCTACAAAAAAGTTAATATGACCATAATTGTCAATTGACCCCTTAAGGAGTTATTGCCCTTTAAAGACAATTTTACACAATTTGTTCATCAAGTTTGCTAACATTTAAAAATCTTCTCCTCTAAAACTACTGGGCCAATTACCTTCAAACTTTAACTAAATGTTCCTTAGGGTATCTTGTTTATAAATTGTATCCGAAGTTTGTATCCATCGACAAACATGGCCGCCATGGCTAAAAATAGAACATAAGGGTCAAATGCAGTTTTTGGCTTATATCTCAAAAACTAAATCATTTAGAGCAAATGTGACATGGGGTAAAATTGTTTAATTGGTCAAGATCTATCGGCCCTGAAATTATCAGACGAATCGAACAACCCATTGTTGGGTTGCTGCCACCGAATTGGTAGTTTTAACAAAATTTTGCAGTTTTTTGTTATTATTTTGAATATTACTATAGATATATATAAACTGTAAGCAGCAATAATGTTCAGCAAAGTAAGATCTACAAAAAAGTTAATATGACCAAAATTGTCAATTGACCCTTAAGGAGTTATTGCCCTTTAAAGACAATTTTACACCATTTGTTCATCAAGTTTGCTAACATTTAAAAATCTTCTCCTCTGAAATACAGGTGAGCGATTCAGGCTCTTGAGAGCCTCTTGTTTACTATCTAATTCAATTGATATTTCTATCGTTTGAACGTTTACTTAGACAATACTTTTCGTAAGCGGGCTACTTGATATTTTTTTTTAATGTGATTATCTACTTAAAGGGGCATTAGCTACGAGTTAGACAAAAAAATCAAAAAATTAAAATAAATAAATAATCTTTATTTCAAGAGGATCATCCCATTAGTTAAAATTAATCTTCCTGAGAGTCCTCAAAATAATAATTATAACATTTTTATAAAGTACATACAATATTGTAATGATATATACACAATATACAATTTTATGTAGATATTATTGAAAAAGCATATTAATTTGCATGATTTATGAAAAATTTGTAACATTTTGTTTTAAAAGATACAAGTGTATTACTCATCTTTATTTCATTTGGTAAACTGTTCCATATTTGAGAACCAGAATATATAAATGTTTTCTTAAAAAAAATAGTTTTTGGCTTCGGAAGATTTAATAGTTTTCCTTCAGCTGAACGTAAATTATAATTTTGATTCTCAGTAAAATGAAAGTTTTCTTGTAAATAGTTAGGAACCATATCCTTTAATGATTTAAATACAAGTGTTGCCGTTTGATATTGAATTCGTTTTTTCACATTTAACCAGTTAAAACTACTTAAACAATAAACTGGAGGATGTCATTATGTCAGGTTCTACTATTACCCTAGCAGATTTCTTTAAAAACTTATTTAGTTTATTTATTCCACTTTCATAATAACTACCCCAAATAATATAAAAAAATACGATTCTTTTTGTTTCAATATTAATAAAAGCGGAATTTTGAAATGATATTTCGGTATAAGCAGTTAGTTTGACCCAAATTTGTCAAAATAATCTCAAAAACATCGCTGTTTTATTATTCACTTGCAAGTGAATAATTCGACCTCATGTGAATACGTATTCATGTGAACTTCAATTTAACCCCTTAGCTGGAGATGGATTACGCACGTAATAGGCGTGTTCAGTTATTAAAAGGAAAATAATGTAAACTTTGAAAGTCAAACCAGGGTGAACCATTTCGTTGACTGATTCTATGCACAAAAAACCATTCTTATACGTATATCTATTAGTTCCAACCTGGGTAAACTTTTCAATAAGGTTTTATATAAACGTTTAGTAAAATTTATGGATATCAAAAATTTGATAAGTAAAAATCAAATTGGTTTTAAAGAGAAAAGTCGTACAGCTGACCACATATTCACTCTTAAGACCATAACTGATCAATACAGACAAAAAAAGAAAAAAGTTTTTGCTGCCTTCATAGACTTAAAAAAAGGCATTTGAAACCGTATGGCGACTAGGTTTATTTTCTAAACTCATAAAACATAATATCCCCCAAAAAATGTTTAATGTTATTTATTCAATGTATACTGATACAGTATGTAGAATAAAATTCTCTAATGGGCTGAGTCCTCCATTCCTATCAGAAAGGGGTGTTAAACAAGGTGACGTATTGAGTCCCCTACTTTTTAACTTTTTTATAAATGAACTAGTAGGTAATCTTGATAACAAACATACGGATCCAGTTGCCATTGGGGATACCTCTTTGAACATTCTTTTATATGCAGACGATATTGTTTTACTATCTGAAAGCAAAGAGGGTCTACAAAAATCTCTTGATATTTTACATGAATATTGTTCATCATGGAAACTACAAGTTAATACTGATAAATCAAAAATTATGATATTTAATTCTAATGGCAAGACATTGTTAAAACATTTTACCTATGATAATGCATATCTTGAAACGGTTACAAATTATTGTTACTTGGGTATTGTTTTAAAGTATAATGGCAATTTTTGCCTTGCTGTGAATACTCTAATGGAAAAAGCCAGGAAGGCATACTATAAAATAAAGAAAACTATAGGTCTCAACAACCCATGTAGACTTCTTGAAAAATTGTTTGATTGTTTAGTTACTCCCATTCTTACATATTGTAGTGAAATTTGGGGGTGGATTCACATTTTAAAGACTCTGATCCCTTCGAAAAACTTCATGTTAAATTTATCAAAGATATATTAGGGGTTCACTGTAAGGCATCTAATGATGGATGTCGAGCCGAACTTAATAGAATTCCCTTGAAAAATAAAATATTATATTCAATATTCAACTACCTGAACCATATAGTTTCTTCGGAAAATTCTTTGGCATATGATATATTCACAAAATCTGTAGATTCAAACCCTTGGGTCATAAAGGTCAAGAGTCTTTTGAATGGACTTGGAATGTCTTATATCATCAATAACTTTAATTATGTTAAAGGTAATTTAAATTCCATTAAACAAAGAATTAATGACCAATGTTTGCAAGTTCAAAATGCAAATATATTTGAATCAAAAAAGTTAGACTTTTTCAAGAGTGTATACATAATGGGCAGAAGACCACCCTATGTTGATATATTGAAAAACAGAAGTGACAGAGCTGCAATATGTAAGATCCGTATAAGCGCTCATATACTGATGATTGAAAGAGGGAGACATCTAAATATTCCCAGAAATGAAAGATACTGCTCTGTATGTAATTCTGGTCAAATTGAAAATGAAAAACATTTTCTTTTACATTGTGAAAAATACTCAACTAAAAGGGCCATATTTTACCAAAAAGTTTCAAACATAATCGTTGATCCTACAAAATTTCAAAAAAATGAAAATAATGTAATCTTTTTATTAAATAATAATTCATACACAATCCTAAAATTGACTTCCTCTTTCATTTCAGACAGTCTGAACCTGCGTAAAGCAGAACAAACTCTATAAAATTGTCATTATGTCTAATTCATAATCATTGTTTATAATATTACATATTAATATAGTCATTATTTGCAATACTTATTATGTATGACCAGCTATGTAATTAATATACCATGAGCCTTAACCATTTATTGTTGATGAGTTTGTGCTAATAAATATTTTGTATTTGTAATAAAGATATCAAAGATATACAGGTAAAAACTATTAACATATTGTTTTAATCTATAACATGAAATCAAACAGACCTAGAAAAATCCAATTGCACGTGGTCGCTTTATATCTATATTCATGTCTTTCCGCTTTTCTGTGGAAAGACCTATTGATTTTGTTCTGATTAATTTTTTTTCTTCTTCCGCCACATTTTGTTCTTACGGTGTATAATGGTTTCGCAAGATGTCGCTTAGATTTTTTGCATATGATATCGAACAGTTATTGCACTTTTGAAACTGACCCTGTTAATTAAACGAACACTTTTTATTGTAAGAGTTATCTCCCCAAACACTGTTTTTATTGTTTGGGCATCTCCTTCGCAACCGTTAAAGATTACGACAAAATTAGTTCAAAAATTTGCTCGTTATATCCTCAGGATCTTAAGAATAATTTTGAGAGTTATTTCCCCTTCTGTACTTAAAATACGTGAAATGTAATTGTTAGTGGTAAACCATAAGTGATAGAGACCTATGGTCTTTTAAATTGAGGTCCTTGGTCCACCAAAAAAGAAAATGGGGTCAAGGTCAAGGGTCAAGATCATTTGAAAGGAGTTTCCTCCCCTCTAATACTCAAAATAAGCTGTATTTGTATAGAACTCATTTCCCTTACATAGTGGAGACTAAGGGTCATTTGATTTGAGATCCTTGCTTTAAGACCTTGAAATTTAGTTCAAGGTCAAAGGTTAACTTGACGGTCTAGAATTTGTCCTTTGCTGAAGATTCATGTTAATACATGATAAAGCCTTGGGATCTTTTGCATTAGGTTAGTAGACATATGACCTTGAAAATGTCAACCAGAAGTGAACTTTTTTAAACCGGAAGTAGCAATTTATCTCCCTTATTTAAAGCAAAAGTATATGGAAACTATATATTTTAGAATCAGAGTAAAGTAAGCTATTATTTGACACCGGAAGTGACTTTGATTTAACCAGAAGTGGCTTATTATCTCCCTTAATTGATGAAAAAAGTGCCTCAAACATAGTAATCAGTGTGTGATTAGCTATCATTTAAGCCCGGACATACTGTTTTTATCAAAATTTTCTTATCGTAAGTGAATTTGAGTGAAAAGACCTTCAATTGTTCTCTGAACAATTGGTTTTTAATTATACTTATGTTTATATCGGGTTATATGATCGTCGGCGTCTTCGGAGGTCATCTCAATGGTTAATTAGATGGTGTCTTGACTAAAATACACACGAAATACTGATATATGTTATCGCTTTAATGCATTGTAAATTGTTTATTTAAGACTTTTTGTAATTTGGATATACGTTTTAGTATGTTATACATCAAATATGAAAATTTGAGTCAAATCGGTGACACATGAATTTGACAGCTAATGCCCCTTTAATATCATGAATATTGCTTTATACATCTATGTTTTTATCAACATTTTATAGTTCGATGTTAAGGCTCGCTGTTATAGAGTCTAGCATGTTTATTAAGATGACCGTTAATCAAATACACATTTTACAATTGTTTTGCAATAATAGGAATGACCAAAGGAACAAAGCGTTAATGCATTGTATCTGTTCATTGTAAGATAGTTTTTTTTTGTCCAGCTTAAAATATCATACCCAATCAAATGTTTCTAGGAGAATAAATTGACCATCGGACAGGACGGAATATTCTGAATTTACTTAGTATTCAGTAAAATATATCCAGAATAAGTTGGCCAGTTCATAAAACTTAATATGTGATGTCTTTATTAAAGGGTGTTTTAAATTGATCGTTTGTATTTTGTAATCTCCGTGACAATATTATGTTCGTATAACCGCTGAATTCTTTTAAGACAAATGTATTTTCCTTTTTCTGTTTGCCATTTCGTTTATTTGTTATTTATTTATTTTGTAATAAGATGACAATTATTGTTCAGTGAAAAATTATCAAATAAGTACTTATTTTGTAGTTTTTACGTTATTTTATTCATGTATTATGTTTTCGGGGTTAAAGGAACCGGTGTTAAAGGAACATAAGCTACGTGTAAGAAAAAAAATTTAAAAAATATGATTTTGTTTTGTTTCAAACATTTATAAAGGCAGAATATAGAAATGATATTTTTCTATTAGCAGTCAGTTTGGTTCAAGTTTGTGAAAATAAACTAAAAAAAAAAAAAAAAACACACATCGCTCATGTATTATTGGCTTGTAAGTCAATAATTCAACTCATTTGAATTCATGCAACCTTTAATTTAACCTTTAGTGGAGATGGGTTGCGCATGTGTTCAACATGTGGTTCTTTCATTAAAAAGAAAAGAATGTCAGCATTGAAATGTGAAACAAGGGAGAAAACAGGAATAATAGTTTTGTTGACTGATCCGGCTCAAAACAAATCATTCACCACTCTTCGGTGGTCATTTCGATGCATAATTAGATGGGGTCTAGTTTAGAATACGGGCGAAATGCTGATTCATTATAACGAGACAATGTATTGATAATTGTTTCTTTTGGACTTTTTGTAATTTGAATATACGTTTTAGTACGTTATAAATCAAATATTAGAATAAGTTTGACAGCTGATACCCCTTTAAGTCATATTTGATTTAAAACTCACAAAATAATTTGAGCAGTTGATAAGTGTAAAAACAATTTACGATCAGCATGGACTCGACAATATGTATCAGCATTTCGTGTGTATTTTAGTCTAGACGCCACTTAAAAAACCATCGAGGTGACCTCCAAAGACTGCCGACGGTCATATAACCTAATATAAACATAAAATATAAATATAGATAGATATCGAACACGTGCAATTGGATTTTTCTAGGTCTGTTTGATTTCATATCATAGATTAAACAAAATATCCTAATCATCGTTTTTACCTGTATAAGAATGAGTTTTTGTGGATCGAATCAGTCAACTTCACTTTCAATGTTGAAATCTCTTACTAGCTAAGGGGTTAACTTGAAGGTCACATGAATACGGATTCAATGAGGTCGAATTATTCACTTGCAAGTGAATAATTCACCAGCGATGTTTCTTAGCTTATTTTGACAAAATTGAACCAAACTGGCTGCTAAAAGCAAATTATTATTTCACTATTTTACTTTCATAAATCATTAAACAAAAAATCATATTTGTTTTTATATATCTCGTAGCTAATGCCCCGTTAAGCTGAATTAAATTCAGCATATGCTAAAACATTTTCAAAATATGCTAGATAGCATATGCATGTAAAACTATTTAAGCATATGCAAAATTCAATTCCAGTATGTGCATTTTTTTAATTTAATGTATGTAGGATTAAATAAAACATAAGTTCAATCGAATTCAACTTAATCTTTATTTGATTTAGCATAAGTTTTCATATTAAAGTGTCTAAATATATCAATAAAACAAAGCGTGTGGAAAATTGACCTTCAGAATACTTTGATCAACTTGTATTTACTTGTTAATGATATGAATGAGTGAACTTCAAGTGCGCGGCTTTATTCTGATTTGTATGATGGATTCAGTAACTTTCAAAGTAACCGTTTCGTTCACAGGCACTTGTTTCTATCCATGGGAAGGTCGACTATCCATATATATATATATGGATAGTCGACCTTCGTATGGGTAATAGAAACAAGTGCTTGTGGTTTCGTTGCTTGTTCTGAGTATTCATTGAAATTCACTAAATGCTACGTTTACTATGATTTGTAACTACTGTTGAGCAGTTCATTATATATAACATAGTTGTAATAAATACACACGTGAATGTCTTTTTAGCATCTGTCCTTGTTGATTGATTGATTGTTATTTGCTTTACGTTAATATACTTTTCAATTTGTATCATCCACGAGGAGAACTACACAATTCATATGTAAACATGTCGTGTAAATGCTTGATCATTCATATTTATATTTTTTTAGTTATGTGTTCTTTTAGCAGCCGCCTTTGACAACTCCTGCTTCAATTTGTTCTTCAATTAGCACTAGCATAATTTGTAATTACTAATCGTCGTCCTAATTTTACCCATAATGGGTCCTCGTTCGTAAATGGCTTCTATAGGTATCAATTTAACTCACTCTATTTTTAATACCTCTATTTCAAATAATTGCAATATATGCCGAGTTTTGCATTAACCATATCTTGGTGTAAATTAGATACACGCAATCAGGCTAACGCTCTCATGGGCGTATCTTATATAAAAATATATAAGAATATTTCAAAATATTTGTTCCAACTGGAACTTATATTATGAAGGAACTTCCATTTCATGACAACACAGTTGGTAACTATTTGAGGAAAAAGCTACCTTTATAGTAGTCTTATTTAGTGTACTTTATCTAAAGGTTCAATCGAAAGACACTGCATAATAATGAGATGACATAGAAAACATACTTGTAAATACTGATTATAATCAAAATATAATTATAAAAGGCATTATCAAATAATAGACTCATATCTTATTTATCCTCATTTGAAGATCTTTGAACATTTTGTACTGAATATATAAATTACAAGGTGTGGTATAAGTGCCAATAAGACAACTTTCAACCAGAGCCTATAATGATGTATATGTTACATGTATGGCCTTCGGAAATTATCAAAACCTATATCGCATAGCAAACTAGAAAAGACGCCGGCATAAATAAATTGTAAAACAATTGAAATGAGAAAAACCAACTATTTATGTGCAAAAAAAAAAAAATAAATAACATATTCAGTAAACAACAACCACTAAATTACAAGCTCCCGTGACTTGGAACAGAAACATACAGAATGTGGCGGGGTTGAACATATTTGCGGGTGCCAAATCCAAATTTAAACGTCAGATGACAATTTAAATGCATCAATTCAAAATGCAAGTTGCTATCTTCACCAATATGAAAATCTATTGTGTGTGTGGGGGTGGGGGGCTCTTTCTATATAAGGTATACACAGATATGCCACTGGTATGGGTCACTTTTTTTTGGAATGTTAAATATAACAATGGGGTGCAATTTAGCGGAGGTAATATATCAATGGGTAGAAACGTATATGTCAATTGGTCATAAATGTTCATTTACTTTTAAGATGTCTTTTAAAAAGAACTATGTTCTGATCTTTTTATCTAATAATATGAATGATCCCACGTCTAAATAAGATGTCATGATAGCTGGAAAATATGTATAAATGGGTCGTGATTTTCCTATGAAATATATGGATGGGTAGGGATTATCGCCTAAATCAATATATGAATGGGGATGTTTTTTAAACCACCGCCGGACGTCAGTACCAAAGTTTGTATGATGAGACCCCCACGTCTTCCAAAACTGGCTATTTCTGTACAAATTTCACATTAAGGATATGTCGAGAATAGGTACATGAGCCAGCAACTCAACAACCGCAAAAACAACCAACAGTCAACCAGAGGACAACATGCTATCTTCAACAACAGACAGATGTCTTCACAATATGACAAGCACCTAAACGTCCAGAGTCTTTAAAAGTTGTGAAAAAAGTAAATAGAACAATCAAATATCTACTATCAATACCATATTTTCCGAATAACAAAAATCATTAATGTATAACATAAGGCAACCACAGTGACTATCTTTTTTCACTTTGGGTTCGTGTGGATAGTAGAAAAGGTACTGAAATCGACTCGATCCATGCCCCAAATACCTGTTTAAAGGATAAGACAGTGGATTTTTTTGAGACTTGTTATATGTCTAAAAAATTTCGAAAATTGCAAATACGAAAAAAAAAAGATTTTTTTTACATTGGGGCTCAAAAAATGGGATTCATGTCCCAAACACCTCTGTAAAGGATAAGACGGTGTTTTTGAGACAGATTCAACGGAATTTGAGAAATAATTTTGTGGTGGAAAAAGATGTATCTGGATATCAGGAACGCTAAAAGACGAATATTTGAATGCAAAGGATGTATAAGAACCGAAACAGTTTAAGGGCTATACGACCAAAAAGGACCTAAAAGAGGGACGAAAGATACCAGAAGGACAGTCAAACTCATAGATCGAAAACAAACTGACAACGCCATGGCCAAAAATAAAAAGACAAACAAACAGACAAATAATAGTACAGATGACACAACATAGAAAACTTAAGACTAAGCAACACGAACCCCACCAAAAACTGGGGGTGATCTCAGGTGCTCCGGAAGGGTAAGCAGATCCTGCTCCACATGTGGCACCCGTCGTGTTGCTTATGTTATAACAAATCCGGTAAAAAGTCTAATTCGGCAGATCACATTCGTGAAAAGGGAAGGGTATTGTAGTTACGACTAATGTTAAAGTGGATACATGCTGTTTGTTTTGATAAAATTTCGAGTTACGTAAAAACAATGGCGACCAAATAATTTTCAAACGTCGACGATGTTCGACACTGATTTTATCCATGCAAATAATTCAATTTGATTTCACTGTTGATATTGCAATTAAGTATGACACGTTATTGTCACTTTAATAACACCCAAGGACATAGCTAGATTAAGGAGATATTAAGTCATCAACGTGATCAAAGAAAACAAACATGGCACCTAATCATGATGTAAGTTTTGACAATACCTATGTACATGTAGATTAGTATTGTTCGAGTCTTAATGAAATTATTTGATGCTATTATTTTATATCAATAAAAGAAAACCTCGAAGGGATATGGTAACCGAGGTGAAATATCTATATTTTTCATTTTTTTAATCATCACACGGGTAACCAGTAAATGTGACATACTTTCTTATTAAACCAGTAACATGCAGAGTTATCGAACGTAACTATGACTGGAATAGTTGCATATGCGTCCGTAAAATTTACAAAGGGATGATTTCAAATTCACCATTTGGAACTCTTGGTTTAATAGCTTCCTTGTGAGCAGCAATCCTCTATCAAGGAAATCATGATAGGAAATACAAGCCCGGGAATATCGTATCAACTGTGAGATATATACTCCGTATGCAGGCGCTGCTGGAATGTTGCTACATAGAAATGGAAAGTTCACAATTGGGAAGCTGAAATCATCGTTTTTGTCGTAAAGTTTTGTTTTCAACCGACCCTCATTGTCAATTTCTAGATGTAAGTCAAGATATGAGGCAGACTTAACTGTATCTGTAGTATCCTTTTTCTCTAGTTCGATGGGATAGATTCGTTCAACATAGTCACCGAATTTTGTATTATTTAGTGAGAGAACATCATCTATATAGCGGAACGTAAAGTTAAAGGATATTGCTAACTTCTTATCTTTCTTCCTAAGAAGTTCATGTATGAAGTCAGCCTCATAATGATAAAGAAACAAGTCGACAAGAAGAGGGGCACAATTGGTTCCTAAATTAATAGCCAAATCCATCTAAGGTCAACTTTGGCTGAGTGAGCTAAATCCTTAGTTTTTAATCATTGCTAAATTTATAAACAATTTAAGAAAGGTTTGTTATAAGTCATGTCCGACTAGAGAGCTGCTGATACACTTGGGGTATTGTATAGTGCAAACGTCAGCATATAAATCCCGGCATGTTGGATTGTTCAATATAAAGTGGTAAATTATTGATATAAATTAGAAATAATAGAGGACTTTGACGCTTTAATAGGATGCCAAAGCTCTTTACTATCTGTTAATTATATATAATAGCAATCTGTTAATTCAAATGGAAGTTCATTGATTCAGAAGTAACTTACTAAGTGCAGGTGAAGATATGAAGAACGTTAAGCTGTCCGAAAAACATTTTTGAAATAACAAGAATTTCACATTACTGTAGGCCTATAATATCATGGTAAAAGGGGACGACCATTTGAAAATATTGGGACTGCCGCTAAAAGAGGAGTTTTAAAATGAATATTCTAGCCTAGTAAAATTTGATAAAAAATAATCTTGCAATCTTGCTGGTAACAGGATGGAAATGAAAATAAATAGCATCAATTACAAGAAATTTGAAAGATTCAACTCAATTCAAAATATTTTATTGTTCAAATATCACATATGTCAAACGTACATTTAAACAAAGGGATTGTACAAAAGGCAACGCCTATACAAATCCTTTCCCATACAAGATGGATTGAATAATCTGATAGTATATAATATATTTCTGATAATTCATAGATCATTCATTGTTGCAGTGAGTCAGGGGAGGCAATCTCCCCAATTATTGAAATATTTTATTGGGAATAATAATTATCAGTGATCCCTTGCAAGTTCGCTACTGAAGATGATAATGTCAAATTTTATACCACATTAATACGAAATGATAAAGAATCAAATAAATCTTTTAAGTGATATTTACTCAAATTCACTAACTCACTGCAACAAAGTTGCTCTATTTGTATAAATAATAATAATAATTGCCCCTTATTTTGCAATACATAGTAATTTAGTATACCATCTTATTACAAAGACTGTTAATTTCTTGATTTTCTTTTATAACATAAGTATTAATAGAAAATATGAAATAGAATATCAATAAATTTACTTGCAAAAAGATGATAACACAATTGATTATTTTTTTGTGTGTTAGATGTTAGTGTTGTCTTTAATAAAGACTAAAGAGTGGTACACTGTGGTTATAGACTAATTTTAAACAGTGATATCATTACATCAGATATTATAAAAATCTTCCAGTTTCATGAATATATATATATGTTGGACATATGTAAATATCTCTGTGTTTTCATCAATATTTAAATCTGAGCAACCCTGTAGTAGGACATTCAAGATTGATATTGTTAAATATCCTCAGTTTTCGAAAGAGCTAAGTGATAAACGTAAAATGGACAAACCTAGAAGAAATGAAAATTATCTTCTATCGGGTCTCCACATGCACACGTGCACATAGAGCTGTCCGACAAATGATCACAGAAGAGGTGATGTTTTAGGTCACTAGCCTCATTTCTCAAATGGCAGCGAATTATATTAATTTTTCGTAAAACAGTGGAAAAGAAAACTGGACAGGGACTTATATCCTCATTCAGCTTTCTTTTGAATCCTGTAAAGCTTATAATATTTTTTACTTCTCCATCAAGTGAATTAAACTTTTCAAGAGTATGGGGAATAAAACTGTTTTTATAGGCTGTGGTTCGACACTGAGGAGTTGTAAATTCCCTTTTATTTCTCAGACCATACTGAACATTAGTGTTTGCATAGACAAAACATCAGCAGCAATGTAATCAGGAATATCTCCAGAAATGGTTTTATGATTAAACAATAATTTGTTTTTCTGTCGCCTATTCTGGAGGGAATCCCAACCTAATTCCTTGTATAATTTCCATCTAGGTGTTCCCTTTTGAAACCCAGCTCCCTTACTGAAAAAAAATCAGCATCCTGCAAATATTTGCAGACTTGCAGCGAACACAGAGTCTGTATTTGCGGCATGTTTGCTGCAAATACGCTGCAGGTCTGCTGCAAACAATTTACCATACAAATGAGTGTTTGCTGCAGACCTGCAGCAAACATTTATTAGTGTTTGCTGCAGACCTGCTGCAAACATTTTTATGCAAATTAATCTTTCTCCTGCGTGTTTGCTACAGACCTGCGGCAAACATTTATATTCAAATTAATCTTTTTCCTGCGTTTTTGCTGCAAACTTGCAGGAACTACATACATTATATACAATTAACCAATGTCATGTTGTGTACACATCACGTTATCTATATTACACAGTAAATTCTGATATAATTAGGTTGCATACATACATACAATAACTCAAATACTTCATCAAGTGCTCAAATGAATTGCATGCATGAATCTAAAATACGAAAAAAGGTTTATTTGAAATTTATTTTGTGCATATATACAGCTAGTTAAATTAATATTGTCACAACATTCAACTTGACTTATTGCAACATAATATCTATGAATTTGACTGTCCCTCTGGTATCTTTCGTCCCTCTTTTACAATCTCCAAACATATTAGAAAGTACTGTATATTAGTTATATGTTTGAAAATGTTTTTCAAACCTTCATGCAGGTATTTGTGGAATTTCATAAGTTTACAGTTCTATGAAGAGTTTGTACTTACAAATAATGTGTTTGAAAACATAAGTTTACAGTTCTATGAAGAGTTTGTACTTACAAATAATGTGTTTGAAAACTAAACATTTAATTTCCAACCAAAAAAAGCCTCCCTGAACACTAATATATAACATGACTCAACATTATAAAATTTATAAAAATTTTATCTTCCAGGAAGTTACCAATAGGCATGCTCAGTCATTTTATGTAATTCTTGCAATCCTCTTGCAAACATATAGAATTGTCAAAGATTTCTGCAATCTAGCTGCATGCGAACATCCCTTATATTCTTGTTTTTCCTGCAATCTTACTGCAAACATATTAATTGTTTCTGCAAACTTGCCGCAAGCTTGATACAAAAAGCTGCAATGTTTGCAGGAGGTTTGCAGCTAGCTGCAAACATCTGCAAACATTATTCAAAGGGTTCCTGCAAGCTTTATGTTTGCAGGTCTGCAGCAAACATTTCAGTTCTGTAACGGAGATACAATTCTAGCAGCAGCTACTAGTGTACAGACGCAATTAGATCTGATTCTTCTTTTTTACAGTTATCCCAAATTATGTTCCCATATTCCAAAATATGTCTTATAAAGGCAGTATAAAGTCTTTCCAAGACTGTCTATCAATCTTGTTTTTTAAATATCTCATAATATTAAGACGTCTACAAGCTTTTGTATAAATATCCTGTATGTGACTTGCCCATCTGGCATATTAGATGATAGGGTTATGCCAAGATGTTTATGTTCTGATATATTTTCTAGAGGTACATTATTCCTGCATAATGATGTAACATCAACATTACTTTTTCTCGTAAAGTACATAGATTTATCTGCATTGAAGGTTACACCCCAATCTCCTGCCCACTAATCTAATGATTCTAGATCTTGCCCTAATGAATCAGCTGCTGATCTCTCATCGTCTACAACACAATATAAACAGATATCGTCTGCAAACAGTTTTATTTAGTCTGTAACTACATCTATTATGTCATTTACAAACAACAAAAACAGAAAAGGGCCCAAGATGGACCCTTGAGGAACTCCTGCCTTAACACAAGGATTTGTATAGTGAGACCTCTCAATATACAAATCCGACTTGCTTAACAGTATTCCAATTTGAAAAAATAACCATTTACTCCAACCCTTTGCTGTCTATCAGAAGGATAACTTTTGAACCTGTTAAGCAACAAAAAAAAATTGAAAGAATAAACATTCTCAACACGGGTTTCGCTGAATGTAATATTATTAATTAAATAATTCTGATAGTTGTGTTTACTATACTGAGTTTTTATTTCGAACTTATAGTGTTTCATATGCTTTCAAAGTTGATTTTTGTGCATTAATTTTTGTACTGTTATTGATTCACCAGCATTGTAAAGGTTTCAAATCATTAGTTGCACAAATACAAATCCTTGGAATGATACATATTTCTATTATAATATATTGTATATTTTAATTTCACAACTTCTGCTTGTTTTTATTATGAATGATTTCTGAACCGAACAGAGTAAAGGAGAAAGCCAAAAAAAATATTAAGGAAGAGATATAAGACATTAAAAGCGTAATTTTTCATGGAAAAGGCTCAGATATTTTTAAAGTAACAAAGACTAGGATATTTTAAAAATCCCGGTGTTATTTACCAGAGTTGTTTCCCTTGTATTCACTCTCCTTAGTACTATGGAAACAAAAACACAAATGGCGGACAAATTTCTCAAAAAATGATGTCAATCTGACTTTTATGAATTTCTACTGCATTATGCGGTCTATCAATTTCATTCCAAACCACAGTTGCCTTAACAATAATAATAACGCTTAATAAAAGGTAAACTTACAATTCACACATGCTGGTAAAAATAGGACATATGTAAACACGTAAAACGATGTACACGAGATTGTAATTTGTATGCTCACGATGTGTGTTAATGGTTAAAATTTAACATACCCCAAGAACACATTGAACATGGTTTTTGCATGTATTAAATCCCGCGTAACAACTGCCGTTATTCAAAGAATGTCGGTTTCATATAACGCAAAAGTGACTATAGACTATACAGTCCTCGAAATCCTAACTTACAGTACACCCTGAATGCATAACTGTCGTTTCCTAGATTTCAGTTTCACACAGGAAACTCTATACAAAAATTTATCACAAAAAGGACCATTTATTGTGTGATTAGAATTATCAAATTATTAATTATTGCCATTTTTTTTCACAAGGTATCAGATCAATGTCCTGCTTCTGTGTCAACATTTATGTATATGTATGAGAAGAATTCATGACAACTCGCCCCACTGCCATATCGCCCCACTTTTCCACCAACTCGCCCCACTTATGAAAAAGGGTAAAATCATGTCAAATTCAGTTCTGGCAGATTCCAAATAAGAAAGTTGAAAAATTCCCCAAATTATGTTTGACAAATCAACACCAATTAAGTTCTGTTTTGGAATAAATGTTATACTTATATAAGTAATAACTTTTTGACAAAAATAGTTCTATTCACATTATACATGTTATATTTTTTAAATAAAGGACACCTTAAAAAAATGTTGCTATCATATTTATAAGAAAATTGACAGACATTTTGACGGAAAATTCTTATGTTAGCAACACAAACAATCCTAATATCTTCAGTATTTTCAAGGTTTGGATGTATATCTTGCTTAAATATGAAAGGCAAATTGGAATAAAATATTTCTTAACGTTTGCACCAATAAAAAAGGAATTGTAATAGCTTTAAAAAAATATTATCTTGGAATTGCTAACATAAGATTTGACAGACATGAACAATGCTGTTATCATAAGATTTGACAAAAATGAACATTGTTGCAAATAGAATTGACAGACTTTATTGCTGCTAACATAATATTTGACGGACTTTCTTGTTGCTAACATAAGATTTGATGGAGTTTTCTGTTGCTAACATAAGATTTGACGGACATCATTGTTGCTAACATAAGATTTGACAGACATTATTGTTGCTAACATAAGATTTGACAGACTAAATAGTGTTGCTAACATAAGATTTTGGCGGACTTGATGCTAACATAAGATTGTGCTAACAAAAGACAAATTTGACAGACAATATATATTTGAGATTTTAAACTAATATTGGAGATCTTATACTAGTTGAAAGTCATATTTAGAACTCCTGCAAAATACCGCCACCTGATATTTAACAAGATTTCAACCCAGGACCAATAACTCTAATTTGTAGCACATCCAAATGTTGCTTACATAAGATGACAAGTTTGACAGAACTTATGTTAGTAGATATAAGAAGATGTGGTATGAGTCCCAATGAGACAACTCTCCATCCAAGTCAAAATTTATAAAAGTAAACCATTATATGTCAAAGTACGGTCTTCAACACGGATCTTTGGGTCACACCGAACAGCAAGCTATAAAGGGCCCCAAAAATTACTAGTGTAAAACCATTCAAACTTTAAATAAAAGACAATTTGATGTTTGCAAGGCAATATCAAGCAGTTCTACTATTATTCATATATTTATATACCAGTTTTTCAATTATTTATAGAGAAAAAAATTTCAAAGATGGCTGGAAAACCAACGGTCTAATCTATATAAAAAACGAGAAACGAGAAACTCTTATGAACCACATCAACAAACGACAACTACTGAACATCAGATTCCTGACTTAGCAACAGATTTGATAAAACTATTGATTAAATAAAGTTAATTGAAAGATCCAACATGTGTTTGTTTAATGCACATTATGAAATACATTAAATTTTTAACAGGCTTATATAAGTACCTACAATGATGTGGCAAGATTTTATGATGATATGTTGCTATCATAACATTTATTGACAGACTAATAAGCAAGGTATTTGAAATTGAAAAAAAAAATATATCACAGATGTTTTTAACAAAAGAAAAGCAAAAGATTTGGAAACAGGGATGTTTGAATAATCAGACTACACTAATAAAAACCATTATACCAGTGTCAACATAAAACGTTGTAACACAGAAACCTTGTGTCAAAAAATGGGAAGTTATTTCCGTCAAACATTTCAAATTTTTCAACTTGTTTTTATCATTTCTACTTTTAATGGAAACAATCATATCAAATAATTGGTTTTCTTGCTTCATTTAACGTTACTATTCATTAAAACATTCACAGATTATTATTCAAATAACAGTTAGTATTATTTTTATTAATTTGTTCCTTTTGACGGACATTTCCTTTTCTTTTCTGGAATCCGCCTTCTGACAACTCGTCCCACTTATGAAAAGGGGTAAAATCATGTTGAATTTAGTCCTGCCAAGTTATTTCAGCACTACAGTTGGGGAGATTGTGTAGATAATAAAATACCTTTCATAAGTGGGATGAGTTGGCAAGACTACATTCATCAGTATTTTACTCTTTTTCATAAGTGGGGCTAGTTGGCAGATCTTTATTTATCGGGATGTTACCATATTTCATAAGTGGTAAATTAAACCAACATTTACTACAGTAGCAAATAAATAAAAGACAATTTGATGTTTGCAAGGCAATATCAAGCAGTTCTACTATTATTCATATATTTATTTATCAGTTTTTCAATTATTTACAGAGAAAGAAATTTCAAAGATGGCTGGTGCACCAGCTAAGGACGATTTAATGAAAACTTTAGACAGTAAATTAGAATTCGCCGATTATGAACAATGGACAAGAAGAAGTAAACCTAGTAAAACTCTCGTAAAACCTGATGGTTTGTATATTAAACACTACATATTTGTCAATGTAAATTTGTTCCCCTTTAACTTAGTGGTTTACATATTTAGATCTTCTATCTGTTACTGAATAAAAATTAGTATGATTTATGAAAATTTTACTAGTAGTTTTATCAAATTATCATTTAAATATTCTGTTTAGAAGTTGTAACATTTAAGAGTTAGTTATAGGAAATACACGTATGTTAAAAAGATTTGTATTCAATCAACTTGTTATCAGGAAACCTGCATACATAACTCAGGCAAAAGTTTCTTTTTTATTAGTAAATTAATGAAATTGAACTTATTAATTTATATTTGTTTTGTGATTTCCAATTCAAACAATTGAGAAACTAAAAATTACATGGCATTTTTAGCCATTTCTTATCTAACACTTAACTCAAAGGCTAGGTAGGATGTTTTAGAAATTACCATAATATTGTCAGTCGGTGTGAGATTATTTTACTTTTTATTCAAAAGATTTACTTTGATTATTGTGGTTTTTTTAGCAAGTAAATCTTTTCTTGTTGGATTGAGAGCTAAATCTGCAGAACCTTCAAAGGGTATTCATGTGCCAACCTACAGAGAAAAGAAGGAGGCAGCTAAACAAGCAGAACTAGATAAAGGCAGAACTGAAAGAATTAAGATTTTAGAGGTAAATTGCTATTGGAAAATTCTTAGGGAAGCAGACTTTTATGATTAGAGTTGTATTCCGGATATTTATTTTTATGGATTATTCAAATATTGACCACCTTCAAAAGTAAATTCTTACTATCACTCCCCACTTTGGTGAGAAGATTTAGACTGTTCATCTGTCTGTCCATCACACATTCTTTGTATTAAATGCAATGACTAATTTGAAAAATAATTATCCATTTCAAATAAAGCATTGCGGATATGAATATCTTTGAGTTTTAGATGGATTGAAATCTGCAAATATTTCTGAGAAATTTTTGATATTTATTGAAAAAGGTGCTTTTTGTCTTGTGTACACAATAATTTCAGTAAAAATGAGTGGATTCAGTAATTTTTGTAAGAGGGCTGAAAATATGATTTTCATTGTTAATTTGGCCAAGAAAAGGTGGATTTTGAGTATTGAAGTCTGGAAATATAAATATACTGGGTGAATATATAAAGGTTCAAGATTCCTTACTAAAAGAAGGAGCTATGGTATGATTGCCAATGAGACAACTATCCACCAAAGTTCAAATGAAATGGATGTGAGTAATTGATAGGCAACAGTACAGCCTTCAACAATGAGAAAAATCCATATCCTATAAAAGAATTTGAAACCATTCAATCAAGCGGCCTAATTTTTAACAAAACTATTTATGAAAAACAAAAAATGACAGACATGAACCAACTGAATATTTTTGGGAAAATCGTAGTTTGTTGTGATAAAAAGTTTTTTTTTTTTATTTGACTTGTTTATACAATGGTATGGGTCTTCATGAAGTGTATTTCCTTTCTCATAGTATATATGTCATCAATTAACAGGAATGTGTTCTTATTTTCAGCTCAGAATAAAAACAAGAAAGAGGACAAATGAAGAATACAAGAAAAGAAGTTTTGAACTGTATCCTATTTTACTTATGACCAATGATTGTCTATAAGGCATTTCTATACAAATACATAGTAATAGGGTTTGAAAGCATTTTTTACTTGTGGCTCCTGCATTATTTGATTCTTTATTTTGTAAATTTGTCTACATTATTGGTGTTTTCTGGTTTAGATACTTTAACTTCAACTTCAAATTCAGAAATTTTCAGAGAACATTATAAAGGCGTCTTGATACCCATTATTACATATTATACTGTAAACTCAGAAATTTTTGCATGCATTTATTATTGTGATTGTTGAACAATGAACAAAAATATGGGATTAATTATGGTCATTTCAGGAAATGCTGCATACAAATAATGCTATCAAATTTTCTGAACACCTCCTGTCGCTCTTTATTTGCAATAGTATTTCAAACACATTGCAAACATTTCTGAATTTAGAGTAGTCTGAAGTAAGGAATTGGTATGTTATGCACTATATATGCACTGATAATTAATCAGTTGAATTACTTTTATAAATGTAATTGTTGGATATACAAAAAGTTAATCTAAATCAGTCCTGTAAAATATTATAGGCTACATATTTGGGCCATCCTATTAGTAAATGTATTGTTAAAAATCTGAACTAATGATATCTACCTGTATAAAACCTTGATATATTTTATACTTGTATTTGAGGGCAGTTAATAAATGAATTGTGTAGGTGATGATATATATTTTGATGGCTTTATATTTTGTGAAATTATTTATAGTTTTGCTAATAAACCTGAAATTCAGAGAACAAGACAAATTAAGGAATTAGAATGAAAGTAGTAAATCTAATAATATTACCAAGTTTGAAATAATAATGAAAATGAACAGTTAAGTTAACAGAACATGTATTTCCTTAACCTCTGACAGGCTAAATGAGAATATAAAGATCAGATGTGCTGTAGAAACAGAAGAGCATGGCACATTGGATGATGTCAAAGCTTTACTGAGAAGATATGAAAAATACAGGGTAAATTAATTACAGAACATATATGAAAGGAATTACAACATATAAAAATAAAACCTTTGATTCATATTCCTACACACCAATTTTCCCATCAATGATTGTCCAAAAAAGTTTCCTTTTTTTTTTAATGTTTTAAAAATAAATTACCACAAAAAAAGATTAAAAAAGTGAAAAAAATAAATGAAAATTTTTCAGAATTCTCTCAAATTTGAAAATTTCATCATCCCAAGAGTCCATAAACAAAAACAAAAATTGATATGTCTTATTCCTTCATTTAAATGATTATTTTATTGTTTTTTTTCTTCATCTTTTAGGGAGGTATTTCAACTCTAAATACAAATTTTTCAAGAGAACATAAGGAGACAAAAGATGAATTACAACAGACAAAGCAGAGAACACAAATGATATTATCAGGTATGAAAAAGCTGATCCAGAGATTCATGGCAGACATTTTATAAATATGCTAACATGTATTGTCCAACCAGTTTTAAGCATGTGTTAAAATTTGTTAAACTGCAGCACATCATAAGTCCCTGTCATCTAGAAATTCTATTTCCTTTAGTATTAATTACTTTGCTTGTATTTGTACAAGGACTATTCCGGAAATAATTGTTGAGTGTGGTCAGTAGGCACTTTTTATTTTACCCCTTCATGCATAAAAGTTATTTCATTATTTTCTATTTTTGTTCAGACTATCTTTCTAAAATACCCATCACCCATAAAATTTGTCAGAAATGCCTTCTGACCCTTCAAGATTTTATGCCAGTTGGTTAATTTTAAGGTTATTTAAATAATTTGCAGATTTTGTCTGTTAGAAAAGTTTGTTTATTTAAAAACTTCAGTTATAATTATCAAATCTTTACAGAATAAGTTGTATATAAAGGAATATTTGTTCATAAACAATTTAAATTTTTCATTTATTGAATGATGCCCAAGGATAGAACTGGGAAAGTGTTTGTTTTTTTGGATTGTTTATTTTGTGTTGTTGGGTTGTTATCTCATTCATGTATAATTCTCACATATCCTTTTTTATGCCCCTGCTGCAGTGCATTAAGTGTTACCTTTATCCATCTGTATGAACTTCCGTACATATGTAGTACATCAGTACATACGTAAGTACATCCCAAATTTGTTTCTGTTCTCCGTTCACTTACTTTAGTTTTCCTCAACTAAATGTTATTAAACTTGTACACAATGCTTATTACCACAAAACACTTTTACCGTTCTAGAGTTATTCTCCTTTACAAAGTGGAAAAATTGCTGAATTTTTCTTTTCCATTCTCTAACTTAAGTTTGCCTCAACCAAATGTGATGAATCTTATACACAATACTTATTACCACAAAACTTAAATCAAGTCTGAATTTGAGTGACATCACTTTTACCATTCTTGAGTTATGTCCCTTTAACGTTATATGCAAGCGGGGGCATCATCTGTGTCATATGGAAACACTCTCCATTTATTTCAAGAAATAAGGGGCCTTTTAAAAATAAAATTAAATGTAACTTGTACCTCATCTTGAATAGATCAGCTTTTCGTACTAATTTATATTATACTTTTTGCAGCTTTGGAAGAAAAAGTAGATGCTTTAGATAGAAAACTGAAAAATAAACAAGAAGAACTACATACATTGTTGAATTACAAAGTAAGTTCTAAATTTATCAACACAGTTCATCATGTTCCATGTATATGATATACGTCTTTGACTATGTATCATGACAGCAATGTGGGAAGATGGCCATGAAAGATGTAAATTATCCTACCCTGATGCATGACAGAATCTGAATTTTTGAAATGAAATCCTGGTTATTAGGTCAAAAGGATAGACAAAAAATGCTATATTGAAAACTAAGATAAAAGCAGCATGAAGCCCTTGTAATAAGCTGGACTGCACTAGTTTTAGAGGCCAAAATTAGTGGGAATGCAAAAATGAGTTTTATCTCTCTAAAATATGTGTTTCAGTCTTCTTCGTAATTTTATGATTGGTTATTCAAATAACTTGCATTTATGCCTTTCTTCTTAAACTAAGAAATCTTAAAGAGCATTTAGATAAAGTCACCATGTAACCTAAAAGATAATTAACATAACAACAAGATAATTGACAAACAAATACTGAGTAATAAGACAAACAACAGTCCACAAAACATTACAATCTAAAGATTGAGCAACACAAACCACTCAAAAATCAGGGTTAACCTAGGTAGGTCAGAGGTATAAGCAATGACTGCTCAAGAAGTTATTTATGGACAACCATTATTAAGCTTTTTTAATGCAAATTATTCATATTTTAATCTATTTTTAGGATAAAGAATACCCTGTGAAGGCCATGAGGATTGCAACACTCCAGAAAGAAATACAAAGTTTAAAAATATCAAATCAGGTATGTCTCATAATCTTCGTTCAGATTTAAAAAAATCAATCAGGGTTGTTTGATATTGTTGAATAAGATTTAAGAGTTTAAAGATAACAAATCAAGTTTGTCTGCTATTGACTCAATGCTATTACTGAGTTTTTATGCCCCCAAGGGGCATTAAGTGTTACCCTTGTCCACTAGTACTGTACGTCCTTATGTACGTCCCGAAATTGGTTTCCGTTCTCTAACTTTAGTTTGCCTCAAACAAATGTTATGAAACTTATACACAATGCTTATTACCACAAAACACAGATCAAGTTTGAGTTTAGTTGGTGTCACTTTTACCATCCTAGAGATATGCCCCTTTACAAATGGAAAAATTGCTGAATTTTTAGTTTCTGTTCTCTAATTTAAGTTTGCCTCTGACAACCAAATGTTATGAAACTTATACACAATGATTATTACCACAAAAATCAGATCAAGTTCGAATTTGGGTGACATCGCTTTTACCGTTTTTGAGTTATGTCCCTTTATAACATTATATGCAAGTGGGGGCATCATCTGTGTCCCATGGACACATTCTCCATTTATTTTATTTTAGGGTTATAAGACTTGATCCATGCAGTTTTCATATATCTCATGTAGTAGTATGTTTTATAAAAGAATCAAGTTTTTACATGATGTAACAAGTAGTATGAGTATAAGGCCTCTGTCAAGAAAAAAAAGTTTAACTTTGATCTTTACAGATCTAGTTGACTTTGTTAATGAAAATTCTACTTCATGGGTTCTAGAAGTCAATATTGCCTTGACTAACTTTTCACATTGAAATATACTGTACACTATCACCTTAAATACCTTGTCAGTTTTTGGCCGTGTTGAGTGTAGTCCAAAACTAGCCTTTAGTATGGTGATGTTGGGCGGATGGGTGAGCAACGAGAAAAGTGTGTACCTAGTTTGTGTAATGTTCACAGGAAGATCACACATGTTGAAGTTGTGCATCTGTTATTATTGAATTGTTTGAGGAATTTCTTCTTATTTTTCCAGACTTGGGAACTTTTTTTCAGCAAAATTAATGTAAGCGGGTACAAGTTTTGTGTAATCAACTCCTGTTACAGTTTTCAACCCAGATCCCTGAAACTTCACAGGAAAATTGCACATATGTTGAAATTGTGCACCTGCTATTATAGAATTGTTTGAGGAATTTTTCCTCATTTTTCCAGCTTTGGGAACTTAGCCATTCTTCAAATATTTAAATGTTCAGTAAAGAGCATTCTCCTGTGTTTAAGAAACATTCTACATACCCGACCATTTGAGTCTTTGAATTTTTTTTAAAAGTTTAGTTTGCTTCAGTTTATTAAATCTATTACAAGCAGGTGATAATAGATATAGATTACCTATGTTATCTGTCTTTTATTTTAAAAATTGCCATCTTTTATGTTATGTCTTGATATGTAATAAGATTTGTCAATTTTTTTAACAGGAAGACCAAGAAGATTTAGAACACATAATTTACACAGAATTATCCAAGTATGAAAAGGATAGGTCGAAAAGATCACAGGCAATCACAAAGGAAATCACTGAGGTGAATACTTATTGAAGATTATATTATATAATACACTGCCAGAGAAATAGCATATATACAATTTTATATACATTTGAAATGCAATATAAAGGAACATTTTCAATAGACATTCTCTGAAATAACACTTAAGAGTTTTGTATTATTTACAAAATTCTCTTGCTTGTTTGATCCTGATATTCAAGAGGTTATAAGCAGAAAAACAACATTAGTCTCTACTCGAAGGATTATATTGTTGAGGGTTGATACTGTATGTGATATTGAAAAAAGACATATCATATACACTTTATTACATTTCACACTGATGTTATTTTTTATAATTTGATAAAGGCTGTGCAATTATAACTGATATTGATATCATAGATAGATATAAGAAGATGTGGTATGAGTGCCAAAATATATGTTGTATTTGATATGACTGATACAGAACGATTGCCTTTGATTGTACTACATATGCAATTAACTTGTATATAGTATTAGTATATAAAAAGTACAATGAATAATACTGGCTAGATTTGACTTAATTTCACGCTCATGCTGTACCAACCCTAGATGAATATCAGCCAGGGCCTTTGCTCTCTGATATTATATCAAATGTTGATACAGCATAAGATTACACATTTTATCATTTAGTGTTCTCAATGAAATAGTTAATTTCCATGCATATCAAGAACTTCTGACATATTTTCATGTCTATAGACAAAATTACACATTTATTGTCTATGTATTGAAATTGATATTTATAAGCTTTCAGTACAGTCACTATATGGTAGATATACTATAGAATGATTTACAATGAATTCTGTGAAAGTACCTTATTTTTGTGCATGTTTGTTTCCTTTAGAAAAAAAAAACAATTGACTTTTTCTGAGCTTTTTTTCGTAAAGCAAATACATAGATTATTATATGAAAATTTATTCAAATATTATTTTTTTTTATGGTAACCAATTTCAGAAAAGGGATAATACAATTTGTTTCAACTATCTTAAGGAACATACATTCAAAACAGAGCTAATAATGTTTTTTTTTATCTTTAGATAAAAAATGGTTCTTTTTATATTGAAAACAAGGTGACATTTATTTTTTGTAGTTATAAAATTAGTATTGGGTTATTCTAGGATTTAGGTATATTGTTTCCTAAAATTTCTAAACCTAGTTGAAATTGACCATCAAGCTGGAAGGTAAAAATATCATTGTCCAAAGCTTCAAATTATAAATCTGTCAGCCATGATCTATAGAGTTAAACGATTGTCAAAAAAGAATGCATCATGAGATTGAACAATATGATATAACTTATAAGTTATAGATAAATTTTAAAATAAATAAGAAAAAATCATTGCATAAAGAGGTTGTAGATACCAAGGGGACATTAACTCATTAGTCTAGATTAACTGACAATGCCATGACAAAAACAAAACAAGAAGAAAAAGAAAAGAAGAGGTCCTATAAGATTTTTATTTTACATGGTTTCTTATATAAGTACTTTCGTTTTGGAAGACTTATTTTACCGACAACCTAGTATTTAATTTTGTATACTAAAATCTGTTATTGGCAGAAATATTTTCATCTTTCAGGCATGTTCAAATTTTTTTCTATTTTAATGCACTAAATTTATTAGTTTATTTGGATTTGGTATTATGTAGCATTATTGTCCTAACAAATCAGTTTCTACAGACAGAAATGGGTTATTATTGTAATTAGTTTGAAACATGTCTATTAGACAGTAACATAACAATATAATAAAAACAGAAAAGACACATCAAGGTCAATTTATGATCTTCAACATTGACTCCTGTCTTTTTCATATTTTAACCTCTGAACTTTCCCAAGAGTAATGAATAAATTATCAGAGACTACCAACAATTTGTCAGCAGCACCAAATAATACACAAAAACACTTGTATATCAACAAAGAGAACTTCTGACAGGTGTTTTCTGATTGTCCATTCAAGAAAATTGTAAATGCATTAGATATGTATCTTTATATATACATGTATCTATATGCTGGTATATTTTGCATCAATTAAAATGGGAAAGGAATGCATGTTATGCACAAACAAAAGACAATCTAAAAAAGAAAAAAAATCACTGTTTTACACACATTCAATATTTTGTTAAAACATTTAGCAAATATACATTTAAAAGTTACTAATATAATGGTAAAGAAAAATAAATTGATCTTTAAATATGACCCATTACACACAAAGTCCAATAATTCTTATATGATTTGCATATCTACATATACTTGAATTGGATTGGTCCTTTAGCATTTTTCTTCTTGGTTTACACTTCAATAGACCATGTTGCCGAAACTATTTTCGTAACCTTCATTGTGATCTATTCGTGCGCAATACAGATGCATGGGATCAAGGGATTCAAGCAAATTGAGATTGAAAAAAACAAATACATAACTGCTAATGAATAATGAAAAGAAAAAAGCTTGGATATTGTCAGGGTAGGAAACTCACTGGAAATGTCTACCAGACCACAGGGCTGGCTGCATAAAGAAATTACCAGTCCTGATCAAAATTTACCAGCCCTGAAAATTAATGCAATAAAAATCCAACCCATTTTCCTTCAATATTCTAAATTATGTTTTTGTGTTTTGAGATGTTTTAATGACTAGAAGTATTATAAGATAAACTTGAGGATTTTTTGTGATGAAAATGACTTATGACTGCTTTTGTAAATACACACTGCAACAAGACTTACAAGTGCACATTTAAGCAGACACTGCCAAGCTTTATGACCATTTGTTCAGAAGCAAGGTGTGATTTCATTTTTAGAATTTGGGGTGGGTACTGGGGGGGGGGGGGGGTGTTAGCTTGTCTTCAGTGTAATTCAGCATGCCTTTGTTTGTACCTTTGTTCCACAAAATTACTTTTAAGCAAAGAAAAATAAAATTTTGGCTTCATTTATAATTTTATTGCTCCTCAATATTTTACCATGCGAGTCGTCACAAATCAACCACTCGAACTCCGTTTTCCAACCAGGAACAATTGTCCACTCCCTCTTAGACTGATTGTACAATTTATTTTTTTCTGTTGAGTTAACAGCAGTTCGCATTTTCGGCGACGAAAGGCCCAAGTACTGTCCTAAAGATATGAGTTTACCAAAACCAATTTGTACTTCCTCTAATATTTATTTTTTATATTAATAAACATGATCGCGATTGGACGATTCGATACCAACTAGCCAATGAGTGCGGATCTTACAAACAACAGGTATCACCATGTTCCCTGCAGAAATCTCGTGTAAACACGTGGTAGTAAAAGGTTAATTGGCAGTCATGATTCTTACATGCTGTTATGAATGGGGTAATACTGAGAACTCATTCCAAAATAGAAAAAGGCAATCCCAACCACCTGCAAAAAATAGACCGTCCACCGGACTGTTGAAATTTAATTTTTGACCGCCCAATTGTAAAATAGGCCGTCTCGGGCGGTCGGGCGGGCTATAATTTCCAACTCTGATATTGTATAAATTTACAATAAATTAAAATTCCGCGAAAATCTTGAATGAGCTTGGCGCAATAACGTCATAGGAAAACTTGTCGTCATACGAATGAAAACTCTCAAGATGAAGATTATTCCGTTTCTTGTACGCTTCAAATGTAAATAATATCTTATTAAAACGAAGTTTTTGAGGTAGGTGTTATTTTATTTTAGATTGTATTGCATTAATCGAACATTAATGGATTTCAGAAAGTCAATATGGCGGCTTACTCCTTAGTTACGAAATGTCAATTGTGCATTTGATGGTAAATAGTAGCCAATGTACCAAAAAAATGCTAATAAAAAATTGCAAATGTTTGGGTTATGAATTATAAGGATTAAACACATTTTTTCTAGAGGATATTGATGTGTAAACTGGGTCGCTGACTCACAAACTTGACTTTTATTCAGTTTGTGATTTAATCGCCCCAGTTTACACATCAATAACCTCTAGAAAAAATGTGTTTAATCCTATAAGATTCTTTGATTGGAATTTTCCCGCTATATTTAACAAGATTCTTGAAAAACTACTGTGGATTCATTTATTTTCATGGATACCAGTTTTTGGTGGATTGAGGAAAAATTGTAGTTTCATGGATATTTGATTTCATGGTTTTGCCAAAGTACGCCTAGGAACATAAAGTAAATAATTACAATTTGTTGAATATTTTTTTTTTTTAATTCCTGGTTTGCCTATACAATGTAACCTCAAAATCCTCGAAAATTGGTATCCCAAGAATACTAATAAATCCAAAGTATAATAGTAGTCAATGTTTTTGAGCATATCAAAGGAAAAAGTAAATTGTGATGCCTTAAACATGAAAAGAAAATTGTTTTTTTTTTGGTTCAGTTGTATGGAGGTGTAGTTTGATGCATTTAATGTAAGGGTTAATATATCATAAATAGATTCTTTTTTTTTTGTCAGAAAGCTATATCCATGATGCATCCTAGTCTCAAAGATATGGCTTTACAGAATATGGTTATGTCAAAGGTTAGTAAAATAGTTGTTAAGATAACATAAAGTAAATTTTAATTATTTCCCCATTTCTTTAGTTTACTCATAATTGGACTTAGTTAATTTTTGCATTCAACACTGAGGTACAGTCTTTGAAAGATGTTAAAACTTGGATAAAAATCAAACCTTCATATAAGTTTAAAATCTTTGACAGAAGCTTCCTATAAATTATCACCCTAGTAAAAATTAAGATCTTGGTGTTATTAATTTTTTGTCTCATTTGTGACAAAAGTTGCAGTATGAGAGACATAGGGATTACTATCCGGCAGGGCAGTGTAAACTATTTATATAAAGCTTTATATTTCAGAAAACTGAAGACCTGGATGCTTTATATCTTACAAAGTTTCTGTCTGTCATTTGTCCATTCTCCTTGACCTCATTTTCATGGTTCAGTGACTGCTTGAAAAAAAATTATAAGTTTTTTTGTCATGTGAATTTCTCACTTATTAAAAGTAATAGGATAACTATTTTTGGTATATGGGTTCCTTGCAACGTCTACATGCCCATCAGACAGGGTTGACCTGATCTGGACCTCATTTCATGGATCAGTGATCAAGGTTAAAGTTACATGATTAGGTTCGTTTCTCAGATATGATAAGCAGTAGGTCAACTATATGTGGTTTATGGAATGATTGACAGGTGTACATGTCTGTCTGGCAGGTATCATCTGACCTTGACCTCATTTTATGGTTCATTGTTCAATGTTGAGTTTTTGTGTTTTGGTCTGTTTTTCAATTACCATAAGCAGTAGGTCAACTATATTTGTTATATGGAATAATTGTAAGGTGTACGTGTCTGTCTGACAGAATTTATCTGACCTTGACCTCATTGTCATGGATTTTTTTTATGGAAGTTTATGTAATACTTGTAGTAAAACCTTTATCTTTAAGACTTTCAACATAAAATCAATGGTCAGTTAAGCAGGTGAGACATTTCAGCATGTGCACTCTTGTCTATATTTTACTGATAATAGATTTAGTTTTTGGTTGTCAACATTACACATTTACACAGCAGCAATTGACGGCAAGATGCAGGTTATTTTTTATATAGTATAATAGATCAGTTTCCATATACATTAGTATTTTGACACTGAATTTATGATTGAAAGAATATCTTTTTTTTGGAAATGCATAAACATCCCTAATACCCATAGAAAAAATGTGGTGTCCAACTCTCCTATTAACTTTTTCTTTGAATTGCCCTTAGAAACATATGAGTGGGAAGTCCATTATGATTTGTCTCCCCAACAGATGTTATGTGTGTATATGCATAGAAATAGATTTTGGGTATACATTAATAAAACGGCAACCTAGCAATACAGAAAATTTATCTTAAAAAAATAAAAAAGTGTCAGTATTATATGTCTATTTCTAAATCACCCTAGAAAAGTGGTTGATGATATTTAAGAAGTATCAAAATTCTGCAATCAACACCAAATTTCATAAATGATAAAAAAAAAGGTATAATTAAAGACAACAAGAACAGAGGTTTCTGACTTGAATTATCAATCAATGTTAAGTTTTTATTTGTTATTTGCTTTTGTTAGGAAATAGAAATTCACAGAAAGAATCAAGAGCAGTTAAAACAAGAAAACAGACAAATTGAAGAAGAAGTTCAAAGGTTACTCAGAGATCCAAAAACTAACACTAGGTATCAAATGTTTCCAGAATTCTTCCCACAAAGAGAAAAGTAAGTATCATTTCTTTAAATTGTAAAATATCTGTATTAAAGCGTATATAATAATATTGTGTATTACTGATTTTCTTTCAAATTGAGTTAAGAGATTGTTATTTATGATTTTATTGTAAACTAGGTTTACCCTCCTTCCTTAAAAAGGGTATTTTGGCTTACCCCTGTCCATCTGCCCTTGAGTCAGTCTGTCCTTTCATCCATCAGTATTTCCCTTGAAACTTTTGTTGCATTATACTAGAGAGTAAAATAACAAAAATACCGAACTCTGAGGAAAATTCTAATTGGAAAGTCCCTTATAAAATGGCAAAATCAAAAGCTGAAACACATCAAACTAATGGAAAACAAATGTCATATTCCTGACTTGGTACAGGCATTTTCTTTATAGAAAATGGTGGATTAAACCTGGTTTTATAGCTAGCTAAACCTCTCACTTGTATGACAGTTGCATAAAATTCCATTATATTGACAACAATGTGTGAACAAAACAAACAGACATAATAGGTAAAAATGTCAAAAATAGGTGTACAGCATTCAACATTGTTGTCGAGCCTGCGACTTATGTCGCAGAAAGCTCGACATAGGGATAGCGATCCGGCGGCGGCGGCGGCGGTGGCGTTAGCTAACTTCTTAAAAGCTTTATATTTTAGAAGATGGAAGACCTGGATGCTTCATACTTTGTATATGGATGCCTCATGTTACGAAGTTTCAGTCAGTCACATGTCCAATGTCCTTGACCTCATTTTCATGGTTCAGTGACTACTTGAAAAAAAAGTTCAGATTTTTTGTAATGTTAAATTCTCTCTTATTATAAGTAATAGGATAACTATATTTGGTATGTGCGTACCTTGCAAGGTCCTCATGCCCGTCAGACAGTTTTCACTTGACCTCGACCTCATTTCATGGATCAGTGAACAAGGTTAAGTTTTCGTGGTCAAGTCCATATCTCAGATACTATAAGCAATAGGTCTAGTATATTCGGTGTATGGAAGGACTGTAAGGTGTACATGTCCAACTGGCAGGTGTCATCTGACCTTGACCTCATTTTCATGGTTCAGTGGTTATAGTTAAGTTTTTGTGTTTTGGTCTGTTTTTCTTATACTGTATGCAATAGGTCTACTATATTTGGTGTATGGAATGATTGTAAGGTGTACATGTCTAGCTGGCAGGTGTCATCTGACTTTGACCTCATTTTCATGGTTCAGTGGTCAAAGTTAAGTTTTTGAGTTTTGGTCTTTTTTTCTAATACTGCATGCAATAGGTCAGCTATATTTGGTGTATGGAATGATTGTAAGGTGTACATGTCTAGCTGGCAGGTGTCATCTTACCTTGACCTCATTTTCATGGTTCAGTGGTCAAAGTTAAGTTTTTGAGTTTTGGTATTTTTTTCTAATACTATATGCAATAGTTCAACTATATTTGGTGTATGGAAATATTTTATGATCTATATGTCAGTCACGCAGGTTTTATTTGACCTTGACCTCATTTTCAAGGTTCATTGCTCAGTGTTAAGTTTTTGTGTTTTCGTCTGTTTTTCTTAAACTATAAGCAATAGGTCAACTATATTTGTTGTATGGAAGAATTGTTAGCTGTACATGCCTGCCTAGCATGGTTCATCTGACCTTGACCTCATTTTCATGGTTCATTGGTCAATGTTTAGTTTACTTGGTTAATGTTAAGTTTATGTGACAGTTGTAATAAAGCTTTATATTTAGGACTATCAACATAATATCAATGATTAGTAAAGAAGGCGAGACATTTCAGCGTGTGCACTCTTGTGTTATAATCTTTATCACTATAAAAACAAACAAATATATATATATCAACAAAGAAAAACAAAATGGCATATACTAAGTATCTACATATTAGAGGTATAACTTGTGATATGTTTTCAAATTCATCGATCATCAACTTTCTGATGATCAAATACTTGTATACTTACATATAAGGGACATATATGAAGTTTTGGCCACATTTTTGGTGGGAACTGCAAATCAGAGCTTTCTAAAATTTGTTAGCAAGCTTTATGTCAGCATTCTACACTGTTTGATTCCATTTAACATCCGTCACTTTATATCAATGTCCTGTTTACCAAATAGTTATAAGAATGGGTATCATTTGTGATTGATTTGAATTTTGATTTTTGGTGTTTTAATACCAGTTTTAAGCACCGCTTTTGGGCTATTTCGTGGTGGCTAGTTTTTATTGGTGGAGGAAGCCGGAGTGCCCGGAGAAAACCACAGACCTTCGATAGGAAAACTGACAATCTTAGTCAATTAAGATTGGAGTCGAGTGCACCCCCACGAGCGGGGTTCCAACTCACAACCTCAGTGTTGACTGGCTAGTGATTACAGTAGTAACTACTTAGACCACTCGGCCACTGAGACCCCGTATCATTTGTGATAAATAGCGCACAGATTACATTTAAGTAAGAATCAACTGTAATAGACTAAAAGTCAACAGGCAGTTCTGTCCAAAGTGTTAAATCAAAAGATATTTTTGGATTCTATATTTCTAATAACCAAAAAATGCCAAAGTTATTTCCAACCTCAAAATCATTAAATTTTCAAGACATCTCAAAAGACAAAACACTGTATATCTCCTACTTGAGGACAGCTGGTACGATATGTATCACCCTAACTTGACTGGACTTGTGTTGCACCTGTCTTTGGAGAAAGGTAAAAAAAGGAAATTCTGTCATTCCCTGTTTGTATCAGTCAGTAAAAAAAAATGCATCTTCAACCACTCTGATGATTTCAATGTTTATCCACACCAGATAGTTTCATACTTTAAAATGTTAGGTTAACCAATCATTTTAAAATTCAATAACAGCTATTCAGAGTTGATATTTTAGACATAGACTATAAGTTGCTGGGTCATTGAGCCACTTCTCTTTTTATTCTAACAACAATTATTCTTTTTATTATAAGAAAAAAATCATTAAATAGGACTGAGAGTTAATTTAAATCATGTTAATAAACAATTATTTCCATTTATTTTTCAGATGTACCCCTGACATGGATGTTATTCTTGATATACCAACTCAGCAGTGGTTACCAATATAGCATTTATATCTAATTATGTGAATGGATGACTGCATGTGTCAATAGAATGAGTGTATTAATAATTATATTTATTTTATTTATGTAAATAATGACCACCTACATTGGTAATTAATATATCTGATGTAAAGTCAGAATTTTTAAGTAAATATGAACAATAATTTTGTTAGTTGTTCCTTGTATTGATGAAGAGTTTAAAAAAAATATAAAACTATAAGTTGTTGAGAGCACCATACATTATATTCTTAAATCAAAGGTTAACATTTGTTATCTATTTAAAATATGGCTCAAGAAAGGGATTGGGTTTGCACCAAAGGTTTATGTAAAGAAAAAAAAACTCATCTGTAATTTTAAATTAACATTCCATGTTAAAAATGCATTCCCCATTAGCTCTCCCCTTTTTTAGCTCACCGGGCCCGAAGGGCCCCATGTGAGCTTATGCCATCACTTGGCGTCCGTCGTCTGTCGTCGTCGTCTGTCGTCGTAAACTATTTAAAAGTCTTCTCCTCTGAAATTACTGGGCCAATTACCTTCAAACTTTAACTAAATGTTCCTTAGGGTATCTTGTTTATAAATTGTATCCGAAGTTTTGATCCATCGACAAACATGGCCGCCATGGCTAAAAATAGAACATAGGGGTCAAATGCAGTTTTTGGCTTATATCTCAAAAACTAAAGCTTTTAGAGCAAATCTGACCGTAGATAAAATTGTTCAATTGGTCAAGATCTATCAGCTCTGAAATTTTCAGATGAATCAAACAACCCATTAGTGGGTTGCTGCCACCGAATTGGTAGTTTTAACAAAATTTTGCAGTTTTTTGTTATTATTTTGAATATTATTATAGATATATATAAACTGTAAGCAGCAATAATGTTCAGCGAAGTAAGATCTACAAAAAAGTTAATATGACCATAATTGTCAATTGACCCCTTAAGGAGTTATTGCCCTTTAAAGACAATTTTACACAATTTGTTCATCAAGTTTGCTAACATTTAAAAATCTTCTCCTCTGAAACTACTGGGCCAATTACCTTCAAACTTTAACTAAATGTTCCTTAGGGTATCTTGTTTATAAATTGTATCCGAAGTTTGTTTCCATCGACAAAAATGGCCGCCATGGCTAAAAATAGAACATAAGGGTCAAATGCAGTTTTTGGCTTATATCTCAAAAACTAAATCTTTTAGAGCAAATGTGACATGGGGTAAAATTGTTCAATTGGTCAAGATCTATCAGCTCTGAAATTTTCAGATGAATCAAACAACCCATTAGTGGGTTGCTGCCACCGAATTGGTAGTTTTAACAAAATTTTGCAGTTTTTTGTTATTATTTTGAATATTATTATAGATATATATAAACTGTAAGCAGCAATAATGTTCAGCAAAGTAAGATCTACAAAAAAGTTAATATGACCATAATTGTTAATTGACCCCTTAAGGAGTTATTGCCCTTTAAAGACAATTTTACACAATTTGTTCATCAAGTTTGCTAACATTTAAAAATCTTCTCCTCTGAAACTACTGGGCCAATTACCTTAATACTTTAACTAAATGTTCCTTAGGGTATCTTGTTTATAAATTGTATCCGAAGTTTGTTTCCATCGACAAACATGGCCGCCATGGCTAAAAATAGAACATAAGGGTCAAATGCAGTTTTTGGCTTATATCTCAAAAACTAAATCTTTTAGAGCAAATGTGACATGGGGTTAAATAATTTAATTGGTCAAGATCTATAGGCCCTGTAGTTATCAGACGAATCGAACAACCCATTGTTGGGTTGCTGCCACCGAATTGGTAGTTTTAACAAAATTTTGCAGTTTTTAGCTCACCTGACCTGAAAGGTCAAGTGAGCTTTTCTCATCACTTTGCGTCCGTCGTCCTTCGTCCGTAAACTTTTACAAAAATCTTCTCCTCTGAAACTACTGGGCCAAATTTGACCAAACTTGGCCACAATCATCATTGGGGTATCTAGTTTAAAAAATGTGTCCGGTGACTCGGCCAACCAACCAAGATGGCCGCCATGGCTAAAAATAGAACATAGGGGTAAAATGTAGATTTTGGCATATATCTCTGAAACCAAAGCATTTAGAGCAAATCTGACGTGGGGTAAAATTGTTTATCAGGTCAAGATCTATCTGCCCTGAAATTTTCAGATGAATCGGACAACCCGTTGTTGGGTTGCTGCCCCTGAATTGGTAATTTTAAGGAAATTTTGCCGTTTTTATACGACCGCAAAAAAATTTTTGTGGTCGTATATTGGTATGACGTTGGCGTCATCGTCGTCGTCGTCGTCGTCGTCGTCCGGCGTCGTCGTCGTCCAGCGTCGTTGTCCGAATACACATTAGTTTTCGCACTCTAACTTTAGTTTAAGTGAATGAATCTCAATGAAATTTTACCATAAGGTTCAATACCACAAAAGGAAGGTGGGGATTGATTTTGGGGGTTATGGTACCCACAGTTAAGGAATTAGGGGCCAAAAAGGGGCCAAAAATAAGCATTTTTGTAACTTCCAGACATAACTTGTGTGTAAGTGTATGGATCTCTCTGACATTGTACCACAAGGTTCCATATCACAAAGGGAATGCTGGGATTGATTTTGGGGGTAATTGCCTCCAAATTTTAGGAATAAGGGGCCAAAAAGGGGCAAAAAACAAGCATTTTTCTAGTTTCATGACAATAACTTGTGTGTAAGTGTATGGATCTCTCTGACATTGTATCACAAGGTTCCATATCACAAAGGGAATGCTGGGATTGATTTTGGGGGTAATTGCCTCCATATTTTAGGAATTAGGGGCCAAAAAGGGGCGAAAAACAAGCATTTTTCTAGTTTCATGACAATAACTTGTGTGTAAGTGTATGGATCTTTATGAAATTGTACTACAAGGTTCCATATCACAAAGGGAAAGCTGGAATTGAGTTTGGGGGTAATTGCCCAAAAAGTTTAGGAATAAGGGGCCAAAAAGGGGCCAAAAATAAGCATTTTTCTAGTTTCCAGACAATAACTTGTGTTCAAATGTATGGATCTCTCTGAAATTGTACTGCAAGGTACCATACCTCTAAGGGAAGGCTGGGATTGATTTTTGGGGGTAATTCCCTCAAAATTTTAGTAATTAGGGGCCATAAAAGGGCAAAAAACAAGCATTTTTCTAGTTTCAGGACAATAACTGTAAGTGTATGGATCTTTATGAAATTGTACTGCAAGGTTCCATATCACAAAGGGAAAGCTGGGTTTGAGTTTGGGGGTAATTGCCCTAAACGTTTAGGAATTTGGGGCCAAAAAGGGGCCAAAAAACAAGCATTTTTCTAGTTTCAAGACAATAACTTGTGTTCAAGTGTATGGATCTCTCTGAAATTGTACTGCAAGGTACCATACCACAAAGGGAAAGCTGGGATTGAGTTTGGGCCAATGGGGTGATGAATCATAAGGGGGTTCAAAAAAATTTGGGGGATTTTTTTTTCTTTTTTTCATACATGTAAACCTCCCGACGGGAGTACAATAATCCCGTTTTCAGGGGTCTCCTCCCGACCTCGCGTTGAAGAGAAAAAAATCCTGTGTATGAAATCTGCCCAACATATCATCTCAGACATCTGGTGTAACTGACATCACCTGAAGTTATATTTTACCTGTAAATCAATTAACATGCATAATTATATGGCTTCACTTGTCAGCTTGGGTGTCAAACATACTGGTAATCAACGATTTTTACCTCAGGCTAACTGCCGTTGTGTAATAAAAACTTTGTGTATTTATTGGGTTACTTCCCCTGATTTATCCTGTTTTAAGTTACTTTCCTTTAAATAATGTAAATTTTTAAAAGAATATAAATAAAATATAAATTGAACAAATAATCATAAAAGGATGGTAATTAAATGATTTTAAATGTCTTAGGACAAATCAAAAAATAATAATTTGAAAATTATTTGAGGGTTCTGTACTTTCTTTCAAGGCTTAAATTGAATTCATATAATAATTATGACCCATGTTCTAAATTTTAATGAGTTTCTGATTATTCAAATAAAATCTAACTGCAAATGCAGATAGGTAAACAAATGATCTGATTGCAATGTTTGTCCTATAGAATAATGAAATAAAAGATATGAATTGAAAAATTTAAAGAACATACTAAAAAAAAAGAATCTTAGATTGAACATGTAGAATATTAAGATAAAGAAACTTTATAAGTACAAGGGTACTATAAACATAATACATAATACATTCGGATTGAGAGTTGAAGAAAACACACTTTAAAAGACAATTTTTACAGCACACGGTTACATTTACGACAAACTTTATGTCGATTAAAAACCTCCTGATCTGAGTCCTAATCTCCTGACCAAAATTTTCCAATCTCCTGATCTGAGTTTCACAGTCCATCACATGTATGTTTTTTTCTTTAAAATTTTCCATTTTAAATTGGTTATTTCTGATGTATATATAAAAGCAAATAATAACGATATGGTTTGAATAGGTAAATTAAAAAATTTTAAGTTCTTAGACCACTTTCATTCTGTGTGAGAAACCTATGCTGTGTCAAATATTTAATTACAATCCAAATTCAGTGCTGTATCAAGCTTGAATGTTGTGTCCATACTTGCCCCAACTGTTCAGGGTTCGACCTCTGCGGTCGTATCAAGCTGCGCCCCAGCGGAGCATTTTATTGGTTATTATCTTGAATATTATTATAGATAGAGATAAACTGTAAACAGCAATAATGTTCAGCAAAGTAAGATCTACAAATAAGTCAACATGACCAAAATGGTCAGTTGACCCCTAAGGAGTTATTGCCCTTTATAGTCAATTTTTAACCATTTTTCGTAAATTTTTGTAATCTTTTACAAAAATCTTCTCCTCTGAAACTACTAGGACAAATTTAACTAAACTTGTCCACAATCATCATTAGAGTATCTAGTTTAAAAAATGTGTCCGATGACCCCGCCCGCAAACCAAGATGGCCGACATGGCTAAAAAATAGTACATAGGGTAAAATGCAGTTTTTGGCTCATATCTCTGAAATCAAAGCATTTAGAGCAAATCTGATGAGAATAAAATTGTTCATTAGGTCAAGATCTATCTGCCCTGAAATTTTCAGACCAATCAGGCAACACGTTGTTGGGTTGCTGCCCCTGAATTGGTAATTTTAAGAAAATTTTGCAGCTTTTGGTTATTATCTTGAATATTATTATAGATAGAGATAAACTGTAAACAGCAATAATGTACAGCAAAGTTAGATCTACAAATAAGGCAACATGACCAAAATTGTCAATTGACCCCTTAAGGAGTTATTGCCCTTTATAGTCAATTTTTTACAATTTTCATAAATTTTTTAAATTTTTGTAAATTTTTGTAAATTTTTACAAAGTATTTTCCACTGTAATTACCGGGCCAAGTTCATTATAGATAGAGATAGTAGTAAGGAGCAAGAATGTTCGTTAAAGTAAGATCTACAAACACATCACCATCACCAAAACACAATTTTGTCATGAATCCATCTGTGTCCTTTGTTTAATATGCACATAGACCAAGGTGAGCGACACAGGCTCTTTAGAGCCTCTAGTTTGTTATTATTTTGAATATTATTACAGATATATATAAACTGTAAGCAGAAATAATGTTCAGCAAAGTAAGATCTACAAAAAAGTTAATATGACCATAATTGTCAATTGACCCCTTAAGGAGTTATTGCCCTTTAAAGACAATTTTACACAATTTGTTCATCAAGTTTGCTAACATTTAAAAATCTTATCCTCTGAAACTACTGGGCCAATTAGCTTCAAACTTTAACTAAATGTTCCTTAGGGTATCTTGTTTATGAATTTTATCAGAAGTTTGTTTCCATCGACAAACATGGCCGCCATGGCTAAAAGTAGAACATAAGGGTCAAATGCAGTTTTTGGCTTATATCTCAAAAACTAAATCTTTTAGAGCAAATGTGACAAGGGGTTAAACAATTTAATTGGTCAAGATCTATAGGCCCTGTAGTTATCAGACGAATCGAACAACCCATTGTTGGGTTGCTGCCACCGAATTGGTAGTTTTAACAAAATTTTGCAGTTTTTTGTTATTGTTTTGAATATACTTATAGATATACATAAACTGTAAGCAGAAATAATGTTCAGCAAAGTAAGATCTACAAAAAAGTTAATATGACCAAAATTGTCAATTGACCCCTTAAGGAGTTATTGCCCTTTAAAGACAATTTTACACAATTTGTTCATCAAGTTTGCTAACATTTAAAAATCTTCTCTGAAATACAGGTGAGCGATTCAGGCTCTTGAGAGCCTCTTGTTCTACTATTTATATATTTGGTGCTCTGAATTGAGTCAGAGTTTTAGACAAAAGTTGAGTTAAGTGTTCTTTGTTATGAGGAATCATCACCACAAGCATTGAGTCAGTCTATGTGTTTATTTTTTGTGTGACTCCATCACCATCTTGCTCTGTTATGTGCTGCTTTAAGTTAATTGCACAAAACATGTTTAGGTTATAAAACATTCTTGGTTTTCAAATGTTCGGCTGGGCGTTCCTGGTGAGGGTTGGTCTAGAGGGGCGCTTGGGTGCGTGAAATTATTTAACATGTTATTTTCATTTTTTACAGGACTGGGTCGATACCTCTGCTGGTGGACTATCAGTCCCCGAGGGTATCATCAGCTCAGTAGTCAGTACTTCGGTCCTGACATAATCAATAACAAACCTTTCTAAAATTGTCCATTCATAAATTTTGAAATTATGAGAAACTAAGGTTTCAATTCCCTCAGGCAAAGTTGACCTTGGATGGATTTGGCTAGGTCCTTTTTGGTCGTGTGGCTCTTCAGCTGTTTAGGTTATAATACATTCTTGGTTTTCAAATGTTTAGCTTTTGGCGTTCCTGGTGAGGGTGGATCGAGAGGGGCGCATAAATTATTTAACGTGTTCTTTTCATTTTTGTTGCATTATTATACGCCCGTTTACGGGACGTATTATGGTATACCGTTGTATGTCCATCTGTCCGTCCGTCCGTCGTCAACATGTCGGACATTAACTCAAAAACGCTTTAACCAACTTGCTTAAAACTTTGGTGAATTGTTTATATCTATTGACGTGAGCTCCCTTTCGTTTTTTATAAATTTTAGATATTATGTTTCCGAGTTATGGGGTTTTATTCATTAAAAAAAAGGGGGATTTTCCAGTTTTTGGACAATAACTCAAGAATCCTTTCACCAACTTGCAAGAAATTTTGTTTAATTGTTTATATCTATTGACATGAGCTCCCTTTGGATTTTTATAAATTTTAGATTTTACGTTTCAGAGTTATGGGGTTTTATTCATAAAAAAAAGGGGGATTTTCCAGTTTTCGGACAATAACTCAAAAATGCTTTCAGCAGTTCTCATGAAACTTTGATGAATTGTTGATATCTATTGATGTAAGCTCCCTTTAGAATTTTTTAAATTTTAGATTTTACATTTTCCGAATTATGGGGTTTATTGATTAAAAAAGGGGGGATTTTCCAGTTTTCAGACAAAAACTCAAAAATGCTTTCAGCAATTCGTATGAAACTTTGGTGAACTGTTAACTATTGATGTAAGCTCCCTTTAGAATTTTAGAATTTTTTTTTGTTTATAGTCTGACAACAGATTTACTAACAGCACAGTGTATTGCACAACAGCAAGAAATCTTTAATTGAATATAAATTCAATTCATATAACCAACTTCAAGTTCTTTGACTACATTTATTCAGAAACCTATAATAGATGTATGTCAAATATTTAATTACAATCCAAATTCAGACCTGTATCAAGCTTGAATATTGTGTCCATTTTTGCCCCAACTGTTCAGGGTTAGACCTCTGCGGGCGTATCCAGCTGCGCTCAGCGAAGCAGTTTATTTGAGATATGTAAAGGCCACACCATGGGGCATGTTTCTGCTGAGAAATAGGAAGTTGACAATTTGAAATTTTAAATAATCATAGATTCTATTGAAGTCATTATTGGTGTCAATATCGAGGAAAATATCATGATATGAAGCAGACCTGTTTATTTTGGTAGTATTCCTGATCTCACCAACACTGGGATATGCAAGCACTCTTTGAAATAACAATAATGGTACCAATTTTTCTGCACCAGATGTCTTTGAAATATAGGTTATTAAGTGATAGGGTAATATTCATCAATATATCTGAAAGAGAAATTAAATAACTTTGCAGAATGCCTTTGTTTTTGTTTTTGAGATGTTTTTTTTTCTTCATACGAGTACAAAAAAACAAGTTGGCTAATAGGGATGCACAATAAGTACCCATTGGAATACAGATTTTTTGTTGAAATACCAACCCACTAAATTCAATAAATATGTTGTTCATCAGATGCCATCAATTTGATGATTTCATCTATAGTGTATTTTTTGCTCGAATCCGTTTGAATCTCTGCAAAATAAGACTTATCCAAACCCAACTTAAAAAATGTGTATCTATGATTCCCATTTTTGTAGAAGAAGCTCTGTTTACTATGCGATGTAGTCTTGACCATGGGGAACAGTAGTATAAAGCGTAGAAAAATAAAAATTTTATTACTGAAAAGTTGTTTAGTTTAGAATTTTAACAATGCACATCTGATTGACACCACTTGTTGAATATACCTCATCATAATATTTCAGAAGGCCATCATATACTGCAGAAAGAATGGTAGCTTAAACTTTAGAAAGAAGTTTAGTCTAACATCTTGCTGACTTGACTCGTATATATATCATTATTGGTAAAAGCTTACTGTAAATTCAGAAATTATTGCGAGGTTATAATATTGCGAAAAACGCGACAGAGTTGTAAACGCAATAATTTGAACTCGCATTTTGAAATAATTTATATGAATTAAACAGGATTTTTCTCAAATTCATAAAAAATTAAATCGCATTTAGGTCTAAAATGACAAAATCACAATAATTAATGCACGCAATAATTTCTGAACTTACAGTATTGCGAATTTGAGGTATCCAGTATATAGGCAGGAGATTTTGATAATCCCTTTTGATGTTAATACCAAAGGAGAGAAAAACAGATATCTAAAGGGGTATACTAGTATGCTGGATTTCCAGTTTTACTTTATAAATTCCGAGTTCTTAAGCTAGACAAACAATGATTTTTGCATATCAAAGATATGCATTTCTAAATGCTTTGATACATTGAGATAAATGTCTGCAGTTATGGTTAATCTGTTTCACACTTGACCCATTTTCTTGCATATTCCTAAACTTCTTCTAGTTGATTGACTGCGGAATATGACATTCTTGGACTTGCTTTTCATTGTCTCTGACCATATTTGTATTGGGATGATGAACAAGAGCAATCAGAAAGCTTGCAATGCAATCATTCCCAAAGTGTAGTTAAATAAACCAGTAATCAATTTCAGTTTTTTAAAGGCAGTGCTATAATGCCTTTCTGGTTGCCGAGTTAATCTTTCCTTACGCGATGTCCGACATATCTACGTGGGGGGTCATTTGGCCAAAATAAGATCCGGAAATGTTGAATTCTCTCCTCTTCTTCTTGTGATATAAAATGTTTTTTGTTTCATTTCATTTACATTGGGAAATAAAGAAACGATCAGTGTGTTTTGTTAGTTTTCAAAACTTTTGATATATTTGTATTTTGCATTATAAGCAGTCAACCGATTGACAAACTAGAATTATTTGAATTCCGTGTGGAACGAGGTCGGGTCAATTTCGAGTGTAATCTGCAATCTAGGTGTTTTTAAATAATTTCAGTCGTTGATATAACAATTAAAGATCGACTGAACATGAATTATGGTGCATATTATAAAGCGCATTTCTGTTTAAGTGAACGTATGACGTTATTGCTATTTCGGTATCAGTTATAAAAAGTATTATCGTTCCTGGGTCTCACTAATTAGCGACAACAAGCGTCAAGAAGCGACAACAAGCGTCAAGAAGCGACAACAAGAATTATTTTAGCGACAATAAGCGACAAGAAGGCTATTTAGCGACAAGAAAACATTTTTTTTTATTAGATATAAAGAAATTTGTATTTAATGTTTTTTTTTTAAATATACGAGCAGATATGTCTAATTAAAATGTTTTATCAGAGACATATAATACAATATATGATTGCTGTTTAGTAGTCAGTAAATTCTGTTTCTGGTGAAGTTGTAACTGATGTTGGTGTGTCAAATGTAAAGCTTTTCAGAACAGTATATTTATTAAAAATAATAAAAAAAAAATGAATAATAATTAAAGAGAAATTTAAATGACATTTATTCTAATCTTCACTTTCATTATTTTACTTTTTTACTTTTTTTTCAGAATGTACCAACAATGAAAACTATTCGCTGATAAAGTGTAAAAATAATATACATTTTCTATACACACATTGGTCTATTTTTTACTTGTTTTTGTTAAATACAATACATTTTCCTGCTAAAAACTTTATAAAATATAAAATATTTTTGCATTTTTTCCTTGATTTAATAGCAGATTGTAGTATCATTTTTAAAATTTTACAGGTAAAATAAAAGGTAAAAAATATGACTATAATTCAGAAATAAACTATAATTGTTAAAACAACAAATCCCCCTATGTTTACATATGCATGTAATTAAAAGTGGGCAAACCAGGATGACACCGATGAAACTGTCAAACAACACTTAGTTATCAAACATTTACCGACAATCCCACAGAAAAAACTCAATGCAAACCCAATTAATGATGAATATAAATATAAATAAAATTCTTAATAATTTATAAATATGAAGAATAAAAAACAAAGCCTTTCATGATTAATAACTAATTAACAAATAAATTAAGTTTTTTTCCACATTATTAATTTTACATTTTGTGAATTGTATTTTTGGAAATCGTGTGTGGACACCTGTGGTGTAACAACTTCTTGTTTACAAGGTGTCAATTAAAACTCATTATTTATAACATGTTCGTGATTTACCTGGTCATCGAATAATTCAAACCTAATATACATGTCACACTGTGAAATTATGTCTCCGAAACAGGTGTATATTCAATAGAAACCCATAATGAAACTATCAAATAAAATGAACTCTGATACAATTTATCAAGTGTTAATTATTTACTATCGGTTTAATATCAAATTATGTCTTTTTTTCAATAATACAAATCTAAAATCAAAATTACATTAAAATAAATAATTACATATGAACTCAAATTATTTAATTAATTATGATAAATTTAACACTGAAACAGTTTATGTTATGCTTAAACATTCGTCCTTACTTCGAGTACCTTTAATACTTTTATTCATGACTTTATAACCTAAGGAGATCTCGCGAGGTTTAACTAGTGGCCGCGTGTTTTTACGGGATTTCGCCGAGTTGCGAATCTCTTGTATTATATGTCTCTGGTTTTATTATATAGATAGACGAAGAAATGAAACATTTGTGAGGAAGAAAGAGATTGTGAAGTTTATATTAGTATATTGGTAGATGAAGAAATTAAACATTTGTGAAGAAGAAAGAGATTGAGCTTCTTTTTTTTATTTTTAAATATGAAGAATATGTATAAGATAATGTATGTATCTGTTTTCATCAAAGTCAAAGTATGAATAAACGAATGGAGATATATATGGAGCGGGCATAATGGAATATAATATTTTGATTCATTTGCTTAATACTATGCTCTAAGTGTACTCTTGTTATGTCAATTCGATGCTTTATTTGTAGAACTCTCAGCCACGCTTTGCCATCTTTATTATTTAAGCGTGTTTCCAGACCCCACGACGAGGACGTGGTTCTACCTTGGGGTCCATATAATTTTTTTTAATTTTTTTTTTTAATTATTTTTAGTCATTATATAGTAATATGTACATTCCTATCTAACATAATATTTATACATTTTGTACATGGTGGTCCCATTTTGATAAGCCGTAGATTTTTACCACTAAGGTTCACTGTATTTTTGCCCTTTTTGAAGTTGTAGTTTTAGCAATTTTAATACGTTTCCGTTGGCAAGGTTTACGTGCACATGCACTTGTTTTGGGGATTGTCAGCCCACCATCTATTGAAGTGGTGGACTCTGGGATTGCGTTTAACTTTCTCCCATGAGTCAAGAATTTTTGCAATGCAAAAGCCTTTTCTTTCTCCGATTTAATCTGCCATAGAGCTTTTGTGCATTGAAAATGGCTTACTGAGGAGCTTAGCTCAAAGTCTCCATGTCCATAACACAAGGAAAAGTAATCTCATAATACAATAATTAAACGTAATACTGGCTGTTATACATAATAGATGATAAAATATTATGTAAATAATGTTTCATTTTTTTCTATCATTTTTAACTTTCTTGTCGCTAAAACTATTTTCTTTTGCATATTCTTTTAATATTTATTGCAATAATTAATTTTAATTAAAAAAAATATGTTTTCTTGTCGCTTCTTGTCGCTAAAATAATTCTTGTTGTCACTTCTTGTCGCTTGTTGACGCTTCTTGTCGCTAAAATTCTTGTTGTCGCTAATTAGTGAGACCGTCGTTCCTGGATAGGTGGCGCCGTGGAAGCCGTTCCTGTTCATTAACTTCCGGTATCTGCACTCTGCAAATTTACAATTTTAATATGAACGATGCCTAGTACTTGTTGTTGTGTACCTGGATGTCATTTAAGAGAAGAATATGCATTTCAAAATGACTTAAAAAGAAGTGAAAGTTGGATCAACGCCATGGTCCATACGCAGATTGGACGAGAACACGAGTCCATCTCAATCAGCTGTTGTTTGCAAGGCACATGTACATTTGACTGAAAACGACTACGTGCAGGAAACTATTCATGGTAAAACTTTATCATCTTTTAGAAATATAAACAGTTATATATTGATCGCCACGCGAATAAACCAAAGTCTGTTTACAACCGCGATTATCGTTTGAGAATAAAAGGGGGTGGTTAATTCAAGACGTCTTAATTTTTTGGATTACTATTCAATGTGATCTGTTTGAGATTTTTTGGTTAATGCTACAATTATAATGATTTCCTACTAGAGGTGTATCATACTGAGAATTATTTTAGCAGTAATTATGCTAATGTATGATGTAGTTATCAGGTTATGACAGGAATGCATAAGCTTAGTCCAAATAATTATGACGTCTTGAAAGGCTATTTTAATTTTTTTCTGTGATGCCTTCCTACGACCGTAAGAAGGCGTCACAGAAAAAATTAAAATAGCCTTTTAAGACGTCATAATTATTTGGACTAGCATAAGCTATGCCTCATAAGCTTTCTCGAAAAATATCAATGACAATGTTAACAGGAACAAAACAATGACATGCTCTCATCTATATTATAGTTATTTAGGTACATTGTACGTGTGTTGCATAAGTCTCTCATTGTTTGTCCATTGGATTTACATACATGTAACATACATTGAATCAGACCGCAAACATAGTTTTAAACTTTTATCCACATTGTAATGAATAAATCTAGTAAACATTTCGCTAGGTACAACAAATGTAGTACAAAGTAAACATTGCTTATGGAAGTTCATTTAATTTTCAAAAAACTAATATTTTATAAACTTTTTCAGGGCGCAAACCCACCTTACATGCTTACAGAGACTTATGTCTACTGCCATTCCCAGCCTATTTTCCTGGACCAAGCAAGAGACTGAATCGTCCGCAAAAAGAAAAATCAGGGCAGTTTCCCATGAAAAACAAAAGAACTAAACTGGACGAACATTGTAGGAGGAAAGTTTTGATTGTGAAGTTGGTTTTCCTGAAGAAGTCATTCATACTGCAGAAAGGATTTATGACTGTCCACAACCAACTGCCAAGCTAATGTTGAGCTTCACAGATGGAATTACACAAACACCATCAATGCCTATGTTTTCAGCAGAGAATTTCGCAAATGATGACACAGCCATGCATTTTTATACCTGTTTAGAGTCGTTTACCAAATTTTTATTTGTTTTGACCACGCTTGGTCCAGCAGCACATTGTTTGCGATACATATATTTTCAAATTGATAGCATGTCAGTTGAAAATCAGTTTTTTATGACTGATGAAATTGAGGCATTATACAACCAACTTTGAACTGTCTAGATTGTTTTCAATATCTGAATCTAGTGTTAAGAATATTGTGTATACATGGATTGTTTTTTATACATGTACATGTATGTCTAAACAGTGGCTAGAGGCTAACACTTGGCCATCTAGCGGTTTAGTCAGGTATTTTTCGCCATCTGAATTCAAATTAAAGTTTCCTTCAACTAGGATTATTATTTACAGCACAGAATGTCCTGCGAAAAAACCTAAAGCTCCTAGAGCTCAACAGGCAACCTTTTCATCATATAAAAACAGAAACACTGAAAATACTTGTATGTTCGACACCTGGTGGTTTAGTCAACTATGTCTCTAATGCATATGTTGGTTGTACCAGTGACTGTCAAATAGTTGAACAATGTAGAATAGTTCAATTATGTGATCCAGGTGACAATGTGATGGCAGATAAAGGTTTTAATGTGCAAGATTTGTTTGCTAAAATGGATGTTGCTGTCAATGTTCCAACTTTTTTTCAAAAAGAGAAACAGATAGTTGAAAAACTCTTATACGGGATAGAAAAGTGTCCAATAAACAGGTGCATATAGAGCCTATTATCATGATTATCTGACTTGGCAAAATATACAAAATTCTAACAAATCCTATGAATGGAACTGAAACAAAACTTTCATCTGAAATAACATTTAGTTGTTTTATATTGTGTAATTTTAGAACTTGTATTGTGCCAAATGATTCATAAATGAAAGTGGTGCAATGAATTCTGTTCTGATATATATTTACAATAACATGTACATGTAAATTGTAAAGCATATGAAAATAAGGAGATTTGGTATGATATTCAGTGAGTTTATTAAATCAAAGTGCATAAGAAATGGGTATAAGCAGTTACAGGTGTTACTGTAACCGTACAATCTCCAACAGTGAGTAAAACTCATACTGTGTAGAGAATTTCTGAGATCTTACAACTAAGTTTATACTGTGACTAAGCAATGCTCCGTGTTGAAGGCCGTACCTTGACCTATAATGGTTTACTTTTATAAATTGTAACTTGGATGGAGAGTTGTCTCATTGGCACTCATACAACATCTTCCTATATCTATTTGTTTTTGGGTTAAATCATTTTCTTCTGTTGTCTTATACATGTAAATATGGAGAGGTGGTTAAAATGCTAATGAGACAACTATTATGACCGTGACCAAACAACGAGGTGACATTTTTTTCTTAATTAAGAACTCCTTTTTAATACGCCTGTTTACAGGACGTATTATGGTATACCGCTGACCGTTCGTCTGTCGTCAACATGTCGGACATTAATTCAAAAACACTTTAACCAATATGCACGAAACTTTGGTGAATTGTTTATTCATTCATAAATTACTTTATACTTGGAAATAATTTTGCTTGGAGTTATAGTTTCTAGAAAAAGTATGGTCATCGAAAGATGAGACATGTTGCAATGTAATGTTACTTAATGTTCTTGCAATACACACAATAATGTGACTAAGCAATCATTATGAACTACTTTTCATAGGATGGAAGTCATTGAATATGCTAATATAAATCAATAATAAAGAATAGTCTATTTATATTAATAAGGAAAAGTTCTTTTATGTCTTAAAAGTGCGTACCATGGTGAGGTACAGAAAATCATGTATATATACGGTGATTATCACCAAGGTTCAAATTTATTTTCTGAAGTATAGGAAGACAATGTGTACCCCGTTGTTAATTTACATTGCTTTTTAGATTAAAATAGATATCTATTGATTGTATGTTACCATAGTTTACAATAAAATTTATATAACAGATCCATATAAAGTGTATTTTATAATTATGCCACAGTATCCATTATCATCAACCATGCCAAAATAAATGCTTGGTATACGATATCCAATATGTAACTCTACAGATACAGACATATACATGTACTATGTGCAAGTTAATTATATCAAACCGTCATACAAATTGCCTTTAAACATCAAAGTGTACTGAGATTTAATACCAGCATTCTTGTTAGCATACTTTACCATGAGCTGTGTTGCATAAACATGGCATATACATTTGAATATGTGTTCACCATATTCTTGAAGCTGTTGAATTCAAGGATAGAAGGTAAATACCATCCTACATATATAAAATGGTAGATAGACAACATCATCTATGCACGACATGTTCAACAGGAGTATTCTACATAGTTCTATGCTACCAAATCAAAAGTTTATATAAAAGAAAGAAGTTGAAGGTTTCCCATCATAGTTTAGTTAAATATTTTTTTTGTACCTGAGGTCGTTGAATATAGGTCATATTATACAAATAAGGAGATGTGGTATGATTGCCAATTTAACAACTATCATCCATGCTTACTAGTAACAAACCACATTTGCAAAGTTGAATAAAAATACAGTTGATATCTGGTATTTATTCCTAAAAAGAAAATGCCCAACTATATTAAACAGTATTTGACTATAAACACAGATAAACAAGGTACAAACTGGACATAATGCACTAGTTCATAAACAAGTTAGAACAATTGTAACAGTAAATTTGGTCCGGTAGTAAAATTTGTCCGCCAGACTTTTTTTCCTAGTTAATCAAGTCCATGACCATTATTTTACTAGGAATTTAAGTCCCAGGACAAATTTTCTTAGGAAAATAAGTCCATAGCTAGTAAAATATGTCTGGCACTTATTTTCCTAGGAAAAATTGTCCTAAGACTTGTTTTTCTAGTAATTTTTATTATATTTTAAAAATTATTGAAAATAAAAAAACATTTTCTTAGTTAAGATTGGAAAATTTCATTAATTTTTCCTATTAAAATAAAGGACATGGACGTTATAACCTAGGCATGTTAATGACATGGACATGATGTCCTAAGAAAATTAGTCTGGGGACATGAATTTTATTAGAATATTAATGCACAACTCTTAAACAATATTAAACATAAAAATTGAATTTCCATTGTTAACATGTAAATAATTTGTTTCATTAAAAATTTTCCTTTTAAAATAAATGGCATGGACGTTTTTACCTAGGAATATTAATGACATGGACATGATTTCCTAGGAAAATTAGTCTGGGGACAAACATTATATTAAAAAAATTGACACACAACTCTTAAACAATATTAAAACATAACATTTATATTTACCTTTTAAAATAAAGGACATGGACGTTTTTACCTAGGAATATTAATGACATGGACATGATTTCCTAGGAAAATTGGTCTGGGGACATGAATTTTATTAAAAATATGAATACACAACTCTTAAACAATATTAAAACTTAATATTTAAATTTCCAATATTGTTTAAATGTAAATTTAATGATTTGATTCATTAATATTTTTCCTATAAAAAAAAAGGACATGGACGTTTTATCCTAGGAATATTAATGACATGGAATTGAATTCCTAGGAAAATTAGTCTGGGGACATAGATTACTAACATCGGACTAAAAATACTAGTAAATTCTGTAACCATGGACTTTTTATTCTAGTAATATGTGTCCGCCCGGACATATTTTACCAGGACAAATTTATCTCTTACACAATCACCTTCGTATAATGCTCAGAATATGAGATTCATGAAACTTGTTCAATATCATTAGAGAACTCTAAATCTTAAATACTGGAAGCCACCTCTGATAAGTACAATGTACTATGCAAGATAATGATATAACTGGACTAAAAATACACACAACCTGTAATTAACTGCCTTTACAGCGCTTTCGCGCTTTGATTCTGTTAATGTTATTGTTATTGCTACAGGGATATATGATAATAATCTCCGTCCGAAAAACACCAGTAGACACCTTCCCCGGAAGCCAAAACCGAAACTAAGGATAGTTGAGAGTTGAAACTATTATGTGTAAATGTCAGTTTTATTAAGTTTAAATGAACTCAACCCATATATTCGTTTATATTGTTCTAAAGCTGGAGAAAGGAAAAAGATCACATCGATTATTAGATGAAACATCAATTCACATGATTCTATTCATATAGTGAAGATTATTATTTCAACCTTCACTGAATACACTTATTAAGTTATATGATAGACTTTAACTGTCGGTATAACTCATTTCAACTTTATCAACAACAGATTGATATATGGTGTCGCCAAGCATGTGACCCTCAAGAACAAATGGTAATGTCACCACAGGACATATAGCCTGCATCAATCTGTGTAAGTCATTTTAATTGTTGGGACCTCGGAGGCCAGATTTCAGATATTTTATTTTCGTTTAGTATGAATGCAGTGTATGCGATGATGTCATGTATAAAACACATCCTGCTTTTCTGTGTATTCTAATTGAGGTGCATTTATAGTTTTTCATTCTTCAGTTGAGGGTCATGTTATAATACATTTAAAAGCATGCTAAAGAATTGGCCAAATTTGATGGATATCTTATACACTATAGTTTGGTTAACATCAAACATCCAAGATGATTGTCGATACGTAGGGTAACCACATTAAAGACATCAAAAGTTTATCCTGCATACTTATACGACCTTCAGCTTTATTCATCAGTCTGTTATCAAACTGTGTAAGTCATTGTCATTGTTGTGACCTAGGAGGCCAAATTTCAGATATTTTATTTTTGTTAAGTATGAATGCAATGTATGCGATGATGTCCTGTATAAAACAAAGCCTGGTTTTCTGTGTATTCTAATGTATTTAATGCAATATATTGCATTAGTTAATACTTTATTCCAAAAGCAAGTACAGGTTATAGGATATATACAATGTTTGACAATTAATTATGCATGGACCATATCACATAAACAGACTTATAATCAAATGTTTACAACATTTAAATACACTCAATCACTCTTATAAATAGTACAATATCAAGTATTACGTAGAGTATGACATACATAAAATTGTTCAAAATTAGAATAAAATTGAGAATGGAAATGGGGAATGTGTCAAAGAGACAACAACCCGACAGAAGAATAGTTTCTCAGCTAATTTTACGTATTTACCAAGTTGTTTTTGTTCTTTAATATATTGTACAGTTAATTACAATTGTATCAACTTATAAGTAGAGGGGTGTCTCCAATAATATTGTTTGATATATTTTTTCGCTAATGTCAAGCTATTTATTACATTCCAATAAAAATGAAATTCGTTTTCAATGGAACTTTTATTACAATAAGTACATAATCTATCTTTCCTGTCAATATTATAAAATCGTCCTGTCTCTGTATTTCAATCATGTTCACAAATACGGTATTTACAAATATAAGGTTTATAAGTGTCATTCACTTATTTGTCTAAGTTAATAGGTTAAAACTATAAAATATTTTGCTGGTATTCCAGAACAGTTTGAATTCGTGTACTGTAAATTATGGGTTACATCATTTTCCTTTCAGATTTGGTTATTTCTTTTAGACCCCTTTTTATTGTCGAGCCTGCGACTTTTGTCGCAAAAGCGAGACATAGCGATCCTACATTCCGTCGTCGTCGGCGGCGGCGTTCACAAATATTCATTCTGTGGTTTAAGTTTTTGAAATTTTAATAACTTTCTTAAACTATCTTGGATTTCAACGAAACTTGAACAGAAGCTTGTTTATGATCATAAGATAGTATCAAGAAGTAAATTTTGTAAAAAAAATCCTGTTTATCCGTATTTTACTTATAAATGGACTTAGTTTTTCTGCCAGTTAACATTACATTTACTCTGTGGTAAAGTTTTTAAAAATTTTAATAACTTTCTTAAACTATCCTGGATCTTTACCAAAATTGGACAGAAGCTTGTTTATGATCAAAAGCTAGTATCTAGAAGGAAATTTTGTAAAAAAAAATATTTCCTGTTTTTCTGTATATTACTTATAAATGGACTTTTTCTTCCTGTTAACATTACATACAGTCTGCAGTTAAAGATTTAAAAAAAATTATTAGATTCATAAACCATCCTGGATTTTTATTTCTGTAAATGTAAATCTATTATGTGCATTCCCCTATCACACTGAAAACGTAGACAACAGCAAAAAAAGGCGAGACACTGGGTTCCATGGAACCCTTACGAATTTTTAATGATTTAGCTCTTCGTCCGAAATTTACACAAAGTTAACAACGTCAATGAAAAGATTCGAACAAGAAGAGTTGATGTAGAACATCACATTAAAAGAATGAAAAGTTAACTATATACAGCATGGTTCCTTCGACGAAACATACTTAATGATAAATGATTTGTTTTGATTTTTGGTGTTTTAACGCCACTTTTAAGCACCGCTTTTGGGCTATTTCGTGGCGGCCAGTTTTTATTGATGGAGGAAGCCGGAGCGCCCGGAGAAAACCACCGACCTTCGATAGGAAAACTGACAATCCTAGTCAATTAAGATTGGAGTCGAGTGCAACCGCACGAGCGGGGTTCGAACTCACAACCTCAGTGTTGACTGGCTAGTGATTACAGTAGTAACTACTTAGACCACTCGGCCACCGAGGCCCCTTAATGATAAATGCATATAATAATTAAAGTCATATCGCCATCTTAAATTGTTATATAACCTTTACAAGTGTATTCAGTAAAGGTTGAAATAATTTTCACTATTTAAGCAGATTCATCTGAATTGATGTGTCAATAAACTCATCATAGATACTAGACTTAAAATTGTGTACGCCAGACGCGCGTTTCGTGTACAAAAGACTCATCAGTGACGCTTGAATAAAAAAGCTGAAAAGTCCAAAAGATCTGCAGATGAACGCACCTCTGAGACACATTTACAAAAAAAAAACTTTCATGCCTAATAGGATTGTTTGCCGTCATGTGTAGTTGACCAAATGATACCATCTTTTTGATCCTACCATTTTGCAATAGATTATGAACACCTTGTGAACGCAACTTCTCTGAGTCCGTTTTACAAAAATCTCCCATACTTGGTAGGATTGTTTGCCATGATGCAATATTATACCATCATTTCGGTATGATTGTTTTCTGGGAGTTTTGGGACGTTTACCATATTTTGAATATCGTACCACAATGAAACATTGTAACACACGATTAAATTCCTTATTTATACAGCGCAGGGACATTTCCCTACAGCGTAGTAATTTTGTTTATTTGTAAACAAAACTCTACTGTGTCAATGTGCTCAACATCTTCCTTGTATGTAATTGCTGTTTGGACCACTTATGACGTCGTTGATAACATTGCAAAACGTTTCAAAAATTTTCTTCACGGAAACTACTGAACAATTTGAAGCCAAACTGAGCTACAATCATCTTAGGAGTATTTAATTTGAAAATCATTTTGCGATAATCTATCTGTCCACAAACATGGTCGATATGGCATAGAAAGAAAATAAAGGTTAAATTCAAATATTTTCTATGATATTTAAAAGAATAAATAGAAGAAACCACTGCTTATATATGTAACAAACAATGGGTCAAATCACATATCTTATTATTACCAACTGGTTTAGTATAATTGGTACCGTTAATGTTATGACTTATTTCGTATACTTTAGTAATACATATTTATCAATTAAATCAATCGAAACTAATCATGTTATACTTTGTTTCATATTTATTACGCAAAGAAAGTTTTACAACACTTCCATTAAGATTAATGGGGGTCAAACTTTGAGGGCTCATATCTTTGTAGAAAATTCTAAAAATGCTCTAAAGTTAATAGCATTCCTGTTTTGAAGTATGTTGAAACGAGTAAAGAAGAAGTGATAAAAATTTAGGGGATAAAAAAAGTGTCCCTTCCAATTTGTATTTCATTTTTTTTTGGCGATGGAAATGTTAGTTTCAGTTAATTTTCAAAAAAATCCAAGGATTGGTTAACGTACATACAATCTAAGACTTTTCTTCCTGCAATAGTATTAAAACATTTGACATTTCGACAATTTACACAAGTATTCCCCATTCTAAACCCAAAGACCAATTGAAAACGTTTGTCTTGCTTTGTTTCGTAACAAAGAATGGTCAACGTAGATATAAAATATAGAATTATCTTGTATTTGGGAGGGATAAATCGTACTTTGTAAAAAATCACTCTGATTCAAATAAAAAATCCTCTGAAACTGACATTATCAAGATGCTTGATTTCTTGAATGAAAATATATTTGTTACGTTTGGGGGACGTGTTTTTCAACAAACAATCGACATACTAGTACCCATGGGAACCAACTGTGCCCCTCTACTTGCTGGGTTATTCCTTTACTCATACAAGGCATACTTCATAAAAAGGAAGAATAAAAGAAGCTAGCATTATCTCTTAACTTCACTTTCCGCTATATAGATGATGTCCTCTTACTAAATAATAAGTTTGGTGACTATGTTGAACGCATCTATCTCATCGAAATTGAAATAAAGGATACAACAGATACAGTAAAGTCTGCCTCATATCTTGACTTACAGCTAGAAATTGACAATAAGGGTCGGTAGAGAACAAAACTTTACGACAATGATATAGAGGGTTGCTGCTAACAAAGAAACTATTAAGCAAAGAGTTCCAAGTGGTGAAGTTGAAATGATCCCTTTGAAAATTTTACGAACGCCATCACCGTTGACTGTTATGGGATATCTGTTTCAAAGATGACGACGGACATGTTCTTCCTTTTTTCCCGAGTGTGACCAACCACATTAGACTTATTACTGGGTTTGTAATAACATGATCAACACGACGGGTGCCACATTCGGAAAAGGATCTACTTACCCCATTGATAAATAAAATGCCCTGATTAACGGATCGATAAATGTCTCTTCTCTCAAAACCATCGGTACATTTTAAATCTCTAACCCTAAACATTTAACCGAATGTGAAATTTGAAATAAAAATAAGGTTTGTAAAGACGAAAAATAGATTAAACGTTTAAAGACAAATAAAGTAGCACAAGTTACAACAGTTAAATCTAAAACAATGCAAGTACAACCGATTGCAACTAGTGGTGGCCTCAGGTGCTTCGGAAGGGTAAGCATATCATGCTGCATCCGTCGTGTTGCTAATGGTAAACGATCCTCATTGAATGTTGTAATGTGTTGTGTGATATGTTGGCATTGACATGCAATTGAAAATCACATTTTCATCATTTTCTCTTAAACTAAAGGACCAGTGTAATCAAGCTTTCCAGGAATTATGTATTAAGTAACATTGAATAAGATTGCACGCAGTTCACATTAAAATGTAATTGAATACCACATTATGATCTTCTTCTCTGAAACCTCAAGGTTATTTGGGTTGTTTTTGCGTATGGAGCACATCCCTGTTAATGAAGTCCGTAAAGTGTCAAAATGCACGAGCATAACGTATTAGTTGAGATATGTAAACACCATATGTAGGGGGACAAGAGTATGCAACTGCTCAAAAACGAAAAGTTGACAATAGCAAAGTTGCATCCTTAAGTTTTTCAAAGATTCAAGTTTGATTTTCGATCTGTGTTAATATCGAAGAAATCATCAAGATCTGAAACAACCATTCAGCTTCCGGTCTCATTCAAAATCTTAAGTTTATATGAGCACTCAATGAATAATGGGATATTAAGATACAGGACATCATCAATATATTTGAAAGTGAAATAAAAAAAAAAACTTTGCATGATCGTTTTTTTGTCTTTCTGAAGGTTCCGCATAAAATGTGCCTCATATGAGTACAAGAAAAGTTCATTAGTAGTGATGCAAATTAAGAACCAATTGGACAACCTATTGATTGTTGAGACATCAATCTACAAAACAATGTTCTCCAAACGAAGAAACAACATAAACTCTTTGAGATTATTTGAAGAATGTTCTATAGTATTGACATCCCCAGGAAGCGGTGGATTTACCAAAGATTTTAAATTATTTTTGAATGATCACTTCTCGTGTCCACCTCACTTAAGTGATAGCTTTTGAAATGCATTTGAATCTATAGACTATCTTTTTTGTTTTTTACAAAACACATTGGAAAGTTTGTTTAATTTTGATATAATGTTTATGGGCGTGTGCCAGTCAATAAAAGTGCTTCAAGTGTTGCAATCAACAACGGCGAACTATTAAAATAGGGAAAAACCTTAGTAAATTGTTTGCAGCCGACGCGCTTTCCTGGATTTATCTTCGTCAGGAACGCCCAAAAACTAAACATTCGAAAGCCTAATATGAAGAAATATCGAAACTAGTTAGGAGCTTAAGAAAAGGGATCTCAAAATAGTAGCCATGTACATGTATTGTTTACTTTGGTTGATCAATTCAGAATGTAAAAAAAATGTTTTTGTTAAAAATTCTAACAAAAAGACTTTCTTTATGAATTTGTTGTTTATTGTTGCTGAGAAGGTAAAGAAATATAAATCCTATTGGGATTTTAATCTTTAAATAAAATAATATCAGTCTTATGAATTTTTCAGAATAAAAAAGTGTAATTGCTTATAAAAGATACTTGGTCATACTACAAAGAATACTTGCGTGATTTATCATTTGTATTTTTATTATACTGTATGTGAGCTACATGAAGCTACTAGTTCTTGATTGTATTTACTTTGTGTATTGATCTGCAGGCATACTCAAAGAAAGGTTGTAGTGTTAGTAGTGAGTGAAATAGAAGCGAGAGGTACCAATGCGACATTCAAAAGTTGAACGGAAACTGACAACGCCATGACGTGAAAACCAGCTAAACGAACCCCACCATAAATCAGGATGATCTCAGGTGCCTTAGTAAGGAAAGCAGACGCTGCTGCAAGTGTAGAATCCTTCGTGTTGTTAATGGGAAGAACAAATTTGAGGATAATTATCATTAGGTGATGTCACAATCAAGGAAGAGATTACGACAATTGGATCATATCTGTGTACATCTGTCATACAGATATTCCATAACGGTCAACTAACTCGTGGTGGTTTCCGTAAAACATTCGAAGGGATGATTCCAAAATAACAAGGAAATGTCAAGAGACGCAAGCTATAGAATATTGAGATATATAATCTACAACTATCCACCGATATTTAAATGAAGTGGATGTAAGCAGTTAAAGGCAACCGTATGACCTTCAATGAGAAAAACCCATAGCGTATAATCGTCTATAAAAGGCCCCAACATGAATAATATGAAACAATTCAATTGAGAAAACGAAAGGACTCAGTTATTACAAAACATTTCACGAAAGACAAATATATCAGACATGAACCAACGACAACCACTCCTGACTTTGGACAGACACATATAGAATGTGACAGGGATAACATGTTTGCGCCTCCCTTCTCATAGCCTTGGACAGTAGTGTTGCAGCACAACAAACTATAAGAATCAGTCGAAAAAGGGCTTAACTCAACAGATCGATACAAATTAGAAAAAGAAACAACAAGTAACACAGACTGGACTTGGCAGACGGTTTATGCGCCCCCCCCCCCCCCCACAACAAAAAAGATACTATTTACAAACCTGAGAGTACTCGCAGTTACTAACAGCTAGTTCAAAGCCAATAGCAACTAATAAAAAATTCATGTATCTATGATATAAATATCAATAAGTACACATCCAACATCCAATGGATTTAATGTGGAGACGTCATTTACAGTCAGAGAAAAACGTGACCTCATTGTCAATTTCAAGACATAAGCCATGAGGAAACCTAAACTGTCTGTTCTATTACAAGTTCGATTTGGTAGATTCGTTTAATGTATTTGCAAAACTGAATTATTTAGTGAGAGGGCATAGAGGGACGAGAAGTTAAAGAATGATGATAGCTTCTTTTTATTCGTCTGGAGAAGCTCCTGTATGAATTTTGCCTCATATAATTACGGAACAAATCAACAAGAAGAGGAGCACATTTGGTTCCCATAGGAATGTTATTTGGGTCAATATCCCTAATGCGCCTCAAATTGAGGAACACAAAATGTGTGTGTAAACAAAAAATCTCTGTGTAGTGATATTGGACATTTTTTTATTTTTAACAAGTGACTGAGCTTAACCATTTGTGTTGATTTGGAAAGTAGAGGACCATAGAATAAATGTGTAAAAACTATGGAGTTATTAAATGTATTCAAAGTATAAAATTTTCAAAGAATTTATTGTGTGAAAAAAGGGATTTTTTTTACCAGGAAGAGCCGCATCACGAAAGTATTTTCGGGGTAGGCTAATTTACGGAAAAATGAATCGCACTTCGTACTCCGAAAATTTAACCACTTATGTGAAAATGTCTCAGCTTCGAAACAAGCCATCATACATATCCAAGTTTACGATATGGACTGAGCTACAGAAGAAAACGTTACCATTACCGCCTATGGAGAAACAATTGCGCATATTGCCCCAATTTATAAGACTGTATATTTGAAGTTGTCAGACTGATTTATGAATGATTGCATCTTGTACACCAGAGAAAATTGTGAAAATGAAGGTAAGTTGTCTTTTATAAATACCTAACCATCACAGCTGGTTTTAGATTAAAATTATTTATAAAGATCGGCAACAATTTTCGCCTTTGAAATGTATTACTGGCAAGGGGCTGGAGCACTTCTTTTAGGCACAATAAAAACTGTGTTTACATCAGACGCTGGCACATGTTATTGACATGAAAAAGGGACTAACTTCTTTTGGAAAGATTTGATATTGTTAAATTGTAAGCCAACATGACACACTAAAGACATTGTTATGTCATTATCATTCCAGTCTACACATGCTACAGGAATAGCTGATAATCAAGGGAAATAACACACTTCGGACGAATATAATTTGATAGTGATACATTGTTTTACACCAATAATTTGACCATTAATTAGCAGCTGGTCACTAAAACATGCAATTAAACAGACAAACATATTTTAAGAAAAGCACGAATTGCTATATATTTTAATGCACAGTAACAAATCACAAGATAGTGTCTTTTCTCAGTGAAAAAGGGGGAGGGTCAAATCTTCTAAAAACAAAGTGCTTCACCTATTCTACTATTAAGCTACTACTGATTGCTCCTCATAAAAGAGGTTAAAATGAAGGTTGTGAAGCCACAAGAGAGAAGAATCTCTTTATTTGTGATAAAACTTTCAAGGATTTGATTTTTCCCTCTCAATTATACAGTTTGTATTTAAATGAAATGATGACACAACCTTAGTAAATTTTTTGTCTTATTTTAGTTTCAGACATATCATTCCAGTTTAACCTGAGATGGTAAATAAGAGGTTTTAAAAAGTTCTGAATTACTGGTAAGCATTTTGTTTTATTAGGCAAGCTCTAAATTGTTTTTTATGGTTTTCATGCAATTGAAATTACAGTCAGGATGATGAAAATATGCTGATATGAAAACTGTTGCTATGGTCTTGATATTATGTTAGTTACTGATCTTTTCGACTCGACATTTTGACTTTAACCCTGAGGCAACTCATTAGATATAACAGTATTATTCCATACCAATTTTAAACAAATTAAGTCGTCTCACAGGCCTCCAGATTTTTTTGAAAATTTAGTGTTCACCCCAATAACCGGTTTGGCCACAACATAACAATTTCAAGTTTATTTACAATTTACAAAGTGTGTATATGTTAAGTATGTTTAAATGAACATTTGTTCTCATAGTTTAGGACTTTACTCATTATAGGTTGAAAAATACAGGCAAAGTTTAGATGTTTATGAAGTGTCCTATATTTTGACTTTAGTGGAACCTTAAATAGATTTTGTGAAAGGTCAAGTTTTGTAAATTTGCACTACATTGCGCTTTAATTATATGATAAATATGACATTCACACCATTTTTGAGTGGGTTTTAAGGTAGAAAACACCAGATTTCCAGTGGCAAAAATTATTAAGTATTTTTTTTAGAGTTTCTGGATGAAATCTACATTTTTGCAAAATTTCTCAGTCAAAATGCACTTTTAGACATAAGAAATTTTATTAAATGCTTTAACAGGGTCTTTATATTGTAATTAAAGGTTATCATTTGATATTTTATATATATTGCGACTTGTGAAGGTATACTGGAAGAAATCAATATTATACGTACACATTGTACTCAAAATTAATGAATATAGGGATAAAAGGATCATTGCATTATAGTGCTGAAACAACTTTATTTTCTTTCAGAAATGGACAAAAACTCACAGTTTTATTCAGAAAGTCATACTCATGAAGATTACACAGGAATATTGGGAAAAATCAGAACTATGGATTTCAATATGGGTCAATATCCCTAATGCGCCTCAAATTGAGGAACACAAAATGTGTGTGTAAACAAAAAATCTCTGTGTAGTGATATTGGACATGTTTCTATTTTTAAAAAGTGACTGAGCTTAACCATTTGTGTTGATTTGGAAAGTAGAGGACCATAGAATAAATGTGTAAAAACTATGGAGTTATTAAATGTATTCAAAGTATTAAATTTTCAAAGAATTTATTGTGTGAAAAAAGGGATTTTTTACCAGGAAGAGCCGCATCACGAAAGTACTTTCGGGGTATGCTAATTTACGGAAAAATGAATCACACTTCGTACCCCGAAAATTTAACCACATATGTGAAAATGTCTCAGCTTCGAAACGAGCCATCATACATATCCAAGTTTACGATATGGACTGAGCTACAGAAGAAAACGTTACCATTACCGCCTATGGAGAAACAATTGCGCATATTGCCCCATTTGTTTGTTGAAAAACACGTTCTTTATAATTGTGGTTGTAAAATTACCTCATCAGATTTACTATGCTGATAATTTAGTACGCCAGACGCGCGTTTCGTCTACAAAAGACGTTCAGATTAACGTTACGAAATTCCGCTAACTTGTGTCTATGAATTGCATCTTTTTTTTAACACTTGTTGTTAATCTTACATTTCATTAGTTATTGCTATTTACCCATTTTATATATACAAAATCGGTGTCAGAACTGATGAACATGTGCTTACATTCAAAAAGTTATAGTATGGTGCATTTGTTTAAAGTCATACACATGATTGACATTGAGTGTAAGCGACCTATTTCGTACACGCAATGTTATGTCTGATGCGTGCATTCGAATCCTAACTCCTCAGCTGATATTTTAGGTAATTACTTTTCAACTACAAAACTATGTGAATTTTATGGATACTCTTAAATTATTCTTGAAAAGAGACATTTTTAAAGATATTTAAGGTCTTGCCTTTCCTTCAATATTCTACTTTTGAAGGTTACTACTTACAAGGAAGCTGTTTATCAAATGTTATAAATTATAAAGATGAAGCTAATCTAGATAATCAAATGATTGCATTTACAAGAATAACAAAAGAAATACAACAGATAGTTCTTTATAGCTTTTTAATTCAGTACCGACATCTCTCCCATCTTTTCGTAGTTTTTCATTGTGTAGTGCCATTACCTCCTGACACTGCTAATGCTGGTGCTGAAAAAGTTAAATTGCATTTATCGTTATAAATACTTTTCTTATTCCATTGATCCTGACATGGTGTTTATGCAGTGTATCATATAGTTTCTCTACTATATTGTCTGTATTTAACTCGATTTATTCTTACAGAACATATGGTAAAACTTGAAAATATTGTCTGGGTCATAAAGTTTTTAACATTTTTATATTCTTGATTTGAGATATGACCATGTTACGTATATATTTGTCAAGACCTTGTTGATAAATATTCCGTACCAACTTCACAAATAATACATGATGGTCTTGAAGTAAAGATTCTAAGTACTAACGTTGTTTATCATCTTAATTACGTGTTAAAGTGTTCTTTTATTTGTCTTTTAAATTATTAACCTTTACTGTTTAGTCCATTTTTGGAAATATCCTTTTGGCGTGACTGGGTACTTATGCATCCCGCCAATGTGTTGTTGTGCTGTGGTCATTTTTTGTATTCTTCTCTTTCAATTTTGCTTATGTGCTATGTCTATACGCCATTTTGCTTTTCTTTGTTGACATATTTGTTTGTTTTCATAGTGATTAAGATTATAACACAATGTTGATTGCTGTACACCTATTTTTGACATTTATACCTATTATGTCTGTTTGTTTTGTTCACACATTGTTGTCAATATAATGGAATTTTATGCGACTGTCACACAAGTGAGAGGTTTAGCTAGCTATAAAACCAGGTTCTATATAAGGAAATGCCTGTACCATATTTCAGGAATATGACAGTTGTTTTCGATTCGTTTGATGTGTTTCAGCTTTTGATTTTGCCATTTTATAAGGGACTTTCCGATTTGAATTTTCCTTGGAGTTCAGTATTTTTGTTATTTTACTTTTTAAAGTATAGTATAATGCTACTTTTGAAATTTTTATCGAAACATAGCTAGCAAGTTGAAAAGAACACAAATTTGATAAAAAAAAAATTGTGACTTAAAATATTTTGGTCTTGGTATTATAATAGAACAAATACAAACCAAAACTCCAAAACTGTCTAAAACTTTCAGCAATAATCAACTAACAAAATGTAAAAAATATTAACTAATGTGACCAACATTGAACGATATGAGGATATCACAGTGTTCGTTTTTTGCTGTCTTCATCATTTTGTGGCGTGTGCCGCATGTGGAGGAGGATCTGCTTACCCCGCATGAGCACCTGATATCAACCTCAGTTTTTTGTGGTGTTCGTGTTGGTCAATTTTTAGTTTTTTTGTTATATTTTGTGTACTTTTGTTTGTTGTTTGTTTATCGTTTTTTTTTACATGGCGTTGTCATAACAGAAAAAAAACCAAGGATATGGGGTATCCATCCATGACACAAAAAATACATAAAAAGCAAAGGGATAGCGCTTTTATTACTGATCTTCATCTCAAAGTCACAGTTAGCCCCTAAACAGAGCAAAAACCTCTCACCTCACTGCAAGTTTCAGATGGCCACTAGCACCGGCTTGAGCGGCAATATTATAAGGACAGACTTTGTAAGATGTAGCTTTGTTAGTTTGTTATCGACTCATGAATTTGAATATCCATCTGGTATCTTTCGCCTCTGTTTTAGATATGAGTAGAAAGTAAAATCACAAAAATACTGAACTTCGAGGAAAATTCAATCGGAAAATCCCTAATCACATGGCAAAATCAATAACAAAACACATCAAACGAATGGACAACAACTGTCATATTCCTGACTTGGTACATGCATTTTCAAACGATGCGTGAACAAAACAGACATAATAAATGAAATAGTCAAAATATGGGTACAGCAGTCATCACTGTGTTACAATATCAAAACAAACAATCATTTACAAAAAAGCACAAAAGCATCTATCAAATTAAAAACCACATTCATTGCTTCGCGTGTCTGATTATATAAAACAAAAAGATAAAACAAATAAGATTTTGCAGCGTACCACCATCACAGCATTATTTATTTTGTAATTATCACCCTTTTCGCGCTACATATTATGAATTATTAATTTCTATTGAAAAAAAAAAAAACAAAAAAAAAACGCTGATTCACAAATATTTTCATAACATTAGCAGTAATAACATATACTTTCTAATCAACATTCTATTGTAAAAGCATACAAAATTTCTCCGAATTCCAAATATTGTCCAGCTACATATACTTTGCCATAACCAGTTTTTAGCTACTGCTGGAATTATGTTTGTAAAGTATTTACCATCACTCGTAAAACCAAATCACTAATTTTTATGTTATGCAAACTTTCTTTTTATCCTTACCTTTGTTGAAAATGTATAATCCTTGTATTCTCAGAGTATAGACAACCAAATGTAAATGTTAATGTAAAAATTTGATTTTTCTGATAATACTTACGACATAGATAACAGAAACAACTATAAATCGGGGTTGCACCTGGAAAGGGATAACGTGGTTCACAACCACCAGTTTGACAATTCGATTTACCCCAACAACAGCCTCTACATGCGCAGTCATCTCTAGGAGAGTTACGACAATATTGTAAAGAACATATCTGTCCTGTAGTTTGTTCTACAACCGAAATTAAGTCATAGTATTTTATAGTTTAGGTAAACATAAATCGACAAACGCACTGCTTTAATTCAAAACTGATACACTGTAAAGGGGTATGCTTGTACCTTGTTTCTTTTTTAATTTTGTTCTGTTTTTTTTTTTTCAATATATGTAAGACTCAGACCGATGTCCGGTCTCTAATCGACGTCCGTTCTTCAAATTGACGTCCACAGCTGAAGTCATAATAACATACAATTCCAAATCGATGGCCAATTCTATGCCCCTCTAATCGTCGTCTTTTTATTGCTGTTCTCAAATCGACGTTCAATATTTGTCTTTTCTAATCAACGTCCTTTTTTTTGGAAATCTGCAATGACGCCACAACTTACCCCATTAAAACAACTGTCATAATGTTGTTTTGATACAGGCAATTTCCGAATGCAAATTGTTAATTGAATATAAAACTCAAAAAGCTGTAAAACATTGTTTTTTTTAAAAAAAATGCACTATAATACCCCAATGATGGCATGCATGAAAATTAACATAATAACACATTATATAATACATCACAAAAATAATTTAAAAAAAGACATGAATTTATATATTACATATCATGTAGTTGTTGAATTCACTCTCCTCAGTAACTAGGACTTTTTATTAAATAGAGCAGCATACCGCATAACTGACGGACATGACGAACATAAAACCAATTTATCCATATTATCCACCTCATTTATATTTGAATACATTTTAAAAATTTTTTTTAAGAATTCAAGTCTCTGGTTTTCATTTTGTTTACATTTAAATAAGAAATGATCTTCATCATCTATTTTATTCAAAGCACAATGTTGAAATAAACGTGCTTCTCTTTTTTATGTTTCTGTACCTCAACCTTTAAATTTCCATAATATCGTCACTTATCCTTAATTTAGTAAAGCTTTTCCTGGTTTCAATGTTATTTTCCTTAAGTAAATATGGTTCAATTTCACAATTCTTTTTAATTTTACTATAAATGTATAATTTATTATTTTCCGTTTAAGAGTTTGATTTCTTAAAGAACAACTATAAGAATAATAATTTCCAACAACTGACTGTACGTTAACTTGTTTTGGACATCGATGAGCGAAAGCTGCGATCGACCGGATGTCGTTTTGGAAATGTATGACGTCACATTGGACGTCGATTTAAGTGTAAAAATATTGGACACTGATTTCAGAACCTGACTTTACATTGGACGTCGATTTGATGAACAGACATTAATTAGAGTCTGAACGTCGACCTGAGTCTATATATAAACATTTAGATAATAGTCAACAATCATTCTTACGAGGGTGTCGGATCCCTGCGGTGTAAAATGGCGTCACTAGCTATGATAATGTTCAAAAATATTGACCATCATACAAATTAAACACCGATTTTTTAAAATCATCATAACAAGTGACATTTTACACCAGGCTGCTTAAACTGAAGAAGGATATTTGTTATCCGAAATTTTTTTTGAATTTTGTATCTTTTGTTTAGCATTTTGTTTATCAATGTTTTGGTGTTGTTGTAAACTGTTTTAAAAGTATATATATATATAACACTGTATAAGTCTGAAAATTTAACCCAACACTGTTAGAAATTTATATATAAATAAACACACCTATTTTGGTGGAGAGTTTACTGCTTAGCCAAGAAATACGAACGCAATGACACAGACAGAAGCGAAATTTGAGTAAATTACCAATGACGCCGAAGACAAACTTTACATGAAAAAATCAAAACCCATTTGTGTTTTTATATTTGATAATCTAAACTTTCTCTACGCTACTGAGCTAGGTAGTCTAATTGACGAGTGGACGGACAACGGATATTAGATCAATTAAGTTACTAGCGTATTTGTCATTTTAATCATTTTAAGAATAAATAAGTTGGAACTATATCATTTTTTCTAAAAAGAGTTTATTCCAGAAATACGTTATGTGCAGCACGGTGTTATTCAGTTCGTATAGTTTATGTTTTATGCACGGTGTAGATCAATTCATGTAGTTTGTGTTCTTTGTACGGTGTTGATCAATTCGTTTAGTTTGTGTTTTATGCACGGTGTAGATCAATTTATTTAGTTTGTTTTATGCACTGTGTTGACCAGTTTGTGTAGTTTATGACAGTTTTTATTCATGTAGATCAATTCATGTTGTTTGCGTTTTATGCACGGTATAGATCAGTTCATGTAGTTTGTGTTTTATGTACGGTGTAGATCAGTTCGTGTAGTTTATGACAGTTTTTATTCATGTTGTAGATCAATTCGTGTAGTTTGTGTTCTTTGTACGGTGTTGAATAATTAATGTAGTTTATGCACGACGTAAATCAATTTCATGTAATTTATAATAACTTAATTTTGGATGTAACACGTCTTCTGATTGGCAGAGTGTTTTTTGTCTATCAGCTCATAGACATAATTTTGTCATGTAACCGTCACGTCATCAACGTTTTTTCATGATTTACTCCTAAAATATGGAATTTAGAATTAAATTATAAGGAATGACTGTAATATTTATTCTGTCTTTTCGAAATAACCTAAAAAATGTGATGCACACTTTTAAATAACCCGATACGCGGGTTATTCAGTGTGCACCACATTTTTGATGTTATTTCTTCATAGACAGAAACAAATATTACAGTCATTCTTTAAATATATGCACGATGTTGATCATTTCATGTATTTAATGACAGATTTTATGCTTAGTGTTGATCAATTCACTTAGTTTTAGTGACCTCTAGATAGTAAAATATATATATTGCTTTTAAAACAAGCTTTTGAAAAATCTAAAGACTGAAATCTCTGTAATTTACATAATTGGTGACAAAGTTTCGTGCTTTTTGTATTTAATAGCAAGAATAATTTCCTTAGCTTTTAATCAAAACATGTTGGAGTATCAAAATGATTTCAGATTTTAAAATAGTATAATAGATATACTTGGTTTAAGGGTAGACAACAATGTAAACTTCTTTTTTTGATAGTAAAAATTAAAAACTTCTTTGAAGCTACTGTTGCTCTATCCGGCGAATGTAACCTGTAATGGAACTTTTCAAAAATACAAGGTAAATAAAATCATCATAGATGCCAGGATTGAAATTTGTAAAATGTCATATTAAGTTCTTTCAGTTTTGATTATCCGAAATGTTTTTGTCTCATGCCTACATACATGGGTATACATATGACCTGATTTCAGGATTTTCATGTAGGGACAGAACATTTTTCATTTTTTTTATTAAGTTGAAATTAAACTTTATTTTCATTTCTTTATAAACGCAAAAGAATTCTGATTCTAGTGACATCTAGATTTATACTAGAATTCAATAAACAAATCCACCCCTAACGGGTCGATGCATGGCCTCTGAAAATAAGACGCCATACAAAAAAACTGTTGATTGCACATTAGTGAATCCGTGTGTTATTATTGTTATTATGTCAAACAAATAAATCAGCATGAAATGTGTTTTTGTTTCTTTGGGATTATGAACATACACCTTCATATCTAACATTTTATTTTGTGTTTATTATTTATTTCACGGATGAGTAAACCATCTGTTTTATTTTTAAAGTATGTGACACTACTAAGGTAGGCTGGGAAAGAAATTTTTTTATGATCGGGACAATATAAATAATTTCTTTTTTTAGTTTTGAAAACTAAAATCTATGCATTGTTAACACCGATTTTCCAAATTTTCTTTAAAATCATGTATGGTGAAAAGTAAACAATCAATTTCAAAGTGTATGATATCTAAAAGTTCATTTGATGTTTTTATACATCGTTTTCCAAAAGCCCTATACATATAAATGTCAGGACAAGAATGGAAATGTAAAAATGTTAATTGACAGGAGGTAACAAATATTTTTTCTTTCTGTATAAAAAAAAGTGTACAGCAAAATCAAGTTAAGTTTTAATTTTTTTAAAACATAGAATGCATTTTATTTATCTTGGGCATGCTATGCCTTGAAACTTTTCCAGATGCACATGTTAGTCTGTGCTCAGAGTAAATTTTGCGGTGAAAACTCAGCCATTTTAGCCAAAGGGTCCACATAAACCTTAATCATAGACGAACTAACCGAAGAATTTAAATATAGAAAAATATTCAACAATTGAACGAATAACACACTAATTCACTAATTTAGGTAATTATCAGGGTTGTTCGATCAGAAGTCGAATATTTTTCTATATTTTAATTCTTTGATTAGGTAGGTATTCTTTTTTATTACATTGACAATGGGTTTTTTAATTGAAATGAAGTAAAAAAAAATGCAAGGAACTATATCTATTTCTACGCATTCACAATTTGTCTTGATGTAACGTCATCGATAACGTCATGACAAGATATATTGTTGTATGACGTCAGGGGAGTGAAATAATCGAGTTAATTTCATATGTGAAATTTTCACGGGAAATATATATGCATGTTCCTTTTATCAATCTTTCATAGGTAAATTATTTGTAGGAATATTTCAAGATTATGCAGGAATGTGTCGTGTTTTTTTTTTTCATTTGTTGTTTTGTGCGTTTGTCATGTCGTTGGTTTTCTCGTTTGAATAGTTTTACATGGCAAATTAATTTCAAATAACAAATCTGTCTTATGGAATATTTAATTATCTCTTTTAAGAGCAGTAGATAAAAATTAACAGTAGGTTCTTTCACTTCCGAAATCTGAATTTCACCCTCTTGTAGATTTAAATTTCTTTTTTTTATATTTTGTTGAAAAATCAACGGGAAATATTTTTTCGGTATCGTATGCCCTTATAATGTTTGAATACTAGTATGTATTCCTACACAAGAATGAAATATGACATCGCTAAAAATTCTTTCCAACGTGAATTGATATTTCAGACACTTATCTTGATAATTCCTTTTATTAGAATCAACAGCACGTTTTTCATAAAAGAAGAAACAGGGTGTACTTCATTGTGACAGCAACACACCAACACACTACCACAAACAGGTTTAGGTTAAACAAGTTTGAAGTACTCAATTTTTCTCCATATTTTGAAATCCTTTCCCCTCTTCTTCAAATACTGTAGATAATATATAATGTGTAACTCACCAGCTAGGAACAATACTAGAACTAGGATAAGTAATACCTTCTGCATGTTTCAGAATTAGACAAACTTGTAAATCTAAATGAAAAAAAAAGTCAATTAGTTCTACTTAAAGATGTTTTCTTTTTGTCTTTATATACCTTTTCTTATCTTTTCAATTTGTTATAAAGAGTTTATCAAATTCGGTTTCTTATCACGTCAAAGTAGCTAGAATTAAAGATTTATTATTTACCTTGTACTGGATATAAAGTGAACAACAATCAATCATTATATCATAATATTTCCTATATACCACAATGCACTACATATACAGTTGATGCTCTTTAAGAAAAAACTTGTCATTTAACAGCTTCTAGGGAGATAATTGTGAGGCAAATTAAACTTTTCCGGACGTTAGAAAGGAAAATTTGAGTCTATAAATATGTAAAACTGTTCAATGAAAGTTGGCAAATTAGGTAAAACATATTTTACTTTTCAACTGTGTAAACGTCCAGTTAAAGAAAATTTCACAGTTGTCAGAAAATGTCAATTTAAGTCAAAAAATCAAAATTTAGGCTTATGAATGTCAAAAGTAGTAGAGTTACAGAATAATATTCGGAATCGACAGTTAATAAATAGTAGTAATTGAGGCCACAACAGTGTACTGATGTTCTAAAATCCACGAAGAAGATTCGAACTAGGGTATAAACCAATACTGAGGAAATTGCATGACACCAAAAGGAGCGCAACAGGCTGCGTCGATAGTGTCAGCGCCTCCTTCTTTGACTGCATCACCCGCCAAGCGAATCCACATTCTGTCAAAATGTAGCAACTAGAAATTTAATGATCAGACAATATCTCTTGTATCTAAAGATCTACCGACGCGAAAACATGTCAATAGTAAGTTAAGACACAGACATAGCATATCGACTAATCATTTTGTGATGGTAATCGAAAAACGTATGTAGTGTTAATGTTTTTGTCAGGAGCGATTCCCTGTTAATGATGTCAGCATATTGTGAACCTGCACGAGAGGAACTTATCAAACTGATAAACTCCATACGATGGAGAAGATGGTATATTATTTTTGTGAAATGGTAAGTTGACAATTGGAAAGTTGAAATAACTAAGTTTATCACATATTCTAGTTTGAATACGTCGATATGTGCCAATATCGATGGAAATATCAAGATATGACGCAGACTAGCTTCTGTAGTAACTTTGTTCTCAAGTTCAAATGGCATAAATGAAATGCAAACACTCACTGGAATGTGGGCAATAACGTGACAGAGCATGATCAATATATCTAAAAGTAAAAATAAAGAACTTTGCAAGATGCTCTAGTTTTGGTCTTTGAGAGGGTTATGTATGAATTCTAATTTATATGGGTTAAACAATCGGTCAGTAAAGGTGCACAATTAGTACCAATTGGACTACGGACTGTCTGTTGAAATACCAATCAAGCTCCAAAATATTGTCGATCAAATATTTAAGCATGTTGATGGTATCATCTTCGTTGTATATGAAGTTGGATTCAGTGTGTTTCTTCACTTACTAAGATTTTTGTTCTGGCCGTAAACAAAGAAATTTGTATCTATATTATAGAAAAATCTCTGTTTAATAAGATGGTAGATATGGTTATTATCTACATTAGAAACACTTTTTGTAAGTCTTAATTAGACATTCCGAGCTAAAATTTTGAAATTGAAATATACAGAATTATATGAAAAGACGAATAGCAATCAATAGGGATCAATAGCGCATTACACACATTGACTAAAAACTAATGCTTTGAAGTTTGTCACAAAATCATAGCCAGCAAACAATACAATTAATAATTGAAATTATATCTATACAGAAGTTCCACTTATATTGACTCTGCCTGATAGTTGTAACTGTTACAGTAAATGTATATTCAATTATACTGCTAGATTTAAAACCAGGTTTAATTCACCATTTTCTACATAAGGAAATATCTGTATTAAGTCAGGAATATGACAGGTCTTTTCCATCCGTTTGATGTGTTTGAGGTTTCGAATTTGCCGTTTGATAAGGAAATTTTCGTTTTGAATTTTCCTTGGAGTTCGATATTTTTGTTATTTTACTTTTTACCATTTATTGGTAAAATAAAATTCATCAAATATTACATCTTTACCTTGTTTTTAGTTGGGTTCGTGTTGCTCAATCTTCAGTTTTCAATGTTGTGTTTTGTAAACTGTTGTAGTCTTTTGGTCGTTTTTCGTTTTTCCCCATGGAGATTTCAGTTTATTTTTGATTTGTGAGATTCAATATCGCTTTCGTATCTTCCGACTTTTGTAAATATTTCATTTCTGACTCAATGAAGTAGATAATGCACTTTTCTAAGATTTTTCTCGTATTTCATATTTTTAATTAAATGATTTTAATGAAATAGCATCTACATGAAACCATTGCTTGCAGATAGCAATACAGTATGACAGATCGGTCCTATTTAAATTTTAATATTTTTTTTAAATGTAATGTTTTTGGAGTAACTTATCCTGCATCATAAAACAAAGCATGAAACAATGCAGAATTTGTTACGATAATTGTTAAAGTGTTTGCTTTTTCAACTTTTTCTTCCTTGTATTTGACTAAAACTAAGTTCAGCTTGCAAACCCATCAAGGCATATGTTAATGAATGTAGGCAAAGTACGATGATTACACGTTATTTGATAGTACAAGTCTTACCCTAACTAATAAAAATGATTCCCATCTAGCAAACGGAAACTAAAAATCAGTTTAATTACAACGCTTCTTATCAATAGAAATAAAGAATGTTTTAAATGATGATGTTTTTCATTAAATAAACTATTGAATAAGGGCGTTAATGTAACATTTCATATAAAATTCTGCATATGGTTTGAAAAGATAAGTTTCCACAGATATATTTGCTCAGCAACAGATATTTGTTCTATATTATATGTATAAAAACATAAAATAAACAAACAAACTATAAACACAAGAACAACACAAGAGAAAACAGAGGACTTACCTTTTAGAGGACTTGGCCACGATTATTTAATTTCAGCAACCGCATTTTACTCTTTATACCTAGAAGTAATTAGATAATGTTTTATCCGTGAAACATGTTGTGCTTTTTTTGTTTTAAAGAAAGGATTGAGTTTTTCTTCCTTTTTGTTTTTAGCAGTTTGTACTAATCGTTGTATCAAAAGTTTGCTATTCTCCTGTGTTGTATGAAATTTATACTACCTTAAAGAGGATTTCATTTGAACATCTGTGTCAAATGCAGATTCGTGCAAATGTGGGAACAGAATATATAACAGTATTAATTATGATATAATATATGACATATGTATGAATATAAGAAAGTGCAGTGTACCTTGAATGAGATAACATCATAAATTATCTAACTGCAGTCATCTAGGGATAATTTGTATATCACTGAAGGACAAACGTCCAATCTATATTGCAGGCGCTAGATACGAGAGCCAGGAAAGTTGAAAACCGTTGAATACTATTAAATTAAATTAGCAACGTTCACTCTGATTTTTAAAAAAAATCAAAAACTTACCTGAATTCTGCTGTGTATTTTTTTCCAGTTTGCAGAAGATAGGAAAATAAACTAACACATGAGTTTCATTTGAAACGATCCACTTAGTTACACAGTTGAAATCACCTATTGTTTGCAGGTGTCTATTGTCCATTCAAATTAATACTACTCACAACATTTATTATATGAGGGGAGGTTCTCAAACCTCTTTCACAACATGGTATATTTTGGCACCTTCTGCAGGAATGAAAAAAAAATAATAGCACAATCCTGAAAAGTTTATAATTTTCTGAAACATAAAATGCTTTAAAAAAAATTTAATTATTCCAGGTGCACAGGTTTGTCTGTACTCAGAGTAAAATTTGTGGTGTAAATACGGCCATATTAGCCAAAAGGTTATGACGAACTTAAAGTCATTAAACTTAAGATTTCCAAATGGTACGTTTCTAAATATAAAGTAATGCAAGATGAAGAAATGAAGCAAACTCTGCTCCTTACCGGAAACGGTAAAAACCATAAAACAGCATGAAATAACAAAAAGAGGAAAATTGAAAAAGGTAGGCGAGGTAATTGATTTATTTGGCCTTCAATATCAAGTCCATTATGTCAAAACGAAAACTACTTTAAGTTAATGAATAAAAGTGTGAGAAAGTAAAATAGAACGATTTGTAGAACTTTTCTATTATATCCCAACGGCCAGGCATGCATATGATTATAATGTCTTTTTTCTGTGTTGCATTTGGTAATTTTTACTGTCATTTTTTGTGCCATTGCCCCATAGTTGTTATTGTTCACATGCCAACGCTAGCTATGGATAGACCCCCCCCCCTTTTTTTTTTTTGCAAAATCCCATCATTGACAATCTAGTAAAATTGTATAATTGTTTTAGCTTTAGGTTTTCATGAACAGAACAGAATAAAGAGTTTTGATACACAACACAGACGCAATCTAGGGATCAAATATTGTGTTTTGTTATATTTACAGATACGTTAACGTCAACGTATCTGAACCGAGTGGATACGTTTTAAAATGACCGACCTTTATTTAGAACAAGCGCATGCAAGATAGAAGTTTAAAGGTTGAGGCGTTGAAAGGTAAAACAAAATATTTTAACAGCGCAACATGTTCCTCTGCCAGTCCATAGTTAGTATCATTGGCTATTTTTAGTTATATTTCAATACGTTTGTGCCTTAATGACAGATTTATTGTTAGTTTCTATAAATTTATTAACAACCTTTTCAGACTCGAAACGATTTGGTGGATGATAAGACAATCTCTTAAAAAAAACTGCAAAGTGTTAAGTGTACCTGATTTTAGTATATTTGTTGGTGAATTGAATTGTTAGTTAAGCTTTAAGTGTATGGTGCAAAAAAGAATCAATTTTTCTTTTGTGTTTCAACAATTGTTTCTATCGGTTATATTCTGTTTGATGTAGTTGTAGGACTTCTAACGTCTTTTGGCTGAAAGGTCCATTTAACTGTGCGGAATTTATTGTGTTATGATATTGTAATTTATTGAATTTGTATTGTGTGGCCTTATAAGATACTTACATAATTTGGTTAGAACCTGTTTATAGTTGTTTACAAAATAATGTTATTGTGTAGTTAAGAAATCACTGGAACAATCGTAGAATGGTTAGAACTTTCTATTTGGCTTGCATAATAATTCCAGAATGTAGTAATATACGATGCGTACTTTAAACTTCTGAAATGTTCTAGAAGTTTCCCTTCTACAGTTTTCTTGATGCTTTCCCTTTTACATTGATCTAGAAGTTTCCGTGATAACTATATATACAGACACCAAATTTAGACTTTTTCAGATATATTTTTGTATTCTCAGAAGATATTTTAACAGTTAAGTTGACATTTCAGTTTGTATGCTATTTCTTGTAAAATTGTATAATAAATTTTGTTAAATTTATTTCTGGCCGTAACAATTGATACTAAACAAGTATGGACATAGACTTGTGTTGTCTAATGGGCTAATATTGATTTGTGCATTTGATGGGAGTCAGAAGGTGCATATGTCTCTTTAGATTACCTTAGCTGTATTTGTCAAAGCCTTTTAGAATTTGGGTCCTCAACATGCTCAATGCTCTTCAACGTTTTACTTTATTTGGCCTTAAAATTTTGTTATTCCAGCGAAACTGCTGAGTCTTTGGAAACGAAACGCGAATCTGGAGTACGACATTATAAACCTGGTGGTATCTTTAATGAGATTTTTTTCTAAAATATCAAAATCAGTTTTATTTTCTGGTGACAAATAAAATTTGATCGAATCTTTGAAATATGATTTTAATGCAAGATAAAATTATCATTACTTCAGAATATCAATAAAATAAAATTAAAATTGACCAAAGACTTAATCAATTTGAATTAAATTTAAAAATTAAGATTATTTCATATATCAATATAAATTAAATGTTTGGATTTTACACTTTATACTTTCAATTTTGATTATTGCCACTCTGAAACCGTAAATTTTTCATACATGTTACCTACATAGTAAAACTTCATCACAGAAATGCATAGTCGTATTTACATGAATGGGTTCAAGCCAAAAATATGCAAAAAATAAAAAAAAATATGCAAAAAAATATGCAAAAAAAAGAGAATAAAAGTAGATGTAAAAGTAGAATGTATTTGTACCAATGTTGTTTGATACATAATGTTCATCAAAGTGTAACTTTACCCAAACAGGTTTGTATTTTTTTTTATTTAATCCCATGAGCTCCCTATAGAGTGAGATCCATGACGTTGATAGAGAAGGAATCAACTGATGTGGATCCACCACCGGTAATACCACTTGGAAATTGTAATTGAGTATTCAAAAGTAAAATAAAAAAAAAACCGAACTCCAAGGAAAATTCAAATCGGAAAGTCCCTTATCAAATGGCAAAATCAAAAACTCAAAGACATTAAACGAATGGAAAAACAATTGTCATATTCCTGACTTGGTACAGGCATTTCCTTGTGTAGAAAATGGTGGATTAAACCTTGCTTTATAGCTAGCTAAACCTCTCACTTGTATGACAGTAAAAAATTCCATTATATTGAAAACAACGTGTGAACAAAATATAGTCCAATAAAATATCACAATAAAAAAACAAAAAGTCAAACCACCAACATACCATTTCTTAGAGATTCGTTTTAATTTTTAAATTCAGAATCTTCTCTTTGGACAGGTCACCTGATAGAGAAGTCAAAATCTCCTTCTTTGATAAATATTCCATATTTTCACTCCCTTTCATCATTCTTCTTGACAAATATTACCCTAGTTTTCCTCTAAATAAAGTTGTTTCAATGGTATTTTATTTTCTGTGGATGACTCACTATAAAATGCTTATTTGAATAGTAGAAGACATCCAGGGTCAACAAGAATGTTGATTTAACCAATGAATTCCATGTATGTCCAGTATATAATTAAATTGTATCTGTTTGTGCTAAAAAGTTCAAACACTTTGAACTTTAATACAGAATGTTTAATGAAATGAACTGTTGGCATAGAGATATGTCTTGCCTATATGTAATTTTGATAGTAAAATACGCATGTTGATATTAGAATTGCAATCGAAAGTCAATGAACTATGATTAAAAGGCAAATTAATCTCTATGGTAATGTCACATGCAATCATAATACAAATGCATACCAAATACGTCGACTGATCATACACCTAAGTGGTTCACCTGAAACTGACCTTCTCACAAACTTTAATATGTAAAATATGCATCCAAGTCAATGAACCATGACTGAGGGAATATCAATAATCGCAATGGATAATGAGATATGCCAATCACAATGAAACTTCATACCGAATATCATTGACATATTATTAGTGGTTTCCTTAAACTGACCTAATCATTAACTTTAACATGTAAACTATTTCAAAGTCAACAGACTATAAAATAGGGGGCGGCCCCAAATTAACTCCATTGATATGATATGTGCTAGTAGTAAAACAACTACACACCAAATATCATTGACTTATCATTAGAGGTTCCCCTGAAACTGATTTAATCAAAACCGTTTACTAAAGAAAAGTTTCAAAGTCAATAGACCATGAATGTGGGGGCTTGCTCTAATAATCTTCATAGAAATGCTTCTCTAACTGCATACCAAATATCATTGACATAAAACTAGTGATTCCCTTCAAACTGAATTATTAACAAATTTTAATGTTAAAATGTCGCCGCTGGAAACATCACTTCTGAGTTTCACATTCACAACTTTTCGATGCGAGACAAAAAGCTTAAATTATCATTGATATTGCCATAACTGTAAATTAACTGTTTACAAAACTTTGGAATTTTTGAAATACTTCTACCCCAGGAAAAGATAACCTAATTTGTATTTGGCAAAACCTTTCGGATTTAGGGTCTTCTATGCTTTCCAACTTCGTACTTTATTTGGTTTTTTCAACCTTTTTTTAAAGCGTCACTGACGAGTAGACGAAACGCGTGTTTAGTGTTCAAAATTTTGATCCTGGTATATATATGATTATTTTATTTTAAATGTGAATTGCAACACTGATCAAACAACATAAAATATAATATTGCATAATTCTTTTTTGTGTAATCAAAAAGTAATTTCTGAATCTGATTATCTCCCAGGATGATTTCATCATGTTCATGTAATTCTAATCTGTTGCAGAGTTCACAATTTTCATATAAAATAATATTTATGGTCACACATAAACAACAGTAGCTTAAGATTTCTTTTAACAGAAATAACCATTTAATAGTTGATTTTATGATTGAAAAATTAAGGAATGTAATATTTTTATACTAAATTTACAAATTACCATAAATATACTTAATTCGAATTCGTATGTACTGACTGCCTAATGCACAAAAACATCTAGATATCGTCTCATCTCGGCTTTCTTAACTATTTCTGTCTTTCTTAGCAGTTCCCCACTTGATATATAACACAACTTATTATCAAATTTTGTAATAAAGCACATATTGAAACAAATTATTTTCAAGTGTAAAAAATTCGTTTGATGTTAAAGATAAAATACGTGCTTCTAGTTGTTCTTTCAAATCGGTTGACAGTTATGACTTTTAAACTGTCGTTATTTCACTATTACCACAAAATAGTGGCAAACAGAACTTTTCTTATTAAATCAAACGGTAATTCGAAAAATCTGATATCTTATTTATTTGGTGCAAATCATACTTAGCATACTTCTGCAATACAACAGATATATCACATATACTTACTATTATTGTAACGCAAAATCAATAATACCTTCTCATTCATTTATGGTGGTTTCATTTCTAAGCGCTAACTACTACCATACTAGAACTGAAACTATTATTTCATTGAATATTAGTCGTTTCAGACTACAGAAATAATATACTTATTTGTAAAACCAAAATATCCTATTATCTTTAATCGTTTAATTCAAAAGCGCTACCTACTATATCTCATCTCCAATATACTGATTTGTTAAACTTGGTCTATCTTCCAATATATATGGTTTCCTTTCTAAATCTAAATCTAAAACTACTATATCACATGTCTAATGTACTAATTTGTTACATCAGGACTGTCTCTTATCATTTATCGTTTCATTTCCAAAGCTCTATCTACTGTAATACAATATACTGACATAAAACCATATCTACATTTTGTCCTCTATCGTTTCATTTTCAATGTTCCAACTACTTTATCACTGATACGGTATAAAAAACTGATTTGTTCAAGCAGAATCTGTTTTTATCATCTATGGTTTCATTTCAAAAGTTCTCAGTACAATGTCATAAATTAAATATATGTATTTATTGAACCAGGACTTACTTAATATAATCTATGACTCGTTTCTAAAGCTCTAACTATATATTTCTGGTTAATGTGGGACTGATGTAAATGAAATAAACTCTTTATAAATTTCGTGCGTCCGAATCGATTTTTCTGATTTCACCAGGAACGCTCAAACCTTAACATTTCAAATCCAGGGAAACTTAAATAGATCATTGCAAAGATAAGAGCTTTATTACAAAAAAGGATTTAAACAGAATAGCCAAATGCACCTAGGATCAATTTTGTCTGAGGGAGTTGGAACCTTAGTTTCTAAATAATTTATTTATGAACGGGAAAAACATTTACAAGGTTCACTGGCATGAGTTCCATATGGCTTTCAAATCATACTAAATGAACTCTATAACACGGTTATTCCGTGGGGGTGCCGTATGGATTTTTGCAACAAATTTGGACGATATTGTCAGAATACGATGATTTTTTTTAATGTTTCGGATCTAAACATTGACTGCAACCCACGATCTAAAACTTCTGTAACCAAAAGGTGCCAAGATTAATATTGAATCCCTAGACGCCACATTGTTTGGATCAGGAATGGCGGCCAAAGTAATTCATGCTAATCAAAATGATCTGAAATAACTGATGAAATGATTAGAAGATGTGTGTGCAAATTTTCAATTATATCTTACTCTTTCATTATGGTGATGGTAAACACGAACAACTTGCTATAGCACAATAGCAACTTTGTTAGTTACATTATTGCCAATTTTCAGAAAGATAAGCAATTTTTCAATAAATAAAATAGCTTTATAGAGATCAATGTTTATGGGTCACTAAAGGAGAAGGTCCGGTAAGGGCTAGTTTTGGCCTAATATTCGAGGTTCATCTAATGAAAGATTGTTCACATTTTTTAAACACGTAAGTGTCAACTTCAGTCGATTCAATTAGTGTATGTAAAAGATTTGGACTGATTTGGTCATTAAAGACGCTCAAATGGAGGCTTAAATATGAAAAATCTATCAAATATACCATAAAACGTCACTTTTCAGATGGTTTTTGTCTTCGTGTTCGGTCTCAACCTGTATATATGTTATGTATTATCATCAATTACAACATTTAAATATTAAGACTGAACACAAATGCGGCCACTTCCGTTTTAGACAAAAACCGCCTTAAAATTAGCACACATGCTAAAATTGTGACGATTTCAGTAATATTACATGAATTTATGATGCTATTACCTGATGCATGTGAATTGTATTGTCGAAGTCAGCCCATATTTATGGAACAGAAGTATTCTTCTTTCCAATATATAGCTTAAAGTTTACATTTTAACAAATTTGTAAAAATGCTATATTTTGGGGCCAAAAAGGGGTCTTACCGGGCCTATTCCTTTGCATAATAACTTCTTTTAATTGCACATTTCTATCAAAGAATGTTCAGTTTCAAGTTTAAAGTATTTAAATGTTTTAACAGAACAAATTACCTAATGAAAAAGGCAACAGTAGTAAACCGCTGTTCAATAGTCATAATTTCATTTAGCAAAAACAAATCCGGGTAACAAACTAAAACCGAGGGAAACACATCAACTATAAGAGGAAAGCAACGGAACAACAGAAACACTGAATTACAACAAAAGCAAACGCCAACATTCATAGTAACGGACTGTGTTACTAACTGCCATATTCCTGTTAGGGTACAGGACATTTAAAGAAAAAATGTGTGGGTTGAATCAGGTTTTATGGCTAGCCAAACCTAAAAATCCTAAGGATGGCTTATTGATTTTGATGAAATAAAAAAAAAATATACTGAAAATGCATGGTTGCATGGGTGGTAACGGGTAATTTTAACATCAATAAACTGAATATGATGTTTCTATTCTATTGTCCAAAGATGAAGAACTTTGATGTTTGAAGCAAATTCTTTTGATATATCAATCTTTGAAGGTTTTCTGATTTGTGAACATTTTTATGACATAATGGAGAGAAAGAGGAACATTAAATGGATATTTATTGAATTATTGAATTCATCATTACCAGAAGCATGTATTTCAAAGAGAAAAGAATAAGACGCTGATGTTATTTTGATGGTTAAAATGGGTATTACTTTTTCACTAAATATAATTGTTGCACAGATTTTGCGAAAATGCAGTGTTAATCAAGTTGTGTATAGGTGAAGAATTAACTCTATCATCGGTTTAAAGAACCCTAAACATCATTCTGTTTGAAACTAATGCGATCAAGATTTGTGTATTGAGTTGTATATTTATTTGTGTGTTAAAGGTTCGTCCACGATATATATAAACTCAATAATTAGGTAATTAGGTCAATTATATATGGTTAGCATTTGAGTGATTTGGTCTATGTAGAATTAAAATTATTGTCTCACCCTTTGGTTGATTGTTCCGTGGTCATGGCAGTTGTCAATCATACTGATATTGTATCAATACTCTTATTTAATCAAAAGGACTTAAATAGCCAGTACATTGAAAAAATACAAATTTCATTTATTCTAGAAAATTGCTCCAAATTAAGATCTAACCATTATTTTACGGTTCATTTGTGCATATGTACACAGACATGAGAAAAATTCAAAACGGCAAATCCCTTATCCAATGGCAAAATTAAAAGCTCAATCACATCAAACGAATGGAAAATAACTGTCTTATTCCTGACTTGGTACAGGCATTTCCTTATGTAGAAAATGGTGGATTAAACCTGGTTTTATAGCTAGCTAAACCAACCTCGTACTTGTATGACAGTCGCATAAAATTCCATTATATTGACAACAATGTGTGAATAAAACAAACAGACATAATAGGTAAAAATGTCAAAAATAGGGGTACAGCAGTCAACATCGTGTTGTAATCTTAATCAATATAAAAACAAACTAATATGTCAACAAAGAAAAACAAAATGGCATATAGGCGAAGCACATAAACAAAAATGAAAGGCAAGAATACAAAAAATGACGATAGCACAATAACACAATGGCGGGATGTATAAGTACCAAGCTACGCCAAGAAGATTTTACCAAAAATGAACTAAACAGTAAAGTAAATAATTTACAAAGACAAATAAAAGAGCAACTGTCAAGTAGTGGTCTTAATGATGAAATGTGAATCAAGGGTTACCAAGCGCTATCATGAAAGCACATCATCTCTACAATGGCTACTGACTTCTTGATTGAAAAATCAAGACTTATTATTGGGAGACAATTTTGGTATAAATCTCCCTGACTTGTATAATTGATATTCACAGATACTGAAAGCAAGTCCAGACATGTCAAAGTACTTAGCTTGTGATATGAAACTATTTTATGATGCAAACCTACATGTTATACTGTGATAATAGTGGCTATACCTTGGAGAATATTTTATATAACAACGTGATCAAAATACAGTGCCTGAACTAAATCTTTACAGAATTTCAATGCAGGAAAAAACCCCAAAAAAACATGTACTAGTAGTTTACCAAAATGTATCTCACGCTATACATTATTTAAATAATCATGTGGTGGTTTATAACAAAAAAAAAAACAAAACAAAAACAAAAACAAAAAAAAACAAAACACAAAGATTGAACTTTCCAAAAAATTAGGGTTTTGAGCATGAGTTTTTGGAAAATTGATATGTGATAGTGAAGAGAGATATGTGTCCCATGGACACATACATGGTTTTTGTAAGTCATGTCTTAACCAATCAGTTTTTCAATGTTTTTTATGTGTAGATTAAATATATTGCAAAGATGACTGGTGTACCAGTTAAGGAAGATTTAATGAAAACTCTAGACAGGAAATTTGAATTTGCTCATTATGAACAATGGACAAGAAGAAGTAAACCTAGTAAATCTTTAGTTAAACCTGATGGTTTGTATATTTAAGGCTGCATATTTGTCAACATATATTTGTTCCCTGTTTTACATGGTGGTTTATATATTTATATCTTCTATCTGTTACTAAATAAAAATATAGTATAATTTATAAAAAATTCAATAGTTTATCAAATTATCATTAGAATTTTCTGTTTTGAATTTGTAACATTTATAAGTTAATTAAGGTATATACATGTATGTTAAGATGATTTGTATGCAATCGACTTATTATCAGGAAAAGTGCATACATAGCTCAGGCAAAAGTTTCTTTTTTGTTGTTGTGATGACCTTGAACTTATAAATATATATCATTTTGAGTAACAGATTTTGAAAACTCCAATTCAAACGATTGAGAAATCTAATTTTAAATGAATGCATTTTTAGCCAATTCTTATCTAACAGTTAACTGAAAGACTAGGTAGGATGTTTTAGAAATTACCATAATACTGTGTTAGGTTATTTTACTTTTTATTCGGAAAATTTACTTTAAAAGAGGGGCGAAAGATACCAGAGGGACAGTCAAACTCATAGATCGAAAATAAATTGACAACGCCATTGCTAAAAAATAAAAAAACACAGACAAATAATAGTACATCAGACACAACATAGAAAACTAAAGACTAAGCAATACGAACCCAACCAAAAACTGGGGATGATCTCAGGTGCTCTGGAATGGTAAACAGATCCTGCTCCACATGTTGCACCCATCTTGTTGCTCATGTTATTACAAATCCGGTAAATAGTCTAATTCGGTAGGTCACATTCGTGGTGAAAAAGGAAGTGGATTGTAATTACGACATTAGGAACATATCCGATATCATCTGTGAAACGGTTATTCCATAACGGTCAACCAACTCGTGATGGCGTCCGTAAAATTTACGAAGCGATGATTTCAACTTCACCATTTGGAACTCTTGGTTTAATAGCTTCCTTGTGAGCAGCAACCCTCTTTCAAGGAAATCATGATAGGAAATAGAAGCCCGAGAATATCGTATCAATTGGAAGATACATACTCCGTATGCAGGCGCTGCTGGAATGGTTGATTTAATTGGTACGTAAATTTTAACAAGTAAATCTCTCCTTGTTGGATTGAGAGCTAAATCTACAGAACCTTCAAAAAAGTATTCATATGCCAAACTACAGACAACAGAAGGAGCAGCTAAATAAGCAGAACTGGATAAAGGCAGAAATGAAAAAAATTAAGATTTTAGAGGTTAAAAGTTTTACCGGAAAATTCTTATGGTACAATGCAATAATTAATTTGAATAATGACCCTATAACGATAAAACATTGCAGATGTGAATTTCTTTGAGTTTTAGATGGAAGGAATTCTGCAAATATTTCATGGACATTTTTAATTTTAATTGAAAAAGGTGCACTTTGAGTCTTGTGTAACATGTGTAAGCAATACTTTCAGTCATTTTTGTAAGAAGGCTGGAAATATGATTTTTTTGTACAATTGGCCAAGAAAAGGTGGATTTTGAGTATTCAAGTCCGGAAATATAAATATACTGGGTGAATATATAAAGGGGAAAGATTTCTTGAATATTTTATGCAAAATCATAGTTTGACCTTTTTATGCCTTCGCCACAGCTTTCGGTGCATTAATTGTTATCCTTGTCCGTCTGTACGTACGTCTGTACGTCTGTACGTACATACTGAAATTGATTTCCGTTCTCTAACTTTAGTTTGCCCTAACCAAATGTTATGACACTTATACACAATGCTTATTACCACAAAGCTTAGATCAAGTTTGAATTTGGGTGGCGTCACTTTCACTATACTTGAGTTATTTCCCTTTAGAAGATTATAAGCAAGGGGGTGCGGATGCATTATCTGTGTTTAATGGACACATACTTCTTTTAAATGGAACAAATATTCTTTATACAATAGTTTGGTTCATCATGAAGTTTCATTCCCCTCTCATATTATATATGTCCTTAATTAACAGGAACATGTTATTATTTTCAGCTTAGAATAGATACAGGAACGAGGACAAATGAATAATACAAGAAAAGAAGTTTTGAGCTGTATCCTATTTTACGTTGTCTGATGGTGGTCTCGTGGTAGTGTGTTCGCGCCGAGTGCAGGGGGCGTGGGTTGGAGCCCCGGCCGGGTCAAACCAAAGACTTTAAAATTAGTATTTGCTGCTTCTCCTCCAAGTACGCAGCATTAAGGAGTAAGAGCAATGACTGGTTGGCTCGGAGTAAGAATAATGTGTCCGGGTGAGGTGATATATCTTCCTGCGGAATGTTACCTTGTGAACTAGCACGTTAAAAATCCGCCTCAGCGTGTCGGTCTAGTACATTGTAGTACAGACCAAGGTTAATAGTCATATTACATTAACATGTTTTTGTCCTGAATATCCACAATAATTTGCCACTGGACTTTAAACAGCCATCTATAGGGCATTTCTTAATACATGTTGTTTGCACCTGTCCTAAGTCAGGAATCTGATGTTCAGTAGTTGTCGTTTGTTTATGTGGTTCATAAGTGATTCTCGTTTCTCGTTTTTTATATAGATTAGACCGTTGGTTTTCCAATTTGAATGGTTTTACACTAGTAATTTTTGGAGCCCTATATAGCTTGCTGTGCGGTGTGAGCCAAGCCTTCGTGTTGAAGACCGTACTTTGACCTATAATGGTTTACTTTTATAAATTGTTACTTGGATGGAGAGTTGTCTCATTGGCACTCATACCACATCTTCTTATATCTTTATACACAATAATAGGGTTTGATAGCTTTTTTTACTTGTTGCTCCTACATTGTTTGATGCTTTATCATGTTTATGTTGTAAATTTCTCTACATTGTTGATGTGTACTGGTTTAGATATTTAAATGTCAACTATAAATTCAAACATTCTAAGAGAACATATGGAGTCTTGGTACCCATTATTACATAATATACTGTAAATTCAGAAACTTTTGCATGCATTAATAATTGTGATTCTTGATTAAAGAACAAAAATGTGAGATTACTTATTTAATTTTTATCATGTTTCCCCGCCCTTACGAAAGCCAACAAAGATTTTTTAGACATTTAAATATACTACTGAAAGCTATGTTATAAATTTTGTTACAACACGAACCCATTAAAACAAGGCAAAGTGTCAGTAAAAACTTCATAGGGCGTTCTCAATCAGCAACCCTCGATAAAAAAATAATAAAGTTTAATGGATACGCAAGCCCTACACCCTCATATCATATCGTATATATATATTCAATGTGCAGGCACAGCTGGAATGTCGCTTCACTGAAATGGAACGTTCACAACGAAAAAATCGAAATCATCGCTTTTTAGTAAAGTTTTATGTGTCAACGGACCCTCTGTGTCAATTTCTGAATGTAATATAGACTTTACTGTACCTGTGGTATCGTTATTTAAGGTTCATTGATATAGATTTAAATAACTTAAGTCGACGAACGCTGAGTTAGTCATCTATGTAGCGAATCAGAAGTAAAGTTTCTATAAATCCTAGTTATTTTCAATCTAATTGAGAAACTCTTGTTTAAAGTCTGTCTCATAATAATATATAGGTGCGTGTCTTATTATTTTTCTTTATGACTGGTGTATCGAAACATGGTCATCCATTGGTCTTCTTCCTATCGGCAGTAAACCACTTGTCAAATCTAGTTCTTTTTGCTCTGCGGGGCGCATAAATTCTCAGTCACCCCGGTCATATTGGGGACGTTTAATCCGATGTTTCGTGTAGAGAGAATGCCATGCTCTCTTCATGTTAGGAAGCCTTGCAACAACTTTTTAGGGGTCTTGTTGCAAGGCCAAATTTCTGTTTTATCCAATATATCATTATTGCTATGTACATTCCAAATTTCTCGCCTTTCATCCCGGTCGACTGCTTATTGCAGGACCACCTATCTTTTGTATTAGTTTTTTTAATTTTCTCTCGTCATGAACATGCATGAAATATTTGCCACTGGAGGTTAAGCCAATAACAACTGATCTCTTGCCATAACCCGGTTTTCCAAAGGAAGATTCTATTTATTAAAATAGGTATGCATATACAACAGACATAAATTGTGTATCCTTTATCAAATTTTGATACTTTTGTATAATTCGAGTCAAGATTTTCATTTATGTCATTTATGTTGATTAGGAGTCACGGTCTGTGTTTGAACGAAAATTGACACTTTTGTCATTAACTTATGTAATTTAATTTATACATTCATAATTTTAAGTGTCTTGAAAAGTATATATAGATATATTTAAAAAAAATGGAATGAAGTCTAGAGATCACCCAAAATCGATGAATATTATAGGAAAATCCAAACAAAGTACACATTTCATATAAAATAATTTCATAAAACTGTCAGAAGTACAAAATTTCTAAAAATAAATGCAAACAATAGACACTGTAAATATACACGTTCTACAGTTGAACTCGACAAGCCAAGACACTCGGTTATTGACCTCAATTGATTTGAGAATGCAGATCAGTAGTTAATAAATAATTTGTCACCATTAAGATGGTAATTAAGTGAGATGTATCGAAATGATATACTAGAATTGTTAAGAAAAAATGCACAAACAGCAGCAATAATAGATTATAATAAAGTTTGTATTTCTCCCTTCTGGACACTTTCATGGCCAACATACAGTCCACAAACATATAGGAGGTGAAAAAAGGGCTACCACAGAATTAAATTTCAAATAAACATGTATACACATATATGACAATACCCAAGTGCGTTTCAAAATACTTGATTATGTATTTTATTTACAATAGTTTTCCTATATAAGATATAAAGGTAATGTTGAACACGAAAGTTGAAAATTGTTCTCCTGTTTTGAAACCAGATTACCGCAACCATTACTGATCATGCAAACCTTATCACTAACATGTTAAAGATGAATGTCGTTATAATCTGTTTCACGCATAAAACTGATAAAATGAAAACTATGTCAAATGTTAACAATTGCCACAACAGCTTCTGATACATTAGTAAGACAAATGTATTCGAGAACGTTTTCATGAAACTTAATAATGTTTTCAAATTGTAAAAATAATTAAATTTTAAGAAAATGTGATTCACGTCTTTGAGGTGCTTTCTCAAAATTCCCGAATTCTACAATATCTCCAATTAAAGGCGCTTAGAGGTTTGGGCTGTCCTTTTAAATTTCATTTTTGGAATTTATTCAAAATTGGACTACAGGGGCATTGGTCATACAATACTCTTATTGTTAAATCAAATACTAATAGCAAGAATACGTTAAAAAGGGGGGAAATAAGTAAAAATACTGGAATAAAGACATTTTACTTTAGTTGAATAAAAAATAAAAAAATGAAACGGACATTCCCCAAGAGAATGTGATTCCAATATGATGGGCTTACGTCGCGAATAGTCTGTACCCTTTTTTCTATGTAAAGTTTTTCTACTAGCGTAGCATACAGGGACAAAAAAAAGGGGGGGGGGGGAGGCAGGAGACAAAACTATGTCTATCTCCCATTTTAAGCCACAAATTGAAACTAAAACCTGAAAATGAAAGGGGACAATGACAAACTTTTAAACTATTACACTAAATTGCTTGTCACTTTCAGAAATTTGCCCCCACCTTTTCCACACACAAACACTTTTCAATTTACTTCATTCTTATAAATGGACTATTCCTATACGAAGATATACTCAAACGTTCCCCCGAAATAATCTCAGCCGCGGCGGAGGGGGCATTAATTGTAACCCTTGTCTGTCTGTACGTCCGTACGTACGTCTCAAAATTAGTTTCCGTTCTCTAACTTTAGTTTGACTCAACCCAATATTATGAAACTTATACACAATGCATATTACAACCAAACTCAAATCAAGAATGGATTTTGGTGGCGTCACTTTAACCGTTCTTGAGTTATGTCCCTTTATTAATGGAAAAATTTTAAATTTGACGTTTCCCCATTCTAACTTTAGTTTACCTCAACCAATGTTATGACACTTACACACAATACCTATTACCACCAGAGACCAAGTTCGAATTTGGGTGGTGTCACTTTCGCCGTATTTGTGTTAGGTCCCTTTATTAAAGGAAAAATTGGCAGACTTGTAGTTTCCGCAATTTAACTTTATTTTGCCTCAACCAAATGTTATGAAACTTATACACAATGCTCATTACAACCAAACTCAGATCAAGTTTGAATTTGGATGGCGTCATCGTTCTCGAGTTATGTCCATTTATAACGGAAAAATTGCTAAATTTGCCAATTCCGCACTCTAAATTTATTGACCTCAACCAAATGTCATGAAACTTACCAGATTTCTCACCGACAGTGTAAAATGCAATGAAAAAATCCGGAAGCCCTAGGTAAAATTGATATCCAGGAACATTGCAAAACATTTTTGTCCTTTTCACAGGCGATTTCGGGTTAAATAAATAACAGAAATGAATCAATAAATTATTATTAAAAAAAATAGTTGAAATTTTATAACACAATCAAATATAGTATGCCAAAATTATGTAAGCACGTCCTCTACAATGTAAGAAAATTTGTCTTTTCTGACACAATGCGAAATGCTTGATTTCTTAAAGCCTAGAATTCTCAATTTCCTCCCTGTGTGACTAAAAAAAACTTCGCTACGGTCTCATTCGATTGGTCACCCCAGTGGAGTCATTGCATTCTTCGCCTGTCTGTTCTCTAATTTTACGCCTCACAACACTGAAAAGCGGACGCAATAATTTTTTTGTGTTGTTTAAATGAAGATGATGCAGAATTTGCAACAAAAAGGTTCATCTGCAATCTAAATAAATGCAAACAAATTTAATATTAATACGAAATTTGAAATAGGTACCAGATTTTAGCTTCATAATATTTGAAAACATTCTGTTTTTAAAAAAAATATGTAATAAGCCCAGTTTATTTACCAGCAGGTGTGGATTCAAGCGGGGTGCACCTGGTGCCCCCTTCTCCTCTTAAAAAACAAAAGTGTAATAAAGGTAAATTTACAGCCAATTTTGCGTCAAATTAAACTCCTCTAAATCCTAATTCTAATATTTCACTTGTCTGACAGAAAGTCGGCACATATCCTCTCAAAAGTTTCATTGCTTGTCTGTGCACAATTATATTATTAATCTACGGTACAAGTGATAAGATTAAGATAATATTTGTTTTGTTGCAATAAAACAGGATCATCTTTCTTGATTTGCGTTCTGAATTCTGAATTTTGAATTTTAGATTTTGATTTTTGAATTATGAATGATCCTTCCCGACTTTCGTACTAATAAGAGTAATATAACTTCATCCTTAGAGTAAAAAAAAAGTGTTAATCCCATTTGATATTTAATACCAAATGGGTAATTTTAATGATTAATTTAAATAATCTGCAGGTTTGTCTGTTTGTAAATTGAAAATCTACAGATTTAAGTGACAAATCTTTACAGAATAATTCAAACCAGGAATACTTGTGCATATACAATTTGAATTGTTCGTTTATTTAATTATACCAAAGTAGGGAACTGGGTGTCTGATTGTTTATTTTGTGTTTATTATTGTTTATGAATGAGAGGGCCCATTTTTTTTTTAAATCAAACGCAACGTGTTCGTCAGCTTAAAAAGATCAGCTAGCTATTCTTACTTATTCATATTGTGCATTTTTTAACTTTGGAAGAAAAAATGGAAGCATGGAAAACTGAAAAAAAAACAAGAAGAACTACGTACATTGTGGAATTAAAAAAGTGAGTGCGTAATCTATCAATACAGTTCATCATGTTACATGGATATTATATACATCTTTGATTATGTTCATTGACACCATTATGGGAAGATGGCCTTGAAAGATGTAAATTATCAAACCCTTATGAATGACAGAATCATGGTTATTAGGTCAAAGGATAGACAAAAATGCTACATTGAAAACTAAAATAAAAGCAGAAGAACCATTTGTAATAAGATTACACTAGTTTTAGAGGCCAAAATAAGCAGGAATGCAAAAATTAGTTTTATTTCTCTACAATATGTGTTTCAGTCTTCTTCATGATTTTATGATTGGTTATTCCAATAAATTGCATTTATGCCTCTTTCGTAAACTAAGAAATCTTTAAAAACAAAGATGAAGTCACTTAAACCCAAATAATAACATACCGACAAGATTATTAAAAAAATCACTGTGTTAAAATACAAACAACAGTCCACAAAACAACACATACAAAATCTAAAGTTTGAGCAAACCATTAAAAACTTGTACATCAGTGTTATAAGCAATAACTGCTCCAGTAGTTTTTGTGTACAACAACTATTCATCTTTATTAAAGCAAATCTTTCAAATTTAAATCTATTTTTAGATAAAGAATACCTCGTGAAGGACATGAGGATTGCAACACTCCATACAGAAATATTGACAAATTTTCCTCATTGAAATATACTATGCACTACCACCTTTGCTGCCTCGCCAGTTTTTTTATATTAGTTTGCTACGATTAATCGAATCTATGATAAACAGCTGATTATAAATGTAGATTTCCTATATCATCGAACTTAAATCGGATAAGATTGTTTTTGTTTTGATATTTGCTTTTGTTAGAAAATAGAAATTCACAGAAAAAATCAGGAGAAGTTAAAACAAGAAAACAGACAAATTGAACCAGAAGTTCAAAGGTTACTCAGAGATCCAAAAACTAACACTAGGTATCAAATAGTTCCAGAATTCTTCCAACAAACAGAAAAGTAAGTATTTCATTTTTAATCTTAAAATATTTGTATTAAGGCTTATATAATAATATTTTATATCGTATATTTTTCTTTCAAATTGAGTCAAGAGAGTGTAATGTATTATTTTATAGTCCACTTATTATACTCTCCATCCCCAAAAGGGGATATATTGGTTCATCCCTTTCTGTCTGCCCTTGGGATTGTCTGTACTTTCATCCTTCATACAGTGTTCATGAAACTTTTGTTGCATTTTACTAAGTATCTGCATATTAGAGATTTACCTTGTGATGTGTTTTCAAATTCATTGATCATCAACTTTCTTATGACCAAATACTTATATACTTACATATAACGGACTTTTATAAAGTTTTGGCCACATTTTTTGCGGGAACCGCAAATCAGAGGTTCCTAAAATTTGGTAGCAAGCTTTATGTCAGCATTTTACACTGTTTGATTCCTTTTAACATCTGTCACTTTATATCAACATCCTATTTACCAAATAGTTATAAGAATAGGTATCATTTGTGATAAATAGCTCACGGATTACATTTAAGTAAGAATCAACTGTAATAGACTAAAAGTCAACAGGCAGTTAGTTGTATTGTCCAAAGTGTTAAATCAAACGATATTTTTGGATTTTATATTCCTTACAACCAAAAAATGCTTAGGTTATTTCCAACCTCAAAAGTATCAAATTTCAAGACATCTCAAAAGACAAAACATTGTATATCTCCTTTTGGCCACTATGTGTCTACTTGAGGACAGCTGGTTCGATATGTATCACCCTAACTTGACTGGACTTGTGTTACACTTGTCTTTGGATTAAGATAAAAAAAAAAAAGAAATTATGTGATTTCCTAAGAAATCAGAAGTCAGAATTTTTCAGTGAATATGAACAATAACTTTGTGAGTTGTTCTCGATGAAGAGTTATTTTAAGTTGTAAAACTAAGTTGTTAAAAGCATCATATATAATATCCTGAGATTAAATGATTAACACTTGTGATCTATTTAAAATATGGCGCAAGAAAGGCATTGGGTTTCATCAAAGGTTAATGTAAAGAAAATCAAACGCATCTGTAATTTTAAATTAACATTCCATGACCCATTAGTTGTCAAAAATGCATTCCTCGTTAGCACTCCCCTTTATTGTACTATTTATATATTTGGTGCTCTGATTTGAGTCAAAGTTTTAGACAAAAGTTTAGTTACTGTGACTTGACTATAAGTGTTGATCTCTACCTATTGCAGTTTATATAAAATTTTGACCAAATTGCAATTTATTTTATCAAATCAAACAAACTGTTTAATTGGTTAGAAATTCAAACAAACTGCTGTAGAAAAACAGAGTCAAGTTGTGAAAATGCAAGGTGATGAAATAAAGCATACTTACAATCCTATTAGATTTTAATTTCACTTCATTAATATTACGGAAATATATATTAGAATTTGTTTACATTCTTTTATTGTTATTGTCATTCAAAAGGTGATAGGTAGTAATTATAAATTGCAAAAAAAATATGTCTAAGCTAAGCTTTCATACATTTTTTCTTTTAAAAAATCTTCAAAATTCATAAGAATAAGACATCAGTTTAAATTAAACCATTTTATATTTAGTAAAATATATCTGAAATAACAATACATTGTTAATAAGTTTCCATGATAGATAATCTAAAATCATTGATCGTTTGAAATATTCCTCTTATCTCCATTTGAAACCTCAAGAGAACATATTTAAGCTTAAATAAAATTAAAGTACTTTTCGCAAAGTATTTTTGAGATCAATTTAAAGAAAGCTTTGAAGCATGCAAAACACCATTTTAGAGGAAACTTAAATTTGGACATTTTTTTAGCAGTTAGAAAATTACTATTTATCACCTTTCGAATGGCAAATTACAATAAACGAATTTATAGAAATTCTTATCAACATTTTCATAATATCAATAAAGTGGAATTTAAGGCTTATAGGATTGTAAGTATGCATTATTTTATCACCTTGCACTTTCGCGACTTGACTGTGGTTTTCTACAGCAGTTTGTTAAAATTTCTGAACAGTTTGGTTTGATAAAACAAATTGCAATTTGCTTAGAATTTTTATTTAACTGCAATAGGTGGAGAGGAACACTTACAATCAATTCACAGTAAGTGTTCTTTGTATTGATGAATAAGAATCACCACCAGCATTAAATCAGTCTATGTGTTCATTTTTTTCTGTAACTCCATCAGCATTTTGCTTCTTTGTTAAGTACTACTTTAAGTTAATTACACAAACATAGTTGTTTTATTTGAGATAAATAAATGTCATACGATGGTGCATGTTTATTAGAAACAGGAAGTTGACAATTGGAGATTTGAAATAATCATAGATTTTATTGAAGTCGCTTTTGATGTCAATATCGAGGAAAGTATCATGATATGAAGCAGACCGTTTAACTTTGGTAGTATCCCTGATCTCAGTAACACTTGGATATCAAAAATGCAAGGACTCTTTGAAATAACATTGATGGTACCAATTTTTCTGCACCAGATGTCTTTGAAATATAAGTGATTAAGTGACAGGACATTATCAATATATCTGAAAGAGAAATTAAATATATGTGTAAATGCTTTTGTTTTTTGTTTTTGAGATGTTTCTGTGAGCGTATATGCATTTTTCTTCATATGCGTACAAAAAATAACAAGTTGGCCAATAGGGGGCACTATAAGTACCAATTTGAATACAGATTTTCTGTTGAAATATCAACCCACCAAATTCAACAAATATCTTGCGATCAAAGCTGATCATTTTGCTGATTTCATGTATAGTGTATTTGTTGCTCGAATTCGTTTGGTTCTCTGCAAAATACGATTTTTCCTAACCTAACATAAGGAGTGTGTATCTATGATTTTTGCCTTTTTTGTAGAAGCTCTGTTTAATAGCCGATGTAGTCTTGAGCATGGGAACGGTAGTTAAAGCGTAGAAAATATATTTTTTTACTGAAAATGTGTTTAGTTAAACATTTTAACAATGCACATCTGATTGACACCACTTGTTGAATATACCTCATCATAATATTTCAGAAGGCCATCATATACTGCAGAAAGAATTGTAGCTAAAACTTTAGAAGAAGCTTAGTCTAAAATCTGACTGACTTGACTCGTATATATATCGTTCTTGGTAAAGGTTTATTACGAATTTTAAGTATCAAGTATGCAGACAGGAGATTTTGATAATCCCTTTTGATGTTAATACAAAAAAAACAACAGATATCTGAGGGGTATACCAGTATGCTGGAAACAGGTTTTTTTTGCCCTTTAGTTAGACAAACAATGATGTTTTGCATACTAAAGATTTGCATTTATTAGTTAATTTACTTTAATCCATTCAGATAAACGTGTTCAGTTACGGTCTATTTCATAGATTTCTTGCATATTCATAAGCATTCTCCAAGTTGAAAGACTGCGGAATATGATATTAAGGGACTTGTGCTAACAAGTTTCTAAGCTCTTCATTGTCTAATATAAAGGTCACTTTTGATAATATGAACAGCTGGACAATATTTGTATCGGGATGATGAACAAGAGCAATCGGAAAGCTTGCAATGCAATCATTTCCAATGTGTAGTCCTTAACTACACCATTAATATCAATTTCAGTTTTTTTCTTTTAGTGTTGTTGTTATTGCTACAGGGATATAAGATAATAATCTCCGTCCAAAAACACCAATAGACATCTTCCCCGGAAGCCGAAACTGATACCAAGGAAGTTGAGATTTGAAACTCTCATGTGTAGATGTTAGTTTTGTTAAGTTTAAATGAACTCAACTCATATATTCATTCATATTGTTATAAAGCTGAAAAAAATATCATCGATTATTAGATGAAAAATCAATTCACATGATTATATTTATATAGTGAAGATTATTATTTCAACCTTCACAGAATACACTAATTACGTTATATGATAGACTTTAACTGACGGTATAACTCAATTTATGGTGCATGAAGAATTTATCGTCGAATGACCAGTGCTTCACATAGTTAAATAAAGTATATGGTGTAACAATGGGAAGTTTTGATTGATATATGGTGTCGCAAAGCAAATGATTCTCAAAAATTTTGACAAAGACTTTCTTTATGAATTTGTTGTTCATTGTTGCTGGAAAGGTAAAGAAATATAAATCCTATTGAGATTTTAATCTATCAATAAAATAATATCAGTCTTATGAATTTTTCAGAATAAAATAGTATAATTGCTTATAAAAAATGAAAACAACACGTTTGATTTACGTTTGATTTATAAACGATGCTGGGTAATACTACAAAGAATACTTGCGTGATTTGTCATTTGTTTTTTTATTATACTGTAAGTGAGCTTTATGAAGCTTCTAGTTCTTGATTGTATTTACTTTGTGTATTGATCTGCAGGCATACTCGTAGTAAGATTGTAGTGTTAGTAGTGAGTGAAATAGAAGCGGAAGGTACCAAAGGAAAGTCGAAAAAAAAAATAACAACGCGATGACGTGAAAACCAGCAAAATGAAAACTACCATAAATCAGGGATTATCTCAGGTGCCCTAGTACGGAATGCAGACCCTGCTCCAAGTGTGGAATCCGTCGTGTTGTTTATGGCAAGAACAAATTCGGGGATGAGTATCATTAGGTAATGTCACTATCAAGGAAGAGATTACGACAATTGGATCATATCTGTGTAATTTGTGATACAGATACTCCATAACGGTCAACTAATTCTGGTGGTTTCCGTAAAATTTTCGATGGGATGACTCCAAAATGACAACTTGGACCATTGGTTCAACAACTTCCGTGTTAGCATCAACCCTCTAACAAGTACATGTCAAGAGAAACAAGCTATAGAACATCGAGATATATAATCTATATGCAGGTGCTGATGGGAGGTTGCTATACAGAAAAGGACAGTTAATTGGAAAGCTGAAATTCTCTCTTTTGTTGTAAAGTTTTGTTCTAAACCGATCCTCATTATAGAAACATCGAGATGTGGTATGCTTGCCAATGTCAGAAGTATCCAACGATGTTAAAATGAAGTGGATGTAAGCAGTTATAGGCAACTATACGGCCTTCAATGAGAAAAACCCATAGCGTATTGTCGTCTATAAAAGGCCACAACATAAAAAATATGAAATAGTTCAATTGAGAAAACGAAAGGCCTAAGTTATTACAAAATAATTCACAAAAGACAAATATATCAGACATGAACCAACAACAATCACTGAATTACAAGCTCCTGGTTTTGGACAGACACATATAGAATGTGGAAGATTTAAACATGTTTGCGCCCCCTTTCAATTCTCATAGCCTTGGGCAGTGGTGTAGCAGCACAACAAACTATAAGAATCAGTCGAAAAAAGGCTTTACTCATCAGATCGATACAAATTAGAAAAAGAAGCAACAATTATGTAACACGGACCAGACGTGGCAGGGGATTTATACACCCCCATAACAAAAAACATACTACTTCAAGTTCGATTTGATAGATTCGTTCAATGTAGTTCCCAAACTGAATTATTTAGTGATAGGGCTTAGAGGAACGTGAAAATAAAGAATGATGATAGCTTCTTTATATTCGTCTGGAAAAGCTCCTGTGCGAATTTTGCATCATATAAATACGAAACTAAGTCAACAAGAAGCGGAGCACATTTGGTTTCCATAGGAATGTCATTTGTTTGTTGTAAAACACGTTTTTATAATTTTTTAAAAACCTCATCAGAAATACTATGCTGATAATTTAGTACGCCAGACGCACGTTTTATCTACAAAAGACTTTCAGATTAACGTTATGAAATTCTGCTAACTTGTGGCATACGAATTGCATCTTCTGTTTTAACACTTGTTGTTTATCTTACATTTCATTAGTTATTGCTATTTACCCATTTCATATATACAAAATCGGTGTCAGAACTGATGAATTCGTGCTTACATTCAAAAAATTATAGTATGGTGCATTTGCATAAATGAGATTGAATGTAAGCGACCTATTTCGTACACGCATTTGAATTCGAACTCCTCAGCTGATATTTTAGGTAGGTACTGTTCATCTACAAGCTTATTTATTGTGCCTGTGGTTATTGAAATGCTTTCTAAATAATATAATTACTATTTCATGAAGCTATTTAGATATTTTTTTTGTCAGACAGCACTTGGCAAAAACAGACAATACCCATTTCGAGGAAATTTTGTTTGTTTACAAAAATCCTTTTTTTTCATTGACAAACGAGAAACAAAAACATGTGAATGTTATGGATACTCTTACATTATTCACGAAAAGAGAGATTTTAAAGATATTCAAGGGTTTGCCTTCCCTTCAATATTCTACTTTAGAAGGTTACTACTTACAAGGAAGCTGTTTATGAAAGCTTATAAATTATAAAGATGAAGCTATTCCTTTGAAAGTTTATCGGAAGCCATCATGATTTTGTTGACTCTTATAGTATATTGGTGTCGCAAGTAGCCACGGGCATATTTCATTTTCTTTACTATAATCCGATCTCCTTGTCTTCGTTTGTGACATCATATAATGCGATTTACAGAGGATTTTTAAACAATATTAAAGGACTCAGACTTTCGTAAAAGTACTACCGTCCCTCATTTAAGACACAAAATGTACTTTACTAAGTATACATCGGCATGTTATAGAGATAAAGTAAATTATTGTAACTATAGTAAGATAGGTAAACAATTGAAAGCGAACAATAGAAAAACAAAAGAAAATGGGAAAATCTAGAAAATCAAATGATTGCATTTAAAAGAATAACAAAAGAAATATTACAGATAGTTCTTTACAGCATTTTAATTCAGTACCGACATCTCTCCCATCTTTTCGTAGTTTTTCATCGTGAAGGTGGGGGTGGGGGTGAAGCGCCATTACCTCCTGTAACTTGTGCTGGTGGTGCTGAAAAAGTTAAATTGCATTTATCGTTATAAATACTTTTCTTATTTAATTGATCCTGGCATGGTGTTTATGCGGTGTATCATATAGTTTCTCTACTATATTGTCTGTATTTAACTCGATTTATTGTTACATAACATATGGTAAAACTTGAAAATATTGTCTAGGTAATATAGTTTTTATCATTTTTTTTATTTTAATTTGAGATATGACCATGTTACGTATATATTTGCCAAAAACTTGTTGATAAATATTTCGTCTCAACTTCACAAATAATACATGATGGTCTTGAGTATAGATTCTAGGTACTGAAGTTGTTTGTCATCTTAATAACGTGTTAAAGTTTTCTTTTACTTGTCTTTTAAATTATTAACCTTTACTGTTTAGTCCATTTTTGGTAATATCTTTTTGGCGTGGCTTGGGATTTATGCATCCCGCCAATGTGTTGTTGTGCTGTGGTCATTTTTTCTATTCTTGCATTTCATTTTTGCTTATGTGCTATGTCTATACGCCATTTTGCTTTTCTTTGTTGACATATTTGTTTGTTTTTATAGTGATTAAGATAACCATGTCAGGAATATGACAGTTGTTTTCCATTCGTTTAATGTGTTTGAGCTTTTGATTTTGCCATTTTATAAGGAACTTTCCAATTTGAATTTTCCTTGGAGTTCGGTATTTTTGTTATTTTACTTTTTGAAGTATAGTATAATGCTACTTTTGAAATTTTCATTGAAACATTGCTAGCAAGTTGAAAAGAACACAAATTTGATAAAAAAAATTTGTGATTTAAACTATTTTGGCCTTGGTAATAAAATAGAACAAATACAAACCAAAATCCCTACACTATCTAAACGTTTCAGCGAAATAAACAATTAACAAAATGTAAATAAGGTTAACTAATGTGACCAACATTGAACGATATGAGAATATCACCGTGTTCGTTTTTTGCTGTCTTCATCATTTTGTGTCGGGTGCTGCATGTAGGGCAGGATCTGCTTACCTACCCCTCATGAGCACCTGATATCAACCTCGGTTTTTTATGGTGTTCGTGTTGCTCAATTTTTAGTTTTCTTTGTTATATTTTGTGTACTGTTGTTTGTCTGTTATTTTTTTTTATCGTTTTTTATTTGTCATAATAGAAAAAAAACAAGGATATCAGGTATCCATCCATGACACAAAGTCAGTACATGTACAGCAAAAAATACACAAAAAGCAAAAGTTCTTCATCTCAAAGTCACAGTTAGACCCTAAACACAGAGCAAAAAAAATTCTCACCTCACTGAAAGTTTGAGACGACCCCTAGCACCGACTTGAGCGGCAAAATTATTTGGACAGACTTTGTAAGGGGCTAGTTTGTTATCGACTCATTAATTTGAATATCCCTCTGGTATCTTTTGCCTCTTTTTTTTAAATATGAGTAGATTATATATATATATATATATAAAAAGAGATAAAAACAAATAAGATATTGCAGCCTACCACCATCACAGCGTTATTTATTTTGTAATTATCACCCTTTTCGCGCTACATGTTATGACTTATTAATTTCTATTGAAAAAAAAAACAATACGCTGATTCACACATATTTTCATAACATTAGCAGTAATAAAATATAATTTCTAATCAACATGGTAAAAGAATACAAAATTTCACCGAATTCCAAAATATACTACCTACATTTACTTTGCCATAACCAGTTTTTAGCTACTGCTGCAATTATGTTTGTAATTCACTAATTTATATGTTATGTAAACCTTCTTCTTATTCTTACATTTATTGAAAATGTATTATCCTTGTATTCTCAGAGTATAGACAACCAAATGTAAATGTGAATGTAAAAATATGATTTTTTTCTGATTATACTTACGACATTGATAACAGTAACAACCATAAATCGGGTCTTCACCTGGAAAGGGAAAACTAGGTTCACATCTACCATCTCGACAATTCAATTTACCCCAACAACAGCCTCTACATGCACAGTCATCTCTAGGAGAGTTACGACAATATCTTAAAGAACATTTCTGTCCTGTAGTTTGTTCAACAACTGAAATTAAGTCATAGTATTTTATAGTTTAGGTAAACATATCGACAAACGCACTGCTTCAATTCAAAACTGTTACACTGGAAAGGGGTATGTTTGTACTTTGTTTCTTTATTAATTTTGTTCCGTTTCTTCTTTCAATATATGTAAGACTCAGATCTACGTTCGGTCTCTAATCGACAGCCGTTCTTCAAATCGACGTCCAAAGCTGACGTCATAATAACATACAATTTCAAATCGATGGCCAATTGTATGCCCCTCTAATCTTTTCATTTTGTTTACATTTAAATAAGAAATGAGTTTCATCATCTATTTTATTCAAAGCACAATGTTGACATAAACGTTCTTCTCTTTTTTATGTTTCTGCACCTCACCCTTTCAATTTCTAAAATATGGTCACTTACCCTTAATTTAGTAAAGCTTTTCCTGGTTTCAATGCTATTTTCCTTAAGTAAATATTGTTCAATTTCATAATTCCTTTTAAATTTACTATAAATGTATAATTTATTATTATCCGTTTGAGAGTTTGATTTCTTAAAGAACAACTATAAGAATAATATTTTCCAACAACTGCCTGTGCGTTAACTTGTTTTGGACATTGATGAGCGAAAGCTGTGATCGATCGGATGTCGTTTTGGAAATGTATGAAGTCACATTGGACATCGATTGATGGGTAAAAATATAGGAAACTGATTTTAGAACCTGACTTTACATTGGACGTCGATTTGAGGAACAGACGTTAATTAGAAACTGAACGTCGATCTGAGTCTATATATAAAACATTCAGATAGTAGTCAACAATCATTCTTAAGAGGGTGTCAGATCACTATGGTGTAAAATGGCGTCACTAGCTATAATAATTTTCAAAAATATTGACCATCATACAAATTAAGCACCGATTTTTTTAAAATCATCATAACAAGTGACATTTTACACCAGGCTGCTTGTACTGAAGAAGAATATTTGTTATCCGAAATATTTTTCTAATTTTGTATCTTTTGTTTAGCATTTGTTTTTATCATTGTTTTGGTGTTGTTGTAAATTTTTTTAAAAGTATATATATATATATATAACACTGTATAAGTCTGAACATTAAACTCAATATATAAATATATAAATATAAATAAACACACCTATTTTGGTGGAGAGTTTACTGCTTAGCCAAGAAATACAAACGCAATAACACAGACAGAAGCAAACTTTGAGCAAAATACCAATGACGCCGAAGACAAACTTTACATGAAGAAATCAAAACTCATTTGTGTTTTTATATTTGATAATCTACACGTTCTCTACGCTACTGAACTAGGTAGTCTAGTTGACGAGTGGACGGACAGCGGATATTAGATCAAATAAGTTACTAACGTAACTGTCATTTTAATCATTTCAAGAATAAATAAGATTGGAACTATATCATTTTTCTAAAAATAGTTTATTCCAGAAATACATTATGTGCAGCACGGTGTAAATCAGTTCTTATAGTTTATGTTTTATGCACGGTGTAGATCAAATCATTTAGTTTATGTTTTATGCACGGTGTAGATAAATTCATGTATTTTGTATTTTATGAACGGTGTAGACCAGTTCGTGTAGTTTATACGAGTTTTTATTCATGTTGTAGATCAATTCGTGGTGTATGCACGGTGTAAATCAATTCATTTAGTTTGTTATATGCACAGTGTTGACCATTTCGTGTAGTTTATGAGTTTTTAATCATGATGTAGATCAATTCATGTAGTTCGTGTTTTATGCACGGTATAGATGAATTCATGTAGTTTGTATTTTAAGAACGTTGTAGATCAGTTCGTGTAGTTTATAACAGTTTTTATTCATGTTGTTGATCAATTCGTGTAGTTTGTGGTCTTTGTACGGTGTTGATTAATTAATGTAGTTTATGCACGACGTAGATCAATTTCATGTAATTTATAAAAACTTAATTTTGGATATAACACGTCTTCTGATTGGCGGAAAGGTTTTTGTCTATCAGCTCATTGACATAATTTTGTCATGTGACCGTGACGTCATCAACGTTTTTTCATGATTTACTCCTAAAATATGGAATTTAGAATTAAATTGTAAGGAATGACTGTAATATTTTTTCTGTCTATTCGAAATAACCTCACAAATGTGGTGCACACTTTTAAATAACCCGATACGCGGGTTATTCAGTGTGCATCACAGTTTTGATGTTACTTCTTTATAGACAGAAAAAATATTACAGTATATGCACGGTGTTGATCCTTTCGTGTAGTTAATGACAGATTTTATGCTTAATGTTGATCAATTCATTAAATATTAGTCACCTCTAGATAGTAAAATGTATATATATTGCTTTTAAAACAAGCTTTTGAAAAATCTAAAGCCCGCACATTTAGTTGATGGTTTCTTTCGCCTTAACTAATTATCTTATATTTTTTGACAACGGACACATTCATGTGCTATCAACAGTTTCGTATAATATAGAGATTTAAAAAAAAAAGAAAAAAAAGAAGGAGGGAAACCTCTGTAATTTACATAATTGGTGACAAAGTTTCGTGCTTTTTGTATTTAGTAGCAAGAATTATTTCCTTAGCTTTCAATCAAAACATGTTGAAGTATCAAAAATATTTTAAAGTTTAAAAAAGTATAATATATATACTTGGGTTAAGGGTAGACAACAATGTAAACTTCCTTTTTTGATGGTAAAAATTGAAAACTTCTTTGAAGCTACTGTTGCTCTATCCGGCGAATGTAACCTGTAGTGAAACTTTTCAAAAAACAAGGTAAAATGTCATAAGTTCTTTCAGTTTTGATTATCCAAAATGTGTTTGTTTCATGCTTACATGGGTATACATATGACCTGATTTCAGGGTTTTCATGTAGGGACAGAACAATTTTGTATTCATTTTTTTTATTATGTTGAATTCACACTTTATTTTCATTTCTATATAAACGTAAAAGATTTCTGATTCCATCGATATCTAGATTTATACTAGAATTCAATAAACAAACCACCACTAACGGGTCGATGCATGGCCACTGAAAATAAGACGTCATACAAAAAAAAACAACTGTTGATTGCACATTAGTGAATCCGTGTGTTCTTATGTCAAACAAATAAATCAGCATGACATGTGTTTTTGTTTCTTCGGGATTATGTACATACACCTTCATATCTAGCATTTTATTTTGTGTTTATTATTTTTTTTAGGGATGAGTACATCATCTGTTCTATTTTCAAAGTATGGGACACTATTAAGATAAATGTCACTATATGCTGGGAAAGAAATTTCTTTATGATCGGGACATTATAAATGATTTCTTTTTCTAATTTTGAAAACTAAAATCTATGCAGTGTTAACACCGTTTTCCAAATTTTCTAAAAAAATATGTATGTTGAAAAGTAAACAAACAATTTCAAATTTCATGCTATCTAAAAGCCCATTTGATGTCTTTATACATCATTTTTCAAAAGCTCTATACATATAAATGTCAGGACAAGAATGGAAATGTAAAATGTTAATTGACAGGAGGTAACAATTATTTTTTCTTTCTGTATACTTATAAGTTGCGAATTACTTGTGTTGTTGTTGTCGTCGTTAAGGTTCATGTTTACCTTTTGTCTAAAATGGTTGATTTTTCACTTCAAAATTTACTCTGATTATAGACAAACCTGAATATCTCGAAAAATTTTAAGCCTTGGCATGCTCTAGATAAATAAAATTCAAATACAATTTCTCTTTTAGAAAATTAAAAACATAACTTGATTTTGCAGTGCACTTTTTTTCAATTCTCCAGAAGGTGCCAAAATAAACAAAGTTAGGAAAAAGTTTGAGAACTTCCCTACAGTTAGTTATTGTGAACTGTATTAATTGACATGAACAATAGATGGACAATAGATACCTGACAATAATTGGTGATTTAAACTGATTGGCCGTATCAAGTGAAACTTAACTGTTTGTGTTATCTTTTGCAGGGACAAAAAAAAAGTGAACAGCAAAATCAAGTGAAGTTTAAAATTTTTTAAAACAAAGAATGCATTTTATTTATCTTGGGCATCTATGTCTTAAAACTTTTCTAGATGCACATGTTAGTCTGTGCTCAGAGTAAATTTTCGGGTGAAAACTCGGGCATTTTAGCCAAAGGGTCCACAAAAACCTTAATCATAGAAGAACTAACCGAAGAATTCAAATATAGAAAAATATTCAACAATTGACCGAATAACACACTAATTCACTAATTTAGTTAATTATCAGTGCTATTCGGTCAGAAGTTGAATATTTTTCTATATTTTAATTCTTTGAATAGGTAGATATTCTTTTTATTACATTGACAAGACAATGTTTTTTTTTAATGGAAATGAAGTTAAAAAATGCATAGAACTATATATATTTCTACGCATTCACAATTTGTCTTGACGTAACGTCATCGATAACGTCATGACAACATATATTGTTGTATGACGTCAGAGGAGTGAAATAATCGAGTTTATTTCATATGTGGAATTATCGGTTTTTATTTCACGGGAAATATATATGCATGTTCCTTTTATTTAAATTGTTTGTAAGAATATTTCAAGATTATGCTGGTATGTATCGTGTTTGTTTTTTCATTTGTTGTTTTGTGCGTTTGTCATGTCGTTGGTTTTCTCGTTTGAATAGTTTTACATGGCAAATTTATTTTAATTAACAAATCTGTCTGATAAAATATTTTATTATCTCTTTCAAGAGCAGTAGATAAAAATTAACAGTAGGTACTTTCACTTTCACGAAATCTGAATTTCACCCTCTTGTAGATTTAAATTTCCTTTTTTATACTTTGTTGAAAAATAAACTGGAAATGTTTTTCGGTATCGTATGCCCTTAAAATGTTTGTATACTAGTATGCATTCCTACACGGTAATGAAATATGACATCGCTAAAAATTCTTTCCAACGTGAATTGATTTTTCAAACACTTATCTTTATAATTCATTATATCGGTACTAACAGCACGTTTTTCATAAAAGAAGAGACAGGGTGTACTTCATTGTGACAGCAACATACCAACACACTTCCACAAACATGTTAGGGTTAAACAAGTTTGAAGTACTCAATTTTTCTCTATATTTTGAAATCCTTTCCCCTCTTCTTTAAATACTGTAGCTAATATATAATGTGTGACTCACCAGCTAGGAACAATACTAGAACTAGGATAAGAAAAACCTTCTGCATGTTTCAGAATTAGAAAAACTTGAAAATCTAAATGAAAAAAAAGCCAATTAGTTCTAGTTCAAGATGTTTTCTTTTTATCTTTATATACTTTTTCCTTTCTTTTCAATTTGTTATAAAGAGTTTATCAAATTCGGTTTCTTATCATGTCAAAGTAACTAGAATTAAAGATTTATTATTTACCTTGTCCTGGATATGAAGTGAACAACAATCAATCATTATATCATAATATTTCCTATTTACCACAATGCACTACTTATGCAATTGATGCTCTTAAAGAAAAAAAACTTGTCATTTCAGTTTCGGGGGAGAAAATTGTAAGGCAATATTATTTTTTTCAGGACGTTAGAAAGGAAAATATGAGGCTACAAATATGTAAAACTGTTTAATGAAGGTTGGCAAATTTATAGCAACTTATTTTGGATTGGAATACAAAAGAGGGACAAAAGATATCAGAGGGACAGTAAAATTCAAAGATCGAAAACAAACTGACAACGCCATATCCAAAAATAAAAAGACAAACAGACAAATAATAGTACAGATGACACAACATAGAAAACTAATGACTAAGCAACACGAACCCCACCAAAAACTGGAGGTGAAAGCTGAATCAAGTTTGAAATGCAACATTACAGCTGACATGTAATTTACGCTAATGCACATAAATCGTTTTTTTTTTTAAGTAAAACCAATTTTACTATTCAATTGTGTAAACTACCAGTTTAAGAAAATTTCAAAGTTGTCAGCAAATGCCAATTAAAGTCAAAAACTCAAATTTTAGGCTTATGAATGCCAAAAGTAATAGAGTTACAGATTAATATTCGGAATCGATAGTTAATATATATTACATTTGAGGTCACAAAGGTGTGCTGATGTTCTAAAATCCATGAAGAAAATTCGAATCAGGGTATAAACAGGCTGCGTCGATAGTGTCAGCGTCTCCTTCTTTGAATGCATCATCTGCCAAGCAAATCCACACTCTGTCAAAGTGTTACAACTGGACATTTATTGATCAGACATTATATCTTGTATCTAAAGATCTACGAACGCGAGAACATGTTGATAGCAAGTTTAGACACAGACATAGCATATCGACCAATCATTTTGTGAAGGTTATCGTAAAACGTATGTAGTGGTAATTGTTGTGTCAAGAGAACATCCTTGTTATTGAAGTCCGCATAGTGTGAACCTGCACGAGAGGAACGTATCAATTGAGATATGTAAACTCCATACGATTGAGAAGATGTAATGTTATTTTTGAGAAATGGTAAGTTGACAATTGGAAAGTTGAAATCACTAAGTTTATCACATATTCTAGTTTGAATACGTTGATATGCGCCAATATCGATGGAAATATCAAGATATGACACAGACTAGCTTCTGTAGTAACTTTGTTCTCAAGTTCAAATGGCATATATGAAATGCAAACACTCACTGGAATGTGGGCAATAACGTGACAGAGCATGATCAATATATCTAAAAGTAAAAAAAAAGAACTTTGCAAGATGCTCTTGTTTTGGTCTTTGAGAATGTTATGTATGCATTCTGCTTCATATGAGTTAAAAAATCGACCACACAATTAGTACCAATTGTATTACGGACTGTCTGTTGAAATACCAATCAAGGTCTAAAATGTTGTCGATCAAAAATTTCAGCATTTTGATGGTATCATCTTCGTTGTATATGAAGTTGGATTCAGTGTGTTTCTTCACTTACTAAGATTTTTTATGACCTTAAACAGAGAAATTTGTATCAATTTTTATACAAAAATCTCTGTGTAATAAGACGGTAGATATGGTAATTATCTACATTAGAAACACTTTTTTGTAAGTCTCAATTAGAAATTCCGAGCTAAAATTTTGAAATTCAAATATACAGAATTATATAAAAAGACGAAAGAGATCAAGAGGGATCATTAACGCATTACACACAATGACTAAAAAATAATGCTTTGAAGCTTGTCAGAAAATCATAGCCAGCAAACACTACAATTAATAATTGAAATTATTTCTATACAGAAGTTCCACTAATATTGACTCTGCCTGATAGTTGTAACAGTAAATGTATATTCATATATACTGCTAGCTATAAAACCAGGTTTAATACATAATTTTAAACATAAGGAAATGCATGTACCAAGTCAGGAATATGACAGGTGTTTTCCATCTGTTTCATGTGTTAGAACTTTTGATTTTGCCGTTTGATAAGGAAATTTTCGTTTTGAATTTTCCTTGGAGTTGTATATGTTTGTTATAAAACTTTTTACCATTTATTGATAAATTAAAGTTCATCAAATATTACATCTGTACCTTGTTTTTGGTTGGGTTCGTGCTGCTCAATCTTCTGTTTTCAATGTTGTGTTTTGTAGACTGTTGTAGTATTTTGGTCGTTTTTCGTTTTTCCCCATGGAGTTTTCGGTTTATTTTTGATTGATGAGATTGAATATCGCTTTCGTATCTTCCGCCTTTTGTAAATATTTCATTTCTGACTCAGTGAAGTAGATAATGCACTTTTCTAAGATTTTTCTCGTATTTCATATTTTTTATTAAATTATTTTAATGAAATAGCATATACATGAAACCATTGCTTGCAGACAGTAATACAGTATGACAGATCGGTCATACTTAAATTTTAATATTTCTTTTAGATGTAATGTTTTTGGAGTAACCTATATATCCTGCATCATTAAACAAAACATGACGCAATGCAGAATGTCTTACGATCATTGTTAAAGTGTTTGCTTTTCCAACTTTTTCCTCGTTGTAATTGACTAAAATTAAGTTCAGATTGCATATCCATAAACGGATATGTTTAGGAATGAATGCAAATTACGATGATTACACATTATTTGAAAGTGTAGGTCTTACCCTAACTAGCAAAAATGATTTCCATCTAGCAAACGGAAACTAAAGACCAGTTTAGTTATAACACTTTTTATCAATAGAAATAAAGAATGTTTTAAATGATGATGTTTTTCATTAAATGAACTATTAAATAAGGGCGTTAATGTAACATTTCATATAAAATTCTGCCTATGGTTTGAAAAGATAAGTTTCCACAGATATATTTGCTCAGCAACAGATATTTGTTCTTTATTATATATATCAAAAGATATAATAAACAAACAAACAATAAACACAAGAACAACACAAGAAAAAGCATAAGACTTACCTTTTAAAGGACTTGGTTATGATAATTTAATTTCAGCAACCGCATTTTCCTTTTTATACCTAGAAGTAATTAGATAATGTTTTTTTCCTTGAAACATGTTTTGCATTTTTTGATTTAAAGGATTGAGTTTTTCTTCCTTTTTGTTTTAAGCAGTTTGTACTAATCGTTGTATCAAAAGTTTGCTATTCTCCTGTGTTGTATGAAATTAATAAAACCTTAAAGAGGATTTCATTTGAACATCTGTGTCAAATGCAGATTCGTAATACAATGGGATCAGAATATATAACAGTATTAATTATGATATAATATATGACATATGTATGAATATAAGAAAGTGCAGTGTACCTTGAATGAGATAACATCATAAATTATCTAACTGCAGTCATCTAGGGATAATTTGTATGTCACTGAAGGACAAATGTCCAATCTATATTGCAGGCGCTAAATACTAGAGCCAGGAAAGTTAAAAACCAATTAATACCATTAAATTAAATTAGCAAAGTTCACTCTGATTTTTAGTGGTGTAAGTGTTGCTCAAAGTTAAGTTTTGAGTTTTGTTGAGTATTCTACACCATTTTCTTTTGACAATCGTTTTTCCCTTTATATCTTTAAATTATGATTTCTTATTTTTCATTTGTGTGTTTTTCCATATTTACAACAAGCGCAAGCAAGATAGAAGTTTAAAGGTTGAGGCGTTGAAAGGTAAAAAAAACTATTTTAACAACTCAACATGTTCCTGTGCCTGTCCATAGCTAGTAACATTGGCTATTTTTAGTTATATTTCAATATGTTTGTGCCTTAATGACAGATTTATTGTTAGTTTCTATAAATTAATTAACAACCTTTTCAGATTGGAAACGATTTGGAGGATGATAAGAAAATCTTTTAAAAAGCACCGGAAAGCGTTAAGTGTACCTGATTCTAGTATATTTGTTGGTGAATTGATTTGTTAATTAAGCTTTAAGTTTATGGTGCAAAAAAGAATCAAATTTTCTTTTGTGTTTCAAAATTTTTTTCTATATGCTATATTCTGTTTGATGTAGTAGCATGACTTCCACCGTCTTTTGCCTGAAAGGTCCATTTCACTGTGCGGAATTTATCGTGTAATGATATTGTAACTATTATGGTTATTTACCTTGGTCGATTTTGTTTTGTGTGGCCTTATAAGATGTTTATATACTTTGGTTGTGACCTGTTTATAGTTGTTTACAAAATAATGTTCTTATGTTGTACTGTTGCACCACTGTCCCAGGTTATGGGAGGGTTGGCGCTTTCAAACTAGTTTAACCCCGCCTTATTTTGTATGTGCCTGTCCCAAGTCAGGAGCCTTTAATTCAGTCTTTGTCGATTGTTAATGTGTTACATATTTGTTTTTCGTTCATTATTTTGTACATAAATTAGGCCATTAGTTTTCTCGTTTGAATTGATTTATATTTGTCATTCGGGGCCTTTTATAGCTGACTATGCGGTTTTGGCTTTGCTGAAGGCCCTACGGTGACCTATAGTTGTTAATTTTTGTGTCATTTGGTCTCTTGTAGAGTGTTGTCTAAGTTGCAATCATACCACTTCTTCTTTATATTTATTGTGTAGTTTGGAAATCATTGGAACAATCGTGGAATGATTAGAGCTTTCTATTTGACTTGCATAATAATTCCAGAATGGTCATAATCTACGATGCGTAATTTAAATTTCTGTAATGTTCTAGAAGTTTCCCTTCTACAGTTTTCTAGAAGTTTCTCTTTCATATTGATCTAGAAGTTCCGTGATAACTATATATATAGACACCAAATATAGACTTATTCAGAAATATTCTTGTATTCCCAGAAGATCTCTGAAGTTGTTGAATTGACTACTTCATACCGGTTAACTTATTGGACTTTATATTCCGTTTGGATTCCGCAACAGTTAGTAGAAGAATTCCGGATAAATAAAAGACTAGGATCGGGCATTCAGATATTTTAACAGTTAAGTTGACATTTCAGTTTGTATAATATTTCTTGTAAAATTGTATTGAACAGCGGTATACTACTGTTGCCATTTTAAATCTTGTACAATTTATTATTGTCTTTTGTTAGCTACAATTCAAAGGTGATTTCTGACCGTAACAATTGATACGAAACAAGTGTGGACATAGACTTGTGTGGTCTAATGGGCAAATGTTGACTTGTGCATTTGATGGGAGTCAGAAGGTGCATATGTCTTTTTAGATTACCTTAGCTGTATTTGTCAAAGCCTTTCAGAATTTGTGTCCTCAGCATGCTCAATGCTCTACAACTTTTTACTTTATTTGGTCTCAACATTTTGTTATTCCAGCGTAACTGCTGAGTCTTTGAAAACGAAACGCTAATAAAGAGATAACTGTATAGTATTTGAAGCTTTGCGGACGTCCATCGGTAGTTTTACTGTCGCAAATTTAGTTTACCTGGCGACGCGTAGCGGAGACAGGTAGACGGGTATTTGCGACAGTAAAACTACCAATGGACGTCCGCAAAGCTTCACATACAATACAGTTATCTCTATTCTAATGCAAAACAAGTACATAATTCAATTTCAATCATTATTTCAGTGTGAAATTTTCATTAAAGAAAATTCAGCGAAAAGGTGTTATCTTCTTTGGCCCCTAAACTAGGTGACGTCATAGGTATGCTTCCGGCGTCAAACGTAAACACCGGGCGTTTTCTAGCTTCTTGTCCCCTTCAGAATGTAATAAAATTTGATAAAAAGAAGATTTCTAGGTTCAACATGTGAGTTTTTTGCTTATTATGGTAGAAATTACATGTCAATGCAATTCAAAATGTTGGCTCCCTAATTTACAGATAAGGAGATAGAGAATTTTACGCTTACTGTCATCCAATCAGAACCATTGATACAAAATAATTGCATTATAATCTCGAGTACGACATTATAAACTTGTGGTATCTTTAATGAGATGTTTTCTAAAATATCAAAATCGGTTTCATTCTCTGGTGACAAATAAAATTTCATCGAATCTTTGAAATATGATTTTAATGCAAGATAAAATTATCATTACTTCAGAAGATCAGTAGAATAAAATTAAAAATGACCAAAGACTCAATCAAATAAAATTAAATATAGAAATTAAGAATATTTCATATATCAATATAACACAGATGTTTGGATTTTACATTTTATACTTTCAATTTTGCTAATTGCCACTCTGAAATCGTAAATTGTTTATACATGTACACTACATAGTTAAATTTCATCACAGAAATGCATAGTCGTATTAACATATATAGGGTTCAAGCCAAAAATATGCAAAAAAAAAAAAATAATAAAATAGAATAAAATGCAAAAAAAAAAAAAAAAAAAAAAATGAATAAAAGTGGATGTAAAAGTAGAATGTATTCGTACTAATGTTGTTTGATACATAATGTTCATGAAAGTGTAACTTTACCCAAACAGGTTTGCATTTTATTTAATCCCATGAGCTCCCTATAGAGTGAGATGTATGACGTTGATAGAGAAGGAATTAACTACTATGGATCTACCACCTGTAATACCACTTGGAAATTGCAATTGAGTATTCAAAAGTAAAATAACAAAAATACCGAACTCCAAGGAAAATTCAAATAGGAAAGTCCCTTATTAAATCGCAAAATCAAAAGCTCAAACACATCAAAGGAATGAAACAACTGTCATATTCCTGACTTGGTACAGGCATTTCCTTATGTAGAAAATGTTGGATTAAACCTGGTTTTATAGCTAGCTAAACCTCTCACTTGTATGACAGTCGCCTAAAATTCCATTATATTGACAACAATGTGTGAACAAAATATAGGCCAATAAAATATCACAATAAATAAACGAAAAGTCAAACCACCAACATACCCGATCTTAGAGACTCCTTTTATTCTTTAAAATTCTGAATTTTCTCTTTGGACAGGTCACCTGATAGAGAAGTCAAATCTCCTTCTTTGATAAATATCCCATATTTTTTCACTCCCTTTCATCATTCTTCTTGATAAATATCACCCTAGCTTCCTTGTTTCAATGTTATTTTCTGTGGATGACTCACTATACAATGCTTATTTGATTAGTAAAAGACATCCAGGGTCACCAAGAATGTTGATTTAACTAATGAATTCCATGTATGTCCAGTATATAATTAAATTGTATCTGTTTGTGCTATCAAGTTTAAACAGTTTGAAATTTAATACAGAATTTGTAATGAAATGAACTGTTGGCATAGAGATATGTCTTTCCTGTTAGTAATTTTGATAGTAAAATACGCATGTTGATATTAGAATTGCAATCTTAAGTCAATGACCTATGATTCAAGGTTCAGGGAAAAATAATCATCATTGAAAATCAGCCCCAAATTATCTCCATGGATGTGAGATGTGCTAGTGGTAATACAACTACACACCAAATATCACTGACTTATCATTACAGGTTCCCCTCAAACTGAATTAATCAAAAACTAAGCAAAAGTTTCAAAGTCAATAGACCATGACTGACGGGCCTTGGTCTAATCACCTCCATGGAAATGCTACTCTAACTGCATACCAAATAACATGAGTGATTCCCTTCAAACTGAATTAATAACACATATTAACAAAATTTGATGTCGCAGCCAGAAACATCACTTCTTAGTTTCACATTCACAACTTTTCGATGCGAGACAAGTAGCCTGAATTATCATTGATATGGCCATAATTATAAATTAACTGTTTACAAAACTTTAACATTTTCGAAATACTTAGGATTTTCTACCCCAGGAATATATTACCTTAGCTGTATTTTGCAAAGCCTTTTGGGAATAGTAGGTCCTCAATGCTTTTCGACTTCGTATTTTATTTGGTCTTTTCAACTATTTTTTTTTTTCAAGCGTCAATGATGAGTCTTTTGTAGACGAAGTAGTCTGGAGTACAAAATGTTAATCCTGGTATATCTATGATGAGTGTAACCTAAATGTAAATCGAAACACTGATCGAACAACATAACATATAATTTGCATAATCCTTTTTGTGTAATCAAAAATAAATTGTCTGAATCTGATTATCTGCCAGCATGATTTCATCATGTTCATGTAATTCTAATCTGTTGCAGAGTTAACAGTCTTCATATCAAATAATATTTATGGTCACGCAAAAAACAACAGAATCTTAATATTTCTTATAATATAAATAACCATTTAATAGTGGATTTTATGATTGACAAATTAAGGAATGTAATATTTTTATACATACTGCATTTACAAATTACCATAAATAACAATATACTGAATTGGAATTCGTATGTGCTGGCTGCCTAATGCACAAAAACATCTAAATATAGTTTCATCTCGGCTTCTTTAACTATTTCTGTTTTTCTTAGCAGTTCCCAACTTGGTATAACAAAACTTATTATCAAATTTTGCAATAAAGCACATATTGAAACAAATTATTTTCGAGTGTAAAAAACTAGCTTGATGTTATAGAAAAAATACGTGCTTCTAGTTGTTTTTTTCAAATCGGTTGACAGTTATGACTTTGAGACTGCCGTTATTTCATTATTACCACAAAATCTTAGCAAACAGAACTTTTCTTATTAAATCAAACGGTCATACGAAAAATCTGATATCTAATTTATTTGGTGCAACTCATACTTAGCATTCTTCTGTAATAAAACAGATATATCATACATGCTTACTGGAACTGTAACGCAAAATCGATAATACCTTCTCAATCATATATGGTTTCATTTTCAAGCGCTAACCACCACTACTAGAACAGAAACTATTATTGCATTGTGTATTAGTCGTTTCAGACTACAGATATAATATACTTATTTATAAAACCAAAATATCCTTTTATCTACAATCGAATTATTTCAAAAGCGCTAGCTACTGTATTACATCTCCAATACACTGATTTGTTAAACCAGGACTAACTTCTATTATATATGGCTTCGTTTCTAAAGCTCTAACAACTATATCACATATCCAATTACTGGTTTGCTAAACAAGGACCTACTTTTATTATATATGGTTTTGTTTCTTAATCTCTAACTACTAAATCCCAGATTTAATACACTAATGTGTTACATCAGGACTGGCTCTTTTCATTTATCTTTCATTTCCAAAGCTCTAGCTATTGTATCACAGATCCAATATACTGGTATGTTGAACCATGACTAACTTTTGTCATCTATCGTTTCATTTCCAATACTCCAACTTCTTTATTACAGATACGATACAAAACACCGATTTGTTCAAGCAGAATCTCTTTTTATCATCTATGGTTTCATTTCGAAAGTTCTCAATACAATACCATGGATTAAACATACTTATTTGTTGAACCAGGACTTACTTTTATCATCTATGAATCGTTTCTAAAGCTTTTACTACTTTATCACAGATCCAATATACTGCTCTGTTAAACCATGAGCTCCTATTATTGTATATGGTTTCGTTTCTAAAGCTCTACATACTATACCACAGATCTATTATAATTGTATTTGTTAAACCAGGCCTAACTTTCATCATCTATCGTTTGATTTCCAAATCACTAACTTCTATTTCACAGTTCCAATATACTGATTTGATAAACAAGGACTAACTTCTATTATACATGGCTACGTTTCTGAAGCTGTAACTACTATATCACAGATCCAATATATTGATTTGATAAACCAGAACTAACTTCTTTCATCTGTTGTTTCATTTCCAAAGTTCTAACTACTATATCATAGATCCAATATACTGATAGTTATGTTGAACCAAGATTTACTTCTATCATCAATGACTTCGTTTCTATAGCTCTACCTATAATATCACACATCCAATATACTGATAGTTATGTTAAATCAGGACTTACTTCTTTCGTCTGTTGTTTCGTTTCCAAAATTATAACTATTAAATCTCAGATCCAATATGCTGAATATTATATTAAACCAGGATTTACTTTTATCATCTATAGCTGCATTTCTTTAGCTCTAGCTGTAATACTACAGATACAGTAGACTGATGTGTTATATCTTGAGCTCCTTCTATCAATTCAGTATCACCTTCTATCATCTATGGTTATATTTCTTAACTACTATATTACAGATACAACAAGAGTACACGAGTTGTTGTGCTAAGCATACTCAACTCGTAAATCAAACTATCTGTAAACAAGAAGTACATTTAGGTGTATAAAAGATCTGAAAGGCATTCACACGTTATAACTCATTACTATCTAGATGCTGTCCAAATATGAAATACATTTATTCAAAAGTACCAGTGAATAGTGTGACGGAAATATTTGTTGCATTGACGAAAGATTTAAAACTGACGGAAGAAAGAAACAAACGGACTAACGGAAAGACAGACAAGGTGAATGCAGTATAGCCCCCCTAAAGTTGGGATATAATATTCTGAATTGGTAAACCAAGACTACCTTCTATTTCATGGTTTTATTTTCAAAGCTCTATCTACTAAACATAGATACAATATACTAGTTCTAATTTGTCTAGAACTATGTTTTGTACCTCGAATCATATTGCAGAGCTTTACAAAGATGACTCCCTCGGGGAATGCATGAATATAGTTAAGCAAACATTGTTCTTGGTGAATGTGCGACTGATGTAAATGAAATAAACACTTTATAAATATCGTGCGTCCGAACCGATTTATCTGATATCATCAGGAACGCTCAAATCTAAACATTTCAAATCCAGGGATACTAAAATACATACGTTGTAAAGTAATGAGCTATATGACAAAAAAAGGACTTAAGTACAGCTATTTGTAAGAACCAGGCAGAATAAAATAAAAGTGATTCATCCAATATAGCAATTCTTAGTTTGTTTTGTATAAATATCTTCACTATAGTATTAAAGATATGAATATAGAAAAAAGTGTCACCAACTAATAGTGATACTTAAAAAAATTAATGAAATTAAATCACTAGTTGTTCCTATTATTTACATTTGTTTGTTATTCTAAAAAATTACCTAAAAGAGTCTGAACATACATATTCGCATTCTGACTTTTTAAATGCCCTATTAATTAGGCGTGTGAATTCTTTCTTAATGAGATTATGAGGCAAAGTGGTATATAGGGTAGAAAAATCAAAATTTTGAACAGATTTGAAATCACCAATATAAGCATGCAATTTATCAAGTACTTCCAACGAATTTTTGACACTCCAAAAGTAATTAATTCCACTATTTTCAAAGGCCTTATCTGAACAATTTATTACCAGGTTTTTGATTTTACGTCAATTTACCAGTAAAATACAGAAAAATGAAAATAATTTTTTTCCAAATTTTACTCTGGATACTGTCTATTTGTCATAAACAAGCTTCTGTTCAAATTTCATAAAATTCCATGTAGGTTTTACAAAGTTATTGATGACTAAAAAAACTTTAACCTCAGACATACCTTAATGCTGACGACCGACGCCGATGACGGAATCTAGGATCGCTATGTCTCGCTTACCCGAAATAAATTTCGTGTGATCGACAAAAATAATATTTTCAGCCTTCTTACAAAATTACTGAATTACACTCATTTACTGAAATTATAGTGTATACAAAACTCAAAATGCACCTTTTTCAATAAAAAATAAAAATTTTCCATGAAATATTTGCAGAATTCCTTCCATCTAAAATTCAAAGATATTCACATCTGCATCTGTACTTGCTAAAAATAACGTTAAAATTAAAGTGAATTTTCCGAATAAAAAGTAAAACAGTCTAACACAGTATTATGGTTATTTTAAAACATCCTACCTAATCTTTGGGTTAACTGTCATATAAGAATTGGCTAAAAAAACATCCATATAATTTAATTTCTCAATTGTTTGAATTGGAGTTTTCTTTTTTTTTACTTCTTCTTGTCCATTGTTTATAATCAGCAAATTCTAATTTACTGTCTAGATTTTTCATTAAATCTTCTTTAACTGGTCCACCAATCATATTTGCAATTTATTTACTCTACAAACAATTGAAAAACTAATTGATTAATACATGAATGCAAGAACCGTGTATGTGTCCAAAGGACATCATGTCCCTCTCACACTATCACATATCAATTGTCCAAAATATCATGCTCAAAACCCTAATTTTTAGAAAGTTCAATCTTTGTGTCTTGTTTTTTTTTTGTGATAAACCACAACATGATTATTTAGATAATGTATAGTGTGAGATATATTTTGTTACATTACTAGTAAATGTTTTTTTGAGTTTTTTACAGCATCTAAATTCTGTACAAATTTGCTCTAGAGATGGACATAACCATGTCTTTTGTATTTTTATGACGTTGCTATTTAAAATATTCTCCGAGGTATATCCACTGTTATCACTGTATATATTTGCATATTATATCACAAGCTGAGTACTTTGACATGTTTGGACTTGTTTTCAGTATTTGTGAATATCCATTATACAAGTAGAGGCAGATTTATAATTTACCAAAATGTCTCTCCATAATAAGTATTGATTTTTCAATCGAGAAGTCAATATGCATTGTAGAGATGATGTGTTTTCATGATAACTCTTGGTAACCCTTAATGTATTCACATTGCATTATTAAGACCACTACTTGAAAGTTGTATTTAGGAAGACAAATGTTTTCATCTAACTAACTAGTACCATTTGAAATATTTTTAAGCTTTATACTATTGAACATTATGGTGTGATTTGTTGTCAAGGCAAATTTTGGAAAGTTCAATAAAACACTAAAATAAATCATGGAAACATTTCGTGAAAGAGCAGACTAGAAATATTCAGACGTTGAAGACTTATAGTCACAAATAACATAAACATAAAATTGAAACATGCATTTATTGTGACATTTTATCTGATAAATTAAAGGAGGATGTTAGAAAAAGGCTTAATTTGACCCTACTACTTTAATTGTGTTTTTAATCGAGCCAAAATAATACAAATATTTGTGGTATTACGATTAATAAACTTTTTTGGCACTTCACACGAGGTTAACATCCCCTCATTATGCATTATTTGTGTTGTATCTTGTCAAATTAGTTTTATTCCATTTTTTCCACAATTTATAACAGTTTCGAACAAAGATTGGAATTAATTGTTCAATCCTTTCCACAGTTACCTGCCTTTCAAACAGAAAGTAGTCAGATTAGCTACTAAATCTGTAAACACTGACATATAGTTCCCAATTATTCTCATGTCATCTCTTTAATGCTAATCATATATAATTGACCCAATTACCTAATCATTGAGGTTATATATGTAGGACTCAAATCTATTGCGGGTTCCAGATCTATGACAGATTCCTAATCCATGGTAAATATGACGTCATGCCATCCCAAATCTATGGCAGTTTTTTAGAATCCTAATCTATGGCAACTTTTTAGTTTCCTAATCTATGGCAATTTTTTTAATTTCCTAATCCATGGCGAGTTTCTAGATTTCTAATCTATGACAGATTTTCTACAAAGGTAGGACCAGTCAGTACATATCTGACCAATGATTTCGAGGTCAAAATGTCCAAAGGAAGCAAAAGAGCTGCTTCTAAGTAAAATAAAGGCAACAGTAGTATACCGCTGTTCGAAATTCATAAATCGATTGAGAAAAAAACAAATCCGGGTTACAAACTAAAACTGATCGAAACACATCAAATATAAGAGGAGAACTACGACACAACAGAAACACAACATTAAAATGTAACACACACAGAAACGAACTATAATATAACAATGGCCATTTTCCTGACTTGGTACATGACATTTTAAGAAAAAAATGGTTGGTTGAACCTGGTTTTGGGGCTAGCCAAACCTCCCGCTTTTATGGCAATGTTAAATATAACATTAAAACGACAACATTACATGACAGGACTACAATACAAATAAATAAAAACCAGTATAAGAAAAACAAATTAGGACTATTACTAGGAAGCAGATCCATAACCGTTTGTAAAATGAACACAGACTTTAGGGTTGAAAGCATGTGCCCCGGAAGAATAATTATTTCCTACTCTGTGCATAGTACCTGTTTGGCCCTTTATTTTACCAAGTCCATTAACAACACAAAAGCAGTTTGAATTTTTAACTATTTGAGCGTTGAATAATATAAATCTTGTTGGACTGATGACGATGTAAGTCCATTAATGAACAATGACTATATCTATAAGAAATATATGTCATATTTATTTTTTCCAAATCTTAAGAAAGATTATTTGCTACAATTGTACAGGTAGTCACTGTTATATAGCTGACAAAATACTTAAGTTGTGTTACTTCTTACAGAAAATTAAAGAGATCATAGGAATACAAAAAATAGCATAAAAACACAAAACAGCAAACTAAAATGCACGGTAAAAGCTCGTACAAATAAGGGTGATGCCAACACCAGCAACACGAGAAGAAGAAAACAAAGGTAGAAACAAACACAATTCTGAATTATTATATTAATATTGGATCCTTGCAAACTTGCTTTTCGATCTTTTTCTTCTCCTTTTGTATAACAAATCCGTCGTCATCAGCGGCAGCTTTGACGTTACATGACGTTATTTAATTGTGACGGAAAATTACGTAGTATCCAAATCTGCCACAGGTTTGGAGAAAACAAAATACTGCCATAGATTTGTGATTTGTTTAACGTTTGTGACATCATATTTACCATAGATTAGGAATTTGCAGAAATCTGCCATAGATCTGGAACCCACCATAGATTTGAGTCCTGCATATATATCGTAGAAGAACCTTTAACACACAAATAAGTATACATCTCAATACACAAATCTTGACCGCATTAGTTTCAAATAGAATGATGTTTAGGGTTCATTATACAAATGATAGAGTTTATGTTTTACCTATACATAACCTTGATTTACACTACATTTTCGCAAAATCTGTGCAACAATCATATTTATTAAACATTTATCCTATCCTGAGAATAAATCAATAAATGATTTTATTGATAAAAACCAAGTGCAGTACAGTTTAATGGACGAAGCAGCATGTTTGATTAATAGACACAAAACATCTGCCCGTTTAAGCAAGTGTGATGTGAAGGCGGCTTTTTTGCTTATTGCCTATTGCCCCGCAGGATTTTTAATTGTTGGGGCTAAAATTTCAGAGTGAATATTATCTTAATAAAATGCTTTTAAAGGGGGCTTCAATCGGTTGCGCCCTTTGGGAGAAATTTGCAAAAGTTTTCCATTGGATAATACAGAAAAAATGGAAATTATAATATACTCAATTATTTAGATGATTTTCTTTTTGTCGAGTCGAGCGAAACTTCAGAAGTTGGCATTACTTTGAAGATATTTCAAGAGGTATGCGATAAAATAGGTATTCCTCTTGCTAGTGACAAGACTACTTTGCTTACTACATTACTCACGTTTTTGGGTATAGAATTCGATACGCAAAATTTGATCATGCGGCTTCCAAATGAAAAACTTGTCAAACTCGCACAAAAAATCAGAGATACCTTAGACAGTTCTAAAATTACTCTGAAGGACATGCCATCTCTTCTTGGGCTCCTGAATTTTACTTGCAAGGTGGTTGCTCCAGGCCGCACCTTCTGCCGCAGACTCATAAATTCAACAATTGGGGTCAGGAAATCATATTACAAAATTCGAGTAAACAAGCAGATGAAAGCAGATTTAGAAGTTTAGTTAGACTTTTGAAAACAATACAATGGTGTCACTGTAATAACCGACAGTGTATGGGTTTCAAACGAAAAATGGAGTTGTTCATGGATAGTGCAGGGGGTCCAAAGGTGGGTATGTTCTATTTCGCAGGTCAGTGGGACCAAGGCAAATGGCCAAAATGTTGGGTTGAAACTGGAATAACCAGGGATATGACACTGTTAGAGTTGTTTCCAGTTGTAGCGGCACTTATGTCCTGGGAATCATGTTTTGTTAACAAAAAAGTTATTTTTTATGTTGATAATCAGGCTGTTGTTCAAATCATTAATATGAAAACTAGCAAATCAGGTAGAGTTATGACTTTAGTAAGACAAATGGTTTTAATGAACTTAAAAAAATAATACGTCAGTTAAGGCAAATTATATCCCTTCAGAACAAAACCAAATTGATGATTGTCTTTCTCGTTCTCAGTGGGGAAAGTTCAGAAGCCTAGCTCCAGAAGAAGACCAGTGGCCAACCAAAATTTCAACACAGATCTGGAACATTTAAGTTAGGTGGTGGATTATATTGTCAACCAAGGTGTGTCAAAAAATACACAAAAATCATACAATTTGGCTCTGTCAAAACTTTGTAATTTTAGATCATCTTACAAATTGAAACAGCTATGGCCAGTCAATGATTTGCTAAATTTTATTGCTTTTTTGTCAGTACAAGGTAGTTTAAGGGGTACCATATCATCTTATATATCAGGAGTTTCATATCATCATAAAATACAAGGCATACAGGATACTTCAAAATTCTTTATAATTGGCAAGGCATTAGAGGGAATAAAAAGAATTCAAGGAGGAAAACGCAATGACATTAGAACACCAATTACAGTGCAATTGTTGTCAGATATGATAAGTTGTTTAGATAAAGTATGTAAGAATAAATATGAAGCTGCTTTATTTTCAGCAGTTTTTTATGTTGCCTTCTTTGGTTTGCTTAGGGTAGAGGAAATCACGACTTCAAAAAATAAGTCTGTTATAAATGGCCCCAACTTAACAATTACTGATATTTTAGTTAAGAAAAAAGTCCTGGATCTGAGAGTAAGGTGGTCAAAAACTGACCAAAAGGAAAAGTCCGTTACTTTATTGATACCCGGGAACAGAAAAAAACTACTGTCCGCTACGACTCACTAACGACTACTTAAAGGTACGACCTAGCTGTAACAATAAAGATCTTTTTAGTCGCCTACCGACGAAGTCAAGGGAAACTGTAGGTTTGCTCTCCGTCCGTCTGTCTGTCCATCCATCAGTCCGGCAAATCAGTGTTCCACACTTTTTTCTTCGTGCTTGAAGATATTGATTTGATATTTTGTATATGGTTTTATCATGACATGTTACAGATCACGTTCGAATTTTGTTCGAGTCTGATGATTTTGTGCAGAGTTATGGTCCTTGAACTTAGAAAATTCACTCAAATAATCAGTTTTTCACACCTTATTCTCGCTATATTAGGTTGCAATTTTCCTAGTTACAAAAAGGCTAACAAGCTACAAGTTTTCACATGTGCCAAGATTTTATGGATTGTTGGAAGTTCCCTTGTTCATTGGACCAATGTAGAGGCAAAGAAATATGGTAGGACCAACCTCTGACTGGAGTCCAAAGGAGTCACAACATACTGGATTGGTCAACCTGGTTTACAGTCAAAAGATGTGCACTCACTACTGGAAGCGAAAAGAACATTTTTACCTTCTCCTAATTTCATGATTATTCACTGTGGAGCTAATGATTTGACAGATTTAGAATTGAAAGGGAAGGGTTTAATTGAAAATATTAAATGTTCTATCCAAGGTTACCAGGCTTTATTAAAAAATGTTGTTATAATCTGGTCTTCAATGCTACACCGCAGATACTTGCATTTTGCACCCTTAAATGCTGGTCCAATAATCGAACAGAAGAGGAAAAGAGTTAATTCAGTGGTCAAAAACTTTGTAATGGAAAATGGGGGGAAAGCTATTTTACATGAGAACATTAGGGCAAGGGAAGTGTCTTTATACAGAACAGATGGAACTCATTTATAACAAACTGGAAATCATGTTGTCTTAAATAATATACAAAAGAGGAACGAAAGATACCATAGGGACAGTCAAACTCATAGATCGCAAACAAACTGACAACGCCATGGCCAAAAATAAAAAGGCAAACAGACAAATAATAGTACAGATGACACAACATAGAAAACTAAAGACTAAGCAATACAAGGGGGTGGGGTGGTGGTTGAGTCCTTTGTAAGCACAACAAAATCAACTTTTCCACAATGCTTCAATAATTAAAATTTTGTGGAGGTAAAAAAACAAGTCAGATCATTTGGTAGCTTACTTGGGCTATCATGTGGCGGTCCAAGGACACTAGTAGTGATTGGGGAATTATTTCACTCGGCCCTTGTTCTGGGCCTGAAAAGTTATACAATTTGCAGGTTTGGAAAATGTGGTTAGTGGTAACGGTGAGGTCTACAGATGGGTAACTCTGGGACCTCATCCACCTTATCTTTTAGAGGAGAGGCCTACACCTGCCAACAGGCGGGGCACTTATAACTTGAGCATTGGTAATACGAGTGTTTTCCCCGGTCACTCCCCATGGTAAGTAGTGGTGTAACCGTGTTTAACTACCAGGGGTTTTATGACACTATGTCAACATAGGTCAGCTGAAAGCCATTGTGTATAGGTAATCGGTAGTCACCCTGGCGCCTCAATAAAATATTATAGAATACTCTGTAGCCAAAGTAATGCCACAAAGTAAATAATGTATATTCTAGTTATGAAAATGTAAATACAAATTGGTGTAATCCATCTATCACAAAATTTGTTACTAAGATTTAAATTCTCGTACAGATTTCATGGAAATGGTATGAAACTTGACATAATTATTTCAAACCATAAATAAATGTGCCGATCAAGGTTGTATGCCAATTGGTTGATTTTAAGGGTAAATTTAGATAATCTACAGATCTGTCTGATAGAAAATAAGTTTGATAGACAAATATTTACAGAATTATTCATATCAGCAATACTTGTGCATATAGAATTTATTTTGATTATAGTTTTTTCATAATACCAAATACGAAATTGGGATGCTTTATGTTTTTGTTTTTTTATGTGTTTTGGTGTTTTTGTCTTATTTATGAATACCTTGCATTTTCTATTTTGAAGGAAGGGGTGGTCTATTTTTTTATCCAATGAAACTTGTATGTAAGCCTGAATAAATATGTTATTGTTACTTATTTATATTTTTTCAGCTTTGGAAGAAAAAGTGGATGCGTTAGATAGAAAACTGATAAATAAACAAGAAGGAACTACATGCATTGTTGAATTACAAAGTGAGTGCTAAGTCTATCAATACAGTTCATCATGTTACATATATATGATATAGGTCTTTGACTATGTTCCTTGAGAACAATATCGATACATGTAAATAATCCTGCCAGTATGTATGACAGAATGTGAAATTTAGACATGATTGATTAGTGTTTAATGCCACTGTCAGCACTATTGCGCTATTTTGTGGAAGTAAGTATTTATTGGTGGACGAAGCTGGAGTGCCCTGAGAGAACCACTGACTTTGGGTAGAAAAGAAATCATGGTTATACAGAACAGTAGAATAAAAGCAGAATGAACTCCTTGTTATTAACTGCATTGCACCAGTTTAGAGGCCAACATAAGGGGGAATGACAACATAAGTTTTATTTCAATAAAAAATATGTGTTTCAGTTTATTAATTTTATAATTGTTTATTCAAATATTTTGCTTTTATGCCTATCTTCTTAAACCAAGAAATCTTGAAGAATAAAGATAAAGTCACAATGTACTTAAACCCAAATGATAACATACAAACAAGATTATTAAATAAATCACAGTTATAACACAAACTACAGTCTATAAAAAATTACACACAAAATCTAAAGATTGAGCAACAGAAATCACTAAAAACTTGTGCCTCATAGTTATAAGCAATGACTTCTTCTCCAGTAGTTATTTAATAAAGCAAATCATTCATATTTAAATCTATGTTTTAGGATAAAGAATATCTGTGAAGGGCATGAGGATTGCCACACTCCAGAAAAAAAACAAAGTTTAAAGATATCCAATCAGGTTTTTCTCATGTTTATAATTCAGATTCAAAAGATGACCCATTAGGTTTGTTTAATATTATTTAAATTTTTTTACAAATAACAAATCAAGTTGGTCTGATATTATCCAGATGATATTACGGAGGTTTTTTTATTTTAGAATTATGGGAATTGATCTATGGAGTTTTCCAAATATCTGTTGTAAAATTATGTGTTATAAAATGATCAAGTTCTTACATGATGTAACATGTAGTAGGAGTATAAGGCCTCTCTCAATATAGACATAACTTTGATCTTTCCAGATCTAGTGGACTGTATTAATGAAAGTTCTGCTGCATGGGTTCTAGCAGTCAATATCGCCTTGGCACATTTTCTCATTGAAATATACTGTGCACTGCCACCTTTGCTGCCTTGTCAGTTTTTTATATTTAGTATGCTACGATTTATCGAATCTACGATAAACAGTTCATTATAGATGTAGATTACCTATATCATCTCACTTTTATTAAAAAGTTTGTTATCTTCTAAGTTATGTCTTGATTTATTATAAGATTTGCCTATTTTGTAGCAGGAAGACCAAGAAGATTTAGAACACATAATTTACACAGAATTATCCAAGTATGAAAAGGATAGGTCGAAAAAATCACAGGCTATAACAGAGGAAATAAATTACTGAGGTGAATATTTATTGAAGATTATATTAAATAATTTTCTTCAAATAAAACAGTTTAGTTCAAAAGGTTAAAGTTTATACAGAAAATATTATCATCGTATCAACCGAATCAAATATAATCATAAGAGCACTATTTATTGGTTGAGGATTGATATGGTTTGTGATATTGAAAAAACAATATCATATAAAGATTAGAAGATGTGGTATGGTTGTCAAGAGACAACTCACCACCAGAGACCAAATGACATAGAAATTAATTATATAACAACTATAGGTCACCGTACGGCCTTCATATACACTTTATTATATACTTAAAACATACATTTTGATTAAGTCTATGCTATTGATATCATCATGTATGTCTGATACAGAACACTTGTAATTGATTATATTACACATAGAATTTAAGTCTATAATATATACACTGAACATAACCGATGAAATTAAATTTTTGATTCATGCTCATGCTTTAGGGTTAAATTCAGTAAAAAATCTCGCATTGACTTTAATGCAAATCTATGTCTTGAATTAAATTTATACCTGGTTTACCTTTAGAAATCAGAAGCTTTCATATATCATGCATTAAAGTACAAATGAAGCCCCATCTCTTGCAACAATAAAAACTGAAGAAGAAAATGTGCCAAATATGAAGAAAAAAGACTGGATATGACCAACTTTGCATTTGAAAGATTAAAGTAACAATTGAGAATATTTAAAAGCAAGCATTTAACACGGCAACCCAAATACAAACATTTCAACACCAGTTTGATAGGTGAAGGGTATCTAATCCTGAAAAGATGTCCAGAATGTTTGTCAATTAAAGAAACGCAATGAATTATTAAAAAAAAATGAATATCTTAATTCAGTCAGATTATTCGAGTGTTAAATTGCTTGAAAAGTGCTTGATAACAACTTGATCTGCAACTTTACATGGGGAACATGTTAAAAAAACACTTGGTCAAAGGGAGGTAATTTTGATTTTGCATATGATTTTACACATTATTTGAAGAAATATGTGCAAAATTTGATGTAAAATGGGATAAATATTTATGTCTTTCATCAATTTTATAACTCTAAATTGTAATTTCTATTGTTTCTTTCAATCTAGACACAAAAGTGATTTTTCCTATATACCCCATGCTTCCTACCACTGTATACTCAGTGCATCCTTGCCAGCCGCAGTTAAACATAGAATTTTGTATGGAAAACAACTTTAACTGGTTCAAAAAAGCTTCCATTGCATTAATATTTACAGGAAATGAGCTTTGTGATTTTTGTGTGGCCTTAGAAAAGTACAGTGACAGAGTGCATATTTTCATTTAGGGGAAAATTCAGTAAAAAATCTCCCATTGACTTTAATGCAAATCTATGTCTTGAATTAAATTAATACCTGGTTTACCTTTAGAAATAAAAAATCTTTCATATATCATTCATTAAAGTACAAATGTAGGGTCATGCGGCATTTTTGGGCATTCACATGGCCTTGTTTACAAACAAGGTAGATTCGCACTGAATTCCTATACTGACCCCCATTACTTTTCAACGCTGTAGTAAAAAAAATTAAGTGCATTCAGCATTCATTTTGTAATTTTTTTAACTCTAGTTTTAATCCATCTACTAAAATATATTTATTACAAACATTATCTACCAATCAGAAGAGCACAGGACTTCAGTGGTATACAGAAAGCTCTCCCTCAAATGGGCGGTCCCTGATCACGTATATTTAGTTACTGAATTTACCTCTGTACCAACTCTTGATGAATATGAGCCCTTAGGCCTTTGTCTTTCAGCCACATATTATTTTTGATGTTGATACAGCATGAGATAAACATTTATTTATCTAATGTTCTCTATGAAATAACTACAGAATTTCATTCATAGCAAGAGTTTCTGGCATATCAACATGTCTATAGAAATTACACATTGATTGCTTATGTATTAAAATTGACATTTTTAAACATTCAGTACAGGCAGATCAACTAAAGAATGATTTACAATGAATTCTGTGAAAGTATTTTATTTTTGTGCATGTTTGGTTCCTTGATTTATGAAAAAAGTGTTAATATTTAGCTCACATGGCTCGAAGGGCCAAGTCAGCTTTTCTCATTACTTGGCGTTCGTCGTCGTCGTTGTCCGTCGCCGTTAACTTTTACAAAAATCTTCTTCTGTGAAAATACTGATCCAAGTTTAACCAAACTTGGCCACAATTATCATTAGGATATCTAGTTTAAAAATTGTTTCCGATGACCCCGCTTGCCAATCAAGATGGCCGACATGGCTAAAAATAGAATATAGGGGTAAAATACAAGTTTTGTCTATTATCTTGTAAACCACTATAAATAGACAAAATCGGACAAAGCAAAATGTTTGGAGTGTTGAGATCTACCTATTGTCTATTCACTTCCAAATTGTCAGAATACGTTTTGTAGAAGTTATTGCTCTTATATGACGAATTTGACCAACGTTTTTGCCTATTATCTTGAAAATTATAATAGAGAGAAATTTTATATAGCTAAAATAATCAGCAAGATAAGTTCTACAAATAAGTCAGCATGGTCGACGTCATGTGATGACTCCTTATTGGAGTTAGTGCTTTTTTATGACGATTTTTACTCTATTTTGCATTTTTGCTTTATCTGAAAAAATGTAATAGATAGAAAAAAACGTAAAAAAGCGAAAAAGATCAGCAAGACAAAATCTACCACTAAGTCAAATAGTTGAAATTGCCTGACGCACTCTTATTGGAGTTATTGCTCATTAATGATGGTTCTCACCAATAATTTGGGTGTTTGCCTTATATTTGAAAAATTATAATAGATCGATAGAAACTTAAATAAGCAAAAATGATCAGCAAGACAAGATCAAAAAATAAGTCAAACACGATCGTTGAATATTGTTTTCATTGGCACTAACATCGATTTTGTCATAAACAAATTAAAACAAAACTAAATTTGTGTTTTTTTCGAATTTTTTTTTGGGATGTATATATACACATTAACGTTTATTTTCTATTTAGAAATTGTTTAATCTATACACAAAATCATGCGTATTTATTATAAGATTAAATCCTAACTATTCTGCTGCCTGTCTTTACGTTTATTTTGGCATTGCACAACTCATGTCTCTTTTGACTGTCCATGGCGTTAACACACCAAATCCCTGCCTTGGATGTATTTTAATTGATTTTAGTCTCTGATGCATGATTTTTTATTATTAATTGATTTTGGCTTTTGACAAGCTTTCAGTAACTGCGAGTACTCTCAAATCGTACTTTCGTGTTAATTTGACCTGTTGACAAAATTTATAATGCATTTCTTTTATTCAATAATTACTTATTTTGTGTTAAATCTCGTCTTACTATTTATTATATATACCACCTTTGATAACTATTTAGTATGACGAAAAAAAATTCACTTCTGTACTCGTACTATGAATAACAAATTTATTTTGTAAAAAAATGTTTCTGTACTCTTAACAACAAAATTATTATATTCAAATTTACCTGTGTACGTTAACGCCATTTGTCCTAGGTTAAAGTTGTCTTTTTGACATTTATTTAAATTGTGTCATAGATCAAACTTATTCGTTCAGTGTATATTTACTTGTTTTTGTGTATTGTCTTTTTGATCGAGTTCAGTCATTTCAATTGATATTTTATTGTGTGTCTTTTTATGTTGTAATGTTATACCACTCTTTCAGGTTAGGTTGAAGGTTGGCGCCTGTCAAAACATTTAAACCAGCTGCATTTTTATGCACCTGTCCTAAGTCAGGAGCCTGTTGTTCAGTGGTTGTCGTTTGTTGGTGTGGTTCATAATTGTTTCTCGTTTCTCGTTTTTGATATAGATTAGACCGTTGGTTTTCCTGTTTGGATTATTTTAAACTAGTCTTTTTGGGGCCCTTTATAGCTTGCTGTTCGGTGTGAGCCAAGGTTCTGTGTTGAAGGCCGTACTTTGACCTATAATTGTTTACTTTTTACACATTGTGACTTGATTGGATAGTTATCTCATTGGCACTCATACCACATCTTCTTATTTATATTTAAATCGTCTGATGACTCCTAATTGGAGTTGTTCTCTTTAATAACGATTTTTATAATTCGTTTGTGTTGTTGCCTACTATCTGAAAAACTATATTAGATAGATAGAAACTTAAATAAGCACAAATGATCAGAAAGACTAGATCAACAAACAAGAGATTTTTGTCATGAATTCTATTGTACTCTAGATTTACAAAGATGGAGAGTATCCATTGTTGAAGATGCACATAGGCCACATTGAGCAACACAGGCTCTTTAGAGCCTCTAGTTTTGGGTCTCTGATTACTCGACAAAAACTGTATTCTATACAGCAAAAACATAGTTTTGACTTTTATATCAAAACTAATGAAAATGTTAAATTGTTTAAGTAACCAATTTTAGACAAAGGGATAAAACAACTTGTTTCAAAAAGTAAAATAACAAAAATACTGAACTCCAAGGAAAATTCAAAACAGAAAGTCCCTTATCAAATGGCAAAATCAAAAGCTCATACACATCAAACGAACGGAAAAAAACTGTGATAGTTTTTTAAGGTATTTAAATATGAAACAGAAATTATTCTGTTATTTTTATCCGGAGAAAACAAGGTGACCCTTATTATTTCGTAGTTTTAAAATTAGAATTGGGTTATTAGGATTTAGTCATATTGTTTCTTAAAGTTATCAAACCTAGTTTAAATACATTAAGGTGAGGGGATTTACAACTGATGACTTGTATTAACTGCATATATAGTGTCAATAGTATTCAGGGTTGTTGTTTAATTAAATATGTACATCATAGATAGGAAACAACAAATGCTAAAAAGCAAACCTGTATAACCAAGTGTTATTGTATGAGATAGTGAAAGCTCCCTTATAAATCATATGTCACTAATGGTATGACTCAATTTCATTGGAAATCTCGTTGTCCTCTGTTTGTATTGACAGTGACATTCTAAAATTATAAAATTCCAGCACAAAGATAAAGTTTTGTTTAAAAAGAACACATAATTGTCTTTAATAAATTTCCTGATTTTAATATCATTAATATGTAATTATATTTTACTCATTAAGTAAGTACTTGTTGGACCATAGTTTATATCTATGTTCTTAAACATTCCCAAATAAACATTGATAATTGATATCAATTGTCAGCTTTTTAACATAAGGTGATATAATATTTCTATTTTACATGGTTAACATGTTTATTTTCTTACACAAGTACTGTCTGTTTGAAGAATTATTTTGTTGATCATATACGAGTTATTTTTATATTAAAATCTGTTTGTATTGGATACCTAAACTTCACAAAGTTTCGTACAAACAACGGTACTTTGCCGGCTCATCTGCATGTTTAACTAAAGAATTGTCACTTAGATTGACTAAAATTCTGTTCGCAGTGAAAAGGGTCTTCAGAAATACTGTGAAACTGTTTACTCTTGTAGTGGTATTAACCATATGTGGATTCTTAAAAACTCTAAAAAAAAACTTCTGGATAATTTTAAATCTCGGTCTTTTTCAGAAAGTAGTTCTATCAAAACTTTTGATTTTTCAACCTTGTATACCACCATTCCCCATGTGCAATTGAAAAACCGTCTAAAAGAAATAATTCACAATGCTTTTCAACATAAAAATGGTAGCATACGCTATAAATTTATTACTTTGGGATACAAAAAGGCATATTTTGTAAATAGTGAACAAAAGGGTAAAACATGCTACACAGAGGAACAAGTGATCAGTATGCTGGAGTTTCTTATTGACAACATTTTTGTTAAAATTGGAGGTACTTTTTTAACAAATTGTCGGCATTCCTATGGGAATGAACTGTGGGCATCTCCTTGCCGACCTCTTCTTATTTTCATATGAATCGGAGTTCCTTAAGACACTTGTCAAAAACAGGAAAATCAACGAAGCCAGGTTATTTAATTTCACTTTCATATATATTGATGATGTTCTTTCCATTAACAATCCGAACTTTTCTGATTGGGTTCCATCAATATATCCCCCAGTACAAGAAATTAAAGAAACAACAGACAGGGCTTCCTCATTTTTAGAATTATACCTCGAATTTGACATACGCAGTCATCTCAGCACCAGAATCTATGACAAACGAAACGATTTTAATTTTGAAATCATCCAATTCCCCCACCTTCGTAGCAATATACCAACTTGACCTGCATATGGGATATACATTTCCAAAATTATTCGGTATTCATGAGCTTGCAGCTCCTACTCAGACTTTGTAAAACGTCACCAGTGTCTGATCAGAAAGTTGATGAACCAGGGGTATGTCAATGAACGTCTCGTTCTTTTTCTAAAAAAAGTTCATCGGAAGGTACCATGACCTTGTTGATAAATATTCCCTATCAACTTCACAAATAATACACGATGGTCTTGAAGTATAGATTCTGCGTACTGACGTTGTTTATCATCTTAATAACGTGTTATATTATTCTTTTATTTGTCTTTATTAATGTTACTTTTACTGTTAAAAGACAGTAAATATCTATTTGACGTGACTCTGTACTTATGTATCCCGTCATACTTTGAACGACAAAGTTATTTTATTTTAACAATATTACTTTTACTGTTAAGTTTGTTTTTGCGATATCCATTTGACGTTACTCTGTACTTATGTATCCCGTCATACTTTGAACGACAAAATTATTTTATATCTACCTGTGTGACGTCAAACGCGCGATTCTACGCCAGTACTTAAAACCGTCCATTCTTTATGGGTGGATTTCACATAGATAAATAAAATCGTATAATGAAAAAGCAAAATGAGGATGTTAAATTTGATGTTTGCCTTTTTGTGCTTCTTTGTTACATTTGTTTGTTTTTATAGTGATTAAGTTGATAACACAATGTTGACTGCTGTACTCCTATTGTTGACATTTTTACCTATTGTGTCTGTTTGTTTTGTTCACGCATCGTTGTCAATATAATGGAATTCGATGCGACTGTCATACAAGTAAGAGGTTTAGCTAGCTATAAAACCAGGTTCAATTCACCATTTTCTACATAAGAACAGGAAAAAAGGTTTTAAATCCTTATCAAGAAATTTACATGTTTTATCATCAAGTCTTTGTTGGACTTTTCCTGCTATATCAAGCAAGAATTCATGAACATCTGTTATAGCAGTGAAATGTGTGCTTTTGTCATATTAAAGAAAATTGAAAGGCTTTAAACATATTATATTAAAAAAGAAAACTGTGGCTCTTTTCGTTGAGTTTTCACCCCTTAATTTTGTTTGGAGGTGAATTTCAGTGAATATAATGTAAGGGTTTTATATGTCATCAAAATTATCTATTTTTTTTTCAGAAAGCGATATCCATGATGCATCATAGTTTAAAAGATATAGTTTTACAGAATATGGTTATGTCAAAGGTTAGTAATTTTATTTTTCAGATAGCATGAATAACATATAGAGTCATTTTGATTTCCCCCTTAGTTTTCTGTTGTTTACCCATAAATTGATTAAGTTCTTATATGCAGTCATCATGTAGGTACAGTCTGAAAGAATTTAAAACTTTAATAAATTTATCAAAACCATCATGGAATTTTACAAAACTTGGACAAAGTTTCATCATAAACAGGCGATAGAAACCTAATCAAAACTTAGAATTTTGTCTGTTTTAACTGATAAATGGATTTAGTTGTTTGCAATAAACATTCCAATTTCACACAGACAGTAGCATTTACAAGTGAGCCACAGGGTTTCGCTTCAGGCTTCATTTTTATGTGTAATTGATTAAGTTTGAATTTCTATAATGTGGTAAATTTCTTAGTTACTTTAATTGGTAGAGATATAATAAAAGACAATCAGAACAGAGGTTTATGATTTGGTTTATCAATTAATGTGAAGTTTTTAACAAATGATCAGCTTGTAAATGTTTTGACATTTCACTACAAACCAGTAAAAGTCTGAAATGACCTATATCTGTACTCGACTGAACTGATTTTTACTCGACCAGTCTGAATTGGTCTGAAATTTACTTGATATTACTCGACTGTAGTCTGACCTGTACTTAACAGTCTGAACTTGTACTCGACCTTTACTCGACCAGTACTTAACCATTTTATACGAGTCTGAACCATTCTCGACCAAGTCTGAACCATGCTCGACCTAGTCTGAACCATACTATACCTAGTCTGAACCATACTCGACCAAGTCTTAACCAACCTAGACCTGTTTTAGTATCTATCTATTGTATTTCATCAATTTAGGAACTGTTATACATACATATATATACAATGTATATCACATTTAGAATAAAAATAATACAAGATGATCAAAGGAAATAATTTCTGGTTGAATTGAAAAGATATCATGTAATAAATTAAGTTTTCATTAAATGAATTTTTATATACATGATATGTTCACATTGCTATATGTAGATCAAAAATACTAGAACTTTCAACCATTATTCAAATATCTTAAATGTTATTCAATTTTTTTGTTATCAAAATATATATAAAATAGTATATAAAGCAACTTAATAAATGTTAACATTGACTCCTTTGTTTTGTAAAACCAAGAATTTAATATAATAATAATGATCAAACTTTCATAGCAATCCTTGATAACCTTTTAAAAAAGGAAATGTATTCCAAAGTTGCAGTAGAAATTTAAATTAATTAAATTTAAATACATTTTTTTCAAAATTAAAGACTTGGCATACAAGAAGCATTTAAATCAGGTTTAATTACCTTAGTGCAGGTGTGTTTTACAGGTAAAAAGAAAACCCTATTTTTCTTAAACTCGTGTATTACTTATCTAGTGAATTCAAAAGGCCTTGTGATTTCAGTTTTACAGGATGTTGTAATTTTCAATGGATGTTATTTAAAATTAATTACTCTCTGACCAGGTGTGATCCTTTTAATCAATGTGACCCAAGCAGGGTGTATTACTTTATAGTTTAACCCTAATCAGAAGAAAAAAAATATTCATTTCTTTAATTTTTCATCCCTTTTTAAAATATATATATATATATATATATATATATATATATATCCCAAATTATAATGAGAATAGATATATTTCTGATATAAAGTTAAACATTGTCAGTAATTTTGTTGGCTGTTGTTACCTCGTTAAATAGATAGTTATAACTATTGTATGTAACCATGAAACCTATGTAGTTTTTATTTAGGAATTTAGGAAAATCAAGTTTTGTTTAAAAAAACACATGCCAAACAAAAAACACCTTGATAAGGTTTTATTACCCTCAGTATAGGTGTGGTTTTCAGATAAAAAAAGTCTTTTTATTTAACAAGACTCAGACTTTAGAATTAGATAATTCAACTACATTTTTGTATCTCGATTTGATAAATCTGAGAATCATGTAAGGATGTAAAAATCTGTTTTATATATATATATATATATATATACAAGTCTAAATCGTATTGACAATTTAATTTCCCCCAACAACAGCCTCTACATCTACAATCACTTGTAGGCCTTCGACGACAAAATTCTAAAGAACATTTCTGTCCTGTAGTATGTTCCACAACTGAAATAAAGTCAAAATATTTTATAGTTTCGGTAAACATATCGACAAACGCACTGCTTCACTTTAAATTTATTGAAACACTGGAAATGGGTATGCTTGTCCTTTGTTTCTTGCTTAACTTTGTTTTTTTATAGATATATATATATATAGAAGTCCATAAAAAGGACCAACCAGCAAATTTACTATGTACCGGATCGTCTAGAATAGACGATACTGTGCAGATAAGGAAAAAATATATAAGTCTAAAAATTTGCACAACGATACTAATATGAGATGGTATTATACGAAGATGTTGTTATTAAATCGTGTTGACAAATATTGCGGCTTAACAAATAGCTTTCGTCGGTGTCAATAATTTTAACAATACTGATTGTAGGTTAAAAATAGATCAGTAATACAGGTAAGTTTTTGAAACCTATTTAATCTATTTTTAACCTACAATCAGTATTGTTAAAATTATTGACACCGACGAAGGCTATTTGTTAACCCAAAATATTTGTCAACACGGATCACAAGATGTAACAAAATAGATCTTATTATTAATTTATAACCAAACAAAAAACATTAAACTTGCGGAAAAGATGGTATACCGCAAACATGAGGTGCAAAAATTTGTACACCATATCCGGATTTCGACAATTAATGTCTCTTCAATGATGTTAGGGATCGAAACGGTATTTGGAAGGCTATATAATTTACCTCAATTTAGGATAGACTCTTGAATTTTGAAAGAATCAAAATAGGATGAACTGATCATATAAACCCGAAGGCAAATATAATACAAGCCCAAACGAAAAAATATAAACAAATCTAAATTGAAAACAACGTTCAAACCTATGATTGCGTTGGATAAAAACCGCAATTTTTATACGTGTGCATGCAAAACAAATTTCTTGGTAGAGGGGTCGAAATACATATCTTTATTTTATTGTGGCTGTTGTCATATTAGTTAAAAAGAAAGTTATTTTAACAATCAAAATTATAAAAAGTAGAGGTTATTTGGTCGATTATGGTTCAGACTGGTCGAGTACTGTTCAGACCTTTGGTCGAGTATGGTTCAGACTGAAAAAATAGGTCGAGAGCTAGTCAAATATTGGTCGAGTACAGGTCGAGAACAGGTTAAGACTGTTTCAGACTGGTCGAATAATAGTTCAGACTATTTCCAATAGCAAAGATAAAGGTCAAGTACAAATTGGTACAGTCGAGTATGGTTAAGACGGGGTCAAGTAATATTAAGTAAAATTCAGACCAATTTAGACTGGTCGAGTAAAAATCAGTACAGTCGAGTACAGATATAGGCCATTTCAGATTTTTACTGGTTTGTAGTGTTTGCTATTGTTAGGAAATAGAAATTCACAAAAAGAATCCGGAGCAGTTAAAACAAGAAAACAGAAAAATGGAACAAGAATTTACAAGGTTACATAGAGATCCAAAAAAACTAACTCTATATATCAAATGTTCCCAGAATTCTCCCTAGAAAGGAAAAAGGATGTATCACTTTTTAAATTATAAGAAATCTGTATTAAGGTTTATATTTCACATATACAGAAATTGCAAGAAATATTTTAAAGAATTTCTTTTAATTTGAGTCAACTAATTATACCCTTGGTCCCAAGGAGGGAGGTATATTGACCGACCCCTTCTGTCTGACTTTCGGTTAGTATTGTCCTTTTATCTGTCAGTACCATAAAACTTTCTTTGCATTTTTCTAAGGAATTACATATGAGAGCTTCCTGAAATTTGGCCACAGGCAACATTATCATGGTATACAATGTGATGTGGTTTCACATTCATTGTACATCAATTTCCTATTTACCTTATACTTATATATTCTTACACATAATGACAGATTTAGTCACATCAAAAGATACTCTTCAAGTCTATATTGCTAATAGCCAAAAAATGTCATAGTTATTTCCAACATCAAAATCATTGAGCTTTCAAAATAAAAAACACTGTAAACCTCTAAAGGCCACTATTTGTCTAACTGAGGACAACTTGTACTATATGTTCACCCTAACTAGACTGACTTGTGTTGCATTTATCTTTTTTAATGTAACAACAATCAATCAATCCTTTTTTTTAATAAAAAAATAGAAAGAAAAAAATAATAAAACAGATCTGAGAATGTATGTTCAATGTGTAGAAAATTTAAAACATTAATAAATCAATTCCAATCTTTTCAATTTCATAAGAAAGAAAAATATTAAAAAATCATAAAACGGGACTGAAAATTGATTTGACATGTGTAGGAATTTAAAACGTTTATAAACAATTATTTCTATTTTTTTCAGAAGTACCCTTGACACGGATGTTATTCTTGATATACCAACTCAGCAGTGGTTACCAATATAGCATTTATATCTAATTATGTGAATGGATGACTGCATGTGTCAACAGAATGAGTGTATTAATAATTATATTTATTTTATTTATGTAAAAAATGAACACTTACATTGATTAATATATTTGATGAAAAGTCAGAATTTTTCAGTAAAAATGAACAATAGTTTTTTTAGTTGTTCCTTGGATAGATGAATAGTTAAAAATAAATAAAATGTAAGTTGTTGAAAGCACCATATATTATATTCTTAGATCAAAGGTTAAACATTTGTGATCTATTTAAAATATGACTTAACAATGGCATTGGGTTTACACCATAGGTTAATGTATAGAAAATAAAACATTTTGCCATTTGATTGGGGACTTTCCTTTTTGAATTTTCCTCGGAGTTCAGTATTTTTGTGATTTTACCTTTTATTATGACTGTGCTCCACGCAGAAGGTATTTCTTTATCGTTTACCCCTAGTCAGAAGAAAAATCTTAATAAATTGTCTATTTTTTTTATCCCTTTGAAATATATATTTGGCAATCGCCAATGGCAGTAAGCAAGGTTTAAGAACATCAGTTGTTCGACCTGCTAGTCAAATGCGTTCTGTTAAAATATACTTTTTCACTCATTTGGCCTTTTGGTAAATGTTGTTTGTGCTGTATTTAGACCCCTTACGAAGAAATTTGTTTTGCATGCACACGTATAAAAATTGCGGTTTTTATCCAACGCAATCATAGATTTGAACGTTGTTTTCAATTTAGAATTGTTTATATTTTTTCGTTTGGGCTTGTACTATATTTGCCTTCGGGTATATATGATCCGTTCAATCTATTTTGACTCTTTCAAAATTGAAGAGTCGATCCTAAATTGAGGTAAATTATATGGTCTTCCAAATACCGTTTCGATTCCTAACTTCACTGAAGAGACATTAATTGTCGAAATCCGGATATGGCGTACAAATGTTTGCACCTCATGTTTGGGGTATACCATCTTTTCCGCAAGTTTATTGTTTTCTGTGTGGTAATAAATTAATAATAAGATCTATTTTGTTACATCTTGTGATCCATTTATTTGGCAATCGCCAATGGCAGTCAGCAGGGTTTAAGAACATCAGTTGTTCGACCTGCTAGTCAAATGCGTTTTGTTAAAATATACTTTTTCACTCATTTGGACTTTTGGAAAATGTTGTTTGTGCTCTATTTAGACCCCTCTACCAAGAAATTTGTTTTGCATGCACACGTATAAAAATTGCGGCTTTTATCCAACGCAATCATAGGTTTGAACGTTGTTTTCAATTTAGACTTGTTTATATTTTTTCGTTTGGGCTTGTATTATATTTGCCTTCGGGTTCATATGATCTGTTCATCCTATTTTGACTCTTTCAAAATTCAAGAGTCGATCCTAAATTGAGGTAAATTATATGGCCTTCCAAATACCGTTTCGATTCCTTACATCACTGAAGAGAGATTTATTGTCGAAATCCGGATATGATGTACAAATTTTTGCACCTCATGTTTGGGCTATGCCATCTTTTCCGCAAATTTATTGTTTTCTGTGTGGTAATAAATTGATAATAAGATCTATTTTGTTACATCTTGTGATCTGTTTATTTGGCAATCGCCAATGGCAGTCAGCAGGGTATAAGAACATCAGTTGTTCGACCTGCTAGTAAAATGCGTTTTGTAGAAATATACTTTTTCCCTTTTTTGGTCTTTTGGAAAATGTTGTTTGTGCTGTATTTAGACCCCTCTACCAAGAAATTTGTTTTGCATGCACACGTATAAAAATTGCGGCTATTATCCAACGCAGTCATAGTTTTGAACGTTGTTTTCAATTTAGACTTGTATATATATATATATAAATATGCCCCATTATAATAAGAATAGATTTATTTCTGATATAAGGTTAAACAATTTCAGTGATTTTGTTGGCTATTGTTACCTCAGTTAAAAGGATAGTTATATAACTATTGTATGGAACCATGAAACCTATGTAGTTTTTATTCAAGAATTTAGATGAATTAAGTTTTGTTTAAAAAAAAAAACACACATACTGAACAAGAAGCACCTTAATGAGGATTTATTACCCTGAGTACAGGTGTGGTTTTCAGGTAAAAGAAAATTTTGTTTTTTTTAACAAGACTCAGACTTTGAAATTAGATAATTTAAGTATCTCGATTTGATAAATCTGATAATCATGTAAGGATGTAAAAAATCTGTTTTTATTTAGCTTTACTTTATTGTAGCGGTTGTCACGTCAGTTATTAAAAAAGTGTTTAAACAGTTAAAATTGATAAAAAAAAAAGTAGATGCTATTTGATAAAGACTGTTTTTAGACTGGCCAAGTAATAGTTTAAACTATTTTCAATGGCAAATATAAGGGTCATGTGAAAATCAGTACAATCGATTGTGGTTAAGATTGGGGTCAAGTAATATCGAGTAAAATTCAGACCAATTCAGACTGGTCGAGGAAAAATCAGTACAGTCGAGTACAGAAAAAGAGAAATTGGCAATTTTAGATTTTTCTGGTTAATAGTGGTATTAGTTTTGGGTTGATGAACAAGAGCAATCGGAAAGCTTGCAATGCAATCATTTCCAAAGTGTAGTCCTTTAATACACCAGTAATGTCAATTCCAGTTTTTCTGTAGTGTTATTATTATACCCCACGCAATTTTTGCGTCAGGTATACTGTTTTTGACCCGTCCGTCTTTCTGTCTTTCCGTCCGTCCGGCCGTCAGTCCTGTTCTTGTCATCGCAACTCCTTTGAAACCACACAACAGAATTTCATGAAACTTTATAGATAATAAGGACATACTATGTAGATGTGCATATCGACAGGAAATTATGATTTGATAGTGTTCATTTTACTTGTGAAGTGAGATTTGATTTGTCCAGTGACAATACGAAGGCGTGGGGTATGCGAGCGTGCTTAGAAAGGTTCTTTAATTGTTATCGCTACATTGATATATTATAACAATCTCCGTCCGAAAAAAAACCAATAGACATCTTCTCCGGAAGACGAAACCAAGAATAGTTGTGAGTTGAGACTCTCATGTGTAAATGTTAGTTTTATGAACTTTAAAAGCAGCACAACATATGAACTACTAAAAGAAACAGTTGAAAAGAGCTTATCAGATCGATACAAAGCAGAAAAACAAGTAACAAAAACACAGACCGGACGTGGCAGGATGTTTTTACATCCCCACAACAACAACAAAAAAAAAGCAAAAAACAAAAGTTGAGAGTACTCGCAGTTACTGACAGCTAGTTATGAGCCAACAAGAACTAAAAAAAAATTGATGTATCTAAAACTAAAATATTAATCAGTTCACATGCAACATCCAATGGATATAGTGTAAAAACGTCATTCAGAGTCCGAGAAAAAACATAACCTTAATGTCAATTTCTAGACGTAAGCCATGATGATATCTTAACTGTGTCTGTGTTATCTTATATTTCAATTTCGATAGGATAGATTCCCTGAATATAGTTGCCAAACTGAATTATTTAGTGAGAGGATTTTGAGGAACGTGATGTAAAAGAATAACGTTAGCTTCTTTCATTCTTACGGAGAAGCTTCTGTGTGAACTCTACCTCATATGATTAGGGAACAAGTCGACAAGAATAGGAGCGCATTTGGCACCCATAGGAATGTCATTTGTTTGTTGAAAAACACGTTCTTTATAGTTGTGGTAGTAAAAAAACCCATCTGAGATATTAGGCTTTTTATTTTGTACATTAGACGCGCGTTTCGTCTACAAAAGACGTTCCGATTTAACGTTACGAAATTATGCTAAACTGTGGCATATGATTGACATCTTTTGTTTTTACACTTGTTGTTTATCTTACATTTCATTAGTTACTGCTGTTTACCTATTTTATATTGCTAAATAAGTGTCATGACTGATGAATACGTGGTGACATACAAAAACTTATAATATGGTGCATTTGATTATTTTGATTATAGTCATAAACATGATTGACATTGAATGCTAGCGACCCATTTCATACACGCGATGTTATGTGTGATGCGTGCATTTACTAGCTGTCAGTAACTGCAAGAACTCTCAAATCGTATTTTCTTGTTTATTTGACATAATGTAATAATTGTAATGCTTTTTTGTTATTTAATGTTATTCAGTGTTATATCTGATCTATATACCAGCTTTGATAAGTGTTTGGTATTACTATAAAATTTCACTTCTTTGTACTATGAACATCAAAATTATTTATTTTGTAGAAATATTTTCTTTCTCCATTTGAACTGTACAAGTATACCTAACAACAAAATTATTTTCATTTACCTGTGCCTAAAGTAATTGCAAATGGCTGATATTTTTTTTTCAAGCATATTGTTTTTCTTAAATTGATTAAAATTTCACAGCGGTATAACATGTTACTTTAATTAATCTTCCCTTAGTTTATTTATTTTGTGTTTATATTGTATCATAGATCAAATATATTTGTTCAGTGTTTGTTCACTTGTGTTAATATGTCTTTTGATTGAGTTAAGCCATTTCAATATTGATATTTTATAGTGTCTTTCTATGTTGTGATGCTACATTATTGTTTCAGATAAGGGTGAAGGTTTTGTATCATTAAACGTTTAAACCCGCTGCAATTGTTTGCCCCTGTCCTAAGTCAGGAATCTGATGTTCATTAGTTGTCGTTTGTTGATGTGGTTCATAAGTGTTTCTCGTTTTTCGTTTTTTATATAGATTAGACCGTTGGTTTTCCCGTTTGAATGGTTTTACAATAGTAATTTTTGGGGCCCTTTATAGCTTGCTGTTCGGTGTGAGCCAAGGATCCGTGTTGAAGACTGTACTTTGACCTATAATGGTTTACTTTTATAAATTTTGACTTGGATGGAGAGTTGTCTCATTGGCACTCATACCACATCTTCTTATATCTATTTGAATTCGAACACAACAGCTGATATTACTTTTTAACTCCGAAACTATTCTATTGTTCCTGTAATTATAGTATTGCTTTCTAAATGATATAATTTCTATTTCCTGGAGCTATTTAGTTATTCTGTTTTGTGAGTTATCACTTTCAAATGAATTTTGCATAGGAAAAAATAAGGATTGAATATAAAAGAAAACTATTATATTGTCATAAAGATTGGCAACAATTATAACATTGGTCTTCATGCAGACAATACCCTATTGTAGGAAATTTTGCTTGTATGCAAAAATCCTTTTTTTGATTGGCAAACGAGAAACTTAAAATTCACAAAAATATGTGAATTTTACGTATACAAGTACATTATTCACGGGAAGAGAGATTTAAAAGATATTCGAGGTTTTGCATTTCCTTCAATATTCTATTTTAGAAGGTTACTGATTAAAAAGGAAGATGTTTATCAAGTATTAAGATTATAAAGATGAAGTTATTACTTTGAAAGCTTATCGGAATATATCATTATTTGGGTAACTGCTATGGTATATAAGTGTCGCAAGTATCCTCAGATCATGTTTCATTTTTTTCCTACAATACCGTCCCCTTGTCTTCGTTTTTGACATTATAAAATGCGATTATTCGTAAGATTTTTATTCCATTACGAGTTCAGACTATCGTTAAAGTACTACCGTCTCTCATTAAGACATTTAACGTACTTAACTAAGTACATATGAGTACGTTAAGAAGGCCAAGATTATTATTTTAACTATAGTAAGTTTTTTAATCTTAGTTCATTTATATGTTATGGAGTTTAGTGTGACGTCCATTTTCACTGAACTAGTACACATTTTGTTTAGGGGCCAGCTGAAGCCCGCCTCCGGGTGCGGGATTTTCTCGCTGTGTTGAAGACCCACTGGTGGCCTCCGGTTGTTTTTTGCTCTTTGGTTGGGTTGTTGTTTCTTTGACACATTCCCCATGTCCATTATCAATTTTTCTTAAACATTTAATAACGAGCAATAGAAACACAATAGAAAACGGGAAAATCTAAAAAAATTGAATGATTGCATTTACAAGAAAAACAGAAGAAATATAACAGATTATACTTTATAGCATTTTTATTCAGTACCGACATCTCTCCACTGTTTTCGTAGTTTTTCATTCTGGAGGTGAGGATGGGGGTGTAGCGCCATTTCCTTCTGGCGGTTCAATAGGTCCTGGAATGGGTGGTTCAGGTTGCGCCATACCATGTGCTTCAATGCCACCTGAAAAAGTTAACTTTCATTGCGCATGATGTAAATGCGGTGTATCATATATTTTCTCTACTATATTGTCTTTATTTAACTCGATTAATTGTTACAGAATATATGGTAAAACTATTGTCTGGGTAACTTAGTTTTATAATTTTTTTATTCTAAATTGTTAAGTATATATTTGAAGTATAGTATAATTCTACTTTTGAATTTGTTATCGAAAAGTTGATAGCAAAAGAGAATCGAAAGATACCAAAGGGACATTCAAACTCAAAAGTCGAAAATGAACTGAGCACGCCATGGCAAAACAAAAAAGACAAACAGACAAGTTGGAAGGAAGACAAATTTGACAAAATAAATATTTTGACTTAAATTATTTTGGACTACCAAAGCCAGAGTGTTAAAAACATAACAAATACAAGCCAAAACTCTGAAACTAAGCTACAGCTTTTAGCGTAACAGTCAATTAAAAAATATAAATAAGGTTAACTTATCACCGTGTTCGTCTTTGCTGTCGGCATCATATTGTGATGTGTGGCGCATGTGAAGCATTATTTGCTTACCCTTACGGAGTACCTGAGATCAACCCCGGTCGTTTTTGGTGTTCGTATTGCTTAGTTTCTAGATTTCTTATTTATTCTTAAATATGTTGCATTTTGTGTACTGGTGTTTGTCTGTTGTTTGTTTTTCGTGTTTTATCATGGCATTTTCTGTTTGATATCGACTTATGAATTTGAACATCCCTTTGGTATCTTTCCCCTCCTTATTTAATATGAGTAATGTATGAAAAAAATAGATACGATTTAGCAGCGTAACAGCGTCAACACGTAACGATTATTTTGCTATTATTACCCCCTTTCACACTATATATTATGATTTATTGCTTTCTATTGAAAAAAAAAACAATGTGCTGATTCCCAAATACTTTCGTAACATTTAATTGTAAAACTATACAAAATGTCACCGAATTCCAAAATATTGCCCAGTTACGTATACTTTGCCATTACCAGTTTTTTTTTTTTGCTACTGTTGCAATTATTTGAATACAGTATTTACCATTACTCGTAAAACCAGATCCTTTATTTATATGTTAAGCAAACCTTCTTCTCACTTTAATGCTTATTGAAAATGAATTATTCTTGTATTCTCAAAATAAAGACAACCAAATTCGAATGTAAACAAAATATGATTTATACTAATGAAACTTACCACATTGATAACAGAAACAACTATAAAGCGATTGTCCACTTTGAAAATCCCATCGTCTTTCACATCTACCAATTAGACAATTCGATTTCCCCTAACAACAGCCTTTACATCCACAATCACTTTTAGGCCATCTACCGCAATATTCTTAAGAACATTTCTGTCCTGTAGTTTGTTCCACAACTGAAATTAAGTCATAAAGTTTTTGATTAAGTAAACATATCGACAAATGTACTGCTTCAATTTAAATTTACTGATTCACTGGAAAAGAGTATGCTTCTACTTCGTTTCTTGTTTAATTTTGTTCTGCTTTATATATATATCTATAAATATATATCAAGCAAAACAAAATCATTACTTTTTCACTTTTCTGATCTTTTGGAAAATGTTGTTTGTGCTGTATTAAGACCCCTCTACAAAGAAATTTGTTTTGCATGAACACGTATAAATATTGCAGTTTTTGTCCAACGCAATCATAAGTTTGAACGTTATTTTCAATTTAGACTTGTTTATATTTTTTTCGTTTGGGCTTGTATTATATTTGCCTTCGGGTTTATATGATCCGTTCATCCTACTTCAACTCTTCAAAATTCAAAAGTCTATCATAAATTGAGGTAAATTATATGGCCTTCCAAATACCGTTTCGATTCCTAACATCACTGAAGAGACATTAATTGTCGAAATCCGGATATGGTGTACTAATGTTTGCACCTTTTGTTTGCGGTATACCATCTTTTTCGCAAGTTTATTGTTTTCTCTTTGGTATTAAATTAATAGTTAAGATCCATTTTGTTACATCTGGTGCTCCGTTTATTTTACAATCGCCAATTTCAGTCAGTAGGGTTTAAGACCATCCGTTGTTCGACCTGCTAGTCAAAATGCGATTTCTTAAAATATACTTTTTCACTTTTTTGGTCTTTTGGAAAATGTTATTTGTGAAGTTTTTAGACTCCTCTACCAAGAAATTTGTTTTGCATGTACACGTATAAAAATTGCGGTTTTTATCCGACGCAAACATAGGTTTGAACGTTGTTTTCAATTTAGGCTTGTTTATATTTTTTCGTTTGGGCTTGTATTATATGTGCTTTCGGGTTTATATGATCCGTTCATCCTATTTCGACTCTTCAAAATTCAAGAGTCTATCCTAAATTGAGGTAAATTATATTGCCTTCCAAATACCGTTTCGATTCCTAACATCACTGAAGAGACATAAATTGTCGAAATCCGGATATGGTGTACTAATTTTTGCACCTTTTGTTTGCGGTATACCATCTTTTCCGCAAGTTTATTGTTTTCTGTTTAGTATTAAATTAATAGTTAAGATCCATTTTGTTACATATGGTGATCCGTTTATTTGGCAATCGCCAATGGCAGTCAGCAGGGTTTAAGAACATCCGTTGTTCGACCTGCTAGTCAAAATGTGATTTGTTGAAATATACTTTTTCACTTTTTCGGCCTTTGGAAAATGTTGTTTAACCTGTAATCAGACCCCTCTACCAAGAAATTTGTTTTGTATGCACACGTATAAAAATTGCGGTTTTTATCCAACGCAATCATAGTTTTGAACGTTGTTTTCAATTTAGACTTATTTATATTTTTTCGTTTTGGTTTGTATTATATTTGCCTTCGGGTTTATATGATCCGTTCATCCTTTTTCGAATCTTCAAAATTCAAGAGTCTATCCTAAATTGAAGTAAATTATATGGCCTTCCAAATACCGTTTCGATTCCTAACATCACTGAGAGACATTAATTGTCGAAATCCGGATTTGATGTACTTATCTTTGGACCTTTTGTTTGCGGTAAACCATCTTTTCCGCAAGTTTATTGTTTTCTGTTTGGTATCAAATTAATAGTAAAGATCCATTTTGTTACATCTGGTGATCCGTTTATTTGGCAATCGTCAATGGCAGTCAGCAGGGTTTAAGAACATCCGTTGTTCGACCTGCTAGTCAAAATTGCGATTTGTTAAAATATACTTTTTCACTTTTTTGGTCTTTTGGAAAATGTTGTTCGTGCTGTATTTAGACCCCTCTACACAATAATTTGTTTTGTATGCACACGTATAAAAATTGCGGTTTTTATCCAACACAATCATAGGTTTGAACGTTGTTTTCAATTTAGACTTGTTTATTTTTTTTCGTTTTGGCTTGTATTATATTTGCCTTCAGGTTTATATGATCCGTTCATCCTATTTCGACTCTTCAAAATTCAAGAGTCTATCCTAAATTGAGGTAAATTATATGGCCTTCCAAATACAGTTTCGATTCCTAAAACAACTGAGGAGACATTAATTGTCGACATCCGGATATGGTGTTCTAATGTTTGCACCTTTTGTTTGCTGTATACGATCTTTTCCGCAATTTTATTGTTTTCTATTTGGTATTAAATTAATAGTTAAGATCCATTTTGTTACATCAGGGTTGCGTTCAATATCGTAGCGGCTACATAGGGCTACGTATATTTATGACTATTGAACGTGTAGCTAGCCTAGCTGCTACATAGATATTGATAGCAGCTAGGCTAGCTACTCGTTCAATAGTCATAAATCTACGTAGCGCTAAGTAGACTCTACGATATTGAACGCAACCCTGGTGATCCGTTTATTTGGCAATCGCCAATGACAGTCAGCAGGGTTTAAGATCATCCGTTATATGGCCTTCCAAATACCTAACATTACTGATGAAACATTAATTGTCGAAATCCGGATATAGTGTACTAATGTTTGCACCTTTTGTTTGCGGTATACCATCTTTTCGGCAAGTTTATTGTTTTCTGTTTGGTATTAAATTATTAGTTAAGATCCATTTTGTTACATCTGGTGATCCGTTTATTTGGCAATCGCCAATGGCAGTTAGCAGGGTTTAAGAACATCCGTTGTTCGACCTGCTAGTCAAAATTGCGATTTGTTAAAATATACTTTTTTACTTTTTTGGTCTTTTGGAAAATGTTGTTTGTGCTGTATTTAGACCCCTCTACCAAGATATTTGTTTTGCATGAACACGTATAAAAATTGCGGTTTTTATCCAACGCCATCATGGGTTTGAACGTTGTTTTCATATTAGACTTGTTTATATTTTTTCGTTTTGGCTTGTATTATATTTGCGTTCGGGTTTTAATGATCCGTTCATCCAATTTCGACTCTTCAAAATTCAAGAGTCTATCCTAAATTGTAGTAAATTATATGGCCCTCCAAATACCGTTTCGATTCCTAACATCACTGAAGAGACATTAATTCTAATGCAATTATTTTGTATTAATGGTTCTGATTGGATGACAGTAAGCGTAAAATTCTCTATGTCCTTGTCTGTAACTAAGGAAGCCGACATTTTGAATCTCGGAATGTATTGACATGCAATTTCTCCAAATAATAAGCAAAAAACTTACATTTTGCACCTACAAATTTTCTTTTTATCAAATTTTATTCCATTCTGAAGCGGACAAGAAGCCAGAAAACGCCCGGTGTTTACGTTTCATGCCGGAAGCTTACCTATGACGTCACATAGTTTAGGCGCAAAAGAAGATAACATCATTTCGCGAAATTTTTGTTCGATGAAAAATTTTACACTGAAATAATGACTTAAATTCAACGATTTGTTATTTTGCATTAGAATAGAGATAACTGTATTGTATTTGAAGCTTTTCGGACGTCCATCGGTAGTTTTACTGTCGCAAATACCCGTTTACCTGTCTCCGCTCCGCGTCGCCAGGTAAACTAAATTTGCGACAGTAAAACTACCGATGGACGTCCGCAAAGCTTCAAATACAATACAGTTATCTCTAAATTGTCGACATCCGGATATGGTGTACTAATTTTTGCACTTTTTGTTTGCGGTATACCATCTTTTCCGCAAGTTTAATGTTTTCTGTTTGGTATCAAATTAAAAGTTAAGATCAATTTTGTTACATCTGGTGATCCGTTTATTTGGCAATCGTCAATGGCAGTCAGCAGGGTTTAAGAACATCCGTTGTTCGACCTGCTAGTCAAAATTGCGATTTGTTAAAATATACTTTTTCACTTTTTTGGTCTTTTGGAAAATGTTGTTCGTGCTGTATTTAGACCCCTCTACAAAGAAATTTGTTTTGTATGCACACGTATAAAAATTGCGGTTTTTATCCAACACAATCATAGGTTTGAACGTTGTTTTCAATTTAGACTTGTTTATATTTTTTTCGTTTTGGCTTGTATTATATTTGCCTTCAGGTTTATATGATCCGTTCATCCTATTTCGACTCTTCAAAATTCAAGAGTCTATCCTAAATTGAGGTAAATTATATGGCCTTCCAAATACAGTTTCGATTCCTAAAACAACTGAAGAGACATTAATTGTCGACATCCGGATATGGTGTTCTAATGTTTGCACCTTTTGTTTGCTGTATACGATCTTTTCCGCAAGTTAATTGTTTTCTATTTGGTATTAAATTAATAGTTAAGATCCATTTTGTTACATCAGGGTTGCGTTCAATATCGTAGCGGCTACATAGGGCTACGTATATTTATGACTATTGAACGTGTAGCTAGCCTAGCTGCTACATAGATATTGATAGCAGCTAGGCTAGCTACTCGTTCAATAGTCATAAATCTACGTAGCGCTAAGTAGACTCTACGATATTGAACGCAACCCTGGTGATCCGTTTATTTGGCAATCGCCAATGACAGTCAGCAGGTTTTAAGATCATCCGTTGTTCGACCTGATAGTCAAAATGCGATTTGTTAAAATATACTTTTTCACTTTTTTTGGTCTTTTGGAAAATGTTGTTTCTGAAGTATTTAGACTCCTCTACCAAGAAATTTGTTTTGCATGTACACGTATAAAAATTGCGGGGTTTATCCAACGCAATCATAGGTTTGAACGTTGTTTTCAATTTAGACTGTTTATATTTTTTCGTTTTGGCTTGTATTAAATTTGCCTTCGGATTTATCTGATCCGTTCATCCTATATCGACTCTTCAAAATTCAAGAGTCTATCCTAAATTGAGGTAAATTATATGGCCTTGCAAATACCGTTTCGATTCCTAACATCACTGAAGAGACATTAATTGTCGAAATCTGGATATGGTGCTCTAATTTTTGCACCTTTTGTTTGCGGTATACCATCTTTTCCGCAAGTTTATTGTTTTCTGTTTGGTATTAAATTAATAGTTAAGATCCATTTTGTTACATCTGGTGATCCGTTTATTTGGCAATCGCCAATGGCAGTCAGCAGGGTTTAAGAAAATCCGTTGTTTGAACTGCTAGTCAAAATGCGATTTGTTAAAATATATTTTTTCACTTTTTTTGGTCTTTTGGAAAATGTTGTTTGTGCTGTATTTAGACCTCTCTACCAAGAAATTTGTTTTGCATGCACACGTATAAAAATTGCGGTTTTTATCCAACGCAATCATAGGTTTGAACGTTGTTTTCAATTTAAACTTGTATATATATATATATATATATACAAGTCTAAATTGAAAACAACGTTATATACAAGTCTAAATTTAAAACAACGTTCAAACCTATGATTGCGTTGGATAAAAACCGCAATTTTTATACGTGTGCATGCAAAACAAATTTCTTGTTAGAGGGGTCTAAATACAGCACAAACAACATTTTCCAAAAGACCAAAAAGGTGAAAAAGTATATTTTAACAAAACGCATTTGACTAACAGGTCGAACAACAAGTGTTCTTAAACCCTGCTGACTGCCATTGGCGATTGCCAAATAAACGGATCACCGATGTAATAAATGGATCTTCATTTTAATTTAATACTAAACAGAAAACAATAAACTTGCGGAAAAGATGGTATACCGCAAACAAAAGGTGCAAAGGTTTTTGTACACCATATCCGGATTTCGACAATTAATGTCTCTTCAGTGATGTTAGGAATCGAAACGGTATTTGGAAAGCCATTAAAATTTTCCTCAATTTAGGATAGACTCTTGAATTTTGAGGAGTCAAAATAGGATGAACAGATCATATTAACCAGAAGGCAAATATAATACAAGCCCAAACGAAAAAATATAAACAAGTCTAAATTGAAAACAACGTTCAAACCTATGATTGCGTTGGATAAAAACCGCAATTTTAATATAAGACTCAAAATGACGTCCGGTCTCTAATCGATGTACGTTTTTCAAGGCGACGTCCAAATCTGACGTCAAAATGACAGAAGAGTGCAAATCGATGGCCAATCATATTCCCTTCTAATCGACATCCAATATTTGTCTTTTCTAATTATAACGTCCTTTTTATGGAATCTGCAATGACGTCACAACTTTATTCAATAATTTTCCGAATGCAAATTGTTAGTTGGACATAAAACTCTTAAAGCTTTAAATAGAAGAAACTATTGTTCAACAATTGATTGTACTTTTTTATTCTGTCCATAGATATTGACATGCACATTGTGACTTGGATGGAGAGTTGTCTCATTGGCACTCACACCACATCTTCTTATTTCTATTACTAGTGGATTAAATTGTTTGGAGATTGATGAGCGAAGACTGGTATCGTTCGGACGACGTTTTGGTTATGCATGCCGTCACATTGGACGTCGATTATAGGTTTAAAATATTAGACACTGTTTAAGGAACCTGACTTTACTTTACTGAGAGGGAGGTTTGGCTAGCCATAAAACCATGTTCAACCCACTATTTTTTCTTAAAATGTCCTGTACGAAGTCAGGAATATGGCAGTTGTTATCAAATAGTCCGTTTCTATGTATGTGGTCGTTTGTTTTTGTAGCAGTTCATTGTATCTGTTGTTCCTTTGTTTTCCTCTTATAGTTGATGCGTTTCCCTCGGTTTTGGTTTGTGACCCGGAATTGTTTTTGCTTAATCGATTTGTGACTATTGAAGAGCGGTATACTACTGTTGCCCTTATTTACATTGGACGTCAATTTGAGACTGAAAGTCGATCTGAGGCTATATATGAAACGTCTAGATAGTAGTCAACAATCAGTACTAATGGTAGATAAGATGCATCTAAATTTAACTCGTTGTTTTCGCAAAGCATACAAATTTTGTGGAAAAATCACTAACGTCATCAAATTGATTATGTAAATTTAATTGAAAGTATTTGCAAAGGAAAACGAACAAACTGTACATTTGCTGGACTTTGAACCGCGATGGTGAAGCTGAAGTGCAAATGATTGTAGCTAAAGTGCGTTTTTGATCACGCTGGAGTGCGAAGGTGTTTTTGTGACGCTATCTAGTTGATTGCTACACTAAAGTACGTTAGTGGTAACGCTGAAGTGCGACGGTTTGAATAAACTATATTTTCAATGTTTATCATGCTCACGTGTCCGAGAGGCGATGTAGAAGTCATTTTTATTGTTAGGTCGCAATACACAGTTAGGAAAAAACTCACAATTGACACTCATAATTTTTAACCACCCTCTTTCCCTTGTTTTCTAACAAATAAGGCTTAATGTGTGTGTTATGCATGTGCATATATATACGGAAAAAGCATCGTCCATATATTTGAATTCCAATAGTTATAATGGTAAAACATAATCTCTTTTTGGTGTGACCATGGCAGCAATGTGCATTTTTTTTATACAAAATATTGCAAAAAGGGTGGTGAAAATGTCACAAAAGTCCCCAAAATTTGGTCAAAAGGAGAATTTCAATCCATTAGAGTGATACCTTTCCTGAAACCATAGACATTTATCTATCAAGAGGTAAAAAAAAATTCATATGCATTTCAGCTCATTTTTCAATAAAAATTGGAATGAAAAGTTCGAGGGTCAAATCTTTGTTGAAACACACTACACTAATTTCTGGACAGGTACGGATGTGAAACTACGGACTGTCAGACACAAATATGGCTTATAAAACATGCAAAAAAAAATCTTGATGTTCATATAAACTCACTAGGAAGGCTATACTATTCTTCAGCTATCTAAAAATCAATTTTTTTTTGTACAAAAACTTTCATATTTGAAAAATTTACCATGGCCAAAACGTGAAGATAACCTTTTAACTGTGTATTACTACCTTAAGATGATTTTTTTTCTTTCAATTTCTACTTTTAATAAAAAAATTTGTGTTCCGCTAGCCAAAACGAGAAAATTGGCCTACTGGTTTTGAAAATTGGTTCACAAAATTTTTTTTTATGAAAGTTTGCAGTTGTCACTGAAATGCAACAAAAAAGTGATTTGATGAAACATGCCATGTCAAAATGTAAATTCTCATCTTTTAGATAAATTTTTAAACTGTACCTTTTGTTTCTGTCTTTTCATGTTTAAAAACTTCAATTAACCTTAACAGTAGACAAATTTTACTAATTAAAGCTATTTTAAAGCTCTTGAATATCAATTTTGTTGTGTATTAGCATACCAAAGCCTTCGTTAAAATTTGTCAATCATTTCTAGCAGCGGGGACAAATTTACACTTAGTTCATGTCAAATTGTAACAATATACATGTTCTTGCTAAAAATATGAATTTGATTTATTCGCATGAAAAAATATAAAGCGTTCCATATTGAGAATGATACATAAAGCGCATTCTTTCTTTTCAAGGGGTAGCCAATAACGTATGAATTTATGACCGAACCAAGTCTTTGTGTCAAAATGTCTATATTGGTTGCTAAGGACAATAAACAACAAAATCAACATATATTGTCATACTGAAAGATTTTTCTCCCTCAGAATTGGATCTATATTCAAAACAACAATAGATTTGTGGTATGATTTGTCTTAAAATAAGCAATTCTGTGCTTTCTCAAATGCCATAAGGTAGCAATACACAGTTTGGAAAAAAACTCAATATTGGCACTCATAATTTTTAACCACCCTCTTTCCCTTGCTTTCTAACAAATAAGGCTTTATGTTTGTGTTATGCATGTGCATATATACGGAAACGCATCTTCCATAGATTTGATTTCCAATAGTTATAATGGTGAAATATAATCTCTTTTTGGTGTAACCATGGCAACAATCTGCATTTATTTGATACAATATATTGCAAAAGTGGGGGGATGAAAATGTCACAAAAGTCCCCAAAATTTGGTCCAAAGGAGACTTTCAATCCATTAGTGACACCTTTCCTGAAACCATAGACATTTATCTATCAAGAGGTCCAAATAAAAATCATATGCATTTCAGCTCGTTTTTCCATAAAATTGAATTGAAAAGTTCGAGGGTCAAATCTTTGTTGAAAACACTACACTAATTTCTGGACCTATGGTCGGTACAGATGTGAAAATACGGACAGTCAAACAGAACAATTACCTATACAACATGCAAAAACAAATCTTGACGTTCATATAAACCCACTTGGAAGGCTATATTATGCTATCTAAAAATTTATTTTATTGTACAAAAACTTTCATATTTGAAAAATTCACCATAACCAAAATGCGAAACTAAACTTCTTACTGTGTAATGCTACCTTAGAAGCAGCTTTTGGTGTTTTTGTAAGTTAATCATCGAGAGTATAGCCCGTTTAAATTAAATATAATGATAAATAGTCATAATTATTACTTTGAAAATATTTTTGGACAAAAATACGATCGTTAGAACTTTACCACTTTATATTTATTTTTTCCATTTAAATCAGTTCTTAATACCATAACGGAAAATCATGGTAACCGTAGTAGTTTCAATGCAAATACAATCTACTACTTGATAAGTCGGAACAAAGCAAATGAAGCATTAAATAAATTCGGCTTCTGTGAATGAGATCGAGGAATAAAAAAGATCACCGTAATTGGATTTTACGGCAGCTGTGTACAAGTTTGAATTTATATACAAACTAATAAAATAAATCCAACTCTCATAAAAATTGCACATTTTTAGTTTTTAAACTTAATATCACGCGTCGTGCAGTCATTCGCACTTCAGCGTCCCAATTGAACTTTCGAGTCTTGCATATTTAAGCATGCAAAACCTCATATGGGAAATACAATTCGAATTGGAAAATCTCTTTCCGTTTGCGAGTTTTGTTATTTTATCTGAAAAGTATTGAAAAAGGAAATTGAAACATGCAAACTGAAATATCGAAAAGTAAGTAATGAAGGTCATTGCATAATTGCATTAAAATTGACATTGTGTCAAATTGTAAAGGAAAATCAACAAGAAATATTTTTTTCTGTATCGTATGCCCTTATAACGTTTGAATACTAGTACGTATTCCTACACGCGAAACATTTGAAATTGCTAAATATTCTTTCCAACGTGAATTGATATTTCAGACAAATGTCTTTATAGTTCCCTTTCTTGATATTATAATTAACACCACGTTTTGCATAAAAGGAGAAATATGGTATACGTCATTGTCACAGCAACCCGTCAAAACAACACGTTAGGATTAAACAAGTTTGAAGTGCTCAATCTTTCCTCCATATTTTGAAATCCTTTCCCCTCTTTTTTACATACTGTGAATAATATATAATGTGCAACTCACCAGCCAGGAGCAATACTGGAACTAGGATAAGTAGAACCTTCTGCATGTTTTAGATAAACTTGAAAATCTAAATTAAAAAAATCAATTAGTTCTACTTAAAGATGTTTCGCAATTTTATTTCCTTTTTTTCTTTAAATCTTTTTTGGATTTTTTAATTAATTTGTTATGAAGAGTTTTCCTATCATTTCAAAGTAACTAGAATTAAAGATGTATCATTTACCTTGTCCTCGATATTAAGTGAACAATCAATCATTACATCATAATATTTCCGATTAAGCACAATATACTACATATACAGTTGATGCTCTTTAAGAAGAAACTTGTCATTTAACAGTTTCGAGAGAGATGATTGATAATTGTAATGCTTTGTTGCAAATGTGTGCACTGGTGATTCCCAAAATTATGAAATATTGTTACTTTTGTATTCTAAGATTTAGTATAAGTTATCAGTAGTTATTCCTAGTTTTAAGTATATTTTAATGAGCAATTAATGTACGTTATACTTTAAGGTATAAGCTGTATCGATAACGCCAAATATTGCGCAACTTTGTCATGTGTTGTTCAAAACGTTACCGTTGGGGGCCAATATTCAAAGTGTAAACCCGAAAGTGTACACTTAAGAGTTCTTAACTGGAATAATTAATATGTCTAGATTGGTTTAGCCACAATTATAGTTTATTATTTTAAGCATTTTGAGTCAAGGACTCCTATATTTTTTGTCACGTTTGACGTTATGTGTTTCTTCCTGCTAAGAATGTTTACTTCCGGTAAATTATAATAAATACCAGAGCATGGTAAAGTTCTTCAGTCTTTGCTGTGCTTACATTTGGCCTACAGCAAGGATCCAGGGTGTTTCTATAGGTACGAAGCAGTGATTTAGCTGTATGCCTCGCTGTTTATTTTTATAAGTGAGCGTCATAGTAAAAAGATAAGAAGCAGGACAGATAGCTGTAAGCCTCGCATTTAGTTGCATTGTAGACTTTAAAGATATTCCCGTTTGGTCCGTACAAAAATACAAGAAAGAATGTTATTTTAGTGGCTACGCCGCTTATATAAGTTAAATAGTTGTTAGAACATTGTAGTCAAAATAATTTTGAAGTCTTGAATGGCTATTTCAATTTTTCTGTGGCACCTTCTTACGTACGACGTCATAACGCTAAAGCCAATTTTGCCGTCTGGACTTTGAGAGAGAATTTTCGGCGTTTATTGTGAAATTTTCATTGACGGAAGAAATTTTTGCATAGATACAAAGTCTTGCCTTTTGTGTGCTTCCAGAAATATCCAAAATGAAATCATAAAATAAGATACGATTCCATTTGTGGTGTGGAAAATTCTATTTGGATTTCAAAATGGTTTCCCAGATTTTCCAAGATATGTCACTTCCGGGGAGTATAAACTATAAAACTCGGTAAAATTTGGCAGTCCCGAATTTCCGGATAATATAAATCGAACGTTCCGGAAATTTAGGTCCATCAAATTTTACCGATTTGAAAAAGGAGCTCAAAATGGATTTTGAAGACATAAAGCAGGGTTTCAATGAGATATGAGATCTGGTTCAAACTGAGAAGCAAGAACGAGTACATTTAGGTCCTTTTAATAATGTAAAAATGAAAGAATAATTTAATACAAACAGCAATAACAGAGTAAATACATGTTACTCAAGCCACCAAGAGGGACATTTTAGTAGAAATTGTCCTTTCTCAAGAGGAAAAAGAGGTAACCAGAAAACATGAATCATTTGGAAGGGAACCAGTTTGGATTTACTAGTCAGGATAATCAGAACTTGTTAGGCCAAATGGCCAAATATCAGACCATTTTTTGTGAAGATTATGATTTTTGATAATATTTAGATATGAGAATTGTGTGATTTTTTTTGGTTACTAATAAACATGTGAAAGCTAATTTATTATTCTACTGAAAAGACTTGTTATACTAGTTTATCCACTGAGTATACAGTATACTAGGCATTAATATATGTAGTTCTTGCACTACATGAAATATATTGTGGTATTGATATTGTTTTTGAGAAAACACGTGAAACAGCTGGAATTTGTTGGTCCTATTGGCGTTGTTGTAGTAATACAGTAAAGCTGTTTAGTACTATTTTGATTGGAAGCTGCTTTCAGTGGTGTCTATTTGCAATATGGGATACCTTAGGTGCCATATTTATTTGGTGCGAAAATATGTTTAGGCTAATGGTTAGTCTTGATTGCAATATCCATTTTGGTTACACCATTGGAATGCTGTCTGCGCCATTTCAGATATTTTTCGGGGAATATCGATGACTATTCATAATTGGTTGTACTTTTGTACTTATTTTTTAACTTATGTTGTATGGTACATCAATATCGAAGATGTGTATATATTTATACGTTAGTTATCCTTGTGGTATAGAATTTGATAGGACATTTCTCGACTTATGGTTAGCCTAGAGTTGTAGAAGAAGTTAGAGCTTCCTGATGTTTATAATTCTAGCGTCTGGTCGAATAGAGAATAGTTTATTGAACTCCAAATGAAGTTTATTAGTGCTGCAACTGGATGCAAATATAAACTTTAATAATGTAGTATTGACTTTTTAACTTTTCCTAAATTTCCAAGTTTTCCTTGGTGTTTATCGCCACTTTCAACACGATTGAGCTATTTCTTGCCGGTAATTTTGTTTTAGTGGAGGAAGCCGGAGTGCCCGGAGAAAACCTCCGGCCTTCGGTAGGAAAACTAACAATCCTAATCAATTAAGAATGGAGTCGAGTGCACCTGACCTGACAGAATGATACGTAAAGGCGAATAAAAATCAATAGCGACCAACAATGCATAACACATATGTCCTTTCTAATGACTAAAACTAATGCTTTGAGGCTTTGTACAAAATCATGGCAAGCAAAAAATACAATTTATAAGTGAAAATATTTCTATACAGAAGTGTCACTAATATTCACTCTGCCTGATAGTTGAAACTGTACATTTATAATTATAGATACTGCCAGCTTTAAAAACAGGTTTAATCCACCATTTTCTACATAAGGAAATGACTGTATCAAATCAAGAATATGACAGTTGTTTTCCATCCGTTTGATATGTTTGAGCTTTTGATTTTGCCATTTGATAAGGACTTTCCGTTTTGAATTTTCCTTGGAGTTCGATATTTTTGTTATTTTACTTTTTACTCCTTATCAATCAATTGAAATTCATCAAATTTGCATCTGTACCTTGTTTTTGGTTATGTTCGTGTTGCTCAATCTTCAGTTTTCAATTTTGTGTTTTGTAGACTGTTGTAGTCTTTTAATGGTGATTCATTTTTTTCCATGGCGTTTTCAGTTTGTCTTCGTCTTATGAGATTGAATATCCATTTGTATCTTCCGCCTCTTGTTAATATTCTCATGTCTGACTCAGTGAAGTAGAAAATGCACTTTTCCAAGAATTTTCTGGTAATTCATATTTTTATTAAAGTATTTTAATGAAATAGCAACAACATCAATCAATCGTTTGTAGATACGTGTAGCAATACAATATAACAGATCGGACCTATTTGAATTTTAATTTTTGTGTGAAATACAATGTTTTTGGAGTAACTTATATGTACTGCATCATAAAACAAAACATAACACAATGCAGGATTTCCTTCGATAATTGTTATGCTTTCCAACTTATTCTTCCTTGTAAATGACTAAAACTATGTTCAGCTTCCAAACCAATCGTCGAATTTGTGTAGGATGGTATGCAAAGTACGATGATTACACATTATTTGATAGTGTAGGTCTTACCCTAACTAGCAAAAATGATTTCCATCTAGCAAACGGAAATTTAAGTTCACTTTTTATCAATAGAAATAAAGAAAGTTTTAAATGTTGATGTTTGTCATTAAATCAACAGATCGTTGTCCTATTCACATATATATATGCAAACATGAAATAAACAAACAAACAAGAAACACAAGTGAAAGCATAAGACATACCCTTTTAGAATACTTGGTTACGATCATTTACATTCATCACACTCAGTTTTACTTTTTATAACCAGAAATAATAAGATAATGTTTTATCCGTGAAACATATTTTGCATGGTTTTTCTTTACAGGATTGAGTTTTCTTCCTTTTTGTTTTGCAATCGTAAGCAGTTTTTACTTACCGTTGTATCAAAATTTAGTTATTCTTTTGTGTTGTATAAAATTTATAAAAAAAATAAGAGGATTTCATTCGAACATCTGTATGCAGATTCGTGCCAATACATTATAAAATACGGGATCACTCTTTCAATTGTTAAATAATATATATACAATATATGTACATTGTCGGAAAATATAAAAATTACTTGTATGAGCTTTAGAAACGGGACGAAAAGCTAGGCTCGCCGAGCTTTTCTCCTGTTTCGTAGCGAGTACAAGTACAAGCATGTTTGATTTGTCTCCTTTTACATGTTGAATTAAATAATGGCTCGGGGTGGAATTTGCTTTTTGTAACGTTCATGACGTTGTATTATGATATTTACAATGAAGTACAACTGAAATTTGAAGGCACCCTTTCTAAATCATATTGCCAGTTATATACTTCGATATTGCCTTCAATACTCTCAGGAATTATTTCATAGAGTAGGATTCATTTTTTTTTTGTTAAACGTTTACCTGTGTTTTGTTATTTATGTTACTTTAATTGGAAAGTTTTGTTTTATCTGTATATGATATTTAGTATGTGTTCTTCTATAATTTTTCTATATATTCATCTAATAGAAGTTTAAAGGTTGAGGGGTTGAAAGGTATAACAAATCTCTTTTAACATTGCAACATGTTCATGTGCCTGTCCATAGTTAGTATCATTGGCTATTTTTAGTTATACTTTAATACGTGGTCGCCTAAATGACAGATTGATTGTTAGTTTCTATAAACTTATTCACAACCTTTTCAGATTCGAAACAATTTGGTGCATTATATGAAAATCTCCTACAAAACACTAGAAAGTGATAAGTGTACCTGATTTGACCCGGGTTGAAAACTGTAGAAGGAGTTCATTACGCAAAAGATTTGAAAAAAAGTAAGAGGAGTTGATTGCACAAAATCAGGTACCCAATTGTCATCCGTCCACCAACCCACCAAAAATCACCATACCACAAGCCAGTTTTGGATTTCACCAACCTGTACAAATATGTTTATAATGATACTAAAAATGTTATGAAATTAAGTGTCTATTCGGTCTTGTGGTGTTTATCCTATTAACTCTGCTAAAAATGTGATAATTTGCAATGGAACTCATTAGGTGCTATAAGGTTTGCATTTAGTATTTCATCATACCTAGACTTCTAAAGCCAACATTTACTTTAAGAGATAGAAATAGAAATACAAGTTGATTGAATCTTTTAAAATTTGAATTTAATGCAAAATATAAATAGCAATACTTTAATACTTCAGAATTTCAGAGAAAGTATTTTGATAATGATTCCAGAACAAAACAAAAATGAAACGAATAAATCAAGTGTCTGTTTAGCCTTGTAAGTTTCATCCCGTTTACACTGGGTAAAATGTGATCAGATGCCTTGGGATTCATCAGTAGGCCTTGCATATGAGAGGGCAGAGCCAAAGAGTATTCGAATAGAAAAGAGCAAATGACACTGTTTCAGTATAACTGTTTCAAAGCTGTTACAAATGTAGAACTTTATCATGAAATATAAAGACAGTTAATAAGGGACCATCGATTAAAATTCTGCAGTTACCGGGGGGGAAGGGGGGGGAGGGGGAATACTCAATCTGAATTAAATTTAGAAATTAGATTTATTTCATAAATCAAAATAACATAAATGTTCGGATTCTACATTTGATACTTTCAATTTTGATTATTGCCACTCTGAATGTTTCATACATGTTCACTACATAGTAGAATCTCATCACACAGATGCATAGTCGTATTAACATAAATGGGGTTTAAGCCAAAAATATGCAAAAAATTAATAAAAGTAGATGTAAAAGTCAAATATATTTGTATAAATGTTGTCTGACACATAATGTTATTGAAAGTGTTTTACTCAAAAAGGTTTTTTTTTTTTTAATCCCACGAGCTCCTTATAGAGTGAGATCCATGATGTTGACAGAGAAGGAATTAATTGCTTTGCATCCATCCTCTGTAATAGCAATTGGAAATTGTAATGGATTATTCAAAATCTAGTCCAATAAAATATTACAATAAAAAAAAACGAAAAGTCAAACTGACAATATACCAATTCTAAGAGACTCATTATGTTTTTTATGGTTTAAAAATTTCTCTTTTGGACAGGTCACCTGCTAGAGAGGTCAAAATCTGTATCGTTGATAGATATCCCTATTTTCACTCTCTTTCATCATTCTTCTTGACAAATATCACCCTAGTTTCCCTCCTGTTTATCATGAAAGTTGTTTCAATGGTATTTTTTATGGATGATTCACTATACAATGTTTATTTGAATAGTAAAAAAAATCATCCAGGGTCACCAAGAATATTGATTTAACTAAGAAATTCCTTGTATTCCTGTATATAATTAAATTGGATCTGTTTGTGCAAAAAAGTTTAAACTCTTTGAACTTTAATACATAATGTTTAATGAAATGAACTGTTGGCATAGAGATTTGTCTTGCCTGTATGTAATTTTAAAAGAAGAATACGCATGTTGATATAATAATTGCAATCTAAAGTCAATGTACTATGATTAAAGGTTCAGGGCTAAATAATCTTCATGGAAATGTCACACGCCAATCATAATACAAATGCATACCAAATACTTTGACTAATCATACACCTAAGTGGTTCACCTGAAACTGACCTTCTCACAAACTTTAACATGTAAAATATACATCCAAGTCAATGAACCATGACTGAGGGGAGCTTAATTATCTCAATGGAAAATGAGATATGCCAATCACAATGAAACGTTATACCATATATCATTGATGTATCATTAGTGGTTCCCTCAAACTGACCTAATCATAACCTTTAACATGTAAATTCTGCTAAGATTCAAAATCAACAGAACATGACATAGGGGCGGACCCAAATTATCTTCATGGATATAAAATGGGCTAGTGGAAATAAAACTACACACCAAATAGCATTGACTTATCATTAGAGGTTCCCCTGAAACTGATTTATTCAGAAACTTTTACATTTAAACTGAGCAAAAGTTTCAAAGTCAATAGACCATAATCGAGGGGGGTTTGGTCCAATAATCTCCATGGAAATAAGATGTGCCAATGCTACTCTAACTGCATACTAAATATCATTGACATAACATTTGTGATTCCCTTCAAACTGAATTAATAACAAATTTTAAAAAAAATATTGATGTCGCCGCCGGAAACATAACTTCTGGGTTTCACATTCACAACTTTTCGAAGCGAGACAAAAAGTTGAATTATCATTGATATGGCCATTACAAATATTAACTGTTTACAAAACTTTGGAATTTTCGAAATACTTTTTTCTACCCTAGGAATAGATTACCTTATCTGTATTTAGCAAAACATTTCGGAATTTTGGGTCCTCAATACTCTTTCGACACTGATGAGTAGACGAAACCCGCGTCTGCGGTACAAAATTTTGATCCATATATATCTATGATGAGTTTATTTAAATGTGAATCGCAACATTAATCGAACAACATAAGATGTAATATTGCATAATGCTTTTTGTGTCATTTGTGAATCTTATTATATCTCAAAATGATTTCATCATGTTCATGTAATTCTAATCAATTGCAGATTTTACAATATTCATATAAAATAATATTTATTTTCACAAACAAAAAGTAACTTAATATTACTTTTGATAAAAACAAGTTATGTTGAACAATTGGAGTTATCCCTCTTTTTACTGACTCTTTCATCAATCATTCAGACCACAAGGCATGGCAATAAACATTTTAACAGTTTTCAAGGAAAAGATTGTTTAAAATATCAAGACGGTACAGATACTGGGAAATTTAATTCATAAAAAGTATTTATTCGATCCTTCATTTCTCCCTGAAGTCTCCCTTTTGGGTCTGCCAGGAAGAAGTCACTTCTCCCTATAATTCGGAAGTGTGGTGACTCCTGTTTAACCATCATGAAATATCATTCTTCAAAAAAAAGCAGCACAAAAATGTTAAGAGTAACTATTTAAACAATTTAATAAAATTTAAAAGAGCACCAGAATATAAAAAAAACCTGAAACATCACATCACCATGATCATATGGTACACCATATATTCACACACCAATACGTTCTAATATGCATGAATGTAAATAGTTTTTAACTTTATTTAAGAATCAATTATTAAATTTAAATAACAGTCACAATTGTAATCAAAGTTCAAAGTCTACTGTGGCGGAAAATTGTCAATTGGTTTTCATTTGTCTGATGGTCCATACAGTCTTCATTAATTCCTCCCTTCCCCCTACCAAATAATATTCATTTTGAAATTCCCGAATTTTATTAAGGATACATATAAAAAATATAATAATTCAATCTGTACTTGAATAAAAATAGGAAGCGAAATGACCCAGGGGTCGAACGTGTGGGTGCAAACGTGTATTTGGAGCGAACGGACCCGATACCCTGAACAAATGTTGATACTGTTCTACTTCAATGATTGTAGAACAAATTAGATGACTGCAAATTA